>NC_091626.1:17465000-18090000 GCF_027580195.1 Bos mutus
TTGACTAAGACAATATTCTGGAATGTAAAACAAACCTCAATAAATTGAAAACAATTCAACTTATTCAAAATATGTTCTCTGACTACAATGGAATTAAATTAGAAAACAAGAGAAAAATACTTGAAAAATCTCTAACTGTTTGGAAACTAGCATACTTCTAAATAGCCCATGGATCAAAGAAGACATCATAAATAAAATCAGAAAGCATTTTAAACTAAATGAAATCAAAACACAACATATCAAATATTATAGGAAGCTAGTAAATTAGTTCTTAGAGGGAATTTCTTGGGAAGGTCTCAATTAATGACCACCTTAAAAAGGTAGACAAAAATAGAGTAATTCAACCCCAAGGAGAAAATCAGTGAAGCCAAACACTTCTTTTTTTTTTTAATCAATAAAATTGATGGATCTCTGGTCAGATTGATTAAGACAAAAAGAAGACACTGGGGGAAGGAACTGTAATCACAGTTTCAACAGACATTTAAAGGATAATAAGAGCATATAATGAAATGCTAAACACATAAATTTAGCAACTTAAATGAAATGGATCAATTCTTTGACAAACACAAACTACCAAAGCTCCTTCAAGAGAAAATAGATAACCTGTATCAGTTCAGTTTAGTTCAGTCACTCAGTTGTGTCCGACTCTTTGTGACCCCATGGACTGCAGCACACCAGGCTTCACTGTCCATCACCAACTCCTGGAGCATGCTCAAACTCACATCCATCGAGTCAGTGATGCCACCCAACCATCTCATCTTCTGTCGTCCTCTTCTCTTCCTTCCTTCAATCTTTCCCAGCATCAGGGTCTTTTACAATGAGTTAGTTCTTTGGATCAGATGGCCAAAGTATTGGAGTTTCAGCTTCAGCATCAGTCCTTCCAATGAATATTCAGGACTGATTTTCTTTAGGATGGACTGGTTGGATCTCCTTGCTGTCCAAGGGACTGTCAAGAGTCTTCTCCAACACCACAGTTCAAAAGCATCAAATTTTTTGGTGCTCAACCTTCTTTATAATCCATCTCTCACATCCATACATAACTACTGGAAAAACCATAGCTTTGACTAGACAGACCTTTGTTGGCAAAGTAATATCTCAGCTTTTTAATATGCTATCTAGGTTGGTCATAGCTTTTCTTCCAAGGAGCAAGCGTGTTTTAATTTCATGGCTACAGTCATCATCTGCAGTGATTTTGGAGCCCAAGAAAATAAAGTTTGTCACTGTTTCCACTGTTTCTCCATCTATTTGCCATGGGGTGATGGGACCAGATGCCATGATCTTAGTTTTTTGAGTGTTACATTTTAAGCCAACTTTTTCACTCTCCTCTTTCACTTTCATTAAGAGGCTTTCTAGTTCCTCTTCACTTATTTATTATGCCAAAGCCTTTGACTGTGTCGGTCACAACAAACTGTGGAAAATTCTTCAAGAAACAGAAATAAATACCAGACAACCTTACCTGCCTCCTGAGAAATCTGTATGCAGGTCAAGAAGCAACAGTTAGAATTGGATGTGGAACAACAGACTGGTTCAAAATTGGGAAAGGAGTATGTCAAGGCTATATATTGTCACCCTGCTTCTTTAATTTATTTGCAGAAGCACAAGCTGGAATCAAGATTGCCAGGAGAAATATCAATAACCTCAGATATGCAGATAACCTGTATTATCTCTATATTAAAAAGCAGAGACATCACTTTGCTGACAAAGGTCCATATTGTCAAGGCTACGATTTTTCCAGTAGTCATGTACAGATGTGAGAGCTGGACCATAAAAAAGGCTGAACACCAAAGAATTGATGGTTCTATACTGTGCTGCTGGAGAAGACTCTTAAGAGTCCCTTAGACAACAAAGAGATCAAAACAGTCCATCCTAAAGGAAATCAACCCTGAATATTCACTGGAAGGACTGATGCTGAAGCTGAAGCTCCAATACTTTGGCCATCTGATGCAAAGAGCCAACTCACTGGAAAAGACCCTGATGCTGGGAAAGATTGAGGGCAGGAGGATAAGGGGACAACAGAGGATGAGATGATTGGATGGCATCACCAATTCAATGGACATGAGTTTGAACAAACTCTGGGAGATTGTGAAGGACAGGTAAGTCTGGCATGCTGCAGTCCATGGGGTCACAAAGCTTAGCCACTGAAGAACAACAACACCATATCTAGGGCCAATAGCTTCTTGCTTTTACTCTCAAATCATCTATAATTTCTCTCATAATAATCTCATACTTTAATATTTCCAGAGCACTCTTTAATCCAAGTTTATTGTTAAGGTAGTTTCTTCAGTGAGGACAGGGAGCCTGCTGGCAAGACTGTAGGAAGAGGACTCCTGTTTTACATTATAAACCTTGGAAGCTGTTGTTCTTTAGTCATTTAGTCATGTCTGACTCTTTTGAGACCCCAGGGACTGTAGCTCTTCAGGCTCCTCTGTCCATGGGATTTTCCCGGCAAGAATACCGAAGCGGGTTGCCATTTCCTACTCCAAGAGATCTTTCTAACCCAGGGACTGAGCCCACATCTCCTGCATTGGGAGGCAGGTTCTTAACCACTGAGTCACCAGAGAAGCCAAATTTTGAAAGTTTGGCTATTTGCCCTTTAAAACTGTATATACATCATTCCTGTATAAAATTAAATCTATAAAGAAAAGGTCTAGTATGGTTGCTATTTCTCCCATCCTGGGCAGGCAGCACTAATCTATAACAGTGCTCCTTTCCACTGACTCTCAGCCTCCCAACCCTTCTCAATAAGGTACTCCAAGCAGGCACTACCAATCAGAATTGACATGAAACCAGTTCTCCATTCCAGCTGGTTTTCACTGCCTCTGTGAACAGATTTTGCTTTTGCTTTTCTAACTCTGAACTCTGTGCCTTTTTCCAGAATGATTCCAAGATTCAGCTCTCTGATGTCATACACCGTAGCCTATGATGTATACTGCTCCTAAACCAAGCTGTGCCTCACTGCCAGGAAGCCTTCTGTGGCCTCACTGCTCAATGGGGAGTGGAGACTTAACAACTGTAGTGCACAGGAGCAGATTCATTTAAAGAGGTCTGAACAGCCAGAATCCCTAAGAGAAACCCCCTTTGGGAATAGCGGGTGCAGCCAACTGGACATCTTATTGCCTCAGAGGTCTTCCGCCCTTTATGTCAATCTGAATCACCCTGGGGAGAGGGAGTGACCTCTTAGCATTCAATAATTTCCTTTCCAAGAAGAGTAGCAGCTTCTACAGCCATTCCAACTGTGGTTGGCTTACCCCAGGTAGAGAGATCTTACATTATATCTGCAGAGGGTGTGGCACAGGAAAAATTATAGCAGTGAGAGCTGTTACCCCACGCTCCCTCCCATTAGGAAGAGCACTGACATTTTTTAATATTTTTCCTTGCAAATCTTCAGTCTTGGAAGCAGAGCGATCCATCATGTTGTCAACACAAATAGGCCTCATAAAATTCAAAGTTAAAGTCACCTCTGACAGTTTCCTCACCCATAAAAATGAGGGAGGTAGACCAGATAATCTCTCAGGGTCTTTCCAGCTCTCACATCCAGTGATTTTACGGCTTCAGTCAACAATATAAAACAAGAGCAGAAAGCAAAAGACTTCCTTTAAAACTTAGCACAGGTTCTGGAGAAAAAGAGGATTGAGTTGAAAGGTAAGAAGCCAAAATGAATTCTGAAATGAAGCAGGACAATGAGAATGTGCTTGTAAAATGTATCACCACCCAAGTGCCTTCCAATTGGCTCTGGATAATTTCCAGACTGGGTGGTAACCGACTGATAAGCATCATTCTTGGTTAATATAACCATGACTTGTTCTGTTTGCCAAAGATTGGAAGAAAACTGAGCCAAGATCTGGGAGCCAGAAGTTCCCACTCCTGCCCTACTCATCTAGGCTTTGGGTTTTTACATTTTCTACTACATTTCAAGGCAAGTAACTTTAATTTTGCTCCCCTGTCCTCTGTCATTGTGGAATAACACATCTCTATGGAAAGAGAGGATGCCTTTACCTTCACCAAACCTGCTAAAATTCTTCTAGAATCTGATGTAGCCGGATTTGCCTTTCAGTTGGTGGAGGTTCAGAATGCAGTCCGTACACGAAGAGGTGCTTGTTCCCAGAATGCAAGCACTCTCCAAAATCCAGAGATACAAGAGATCTCTCATGGAGGAAGCAGTGGCTGCAAAAATTAAAATGAAAAACCACAGGCAAGCAAAGCTTAAGTTTGGCACAGAATTTGGGACCATTGCTTTGGGAGTCAATGACATCCAGGTGGGAATGGAAGCCTCCGGGGTGGGTGAGGCAGATCAGAGAGAACAAGTGTGTGCAGGGGGAAGAGATGACTTGGGAGAGGAGGCTGGTGGGGTGGGTCCTGTCTTGGGTCTGTTCCTAAGAGGCATGTTTTTCCAGCCTCTTCATACCTTCACACACCTCCACTTAGGGGAGTGTTGCATTTCTTCATTCACTTAATTGAATCATCCATTCTTTCACTGACTCACTTACTCAATTATTAAAAAAGTATTTATTCAGCACCTACGATGTGCCAAATATTGTCTTAGATACTGAGTTCATGTGGAGAGATAGGACACTGTCCCTACCCACTAGGGCTCACAACCTAGGCTGGGGAGCAGATGCCATTTAGCATGGTCCATGCCATGGTGTGGTGAGCAGATAAGGTGGTGGGAGCGTAGAAGAGGGGCAGCTAAACCACTTTTGGGAGGGGGCTCAGTGGGTTTTTTGAAGGAGGGTCTGCCTTAAGGGTCCTGAAGAGTGTGATATTATTTGCAGGGTCCTGAAGTGGGGAGGCAGTTGCCTCCTAGGTTTTGGGGAAGCTTTCAGGATGTCTCAGAGACAAGGAAGAGCACGTGGGGCTTGACGGTCTACAGGGGGTTCAGAGATCTCAGCTGATGAACTGACCACTTGCTTTGTGGTAGGCGGGAGCCCTCATCTTCACTGGAATGTTTTCCTGCACTCCTCTGTCTAGGAAATCACCTTGTTTGTGCTGGCCACGTGAATTCACATGGTTTGATTGTATTTGACTCTGTGCAGTTGGGTTCAATGAAAGGTTCCCTCTTTGGAAGGAACATGTGGATTTTTGAACCAGAGAATAACAGAAGAAATCACGTGAGAGTGGACAAGGTGATTTCTCGGTGAAGGGACTGAAGGGAGAGCTTTCAAAAATACCTGGTCACCATTAGGGGCACTGGAATGGCACACCCACAGTAGGGAAGGGAAGCCGCATTAACTTTTGTATCAGGCACCAGGAGAAATGGGCTTCCCGTGTGGCACTAGTGGTAAAGAACCCGCCTGCCAATGCAGATATAAGAGATGCAAGTTCGATCCCTGGGTCAGGAATATCCCCTGGAGAAGGGCATGGTAACCCACTCTAGTACTCATGCATGGAGAATCCCATGGACAGAGGAACCTGGTGGACTGCAGTCCATAGAGTCGCAAAGAGCTGGACACGACTGAAGCGACTTAGCATGCACACAACCAGGAGAAACGCAATAGACGGGCTACCTGAACTCCTCCCAGCCACCTCATGAAAAGGGATATTACTACACCCACTTTACAGATGAGGAAGCAGAGGCCAGGATTTTGTCAAAGCCACTTGCCCTGTATCATTTTGAGAGGTCTGTCATGGATTTCTAAACTAAGCAGAAGCTGAATTAAATGTTCAGAAGTTAAGATCCATGTTGGGGGGAGAAGCAGTACAACTGAGTGTCTGGTTAGGTGTGAGCAGCTCAGGAGAGCTCCCATGAGTTGGCAGATGTGACAAGTAGTGGTGTCAACCTTAACAACAGGGAACTTAGGAGAGATGATGGATGTTTAGCCTGTAGCCTCATCATTCTTCATTCTATTGATTCTATAAAAGATTACCGCTAGAGACACAGCAGCAAAAGTGAACAAAAAGAGACAAAGATCTGTGTAATTATGGAACTCGTCTTCTAGCACAGAGGCAGATAAACATGATGAATACGTTTCCTCTAGAGTAGGATAATGAGTGATAAGCATCAGGGAGAGAAACAAAGGAAAGAAAAGAACACCAAAATGTCAGACTGGTGATGTTTTTAGAAGTGGCCAAGAAAGTAGCATTTGAATTAAGACCTGAAGAAATTGAAAGGTGAACCGTGAGGATATCTGGGAGGAAAGTGTTTCTGGCAGAACTAGCAAGTGTAGTGCCAATCCTGGCTTTGAAGCCTGTTTAATTTCATGGTCATTCCAGGGATCTCTTGGAAACTGATAGGAGGGTACTCTGTCCCCTGTATGGTATTTTTATGTTCGTTTTTATGGGGCATTTATTTTTTCTGCTAAAAATATCCTGTGCCTTTCTGGAGGTAGGGGTTGGGGGGGAAGTGGAGCGGAAAATTTATTTCACCATCTCACTTGCAAATCTGCTCAGTGGACTGGAGTCTTTACCTACTGTGGGTTTGAGCACTGGCTTTCCATGCCCATTTCTGGATGTCCTCACTAACATATTCCAGCCCAGGCCCTTCCTGTTTTAATGAAAGGAAAGCAGTGAAGTCCTGCCCACTCATCTTAGAAACTCCCTCTGGATGGCCTGGCCAGTTTCCATTCCAGTAGATGGCACGAAGCTGAGTTCACGGAGCATAGAAAGTCTGAACATCTGTTTCTATGGGTCTAAATGATGTCATTTGTCCTGAAACACCCCCAGCCCCACACACAGACAGCCCAGATTCTAAATTTGGAGAAAAAAAGAAAAAACAGAAGGGGAATTCCTACTGGGATAATGTTCTAGATGTGGAGGGGCACCCAAATCTGGCTTCCATGAATGGACCGATTGAGCTAGGTAGACTCAAGAGGGTTAATCTCCCCTCAGTACTTCCCTAAACTCTGTCCTTTGAAAAAAGGAAAAGAAAAATAAACTGGGAAAGGTCATTACTGTGTGAAATGGAGCTGGGGATTAGGATTTCCACGTGTCTAAGAGCAACTGAGTCATTACCATTGCAAAGATTCAAGGTTGATTTTAGGGTAGCTGAGTTCATTCACCACAAGATATTTGAGAAACTGTCTAAAGAAAATTTCACTGTGACCCAGCCCAAATCAGAGTAAGAGCTTACTTCAGACAAGTGAAAATAAGTCAATAACATCCCAATGGTTGAAGGAGGTGGAATAGAGACTGGAAAATGGAGAACAGAGGAAGTCATGTGAAGAGGACTTTATATGGATCAGAAAGAGGCGTTCCTCCCTAAGCTTCAGGAAGTAGTTCTTCAGCATGAGGGGTGTGATCCTTCCAGGTCTCAGAACCAGAACTTGGGACCACCATGCTGGTCAGTTTTGGTTTGGGGAAGGATGAGAAAGGAACATTTTGTGAACAGTATTTAGCACTCCAGGTCAAGTGGGCTGCTTTAAAGTCCAGTTCAGGATGGGGGTCAGTGCATGGTGGTGGTAGAAGGCAGGAGTGGGAGTGGGTGGGGAAAGGCTTAGGTTCTGTTTTGCCAGCTTGGAGCACTAGATTCTTGATGGGCAGCAGCATATGGGGTCCTACTGGTAGAAAACTAGATCTGCAGCAACATCTGGAGAAGTGCTTTGTCTTAATACTTTAAGTAGGTAGCAAAAGATTTGTTGACAGTGTTTGAACCTATGCTTCTGAATAAAATCTTTCTGTTATGCTATAGATAATGTAAGTTTAATTATATATACCTGTACATAAGGGTTAACCATTACAAACCTGAGACTGCTGTCCTTAGAAAGTCTTGCTTGTCATGGTAGCCCTTGGCTGGTATGTGGGAATTGTCCAGTAAACAGTTCCTGACTCTGATCTAAAACTTCCCTAATTGATAAGGGTAACTCACTGTGCCTACCCTGTTTGAACTGGGTTGGCCAAATCATTCGTTCGGGTTTTCCAGTAAAATGTCATGGAAAAACCCAAACAAACATTTTGGCCAACCCAACATCATGTGGTTTATGCTGAAAACCTGTTTTCCTTCTGGGAGTCTGGAGTGTTGATACAATAGGGTGTCTATGTATGATCAGCCTCCCCAAAAGCCTTTGACACTGAGTTTCTAATGAGCGTCTCTGATAGACAGCACTTCATATGTGTTATTACAACTTGTTGCTGGAGGAATTAAGCTTGTTCTGTGTGACTCCACTGGGAGAGGACTCTTGGAAGCTTGCACCTGGTTTCCTCTGGACTTCTCACATGCCTTTTCCCTTTTGCTGATTTGGCTCTGTATCCTTTCACTGTAATATATCACAGCCATGAGCGTGACCATATGCTGACTCCTGTGAGTCCTCACAAATCACTGAACCTGGAGGTGGTCCTGGGGACCCCAACACAACACTAAACCATACATACTTTAAGGCTGGGTTCTAAAGTTAATGACCAGTTCCTCTGAAGAATTCGAAAAATTCTTTAATTAGGTGGGGTTAAAAAAGGTGTTGATTCCAGTCTGGGTAATTCTGTTGACCTACTCTTGGTGACCTCTACGGTTCCTGCCCCACGCCCCGTCCCCAGGAGTAATTGATTCCCCATACCAGACCCTACCCCCTTATGTGTGCTATTCTTAGTCTCTACTTTCCCATCACGGAGCAGGGTCAGGGCAGAGACAAGGAAGGAGTGTTGGGATTTATCAGTGGTTGATGCTCATAACTCCGTGGGTGTTAGCAGTTCAGCTCTTAAGCCAGCAGAGAGTGATGGTGATGAGCTGACCTACAGGTCCAGTTCAGGACAGACCCCTTCAGCAGGGCATAGATGGGCTTAGCCCAAGTGCCTTTCTGACTGAGGTTTTTTCTGATTCCAAGTTGACCCACTTTCACCTGGTTTCCACATACTCTTTCTTTAGATATGCTGATGCAATCAGTTAATTAACAGAGACGTGCTCTGGCCTGTGGGCATTAGCTTCTGTAAGGTGGTTATGTCTGTCCATAACCTCGTGTGTTGATTTGGCTCTCAAAGAACAAACTGATCCAAGTTCAGCAGTACGCCTCACTCATGGTTCCTTCCTCCATCTGCAGTTACACGTTATATGCAGAATTACTTTGAAGCCTGGGATCATTTCTAGAACAACCCGAAGGGGAAGGAAAAAAAAAAAAGCAAGTTTTCAGCTTGTATGTGCTGTTCAGGGCCTTAGAAAGAAACTTGCCACGTATCCAGTAGTGTCCCAGACAGCCACTCAGATGTGGGGGCTTTCCTGGCAGGACAGGTCTGTTTTGCTAGCATGATTTCCTTCTGCAGACATAGCATATATCTGTGAAAATATGAGAAGGGGCCTTGGGAAGTACACAGGAAGCATGCTGAGAGGAGGCCTGTCTTGAAAGTCTGGAAGATGTGTTTATCTCATAGACTTTTGACTCCCGGGGCTGATTTTCTAAATTGCCTAGTCCTGATCAGCTTTGGAAGAAAATAGTCCACAGGTCTGGCAGCCCCCATAGAAGGCCAAAGGAAAGTAGGACTCCTGGGTGTGGAAAGTGAAAGCAGTCAGTCATGTCTGACTCTTTGTGACCCCATGGACCATACAGTCCGTGGAATTCTCCAGGCCAGAATACTGGAGTGGGTAGCTGTTTCCTTCTCCAGGGGATCTTCCCAACCCAGGGATCAAACCTAGGTCTCCCACATTGCAGGTAGATTCTTTACCAGTGGAGGTGAGAGGAATAAAGGAACAGAAGTATCTAGATAGCCACAGGATCCAAGGGTAGGAGGAGAGAGAAAGTGTCCATGGATGAGGGGTCAGGAAACCCCAAGGACTTGTTTTCTGATTGAAGTCTTATCACCCCCACTGAACAGTGGAATAGGATCGAGGGGCCACTTATGATTGTTAACCCAGGGTGGACCTTCATGGGTTGCTATAGCTGGACTGTTATAAGTGGCTTCAGATCCAAAGAGAGAAACCAGTCAGTGTGTTCTGTCTCTGCATGATGGACAAACTGAGAGTAAGACTTTTGGATAATCTGCTCCCCATCCTTCCAACATTACAAGCTTAGTAGGAAAATAGAAAAATCTCACATTTATGATGGCAGGAAATGCTGGATGAGCAGAGGAGTGTACTAGAACTTCAGACTTTCATATCTGGAAGTTTTTCCTCGTTAACTTCAAAGGTATCTTTAACTAAGGTATTTGGGGTCAAAAGCCTTTAAGGGAACATGATGTGAAGAAGGTCTCCTTTCATATCTACAGTCTGCTCTCCATCTTTAACGACTGTGAGTAGAGACCCCGTCATTTTCACTGACACATGTGGGCTGTGCACCTGGGGAGGTTGGGGGAAGCCATGGAGTATGACTAAGACACAACCTCTTCCCTCAGGGAGCTTACAGTCTAACATGGGGATCCATAAGTGAGAATAAGAGGATGCCCTATTGTTGAATAGAGGGCTAGTCAGTGGACCAACCCCAGCTCTCACTGCTGGAGGGTTCTATACTTACATATTGCCCATCTGCAGACAGATCTGCTCAGAAGACTGTGGAGGCTATATTCATTCCCCAGAGCAATGGCTTTCAGCACCACCTGTAAATATCTTTTAAGGAGGTCTTCAACAAGCATATTTTAGTTTCTCATAATTCAAACCAATCCAGCATTTATTAAGGCCTAAGAAGAATGGAAAAGAATGTGGTCTGTAACCTCAGGTCCCCTGCTTTTATTCTCTTGAGATTGCCTGTGAACCCCAAATCATTGCTTGGCAGGCAGCACAAAACCTCCAGCCCCAGGTGAGCCATTTAATAGGTGCTTAGGTTGAAATTTTACAAATTTTCTAGAGAAGAAGAAAAGCAATTTCCCTAAGCATACAGAAATATTTCATGCAGCTGCATTTGTATCCTCCACATTTCTTCCTGCTGCGAAGGATGACCTGCCTCTGCCTCTGTCCAGGGAAACTCACCACCTGTTCATGGGGTCCTATCTCTTCTTTCCATTCAAAGACATTGCATCTTTCTCTTGTATCATTAACTTTCCCATTTCCGGTGATTTTATCCCATTGACATATCAACATGTTGTAAGTTCCTTTGATATTAAAAAATAAAAAAATCTCTTCTTGACCTCCAGTTCGTTATCTATTATTTATTTTGCTTTCTTTATAGCAAAATTCCTCCAAAACAACTGTTGCTCCTTACTCTACCTTTCCCTCTTCCTATTCTTTCTTTGACCCTTATCGGTCAGATTTTCGTCTCTACGGTAACACTGAAACCAGAATTCTAATAGGCACCAACAAGTCTCATCTTGCTAAATCCACTGGTCAATCTTATCTTCATATCATTTGACTTCTCATTAGTATTTTACATAGTAGGTCATTTCCTTCTTCTGAAAACCCTTTTCTTTCTTGAATTTTGGGGTACCCACTCTCCTGGCTTACTTTTTTCTTTTATTTTAGGCTGCACTGTCTCTTGGCGGCGATGCACATGCTTTTCTCTAGTTGTAGCATGTGGGCCTGCTTACCCTTTCATATGTGGGATCTTAGTTCCCTGACCAGGGATTGAACCAATGTGCCCTGTATTGGAAGACCGATTCTCAACAGATGAACGACCAGGAAAGTCCCTCTCTTGGTTTACTTACTCAGTGATTACTCCTCTATGCCCCGTACTGGCTTTGCCTCCTCTTCCTTCCTTCTAAATGTTGAGGTGTTCTAGGCTCCTTCATCAGACTTGATCTCTATCTCCCCTCACTCTTAGCTGATTTTACCCTGTCTCATGATTTTAAATACTATTAATACTCTAATGACTTCTCAAGGGTTTTAGATCAGATCAGATCAGTCACTCAGCCGTGTCCGACTCTTTGCGACCCCATGAATCGCAGCACGCCAGGCCTCCCTGTCCATCACCAACTCCCGGAGTTCACTCAGACTCACGTCCATCGAGTCAGTGATGCCATCCAGCCATCTCATCCTCTGTCGTCCCCTTCTCCTCCTGTCCCCCAATCCCTCCCAGCATCAGAGTCTTTTCCAATGAGTCAGCTCTTCGCATGAGGTGGCCAAAGTACTGGAGTTTCAGCTTTAGCATCATTCCTTCCAAAGAAATCCCAGGGCTGATCTCCTTCAGAATGGACTGGTTGGATCTCCTTGCAGTCCAAGGGACTCTCAAGAGTCTTCTCCAACATCACAGTTCAAAAGCATCAATTCTTCAGCACTCAGCCTTCTTCACAGTCCAACTCTCACATCCATATATGACCACAGGAAAAACCATAGCCTTGACTAGACAGACCTTTGTTGGCAAAGTAATGTCTCTGCTTTTGAATATGCTATCTAGGTTGGTCATAACTTTCCTTCCAAGAAGTAAGCATCTTTTAATTTCATGGCTGCAGTCACCATCTGCAGTGATTTTGGAGCCCAGAAAAATAAAGTCTGACACTGTTTCCACTGTTTCCCCATCTATTTCCCATGAAGTGGTGGGACCGGATGCCATGATCTTCGTTTTCTGGATGTTGAGCTTTAAGCCAACTTTTTCACTCTCCACTTTCACTTTCATCAAGAGGCTTTTGAGTTCCTCTTCACTTTCTGCCATAAGGGTGGTGTCATCTGCATATCTGAGGTTATTGATATTTCTCCCAGCAATCTTGATTCCAGCTTTTGTTTCTTCCAGTCCAGTGTTTCTCATGATGTACTCTGCATATAAGTTAAATAAACAGGGTGACAATATACAGCCTTGTCGTACTCCTTTTCCTATTTGGAACCAGTCTGTTGTTCCATGTCCAGTTCTGACTGTTGCTTCCTGACCTGCATACAAATTTCTCAAGAGGCAGATCAGGTGGTCTGGTATTCCCATCTCTTTCAGAATCTTCCACAGTTTATTGTGATCCACACAGTCAAAGGCTTTGGCATAGTCAATAAAGCAGAAATAGATGTTTTTCTGGAACTCTCTTGCTTTTTTGATGATCCAGCAGATGTTGGCAATTCGATCTCTGGTTCCTCTGCCTTTTCTAAAACCAGTCTCAAGGGTTTAGGATGGTGCAAAACTAGGTGGGAGCTGGCCTAGGAGCTCAGGGCTTGAGCAGAAATGTGGGGTGCTTCACTGATCCTGGAGTGGAACGCATCTCTCCTTCCAGCATGTGCTTGCTGGGGGTCTGGAGCCTGAGAAGTTGGGTCTTTAATAAGCACACTCTGGAAGCGTGTCAGCTACCTGATTACGACTTCCTCAGGGGTGGAGGGTGCTCCCTGCCCATTCATGTGGTGTTCCCCCTGTGTCTCCACCTTTGCCGTGCCACCATAAGGCCCATCTGCCGTAGCAACGCCTACAGCATGCGGCACCTCCCAGGGTGTTCCTTCTCAGCAGCACAATGTTTCCTTAAAGAAACACACACCTGGAAGTGGAATTTCTGAAACGATTCTTGGATGCTTTCCAGAGGAACCCTAGCAACACGTGCAAATACCCTTCTATTTTTCAACGTGGCAATGAATATTTCCTCTCTTTCTTTTTCATGTGGGGGCTGGGCTCAGTGAGTACTCAGGCAACTGGTTTCTGGGTGGCAAGGGTGGATAAGGCCAACACAACAGCTGTCAGTTCTGGGTCATTTCCACCAGCATCGAGTGTATTATTATTTTAATATCCCAGTGGAGATTAAAAATGGAAAGCTGAGGGGAAAAGATGGGGATGAGAATTCTGGACAGAGGGAATTTTAAGCTATGAGAATGAATGCAATCCCCATAGAAGAGAAGAGAGAAAGGAGTAGAGAGAGACGGATGGGAGGAGACAGGGCCTCAGACTGCTTGACCATAGAATTTATTGCCCAAACTGGAACAACTTTGGGAGAGATAGAGGCCAAAATTAATAATGGCATTGGGAACCCAGATGTAAAGCAGAATTGTCTTAGGCACAGGAGGACAGTAGAGTCACCTCTTTTGAGAGACTGGTGACTGCCTTTGCCACAGCCCTGATACAACAGCAGGGATTTGCTGCAGTCCAGAATGTGACTCCTTTTGGTAGGGTCTCCTGAGGGAGCCATTGTCAACTCAGGCAACCTGTCTCCCCTTGGCTGGTAAAAGCCTCTAGCTTTTCTCCTGTTTCAGCATCCTTCCTTGTGGACCAGTGAGGAATAGGCTAGGACACAGATGGGCAGCTCTCTCCAAATATCTCAATGTAGAAAACTGTAGCTGTTGGGAAGTTGATAGACTTGTCAAAAGAATATAATCAGTTACATAAATTGCTTAACCAAAGCCACAATCCTATGATAAAAATTGTCTTCATATGATATTAAAACTGTTATCATGTCTATAAAAGTCCCATCTCCCCCCAATTTAATTACAATATACCATCGTCCCTACTTCGTTTCCAACCCAGTCTCTTTATCTATGCCCTCCTATCTCTTCTGGGACCTGGGTCCATATTTTATTTAAAAGATCATTTCTTGACCCTGAGTCTCCATTTTCACCTACATCTAGAAGAGTATAGACTCAATGTCTTCCATTTCCTCCCCCACCTCTTTTACTCCCTGACCTGTATAACCTGAGCTTCTAGCATCTCCATTTTGGTTTTTGGTGTTTTGACCAGACTGAAGAGTTCTCATAATCTGAATCAGTGTGGTTCACAATAGGCTCTGGCTAGCTTAGCCATTTCTGAATGTTGGATTTCTAACAGAAACCAACTGGTTCTCAGTAGGAACCAAAGTAGCAAACTGATTCCAAATTGGTCAAAATCAGTTTTTAAATGGTTCGAACTGGGTCAAATCCAACATTCCCGGTTCAAATTGGAGAAAACCAGCTCAAGCAGGATAAAACATTCTGACTTAGGACAAATTAGATACAGAGCAATTCACGCTGACCGAGGCCAGATGAGCCTGGTTTTAACTTGTCCTTACTGGGTCAGACCAACATGAATTGGGTCACAGTGGTTCAGAAGGAGGAACTGAATTCAGCGAGGTGACTGCTTCATATAGGGAAAAACAGTAAAAATTATTTTTAGCAGAGCAAACAGATTCTAGCTAAATTAAAGCAGCTTTAAGTCACATTTGTTAAAGTAGCTTGATTCAGACTGGATCAAGTCAACTCTATCTTCAATACTGTTGCCATTGCGGACTAAAACCAGTTTTGGTTGGTTTAAACCAGATCTGGCATCATGACTTTAAAAATATTAGCTATTTATTGAGGAAGAAAAGATATGGATAAGTTATAAACGTAATTATATATTATATCTTGTTTACATTTTGCTTTCATAGATCAGTGAGAGGTATATGAAATCCAAAGCACACCCTTTACCAATTCAGCAATTAAAACCTGACAGTCACACTTAAAGGAAATCAACCCTGAATGTTCACTGGAAGGACTGATGCTGAAACTGAAACACCAATACTTTGGCCACCTGATGTGAAGAGCCGACTCATTGGAAAAGACCCTGATGCAGGGAAAGATTGAGGGCAGGAGGAGAAGGGGATGACAGAGGATAAGATGGTTAGATAACATTACTGACTCAATGGACATAAGTTTGAGTAAACTCTGGGAGATATTGGAGAACAGAGGAGCTGGTGTGCTGCAGTCCATGGGGTTGCAAGGTGTCAGACACGACTCAGTGACTGAACAGCTACAATGTTCATTAATTTACAGATTTCTCTCGGCATTAAGATTATTTTTACACTGTCGAGTTTTCTAAATTTTAATCAAATCAAGGCAGGTTCTTGGCAAATAAAAAAAGTTCTCCCAAATATCTAGAGAAGAGATTCCCTCAGTGGACGTGAACTACATGACCAGGCTCTGACCTCACTGGTATTGCAGGAGAACCTCTTTTTATCATGGGGACAACACCCAGGTTTGAATTGCTTCATCAAAAGTAATTAATGAGGAGCTAGACCTACAACAGCACACATTTTCAAAGAGAAATGACTTCTCCAGATCTGTGAGTGTTCTGTCCCAAGGTGGTGCTGCTTTTGTGGAAAATATGTTGACTCATGAACTGCTGAACCATCTTTCCGTAATCTGAAAATAGCTCTCCAATAAAAACCTTTTCATATTTTTTTTCTTCAAAGAATTTCTGGATTAAATCATAGTTTGATACTGATGGGCACTGCAAAAGTGAGTGAATTCAGAACTATGTTGATGGCTTCGAAGCCACCTAGTCATACTTATTTATCCAAATGGCAAACTAGTTTAGAAGTAGAACAAAAAGGTGTTGAAATTGAATGAGAGTACAAGTTATAGTACAATTAATAATAAAACTGAAGTTGAAAGGTAATTTATATGAACCACCTGGTGCTTCAGCCACCTGCAATAAAGACTGCCTGCAATTCAGGAGATGAGGGTCTGCTCTCTGGGTGGGGAAGATCCCCTGGAGAAGGAAATGGCAACCTGCTCCAGTATTCTTGCCTGGGAAATCCCACAGACAAGGATAACTGGTGGGTTGCCCCCCATGGGGTTGCAAGAGTTGGACACAACTTAGCAACTAAACCACCACCACATTTTTAAAAAGCATTTCAAAGCCTGAAAGTAAATATTGGATTTTGTGTTTCAAAACCAGACACCTACAAACTTGACACCCGGGTCCTATTAGATAACTTGTTTAAACAATTCTATGCAAATAAATTGGTTCTCAATACTTTAAGCTACTTGCAATCATATTAAAACGAGAACTTCCTTTTCATATCAAAGTTTGCACCACCAATGGTCCCACAATGTCCTCTGAGAGGCTAGATTGTGAAGTAAGAAAATGCCTCTCTGCTACTGTACTCCCACCATCCATCACATCTCCATCTCTCTGGTACAATTAGTGAAGAACTGCTTTATGCAAAGGAGTCCCCAAATGTTCCACGTGTACCTGAAAGAAATATATATTCATCCTGCTGTTGGGTGGTCAAAAGTGAAGTCGCTCAGTCGTGCCCGACTCTTTGTGACCCCATGGACCGTAGCCTACCAGGCTCCTCTGTCCATGGGATTTTCCAGGCAATAGTACTGGAGTGGATTGCCATTTCCTTCTCCAGGGGATCTTCCCAACCCAGGGATTGAACCCCGGTCTCCAGCATTGTAGACAGATGCTTTACTGTCTGAGCCACCAGGGAGGGGTCTATAAATATTGAGTAGATTCAGTTGGTTGATGGTGTTGCTGGGTTCTGTTTTTGCTCACTGTCTATCTTTAGTTTTCTTAATAATTTTATTTATTTATGGTTGTTCTGGGCCTTCTCCAGTAGCTTTCTGGTTGCTGCTTGGGCTTTCTCTAGTTGCAGTGAGTGGGGACTACTCTCTAGTTTCGGTGCATGGGCTTCTCATTGCAGAGGCGTCTCTGGTTGTGGGGTTCGGGCTCTAGGGTGTGTGCACACAGTAGCTGCAGCTCCTGGGCTCTAGAGCACAGGCTTAGTTGTTCAGTGGCATGTGGGGTCTTCCCAGACCATGGATCGAACCCTGCATTAGCAGGTAGAGTCTTTAGAGTCTTTACCACTGAGCTATCAAAGAAGCCCCAGTCTATCTTCTTAAACTAGTAATTACAGACAGAGGGATTTTGAAGTCTTCAACTCTGTGGATTTGTCATTTCTCTATTTGGTTCTACCAGTTTTTATTGTGTTCTGAGATTCTGTTGTGGGTACATATACATTTAGGATTGCTATGTCTTTGTGAATTGGCACTTTTATCATTATGCAACGTCTCTTCTTTATACCTGGTAATTCTCCTCAAACTGAAATTTACTTTAATGATAAAATAGCCTTTGCAGTTTTCTTTTGATTAGTGTTTTCACAGTTTATCTTTTTTCCATACATTTAAATTGAATATAACTATATCATATTTAAAGTAGATTTCTTTGAGGCAGTGTAGTTGTGTCCTTTTTCTCCCCTTAAATTTAATTTTATCTTGGAATATAGTTATTTACAATACCGTGTTAGTGATTCAGATATGTATATATATATATATATATTCATTCTTTTTCATATTATTTTTCCATATAGGTAATCACAGAGTAACAAATGGTGTCTTTTTTTAATTCATTTTTTTCAATCTTTCATTTCATAGGTCTGATGGACACACTCTAAAACGGTTCCCAATGATTGATGCCTCTTGGATTTATTTGATTGCTTAATACCATCTGCTCAAATGCTGGCAGGTCCCATAAGGTGTTTCCAACCAATAGAATTTGGCAAAAGTGATGGGATGTCACATCTTTGGTTATGTTACCTAGGTTACCTTCCATATTTCTAGGGGACTCTCTTGATAGAATCATTCTCTTGCTGGCTTTGATGAAGCAAGTTGCCATGATGGGGAGGCTCACATGACAAGGAACTGAGCTACCAGTCAACATCCAGCTAAGAACTGAGGCCCTCTATCCAACAGCCCAAAAGAAAGGGAATCATCTTACTAACCACGTAAGTGAGCTTGGAAGTTGATCCTGCTTCAGTCAAGACTTCACATGAAAGCCTGGCCCTGGCCAACACATTCATGAGAGACCCTAAGGCAGAGAACCAGCTAAACCATGCCTGGACTCCTGACCTACAGAAGCTGTGAGGTACTTGTTTTAAGCTAGATTTGTGGTCATTTTTTTCACAGCAACAGATAACTAGTATATTATACCATTTAAATTAGTAATATCTTTGTACCTAGATCACCATTTTATTATCTATTTTCTATTTGTTCCTTCTGGTTTTCATTTTCTGTTTTCTACATTTTTGTACTACTTGAATATTTTTATATTTTTTATTGAGATTTTTTTTTACTATATCTCTTAAAAAAAACTTTTTAGTAGTTTCTCTAGGAATTAAAATATACATACTTTCACAATGTGTGTAGAATTCTGTTCTACAATTTCATGTGAATTATAGAAACTTTATCACCAAATAAGTACTTTTGACATCCTCTATTTATATTAGTTATGGTATTATTGATACATCTGTGTGTGTGTGCTTAGTCACTCAGTCATGTCTGACTTTTTGCAAATGGTTGGAAATGAGTTGCCATTTGCTCCTCCAGGGAATCTTCCCAACCCAGGGATCAAACCCACATCTCCTTTGTCTCCTTCATTGCAAGTGGATTCTTTACCTGCTGAGCCATCAGGGAAGCCCACTGATACATCTACATATATTAAAAACCCCTTCAGGCAATGTTATACTTTTTTAACTGTCATATACTCTCCATGACCTCCGCAACACCTCTGGCTCCTTGGGGCCTTCTTCCTCATGCTCTAGGCAGCACGCTTGAACTGTGGTTTCCTTCTGCCACTCATTTCCTGTGACTGTTACTGTGCCTGGAGCCAAGTGACTGGAGGACAGAGAAAGGAAAAAAAAAAGAACGGAGACTTGTTCACATTCTTCCCATCACTGCTCCTCTAGTCAAGCAAAATGATTCTTCCCCCTCCCTCAGGACTTTAGCTGCCGCCCATCACCACAGCCGCCACCGCTCTCCCCTCCCCACCACCACCGCTGCCACACTACTGCCTATGGGAGAGGCTGAAAAGAAGGAAAAAAGAAACGAGAACCAGGGGATTCCCCCACCCCCTCTCTCTGACAGTTAGGGGTATCCTTATTTCTTGGATCAGAAACAAGAAATTTCACTTGGAGGATTTCACTTGGAGCTCTTCCTATCTGCCCCTGGTACACACTTCTGAGTTTCTGGCTGCCTTTGGGTCCAGGCTGTGCAACACAGGAGGAAAAAAAAAATGGCAAACTCACTGCTGGCTTAGTGGAACTTTGAATTCTGGTCTCCTTCCCCAATCTGCGGGCTACAATTTACGTTTCAGGGCCCTCAGAGAGCTGCTCCATCCGTTTTGTCCAGAATTTATAGTTGCATTGAGTGTGCAACTACTGTGCCCTTCTTATTCCATCTTTTCTGGGATCAGCATCTCATTTTGCTTTTTAAATCATTGGTGTTTTGCTTGGTGAAAAAAAAAATCCTCAGAAGTTGCATTTTAAAATTTCATAGACCAGCAATAGCTCTTTATTTTGGCCTGAAAGAGTTAGGCAGTCCCCGTACTATTTTCTGAATCTACAGTTCAGAAAGACAAATTCTCAGAGGACCAAATTCACTCCAAGGTTGAACTGCAGACTTACTTGGCCTGCATGATACTTCCAGTTGTTTCTCTTGTTTACATGCTCCGCTTTCACATTAATAAGGGGGGAAATAGAGAGCATTCCAAGAAGGCTGTAAGAATTCTAAACTTTTCAGCCTAAGCGATTGGGAAGATGACTGCCCTTCACCCAGATGTGGAGCATGGAATAGGAAATAGCAGTTTTGGTGGTGGGAGATGGTATGTTTTGTCTGTAACACATTGACTTGAAGAGTCTGCCAAAATATCCAGGAAATGGAAACCTAGAGTTGAAAAGTTATCATGGAAGATGTGAGGAAGAAAATTATTAAGGCAAGGAGTAGAGACAGGGACCACGTATTGAGGTGTGCTTAAACTTCCTGCTGCCAAGGATCCCCCTCCCCCAGTTCAGGCCTCAGTCTGAAGAGCTGCTCAAGACCCCTCCCACTACTGTGCCTGCTCACCCTTCTTGAACATCTCTCTACTCCCCAGAGCCTGGTGAAACCTCCTACGCACGTTCCCTTTCAGGACATCAACTGATCCTTTACCTGGAGTTTAATCAAAGTTTTAGAGCGGGTATTTGGTCACCATGGCAGAACTACTGGGGGAGATTTTTTAGGATTTTTCTGATTCTGGCCCCTGATGGAGACAAATAGTCTGGGGGTAAGTTACAACGTTCTGTAGCCTGCTTGACCTTTGTCAAGAATTTGCCCCTTAACTTGAGCTAATCAGTACAATTAGCTCTAGACAGTAAAATAGCAAGGTTTTTCCAGCACATTACCACTGCCAACTTGTGTCTACAAATGCCATCAGGTTTTATTATAAAAACCATTGCATCAGTCATGGTATGCTAGGTTTTGCTGCCTTAATAAACAAATCCAAATCTCAGTGGCTTAACACCACAAAAGATGCTACACATCCAATAAGAGGCAGTGAGTGCTCTGCTCATCAGAGACTTCTGGAACCTATGCTAACCAAGGCGACGTCTGAACTGTAGCTTCCACAATCATGGCACCAGTGGGAAGGGAAAATGATTGGTTCACTGAGACTTGAAGCATCTGCTAACTTTCCTCCCTCTCTCTCTCCTTCCTTCCTTCTTTCATTTTAAAGAATAGTCATATTCCATTGGCCAAAGCAAGTCACACAGCCACATTTAAGTTCAAGGGGACAGTGAAATGAAATCCTCTTTTGCCACTAAGGGGGAAATAGGCAGCCTTGATAATGACTGCCCAAACCATGTCCCCAAGAATTATCTCCTCTTTAGAGTTGAAAACCTTAGACTCTATTAAGGCACTTTCCCCAGGTCTCACAGTTGATAAGTTAGCAGATCACGTATGCAGGCACACACTTGTTCAGCTCAGATGCTTCCTCTTCAGGAAGCATTATACATTATACAGAAGATGGTTCTGATTAGCTTCCAGGGAGCTTCAGATGCTGATAAGTAAAAAGCTTGACCCCCAATTTCACAAAATTAACTTTGTGGAAAAGTTTTTTTATTTCTCTTTTTGAAACAAGCTGTGTGTGTGTTTTTTTTTTTAAAGAATGAAAGAACAAAAGAAAGAAAGAGAAAAAATAAAGAGATTAAAAAGAGAAGAGAAAACAACAACCAGATCTTTTGCCCACCCTTGATGTGCACCACTGTATTATTGCATGTCAGAGTGATTTGGTTTCTTTCCCACTGTGTGGTATTTTCCATTTAGAAGCCTGGGTCAGGAGTTTGTATATTAATCTACATGCTTGTTCTTGCTTATGTTTGTTCTCTGCTTGATCCCGTACCCTTCATTCATCATTGGAATGTTCTCGTGACGATGGAAGAACAGCAACGCAGCTAGCCAGACAAAGGGAACAGACCACGGACACAGCCCACCTTCTCTCAAAACTCTAAGAGGGAAGGTAGGGACTTCCCTGGAAGTCCAGCAGTTAAGCGGTCTTCCAGTGCAGGGGGTATCGGTTCAATCCCTGGTCAGAGAGCTAAGATCCCACATGCCTCATGGCCAAGAACACAAAACTTGAAACAGAAGAAGTATTGTAACAAATTCAATAAAAACTTTGAAAATGCTCCACATTAAAAAAAAAACAACAACAAAAATATCCTAAAAAAAATAAGAGAGACGGTAAAGGGCATGAGCATGCTCTCTACCCATTTCCCTACTTGAGAGGTCAGCCATGTTTAGTCCCATTCTGTGGATGAGGAAAATGAGGCTCAGAGAAGTTAAGCCCATGTTCAAGGTCACATGTCTAGAACCAGATATAAACCAGCTGCTACCATTTTTCTGAATCATAGCTCAGATCACCCCACTCTGCAGCCTTCCTCCTACCCTCCTACCCGTGGTGCAGCTGTCCTTAAATATATCATACCAGTTGATGTAGATGGAGCTCTCCCTTGTCTAAAGACTTCCGCTTGCTCTCTGATGGGCACAAGAGTAGGTACAGTCCTTTCCCGGGGAGATGTAGAGATGAGACAGCAACCCCACTGTTCACACTGCTGGCCGTGGTGGTGATAGTCCTGCCAACACTTTAGAAGAAAAGTTGGTCAGGTCTCAGGACTCTTCCTGAACAAACTCAAGATCCATAGATGAGTTCTGGAGAGAGGCATGAGTAGTAGAAATTTGTGTCCATACAGCAGGACCGAGCCTCTGGATGAGCCCATGAGGAAGATCCAGCAGTGTTTTTGTTTTAACTCCAAAGAAGGAAAAACACCACTTGATTAGATTAAATGTGCTTTGAGTAGGGCCCAAAGTCCTCAACTTTAAAGTGCAGGCGATCTGACACTCAAGATATTTTTAGTGGCTTTGATAGCTGTTTCTGACAGCATGAGACCCCAGCTTTCTCCATGCATGGGCTTAGGAGGGGCAAGACAGTGGAGGGGCTCCCTGAAAGAGCTCAAGTCCTGGCCTCCATGGTAGTTATTCTTGGTCTTGACCAGATACATGCATACTTGCAGAATGACTGTTTGCCACTCACTTGCCTGCATCAGAGGAAGTGCTCTCTTCCACCTCCAGAACTCTGTGGTTTGAAATAGGGAAAGGTGACCTTAGGGAGAAGCCAGCCATGGATCCTCTGGCCTGTGGACCAACAGCTGCTTCAAGGGGAACACTGGAGCCATTCCAGGGCTCACACAACCGGCAGGCCTTCCTTCTCTCATCCCTCCCAAATAAATGAACACAGCGGCTATGTCAGTGAGCCTTGAAGACTCAAGACACAGGCTGTGGGGAGTTTTCTACTGAAGCCATAACTTGGTACTAAAGTTGTGTGGTAATTCTCTACATTATAGGAAAGAAAGAAGCCATTTCAAATGCAGCTTGAACTTTTTTAAAAAGATGTCACATACTTCTCTGTGTGTGCCATCTTTTCCCAGATGGATCCAAAATGAGCCACAGAATTTCCCTATTGCAGGGTTTCTGAGAGAATCACAGATTGGAGGGCTGGGAGGGGCTTGGTATGAGACTGTTTTATTCCAACAGGAATAAATATGTTCTTCCTATTTTCTCAATGAGGGGACTGCAGGTCCGAGGTTGGTGATTTCCACATTGACATGGCCAACAAATCACGCTGGTATGGGAGTTGGGGGCAACTGCATTTCTAGCTTTGCTAACTGCTTCTCACAAGGAGAAGATGCCACCATCATGCAGAGAGTATGAAACAGAAAACAGTAAAGAGGAATGTCAACGTCTTGGCAGCAAAGACTGACAAGATGTCACAATCAGCATGCAGTAGGTCTTTAGGTATTGACACCAGGGGCAGGACGAAGGTGACGGGCAAAGTAGAACAATGAACCTGTAGACCATTTGACTTTGTGATCTGTAGTGCCTGGGTTTGTGTACAAGGTGTATCTGGCTAGTGTTGAACTGGACATGTGGTATCTCTGAGACTTTGTAAAAATCAATTTGTTCAACAAAAAGCCAGTTTGATAAAAGAGGGAAACTTGCCAGTGAGGCTAAGGTGACAGCGATTTCAGGCACCGTGTAAGCTGATTAGCCTCAAA
This sequence comes from Bos mutus, assembly GCF_027580195.1. Taxonomy (NCBI): domain Eukaryota; kingdom Metazoa; phylum Chordata; class Mammalia; order Artiodactyla; family Bovidae; genus Bos; species Bos mutus. The sequence continues at coordinate 17,488,842 of NC_091626.1, forward strand.
CAGCGACACTGCTCCGTATGCTGAGACCTCTGACCCCGTGGCCGCCTTGGAGACACACGGTGCCGGTCACGAGGGCAGCATGGGCAGTGAGTGAAGGCCAAGACCTTATTAGGAGAGTTTCCCAGGAAGCAGGGAAGGCAAACACAGGGCATTCCTTTAGAGGGATGGATTTATTTTGCATTTATTTTTGCTTTACAAAAAAGTCGTGGAATGATGTTTTATAGTACCTTTTTTTTTTTTAATTAACTGAAGGGATTTTTTTCCCCCTCTCCATTTGGATGAACACAGATCTGGTCAGGTCAGCCCCTGCTTAAACTCCCTCAGAGGCTTCCTCTTGTTCATTTGAAGATAACCCAGCTCACAGAAAAGACCATAAGCATAACTCACTTTTTAAAAAAAAATATTTATTTTTTATGAGAGGATAATTGCTCTACAAATTGTGTTGGTTTCTGCCACACATCAGCCATAAGTATACAGCCATAGGTATATATATGTCCCCTCCTTCTTGAACCTCCCTCCCTCCTCCCACCCAATCCCACATCTCTAGGTTGTCACAGAGCCCCAGTTTGAGTTCCCTGAGTCACACAGCAAATTCCCATTGGTCATCTATTTTACATATGGTAAGCATCACTGACTTTTAACTGATTTGCACACGATGGCTTTCCCTGTCGATTATGGGATGATACGTTTTGGTATTGGTTGATGAACAGCCACTATTTTGAGCTGCCCCCACTTCCCCTCTGGGATCCCTTATCCAGCATCTAAGGCAGTGGGGGGCCCTAAACCCTTGCTCCAGCCTGTAGCTCATGTCTGTTCTGATTGGACTTGCCTGTGCCTTTGTGGTGGTCAGAAGCTCATTAACCCTGCCTGGAAGGCTCGCACAGCCAAACCCGCCTGCTGACCACTTCCCTGCTTTCTCTCCCTGAGCCCTGGCTACACTGCCCTTCTTTATGATCCCCAGGTGGGCCATGTTTCCCTTAGGGATCTTTGCAAGTATGTTTCCTTCTGTCTAGGACGATCTTTCCCACCCTGTCCTCTTCTGACTTCAGTTAACGTTTCTCCTCCTCCCTTCAGTCATTCCTGCTGCTACTGCTAAGTCACTTCAGTCGTGTCCGACTCTGTGTGACCCCATAGACGGCAGCCCACCAGGCTCCCCTGTCCCTGGGATTCTCCAGGCAAGAACGCTGGAGTGGGTTGCCATTTCCTTCTCCAATGCATGAAAGTGAAAAGTGAAAGTGAAGTCGCTCAGTGGTGTCCGACCCTCAGCGACCCCATGGACTGCAGCCTACCAGGCTCCTCCATCCATGGGATTTTCCAGGCAAGAGTACTGGAGTTGGGTGCCATTGCCTTCTCCAGTCATTCCTAGTTGGCTTTAATAAATACAGGTTGGATGGATGAATGAGACAATGACCAATCACGTGTGAGAGGAGCATTCATTTGCATATGGACTTCTTCCATCGCCATCAATTGTCTCTGTCTGGTTAATCATTGCCAGAAGGAGAAAGGGAGCCTGTGGATCAAGAGGCTGTGCTGTCCACCCTCCACCTTGCTCAGGGTTGCTACTCCTGGAGAGAAGCCACTTCAGCCTGAGTGATGCTCCTTAGCTGAGAGTATTACTGCTTTCAAAGAGGAAAAAGAGGAATAATTGGAATATTTGGGATTCCAGAAGTTGTCTTGTACCAGGTAACTCTTCAGGCTTCCTATCTCCTCTTTCTGGCCATGAGGCAAGAGAGGAAAGAGGAATTAGACAAATTGAACACAGCCTGAAGACTCCCCAACACTTCATTGGAAACCCATGTTCCACTGAGAAGTCCTTTTGCTCCTGTCCTCTGAGCTTGAGGCTGAAGTTCTTCTCGTGTGGTTGTAGACCACAGGTCACGTGGGGGCAGCCCCAGGCAGGCCCTCAGGAGGAACTCGATTTTTAGGTCTTTGTCCCAGATGCCCTAGAGGAGGAAGAGAAAGAAGTAAGTTGAGGAGGCAAGCAGGGGAGAGAAGGCTTCTTAACACTCACCCAAGGTACTTAGAAGCAGCTTAAAACTACATGTTTACCCATTCGCAAGGGGCTGTGTCGTGTCACATTGTTTTGCTTAAATCACGCTTTCCTTATTTCCTTATTATTCACTGGGCACAAGCTTGTCTTGACTTTACAGTCTACAAAAGTTTACAACCAAGAAAATGAAAAGGACAATTTTGCAAGCCTTGTGATGGATCCTAAAAGTACCTCACTGGAGCCTGAAATTAGGGGTTTGACTGAAAGTCTGCTTCCCTTCCACCTCCAAATGTTAACAAAGTAGGGATAATGGAGGGCTTTTCTTCCCCGCTGGGACACAACCCCCGAAATGCCATTAAGATGAAAACACTAGTGTTTGTCAAGAGTAGAGAGCAGTATTTTTTCAAAGTGTAATTTTTGGAACACTAGCCCCAAGAAATATTCTGCTAGTAAAAGGATTCCTGGTCAAGTGCTTGTGAGTGAAGTGCAGAAGCTGTGTTACTCATATGTTCCCCCACAAAGGTCTGGTTGTCCCAAGCTGTCTTCCTGCAGTCTGTTCATACTTGGCTCTTATTCCAGTCCCATATGCTCTGAAATCCCAGGAAGCCGCTCTCAGCAGTACACCATTGGTCCTCCAACATTTGGGAGCCTTCACTGGTGCTGACACTGTGCTCCAGGCTGAGGACCCCCAGAAGGAATGGAGGCAGACAACAGACTTAAAGAAGCAAGATGGTTGGCCATCTTGTGCAGGATGACCAGCAACTTGGACAAGGGAGTGAAGGGGGCATTAACAATCCATAATTATACTAAGCTTCCCTGGTGGCTCCGACAGTAAAGAATCTGCCTGCAATGCAGGAGATCCAAGTTTGATCCCTGGGTCAGGAAGATTCCCCTGGAGAAGAGAATGGCTCCACACTACAGTATTCTTGCCTGGGAAATACCATGGGCAGAGTGTCCTGGCAATCTACAGTCCATGGGGTCACCAAGAGTTGGACACGAATGAGCGACAAACACTGTACTGGGAAGAAGGTGGAAACCAGGGCTGCCTTGTGTACACGGAGCTGACAGAGGGGTTGAATTTTGTTTCTTATTCTAGGAGCCACTTCTAAGGCCAGTGGGCAGTAGTCACAGGGAAAAGGTTTCAGTTAACAGTGAAAAGAGGCTTTGTAACAGAACGTGTCCAACAACAGTATGGGCTATTTTATGAGTCGTGAGTACCTCGTTCTGCAGCTATGCACGAGGGTATTCGACAGCTGCCTTCCAAGATGCTGTGTTTAGAAGACACTGACATACCAGGGAGATGCCAGGGCTATGAGGTAGTCTTTGATTGGGTTCTGAGGCACCCATTCTACTTGGCCCTCTCTGCTGCTGAGGGTTAGTTGTTTATCTCATACGTGCATTTGCTAAGTTGCTTCAGTCATGTCCAAGTCTTTGTGACCCCATGGACCATAGCTTGCCAGGCTCCTCTGTCCATAAGATTCACCAGGCAAGAATACTGGAGTGGGCTGCCATGCCCTCCTCCAGGGGATCTTCTTGACCAGGGACCTAACCTGTGTTTTCTACATTTCCTGCATTGGCAGACAGGTTCTTTACCACTAGCGCCACCTGGGAAATCCGTTTATCTCATTCATGAGGACAAAATCCTGCCAATCTGATTCATGTGAGTGTATACACACACACACACACACACACACACACGGATAAAGTAGAAATGCAACAGGACTGAAAGATAGAAAACTTGCTGGTTTTGTATAGTTAATTAATATTCTCTTCTGATATACATAATGTAAACAACTCTGTTTAAAATGAGACTGGATTTCACAGTATAGTCTTGACTTTAAGAGAACACTCTGGGACATGTTAGCAGAATATGGTCACAACTCTGAACAAGTTTGAAGTGGTTCAAAATCAGTTCTGGAAAGCCAGCCTAGGTCACTTGGATCAAGTTAGGTCAATAATAATTGCTCTCTGGTTATGTAAGCTGCTCACATCAAGGGAAGAAGGGTGGGAATAGAGGGAATTCTTTGTACTATTTTTGCGACTTGTCTGTATGTCTAAAATTAGTTTAAAAAAACCCCCATATCCTTGGCTCCTAAGCCCTGCTCATACTGTGCTCTGCCTGATGAACTTCCCCTATCCTGTAGACTCAGCTCAGGCAGAACATTCCAGATTTCCGATCCCCTCCCATGAGTTCTACAGATGTCCCAATTATACCCACCACTGACCAGTATGATTTTTTGTTTTGTACCTTTCTTGCCTGACTTGAAGCTTCTGGAGCTTCTTTGGACTCAAATGTTTTCTTCATTTCGTCTTTCCCTCTCAGTACCAAGACCTTACTGAGCACTCTGTATATATCTCTTCAATGAGTTAATAAATCAATCCAATTTGAACAAGTTTTATTAGGTTTCCTCTTTTTAAAAAAAAACTGTGGTAAAATATACATGACATAAAATTGACCATTTTCCCCATTTTAAGTGTCCAGTGCATTGGCATTCAGTATATCCCAGTGTTCCATAATTTCTCTCTCATTTTAAATGGTTTAAACTGATCAGAGCTGTTAGAGCCACTTAATCTGGACCCAAGGGACTCGTGGGGCTTCTCTGGTGACTCAAACAGTAGAGAATCTGCCTGCAATGCTGAAGACCAAGTGCGATCCCTGGGTCGGGAAGATCCCCTGGAGAAGGAAATGGCAACCCACTCCAGTATTCTTGCCTGGAGAATTCTGTGGACAGAGGAGCCTAGTGGGCGACAGCCATGGAGTCAGAAAGAGTGGGACACAACTGAGGGATTAACACTTTGATTTTGAAGGGACTCATGACACTTGCACCAGGAGCCACCTGGTCCAATCAAAATCTGTTTGACCGAAGTGGAATTATTTCACCCCATTTGGACCAAGTTGAATCAGGGAGAACGGGTTCCGCCCAGGCTCCAGGCCAGTAGTCGGCACTCAAAGCCAGAGCCTTTTCTTTGTCCTAATCTCGGGGTTGTCACTCTCTTTTGTGTGTGTTTTTCCTCTGGGGGCTACCCGCCCTGCTGCTCTCCTAACTGCTCCCACACACCACACCCAGCGCTGTTCGACCTGGCTCTGGGGCAGGGAGCTCCCGTTCTGCTGCCACCTCATTGTCCCGCCCCTGCACCTGCGCTCTCAAAACAGCTCCTGCAGGCGGGCTTCCGACGCAGTCACCAACAAACAGGCCGACTCATTTAGTCAGACTACCAGTATCTGGACAATCTCTTCCAATTTTTAAGGTCACCTCCACCTCCTCCTGCCGTCCTCGTTAATGTAGTGGTGAGTATCCCCGCCTGTCACGCGGGAGACCGAGGTTCGATTCCCCGACGAGGAGGCAACACACCCTTTTGGGGCTTCCCTGGTGGCTCAGACGATAAAGCCTCTGCCTGCAATGAGGGATACCTGGGTTCGATTCCTGGGTCAGGAAGTTCGATTCCTGGGTGGGGAAGATCCCCTGGAGAAGGAAATGGCAATCCACTCCAGCACCCTTGCCTGGAAAATCCCATGGATGGAGGAGCCTGATAGGCTATACAGTCCATGGGGTCGCACGACTGAGCGACTTCACTTTTCACTTTCACTTTACACCTTCTGGTAGAGGTGGGGCATTTTCTCCCAGTCACTCTTTCCTACCTCACTAGCTCTAAAGGGCTTCATTTGAATTTAAGGAACGTAGCACTGCATTAGGAACCCAAGAAACGGCTCTACTCATTTTGCTGCCATTAGCTATATAGGTAACTTTGGTCATGACCTCTTTGGGATGATATTTGCCAATGAGTAAAAAGAAGGGCTCAGACATATGAATCAAACTTTGATTTTGGTTATTATTGCTTTGCAGCAGGATTTTTCCCCCTGTGTGTGTATGTGGGGTTTGTGTGTGTGTGTGGCGAGGGGTGGGGAAACAGTATTACCCTAAGACCAGAAAAGTACCAGATGTCTCTGGCTGTCGGAAGCGTGTTTTCTCGCTCCCTCAAGCTGCCCAATCCTAGTTAGAATTCGGAGGGCTGTTGTCCGTTGTCCCTTGCCTTCAGAAGGAGCCAGTGAGGCTTTTCTTGTGTGTGAGTGCTCACGTGTGACTACATATGCCCTTTAGACTAGGGGTCCCCTTTCCTGTCTTAGAGTCACTGCATTCTCTCCTCTTGTTTACATCAAGTTTCCTTGCTGGCTCCCTCCTTCAGCCTCAGCCTCACCCTGTTGCAGCCAGAATGGTTGTTCTGAAACGCAAAGATGCCCGCATCCCTCCTGTGCCTCGGCCCTTCAGGGGCTCTCACAAACCTCAGGATAAATATGATTAGCTCGAAGTTCAAAGCCTCCCACCATCTGTCTCTAGCTTACTCACCTCCTGGTCTCACCCCTTTTTCCTCTTACTTGGCGAGCCCGGGCCACTCTTCCTTCCCCTCTCGCCACGCTCCTCCCTGGTTTCTTCGATCTAGACTGTCCTCCTAGGGAATGATGTTCTCTGGGTACACAGGGATCAGCGGCACTCGTAAGGGGACCCTCTGGGACGGCGGGTGGGTTGAGGGCCGGTGCTTCCTGAGGAGGCCGCCAGGGGGCGGCAGGAGCGACTCCAGATGACAGCAGGAGGCCGTAAGTGGGGGAGGGAGGGAAGGACGGAGGGAGCGCGTATCCCGGCTCTCCTGATCGCAAACTCGGAGCCAGAGCTCTCCGCGCGCGCCCCAGCCGCTGGCCGCCCGCGCAGCCGGACGCGGAACCCCGGCGCAGCGGGAGCCTTGCAGGACGGGCGCGGGGCGGCGGCGGCAGCCGTCCATGCGGCGGGCTCGGGGCTGCCCGGCGCCGGGAACCACGCGGGGGCCAGGCAAGGCGGCCACTGGCCGCACCGGGACTCGGACCGCCAGGTGAGCAGAGCCGCCCGCGTCGCGCGCCCCCTTCCGCCCTGCCCCGGGGGCCCGGATCCGGCCCGGCCGCTGCCCGCCTCTCGGTCCCCCTCTGGACGGCCAGGAGGGCTGGCGCGGGCGGCGGGCTCAGTGGGTGTGTCAGGGGCGCCGGGGGGCTGCTCCCGAACCAGGCAGGGGAAGCCAGCGCGCGTCTGGTCCGTCCCGACGGCTGCGCCTCCTTCTCCCCTCTTCGCTTTCTGGGGGATTTGCTCTGTCCGGGCGCCAGCACTCACCCCTCCACCCTCCCACTCGGAAACTCTAGGGACGGTCAACCTTGGTCGGCCCGGAGTTGGGCCCCCAGCTCTCTGGGTCGGGGTAGATGGGAACCGGTGAGTGCACACCCAGCCCGCGAGCCCTAACCGCAGCCTGGCCAACCTCCTTGCCGGGGCGGGAGAACTGATGGAGCCTTGGTTGGCGCGCGTCGAGCCCCATCCTGGGGCCTCGGCCACACCGTTTTCTAGAAAGCCTCAGATCTGTGTATGTGTCTGATCTAAACCGCTGCAACCCAGCGCCACGGGGAGCCGGAGTGGATGGGTTGCTTCCGCCAACTCTGGACACTTCCTCGAGTGCAGCCCAAGTACCTGCGGTCCCTGGGCGCGCGTGTAGGATTAGCTTTCACGGAGCTAGCCCGCACTGGAACTTTAGCGATCGCGAAGTTACTGGGGGTTTGTTGTTTGGTTTTTCTTTGAAATAACATCAGTCCTAACTTGGGAAGAAGCTTTCAGGTCGTTCTCGAGCCCACTTAGCATCTGGAATGTGTGGGGTCTGGGATCTCCTTAAGCAGTCCCCACTCAGCCCCGCGCCGGGGTGCCTCCAGTACAGCCTGTTGAATGTGCGTGCTCGCGTCTCTTCCGGTCTCCTTTGTGACCCCCATCACGCAGCCCTTTGTCCCTTGGCAGGCAGTTAGCGAATCTGAAGCCTCGGACCTGGGTAGCCAAAGAGATCATGGGATGCCTGTTGGAATTTAGAATAAGAGAAATAGAGACCCAAGAGAGGGCTAACGAATCATCTTGTCCAACTGTCCTTTCACAGCCGAAGGCACCCAGGCACCACATAGTCTAAATGTTAAAATCTTAAAATTTGTATAACGTGCTCATGTCTTCTACGTCATTGATAAAAGTGATGAAGTGATTGAGCTTAAAAGGATTTTATTGAGTCTCAAAATACAAAGAAGAAAACATTTTTAACAGGTGATTTAAATACAGCGCTACTCAATTCCTATTGATTTCTGTTAGCACCATGGTTGAATTACTTGGAAAACAAAATCTAGCCCTGAAATTAATGTAAGGAAGCTAATGGGAGTCCTGGGACTTTCCTATAAACTTATGCAGGGCTGGAACAGGGATTTCCCAGAGGTCCCGGAAGTGAGTTTGGGTGATCAGGATACTGGAGCCCCCACTGGACAAGCAGCTGGTGTGGCCTCTTGTGGGCAAAGCTAGTCAGCTGAACTTGTGTGATCTCCGTGCCCAGCACCCATCAGGGTGCCAGGTTGGTCTTATCTTCATTTCAGTCTCCCATGAAGAAGTGGTTCCAGTTCATTGTTAAGTAAAAATAAAATACAGCTAAAGTTTGGGAATAAGATCAGGATTGGATATTTTGACTTGAAGGGTTGTTGTTGTTGTTTTTGACCCAGAAGTGCTTACTGTGATTGTAATCACATTATCCTAAAGAGTGCCTGGATATTGATTGCCCATCCCCCCACATTTCTCTCCATAGTACCACCTTTTTCCAAGTTGGCTGGGAGTCTCTATTTTTGAGAGCACCAGACTCCCCATTCCATCCCCCTCACTTGTAGGTAATTCATTACCAAGTCCCTTCCACATTCTTTTGTGATATCCCAGGAAATAATTTTCCTGTCTGTTCCCTCTGCCTCCTCTTTAAACCATGTCCACATTGCAGTAATAGTCTCCCCTCTTGACTCCCGGCCACGAGTCCCTTTCTTCATTTTAATCCATCATCTTTCATGCTGACAGATTAATATTTCTCAAATTCTGATTTCGCCACATCACTCCTTTCAAGAAATCACAATGGCTTCCCAGTATTCACTTCACTTTAAATCTTCTCCAGCCAATATTTTTGGGCATCTGCTGTGTGCCAGGGACTGTTACTATGTGCTGGGGCTTAAATTAATAACAAGACAATATCCTTGCCCTTGAATTGTTAACAGGCCAACAGATAATATACAGCCACCCAAGAGAGAGATGTAAAGAGAGAATCACAAACCAAAGTTAATCATTGGGGTGTGCAAGACATAAAGGAGACACAGATGAGGGAGAAGTATTTTCCTGTATGAGAAGAGCTGGGGAAATTTCACCTGGGCTTTGAAACATGGGGAGCAGTTCAAGGAGATGGGAAAGACTGAAAGGAGGGAAAGCATGCCAGGCAGAGGGAAGAGTTTGAGCAAAGATCCAGTGTGAAAGCACTGGTATGGACGTGGTGGTGTCATGGCCATTCTTCATCTAGGGATTTCAAAGTGTTAGTCTCTCAGTCGCATCTTTGCAACACATAGGCTGTATCCTCTGTTCATGGAATTCTCCAGGCGAGAATACTGGGGTGGGTAGCATTCCCTTCTCCAGGGGATCTTCCTGACCCAGGGACTTCTGCCTTAATTTGAGTCTACATTTTTGATCCAAGAGCAGCTCAACTCTTTCCTGCCTGAAGTCCTTCATTCCATTTACCTGGTCTTTTTATTGTGGTCTTATATGCCTCCTCGGAGAAGGCAATGGCACCCCACTCCAGTACTCTTGCCTGGAAAATCCATGGACAGAGGAGCCTGGTAGGCTGCAGTCCATGGGGTTGCTAAGAGTCGGACACGACTGAGCGACTTCACTTTCACTTTTCTCTTTCATGCATTGGAGAAGGAAATGGCAACCCACTCCAGTATTCTTGCCTGGAGAATCCCAGGGATGATGGAGCCTGGTGGGCTGCCGTCTATGGGGTCGCACAGAGTCGGACACGACTGAAGTGACTTAGTAGCAGCAGCAACAGCAGCATATGCCTCCTAACCCTAGCTCAGAAATTCAGATTTCCTCTCTGCTGGGCTAAATTTCTCCAGGAAGTGGATCCCAGCCTGTCTTAGGTATTCCTTTACACTCTTTGCACTGACTCTGTATTCAGCCTAGACATGTTCTAATGGACATGCCTCATCTCCTCAGCCACCTCGAAGTTTCTCCAGAGCAGCTCCTGCTCTGAGGACCTCTCCCAGGCTGTGGGACACAGTCCCAGCACACTGCCAGCACTAGCGAACTTGAGAATGTGACTCGCTTTGACCTTCCATCCTACTTTTCCCTCCTCTCTCTTCTTCTCTCCACTTTCCCCACCTTTGATCTTTCTTTTTGTGTGTCTGCAGAGTTGTGATATTTATTTACATATATGTTTATTAACTGGCTTCTCTTTGAAGATAATGGATGAGACGTGTTGTGCTGGTAGATAACGTATGGTGCAGACCGGCACCGGGACGGGAGCTGCAGTGTGAGGCTGTGCCTTTAGATTGCATTGCTGACACTTGCCTTGTTTCAGGATCCCCCCTCTTCACCCCTCTCTGCCTGACCTGTGCAACTGATGCAGGCCTACTTCTCATCTTTGGGTCTGATTTGCCTTCTCTTCTTTCCCCAACCCGTCAAAACTGACTTCTCCAGTTTCTGGAGGCTTGCTGGCCTGATGAACTCATTCAGGTCAAGTTTAATGAGCCTGTGTGTGCTGGGCCTGATGCTTTCGTCCCCCCAGCAACCTGGGACAGCAGCAGTATCACCCACACTTGAGGAAACTCCGCTTCCTTTCCTGAGGTCAACAACTCAGGTTTTGAATCTAAGTCTTAGAACCTAGCTTTCTCAGTCTGGTGCTCCTCCTGCTATATCACTGTTCCCTGAAAGGGTTGTTTTCAGAACACCTGAATCAGAATTAAGATCTGGTGGGAAAAACTCAGATTCCAGAATGGAGGCAGGGCCTGGGATGGGCATTGTAAAGGTGGCCTTAGGTAATTCTGCACACTCAGGTTTAAGGATCACTGCCCTAGGCTGCCTTTACAAAGGAGGTTCTAATGACAGGTGGGTGGGCGAATAAGCCTCAGGATCCCACATAGGATGGTCCTTTTTAACAGGCCTTGACCTTGACTTTAAGGAGTGAGCCCTCTTTTGGTCAAAGGGGTCTTCAGTTTAGTCCTGAAAGCATGCTCCCTACCCGTCCCCATAAAGGCAGGTGAGCCTGCTGCTGCTGCTGTCACCTCAGTCGTGTCCGACTCTGTGTGACCCCATGGACTGCAGCCTACCAGGCTCCTCCATTCATGGGATTTTCCAGGCAAGAGTACTGGAGTGGGTTGCCATTGCCTTCTCTGCAGGTGAGCCTAGCGTCCATCATGATGGCTCACTCTGACTATTTCTGGGCCAGAGCAAGTGCCGAGGGAGAAGGACCAGAGGGGATTGGTTTGCAGCCCCAAGTTGCCTGGAATCACAGTGGACTGGGACTCCCCAAATAGAGCTGAGCATGCTGGCCAGTCACTCCCTCCCTCTCTCTGGGCGTGGTGAGTCAAACCTCTTCCTTACCCGAGTGGAGTCTGCTCACTGACCCCTCTCCTTCATTCTACAGGCCTTCGTTTTGTGCCCTCAGCCCTCCAGTCGTCTGTCGGTAACGATGGATGGCCACAACCCAGAGGGTGGGTGTGGGGTCGGGTGCACAGGCACACAGGGCATTCAGCAGAAGTCCAGCCCCCAGTGGGTGCCCAGTGTCGCTTCTCATCCTGTTTAACTGCTCTGAAACTGTCAGTGCTTGGCAGGCAGTTGGTGCTCAGAAAGAATCTGCCTGCCAATACAGGAAATGCCAGAGACTTGGGTTCGGTTCCTGGGTTGGGAATAGCCCTGGAGAAGAAAATGGCAACCCACTCCAGTATTCTTGCCTGGGAAAATCCCATGGACAGAGGAGCCTGGCGACCTATAGTCCATGGGGTCACAAAAAGTTGTACATGACTGAGCATGCGGGACAGGACGTATGTGCGCTAGAAAAAGTATGTAATCTCAGACCCCTCAGGTCCAGGGGGTTTGTGTTTAAAGGGCTAAATATCACAACTTTATATTCAAATCCAGGAAATGAACACCCCCAGCTGTGCAGTAATAATAATGATGATGGTGATGGACATGATAAGGAATTAATTATCCATTCAGCATCCCCTCCCCTCTCCATTTCCCTCCTCCCATTTTCCCTTTGGTTTCCTCTAAGAAGAGGAAGGTAGGCAGCAGTTTTCTTTATCGCTGGTTACTTGTCCCGAGAGAGTGCTCTCTTTCTGCTTATCTCTCTTTCTTTTCCCCTAATCTTTCCCTGAACATTGGAGAAGGAAATGGCAACCCACTCCAGTATTCTTGTCTGGAGAATCCCATGGACAGAGGAGCCTGGCGGGCTACAGTCCAAGGGTCAGAAAGAGTCAGACACGACTGAGTGACTAACGCTTCCCTGAACATACTGTGTTTTCTGTCTTTTCCTATGAGCCTTGCTTAAGCGGATCACTGAGCGGTACCCTGGCAGCCTTCTACCTTAGCCCCTCTACTCCCGGGTGTGGTCCAGAAAGCCGGCTTACAAGGCGGTTGTCCCAGAAGGGTGGCACCGAGCAGCCCACGACCTGGGCTGGGCAATCCTCCCAGCCAGCTGGCCGACTGCCCGAGGGCTGGCCAGCAGCGAGGACCCAAGTAATGAGTGATTAATGGGCGCCCCATCTAATCTCCTGCCAGGGGAAATGAAGGGCCAGTCGTGGGCTGGGGCTCGTCATGACCTGCTCCAGGTGGGCTTGGAATGCACCCAGCTCAGGATGGGGATTAAGGCTTGAAAGATGAGAGGAAATGAGATGTTAACCCTTTGCGCTGTGGCCCTCTGAGCCCCAGCAGGGAAATCTCAGGGGAATTATCTGTAGGCATCTGATGAAAGGGGAGCCTGGCCTTTGATTTACGGCAGGGATGTGGCCACATGACTCTGGCAGGAGGGGGGCAGGGTGTGACAAGCGACGGCTTTGACTTAACCATTTTTCTCGGAGGCTCAGATTAATTTCTTATGAAAATGGAGTATGTGGACTGCAGGGAGGCTGCTCTACCTGCTTCCTTCTCAGAAACCTTTCAATCATATCAGCACGTTACAAATTTGTAGTTGCCAAGCAGACCTTTCCTTCTGTAATGCAGTGTCCCTGATCTCCTGTTGTTTTGAGGAGGATGGAGGAGAGAGTCTGGTCGTTGGCGGTGGGCCCACCTCCTTCCTCAGGTCAGCAAGGAGCACTGGGGCTCTGAGGGTGGGAACCAGCTCCCTGAGTTCCTTGGCTCTGCCATGCTGGGGAGCCCTGAACCTTAACCTCTTGTGCTGTAGGGCTGTAAAATGGGCATCATAATAATACATAACATGGGTGAGATTCGTGGGGATGTAGAAAGCTTTCAGCAGTCTTAGGCATGCGGACCTGCCATGTGAAGATTGTGCTGTGGGCTTAGTCACTCAGTCGTGTCCGACTCTGTGGGACCCCGTGGATTGTAGCCTGCCAGGCTCCTCTGTCCATGGGGATTCTCCAGGCAGGAATACTGGAGTGGGTTGCCATGCCTTCCTCCAGGGGATCTTCCCAACCCAGGGATGGAACCCAGGTCTCCCGCATTGCAGGCGGATTCTTTACTGTCTGAACCACCAGAGAAGTCCATACATGGGTGAGATTCACGAGAATGTAGAAAGCTTACAGCAGTCTCAGGCACGTGGACGTGCCATGTGAAGGTTACCCATCACTTTTTTCTCGCCTTTCTGGGAAGGATGTAAGCAGCTTCTCTTCCACACTTCTCAGATTCGCTTAGGGTGATGGATCTCACTTGCTTGACCTCTGACCCTCACATGCCTTGAATTCTGGTGCCCCCTCCCTTTGCCGCTGGCTCCCTGGCCTCCAGCCGCCCTTTCATTCTACTCCCTGCCCCCGCCCCACCTCCGTGCTCAGCGGCCAGAGCTGCTGGACCGGGTGGTGACTCCTGCCCAATCCTCTGGTGGCACGGCCCTTCCACACCAGCGCTGCCCACTGCCGCCTTGCTGTCACCTGTAGCCCAGAGAAAACTGGCTGAGAGTAGAGACAAAAGCTGCCTTGGAAGCAAAGTTAGGACCTGTGGAGACAGTCTAATCTGGGTGCAAATCACAGCTCTGCCCATTTTCTGGTTTCTCTGAGCTCCTGTCACCCCATCCTTGATTGATGCTAAGAATAGCAATGCTTATCTAAGGTTGAGAGGGTCCAACCCGACAGTGGACATGAAGCCTTTGGCGGGGGAGAATTTATTGCTGGTTATATTGGGTTGGCAAAAAGTCAGACACGACTTAACTACTAAAAAACAACAATATTGGGTTGGCCAAAAAGTTTGTTTGGGTTTTTCCATAGCATTTTACAGGAAAACCCAACAAACTTTTTTGCCAACCCAGTAGGTGAGCCTTGAGGGTGGAGCTGTGTCTTCAAGTTTTGAAGTCTTATTACGGAGTATACACTGGCATCCTTGCCTCTAGCTCCGTTTAGTGTCTTCTCCAGAACGGACACGTACTCAGGTCCTGCTTGACTTTGGTGATGTTTTAGTCAAGGCCCAGGGTTTTATTCTGCTTGAAGTTTAAAGGATCTTCTGGCCAGCTAAGGGAGAAGGAACTGCTGTTTATGGATCTCCGTGTCAGGGATTTACCTGCGTGCACTTATTTAATCCTCTCAACAGTCCACATGAGCTAGATGTTATTCTTCTTGTTCGATAGCCTAGCAAACTGAGGCTCAGAGAGATTAAGGAAATTACAGGGGCTCATGCAACAAATGAACAGAATGATATTTGAACCAACTCATCTGACTCCAGAATATGAGCTCTGGGGAGAACCAATGGGCCAGGTAGTACCTCACTGTAATTATAACCTGCTGAGAAATATAAGTATAGCCACTTGAAAGCCTAATTGTAACCCACTTGAAAATTTTAAACATTGAGATATAGTTCCCATACTGTAAAATCCACCATTTTAAAGTACACGTTCAGTGATCGTTAGTTTATTCACAGAGTTGTGCCACCATCACCACGATCTAATTCCAGAATATTTTCAGCACCTCTCAAAGAAAGTCCATACTCATTAGAAGTCACTTCCCACTCCTTCCTTTCCCAGCCTGTGGAAACCATGAATCTACCTTCTGTCTCCATGGATTCTGGACATTTTATATAAATGGAATCTTATATTGGGTTGGCCAGAAAGTTTGTTTGGGTTTTCCCATCCCCTCTTATGGAAAAACGTGGAGGAACCTTTTGGCCAACCCAGTCTTCTGTGACTGCTTTCTTTCCCTAAGACTGTTTTCAGGGTTTGTCCGTGTTGAAGCCTGTATCAGTGCTCCATTCCTTTTTATTGCTGTGTGACCCACTTAAAATAAAAAGTAAGGGTATTTTGCTTAGAGAAGAGGTGGGGTTACAATTGCAGGTGTAGCACAAAGCGGTGCTCATTTTTTACTGTGGGCAGGTGTGAAGGAACAGAGTGGGGGGTGGAGGCGGGTCAGTGCTTGGCTGGGTTCCCATGTCTGGGAAATGCAGGGATGCCCAGCTTCCCTGCTCCAGGCACTCATGCTGCCCTTGGCTTGTGTCTTTGGCCAAACTTACTGAGATGCACCCCGAAGTAGCCATGGGCGTGCCATGGACCCCTGCCTCGGAGAGGTGGGCTAGAGGGTTCTGGAGCTATCTTTACCACAGTCTGCCTGATGTTGGTGCTGTGGAGACATTTTAGCCCCTGCTGTAGTCTGCTGGATTACTTTTAACTCCAGGTGGACCAACCTAGATAGCATATTGAAAAGCAGAGACATGACTTTGCCAACAAAGGTCCATCTAGTCAAGGCTATGGTTTTTCCAGTGGTCATGTATGGATGCAAGAGTTGGACTGTGAAGAAGGCTGAACGCCGAAGAATTGATGCTTCTGAACTGTGGTGTTGGAGAAGACTCTTGAGAGTCCCTTGGACTGCAAGGAGATCAAACCAGTCCATTCTAAAGGAGATCAGCCCTGGGTGTTCTTTGGAAGGAATGATGCTAAAGCTGAAATTCCAGTACTTTGGCCACCTCAGGAAAGAGTTGACTCATTGGAAAAGACTCTGATGTTGGGAGGGATTGGGGGCAGGAGGAGAAGGGGACGACAGAGGATGAGATGGCTGGATGGCATCACCAACTCGATGGACGTGAGTTTGAGTGAACTCTGGGAGTTGGTGATGGGCAGGGAGGCCTGGCATGCTTCAATTCATGGGGTTGCAAAGAGTTGGACACGACTGAGCGACTGAACTGAACTGAACTGAACTGGACCCCAGTGTCAAGCACTGACGATGGCACTGCTGATTTGCTTTATAAAAATAATTTTATTTATTTAGGCTGTGCTGGGTGTTCATTGCTGTGTGGGCTTTTCTCTAGTTGCAGGGGTGGGGGCTCTTTTCCTGCTGCAGTACACGGACTTCTCACTGCGGTGGCTTCTTCTCACAGATCATGGGCTATAGGCTCATGGGCTTCAATAGTTGCAAATAGTTGCAACACATGAGCTCAGTTGTTGTGGCACCTGGCCCTAGAGTTCATAGGCATCAGTAGTTGAGGCCCATGGGATTAGTTGCCCCGAGGCATGTGGGATCTTCCTGGACCAGGGATCCAACCCCTGTTTCCTACATTGGCAGGCAGCTTCTTTACCACTAACCACCAGGGAAGCCCCTTAGGAAATACAGAGGAAATACAGAAATACTTAGGAAATACAGAAAATACACACACAGAAAAAAATCACCCATAATTCCCCAACCAATAATGACCAGTAGGGGTTCCCTGGGGAACCCCCAGGGAACTGTTACTAGATATAACACTTTATTTTTTTCTGATTATGTAGGTAAGGTATATTTATTACAGAGAACTTAGGAAATACAGAAAATATACACACAGGAAAAAATCACCCATAATTCCCCAACCAATAATGACCAGTATTTTGAATGTGTATCTTCCTAGTCTCTCTCTCTCTCTCACACACACACACACACACACACACACACAGAGTTTATAAAATTGGTATTACACTAAACATATTGTTTTGTTCACTCCTCCTTTCACTTAATAATACATCATAAACATTTTCCTTGTGTACTAAATATTCAATGTTCTTCCAAACTATAATGTTTTTCAATGGTTGCAGTGTACTTTTAAAAATATTGATGTTTACTTAAGCAGTCCCCTATTTTGGACATGTTGGTTGTTTTCAGTTTATCAATATTGTTTATAAATAAAATGGCTTCTTTTGTGCATTTTTTGTGCATCTGTTAATGCATAGTGTTGCTTTTGGTACAAAAGATATAAATACTCTGAAGGTATTTGGTACATATGTTCAAACTGGCCTTCCAGAAAGGCTGTTTAATTCCACAACTGTGTTATTTTTTAACTTGAGTTTTACTGTTCATGTAACTCTGCCAAATATCCCTCCATTCTCCTCCTCCTCCTGCTTCTTCCTCTCTCTTCTTTGCACAACCCCCCCACCACCCACATATCTGCATAGTCCGCTAATTGCTCATATTGTTTTCTCCTTAGTCTTTGCCTGTATTTTAATTGAAGCATGCCTTTTTGCACACAGTATGATTTTTGTGTAACGTTTCTCTTGACATAGTCGGGGTTCCCATTTTTAAGCCTTATGGCCGCTCCCGTCATTCTGCCCCATCATGGTCTCCTTTCGCCGTTCCCCATCTTCCTTTACGGATCTAGGGTGTTTGTAGTTTTTTCCTCATCAAAGAGTTAGTGCTTACCAAGCTGAATGCCTAGGGTGCTGTTCTGTTCTGGTCTCAGGCTCCGTTTTGGACGTTCAGTTCCTGGTCGTGTAATTTACTAGGTCCACAGCAGGAGCTGTTCTAATAACACTCATGCCGCTGAGGGGCCCTCAGAGAACAGGCAGCTGGGAGGCCCAGGTGGGGGAACCCAGAAACAGAGTGGGTGCTTGTTTTGGCCTTCCCTCTTCCTCTCCTCATGAGGCCCTGTTCTTTCCTCAGGCTCACGTCGGAGGAACTCAACACCTCACTGCTACCAGGGATATAAGAGGTGCTGTGGGTTGGGACTTTCCGAGTCCATGCAGGGAAATTATGTCAGTGTTCGTTCGCTGCCCACGTGTGAATGGCATCATGTGACAGGTGGTCTTTTGTGACTGGCCTCTTTCACTAAGCGTAGGGAAGGCCTCTGGGATTGTGTTACTACGCCTTGCTGGTTCTGTGTGGGCCTGGCCATGCCTCCGTTCAGCCTGCTTCCAGTACTTTCTGAGCCCCGACCACCCACGGTTGTCGCACCCTGTGTTTGAAAATGGTGCGGACGCCAGTCCTGACGTTGTCACTTACTGCCTGTGAACAGCTTAACCTCTCCGAACTCCAGCTTCCTCGTCTCTGACACAGACTGATGATCCCCGTGCCTGCCGCGAGAGAGAGGAGGTGGTGTGTGCAGCGTTCGTTCACTCGTGAAACTGAGGCCTGCGCAAGGCTGTCAGCCCTGGGGCATCTGTCCTCCTTAAGGAGAAGGGAACTGGTGTTCCTGCCTTACAGCCTTGGAGGGTGCAGGTGAGGAGATCCCTGTGGCCAACGTTATTATGCAGGAGGAAGGCGGGGGAGCCCAGGAGAAAGGCATCAGCGTGACAGCGGTGGGAAGCCACAGAGACTGAAGCGCTGCACCCTCAAATGGGAGGCTGTGTGGGAGAAGGAAGATGCATAAGCCTGTTTTATGGGAGGGCTGCATTCTTTTGTTTTTTTTACATATATCCTCTCTGTTTTGGACTCTCATTTAGGTCACTGCAGAGCATCGAGTAGAGTTCTCTGTGCTGTGCACTAGGTTTTCATTAGTTGTCAATTTTATATATAGTGTCAACAGTGTATATATGTCAATCCCAACCTCCCAGTTCATCTTCCCCGCCATCACCTTGGTATCCATATATGTCTTCTCTACGCCTGTCTCTATTTCTGCTTTGCAAATAAGGTCATCTGTACCATTTTTCCAGATTCCATGTATATGCATTAATATATGCTATTTGTTTTTCTCTTTCTGACGTACTTTACTTTGTATGATAGTCTCTAGTTCCATTCACATCTCTGCAAGTGGCACAGTTTCTTTTTATGGCTGAGTAATATTCCATTGTATATATGTATCACATCTTCTTTATCCACTCCTCTGTGGATGGACATTCAGGTTGCTTCCATGTCCTGGCTATTGTAAATAGTGCTGTAGTGAACACCGGATACATTTATCTGTTTGAATTATGGTTTTCTCTGGCTATATGCCCAGGAGTGGGATTGCTGGGTCATATGATAGTTCTAGTTTTAGTTTTTTAGGGAACCTCCATACTGTTCTCCATAGTGGCTGTAATCAATTTACATTCCCACCAAGAGTGCAAGAGGGTTCCTTTTGCTCCGTACCTGGAGGACTGCGTTCTTGAAAACCTCACGGAATTCAGATCTCTCATCACTCAGACCATGTTTTTTCCCGTAAAATAAATGTACAGAGAGTTCACGGGTGCTTGGTGCATAATTTTGCTTGAACGTGGCTTTTCACAGTGCCCTGCTTATCACCAGTGCTGCGCAGAGGGCTTGCTCACAAGCAGCCCGCTTGTATCTCAGGATGGGTGTTTGGCTTCCTCAACAGCTGCTGGTGGTGCTTGTCACCCTCATCATCTCAGCGTGTTTTCAGTCCAGCACCATCCAGACCAGAGACCAGCAAGCTCTTTTTGTAAATGACCAGTTGCAGGCTGTAGGGTCTTTGTTACAACTAATCAGCTCTGCCTTTTGAGCACAAAAGCAGCCATAGTTGATACATAAATGAATAGGCAGTAAAACCTTAGTTATGGACACTGCAATTTGAATTGCATATAATTTTCACATCGTAAAGTAGTATCCTTTCAATATTTGTTGAGCCATTTGAAAATGTGACAAGACCAGGCACTGGGACAGGTTTGGCCCACTGGCCAAAGTTTGCTGACCCCTGGCCTAGATGACTATAATATGTGAAAATTGTCTTCAACTGAGTGAATGTTAAAAAAATAAAAAGAGTAAATGTCAAAGTAGCCCTGTAGTCAACAAAATCACTCATAGACATTCCAGTGCTCATAACAGCATAGCTAAGTTCACAGATTCTATCAAACGATTGTGGGTATTTATGAGCCTGGGTGATACCAATGTAGCCAAGTTATTCTTGTGAATTTTAAAATGTAAATCTTATTGTTTTGAAATTTAGGCATCCAACCAGTTTCTTAATAGTTACATCACTCCATCTCATGATTCAAATTGCATCCTGTAACATTGTTCACGGTTGTGTACCATGCTGGGGTCTTGCAACCTCTGCCTGCCTCTGGACAGTCTGATGGCCTATGGTAAGGGGTTTGGAACTTGCTTCTGGCTGGAATGGCTGTTGCAGAAGCCAGGAGAAGGCACGATGGAGCACCAAGGGGTATGTCTGGTGCGTGGCGAATGTGGGATAAACTTTATTCCTTCACTTCCCTTTCTTTTCCAAAAGTTCTATATATTCGGTTAGCTCCAAAACATGCTGAGCCTCTTTGAAATTGTTACTTTGGTTCTTTCCACATCCAGTAAAGTCACTAACCTTTTTAAATGGAAACAAAAACAAAGGCTGTTAGAAAGCAGCTTCCCCTCCCAGGTCACCAGCTTTCCCTTGCCGGAGAATAAGCAGTGCTGTGCTGAGACTGCGGCTGGGGCCAGAAGAGAGGCCCCAGGTTTGAGGCAGGCGCCACCAGCTGGGTGCAGACTCGGCTCTCCAGCCAGGAGGGGGGCGCCTGGCCTGCTGGCTGCTCTGAGGTCCACAGCTCCTGGGTGTATCTTGGTTTCAGAGATTCCAACGGTAGGAAAGCCAGGATCCTCTCCAGATGGGAGACCACCAGCCCCGAAGGTGACTGTGATGCTGTAGTTCTTGGCTCGCGAGTGTGCTTTTGCTGTGTGTGTTGGATGGAAGGCCCGTCTTGAGTAGACGTGTGTTTGTGTTGTTCAGGGGGCTGATGTGCATAACCACGTGTGCTTTCTGGCCTGGGGTCTGGCAGGATGTGAAGAGAGGCAGCCGCTACCCTTTGGCTGGTGAGATTTTGCATTGTTATATTGGCAGGGGGCTGGCATTCTTGCTGTATTTTTGGAATTCTTTGGTGTGTAGACAGGTGGTCTTGGAGCCAGGGGCATGGGTGTTCAGTCCTGACTTTGCCACTGCTTTGCCATTTAATCTCCAGTAACCCATTCTACTCTGTCTCTGGGGTCACTCATTCCTCACTCCTAAATGAATGATGATAGCCATTTCTGAGCACTCAATTCTCAGTTGAGATACGTGGGGAACCTGGGCCTTCACTCCCACCCAGCAGCAGTAAGATGGCCTGGTCCCGCCCCACTGGGTGGTCAGTAGAGGCCTCGTGGAGAGTCAGGACTCTTCCCACCACCCAGCAGTAACTAGGCCGTGCACTCCCTCCTGCTTCCTGCCCCCGCCCCAGTGTGCCAGTGGAGGCCATGTGAGGCACCGTGACAAGGCCCTCCTACCCCTCCCAGCCAGGAAAGTATCAGTGGAGACGTGCTTGGAAGCTAGAACCTCCTAATCTGCTCAGTGTAATAACGAGTCCCCTGCCCACTCAGCTAGCTGTCTGTGAAGGCCAAGTGGGGAACTTGAACTTCTGTCCCCACCTGACTGTAATGTGGTAGGATTTCCCTTCCTCTGCTGAAGCAGTGTCAGAGTAAGCCAGCTAAAATGGAATGTTTAAGTAATTTCTAGAGCCTCGTAAGGGAATATCTAAAATGTCCAGGTTTCAATTAAAAACCATTTGTCACACCAAGATACATGGGGGTCTCAAACTTAATGAGAAGAGACAATCAACTGATGCCAAAGCTGAAATGACAGAGATGTGGCAGTTTTCTGACAAAGATATTGAAGCAGTCATCATGAAAATGCTTCAGTGAGCAGATACGAACGTGCTTAAATGAGAAAAAAGGAAGTCTCAGCAAAGAAACAAAAGGCATAAAGAAAAACCAAATGAAAATTTAGAATTGAAGAAGACAATAACTGAAAAAAAATCTCACTGGATGGGCTAAACAGCAAAATGGAGATGAATCAGTGAATTTGAAGATATAACCATAAAATTCCCCGATCTGATCAACAGAGAGAAAAATAGATGAGGGGAAGAAAAGAAGAACAGATTCTCAGGGACCTGTAGGACTAACAAAAGATCTAACATTTTGTGTCTTTGAAATCCCAGTAGAGAGGAAAGAGGATGGGAATGAAAAAGTTCTCAATGAACTTATTGCTGAAAACTTCTTGAGGTTAGGAAGGTCTCTAGATTCAAGGAGCTTAGTAAATTCCGAACAGGATAAACCCAAAGAAATCCATACCAAAATATGTCTATACTCAAATTTCTGAAAATAATGTTGAAAAGAAAGAAAGTAAGAAGAATCAGGGGGCTTCCCTGGTGGTCCAGTGGTTAAGTATCTGCCTTGCAATGCAAGGGACATTGGTTCAATCCCTGGTCCGGGAACACTCCACACGCCATGGGTCAATGAAGCCCAGGTACCACAACTACTGAGCCCATGTGCTGCCACTCCTGAAGCCCATGCACCTAGGGCCTGTGGTCCACAAGAGAAGTCACCGAAATGAGAAGCCCGTGCACCACAACAGAGTAGCCCCCGCTTGTTGCAACTAGAGAAAGCCTTCATGCAGCAACAAAGACCCACCACAGTCAAAAACAAATTAAGTAAATAAATAAATCTAAAAAAAAAAAAGATAGTAGAAGGAATCAGTCTTCTAGGTTTCAAGACTTAGCGCTAAAATAATCGAGACCATGTGGTGTTGGCAAAGGACAAAATAGAGGACCCAGAAGTGTGCCCATCTGATTTTTGGTAAAGGTGCATAGGGGAAGTGGAAGAAACACTAACTGCCGTGATCTGGATGATGATTTGAAGAGGCCGGTAGAAGATGGAGAGCAGAGGGGAAGGTTTATCTGAGAGATAATACAAATGCAGAATTGAGAGCTGGTGAGAGATGGGGCCTGAGGCTCACTGGAGGGGGAATCACAGAAGCCCAGGCAGGCTTTGAGCTTTATTCATTGGAAGAATAGGGATACCAGGATTTCCCCTGGTGGTGGTCCGGTGGTTAAGAATCTGACTTGAAATGCTGGAAATGTGGGTTCCACCCCTGGTCAGGGAACTAAGATACCACATGCCGTGGAGCAGCTGAGCCTGTGCCTCTCAACTAGAGAATCTGTGCACTGCAACGAAAGATCCCACATGACTCTGAAGATCCTGTGTGCCACAACTAAGACCAGGTGCAGCCAAATACAAAATTAATATTTAAAAAAAGAATAGTTATACCACCACCAAAGCAGGAAAGGGTGGCAGAAAGAGAGCTTGGTGTGGAAGTGATGACCAGGTCCAAGTCCTCTTATTATTCATCTTGGGTGGGCCACCACCAGCAGGAGGAAACTAGAAATTCAGGAAAGCATCTGAATGAGAGGGTAGGTCTCATGTTGGGTTTTCGAGACCTCATCATGAGATAATTATCAAAGAGGTCAGAGTGTAAGAGTCCTTACCCAGTGTACACAGCTCATTAGTCGGGGGTGGGTTATGATTGATATTTTTCTATGCTTGTTTGGGTCACAAGGAAAGTCAGTGAGGCAGACAGAGGAGACAGGCAGGGAATAGACTTGCATGGCCTCTGATGATGGGGTTCAAGAAAAAGGGTACAGTAACAGTTTTATTCTTCCTAAACCCAGTTGCCTTTTATCGTCCCCCTTGACCTCTGGGTGACCTTTGACTTCAATGACTTGCCTCTCTTGGTTTCCTTGAAAACATTTCCTAATTCGCAAGATGGCCGTCTGGTTTGCATTATCATCATCTTTTAATCACAGCACCCGATTTCAGCTTTACCTAATACCAGCCTATCACAGAATTGTGTCAAGGAAATAGGACTAATTTGCTGGGTTTCTGTTTCCCTCCGTAAGGATATATGGAGCCTTTCAGCCTACATTGCACAGCAGTGATTGCTACAAATCATTGACTAGATTTCTATCGCTTAAAAAAATAATGACATAACTCAAATGTGCCGAGCAGGAAAAGGCAAATCCTTTCCTCTGATGTTCAGAAGCACCAAGGGCAAAGTGTGTGGCTGGCTGATTTACGGCGGTCGAGGCACATGGAGCCAGGATGTGTTCTGGACGGGCATGTGTGTGGGGGCACTGAGATGACATTTTGGATTCAAGGCCAAAGCAGTAGTGGAGTGAACACGCAGAGCACAACCTCACGCATACCAGCTCCCCTGGCCAGACCCAGGCTGCAACCTGTGTTGCGTACCTGGTGAATGTGAACACAAACAGCTCTCCAGGAAACGTGTATCTGACGCAGTGTGTCAGGGGACCTGAGAGGCAACTTAGTGGAGTGCCGAGACAAGCCAGGTGGCCTTGGGTTTCATCACGCTTCTGCTCCTTACTAGGGGCATATTGCTTCTGGTGACCTTGGGCACAGTGCTTCACTGCTCACAGCCTCAGTTTCCTCCTCTGTAAAATGGGCATATCAATAGCACCTGCCTCATAAAATAATGTTTGAAAAGTGTTCAGTGCAAGCTGTCACGTATTACACACTCATTAAAAATCAAAAATCTCTAGTCTGAGCTCTGTGTCTAATTAGCTGTGATACTTTGTAACAGTTATCTGGTTTCATTGAGCATCAGTTTATTCATCTGTGAATCATGACTAAAAAAATAATGGATTTGGAGAGTTGGGTTAGAATATCCCAGTTTTTGTGTGCTTTGAGATTTTGTGAGGAGATGCCAATCAGAAAGTCACAAAGGAAATGACTGATAGATTTAAAGATTGTGACGACACTGTTAATCATTTGTACCTCGAAACAAAAATAAAAAGTAAATAAAAAATTTAAAAAATAAATAAAACCATGCTTCCTCACAGCATTCAACTGTCATAAATCCCCTCCCCCAAGGTTTTGACTCTTAATACTGGAGAGAAGTCTGCACTGGGTTAAGAAATCACATAAATAAATATTGTGACAAAAAGTAAATAAAATAGGTAACTAACAAGTTGCCAAAGGCTTTATTGACTATGCCAAAGCTTTTGACTGTGTGGATCACAACAAACTGTGGAAAATTCTTAAAGAGATGGGAATACCAGACCACCTGACCTGCCTCCTGAGATATCTGTATGCAGGTCAAGAAGCAACAGTTAGAACCGGACATGGAACAACAGACTGGTTCCAAACTGGGAAAGGAGTACGTCAAGGCTATATATTGTCACCCTGCTTATTTAACTTATATGCAGAGTACATCATGAGAAACGCTGGACTGGAGGAAGCACAAGCTGGGGTCAAGATTGCCGGGAGAAATATCAATAACATCAGATATGCAGATGACATCACCCTTATGGCAGAAAGTGAAGACCTAAAGAGCCTCTTGATGAAAGTGAAAGAGGAGAGTGAAACTGTTGGCTTAAAGCTCAACATTCAGAAAATGAAGATCATGGCATCTGGTCCCATCACTTCATGGGAAATAGATGGGAAAACAGTGGAAACAGTAAGAGAGTTTATTTTCTTAGGCTCCAAAATCACTACAGATGGTGACTGCAGCCATAAAATTAAAACACACTTGCTCCTTGAAAGAAAAGCTATGACCAAGCTAGACAGCATATTAAAAAGCAGAGACATCACTTTGCCAACAAAAGTCCATCTTGTCAAAGCTATGATTTTTTCAGTAGTTATGTATGGATGTGAGAGTTGGACGATAAAGAAAGCTGACTGCTGAAAAATTGATGCTTTTGAACTGTGGTGTTGGAGAAGACTCTTGAGAGTCCCTTGGACTGCAAGGAGGTCCAGCCAGTCCATCCTAAAGGAAATCGGTCCTGAATATTCTTTGGAAGGACTCATGCTGAAGCTGAAACTCTAATACTTTGGCCATCTGATGCGAAGAACTGACTCACTGGAAAAGACGCTGATGCTGGGAAAGATTGAGGGCAGGAGGAGGAGGGGACGACAGAGGATGAGATGGTTAGGTGGCATCACTGACTCGATGGACATGAGTTTGATTAAGCTCCGGGAGTTGATGATGGACACGGAAGCCTGACGTGCTGCAGTCCTTGGAGTCGCAAAGAGTTGGACGTGACTGAGCGATTGAACTGAACTAACAAGGATCTACTGTATGGCAGGAAAAAAAAAAAAGAAAACTTATTTCCATAAAATTTAAAGGCAAAATTAAAAGACAAAAATCAAACTGAAAGAACTTGAGAAAATAAGAGTCAGTGTCCTTAATATAGAAAGTGCTTCTTAAAGCTCAACTGAAAACATGATGAACTCAACAGAAAAACTGGCAAAATGCACAGGATAGTGCACATGGGTAATAAAAATGAAAATCTGTTCCAACTTTACTAATAATCAAAGGAAATACAGTTAAAATGACTTTTTTTTTTCACCTATTGTGACTAACACATTGATGCCCATCCTGTACCAGGAAAAGTCATTTACCCAAAAGTTTCCTCCTGGGAATGTGGACAGACCACCTTCCTACAGGCTCTGCAGTTAGGTGTGGCCATATGACTAATGGAATAGGAGAGTGGCGGTGACTTAAATTACCTCTGTGAAGCTGTCAGCTCAGTCTCGCATGCTTTCCCTTTTCCCTTGTTTGTTCACTGAATGGAAAGTGGAAAAAAAAAAGAAAACCAGTAGAGGATTCTGAGGCCCTAGACAATGGTGATGTCCTTAGGTGAAAGGAGACGGGCTCCTTGGATGCCTGCATGCCTGTGTGGAGCAGAATGCCCCTGCCAACCCACATCAGATAATGAATTGAGCAAAAACTTTTTGTCAAACCTTTTTTCAAAACCTTTGAAACTCTGGGATGGCTTGTTGTAGCTACTTGCTTATCCTAACTAACTATGTATCAAATTGGAAACTATTATAATGCTAACATTATTGGCACGGAGAAGGCAATGGCACCCTACTCCAGTACTCTTGCCTGGAAAATCCCATGGGCGGAGGACCCTGGTGGGCTGCAGTCCATGGGGTTGCTAAGAGTCGGACACGACTGAGCGACTTCACTTTCACTTTTCACTTTCATGCATTGGAGAGGGCATCTACTGTAAGGTAGAATCTAAAGTAAGAATCTACTGTAAGGAACTAAACAGAGAAACAGGTAAAGAATTTCCTATAAGGATATTTGTCACAGATTCCAACAATAAAAGAATTCCTTAGACAATGTTATCTGGCTTCCATGGGATGAACTATTAAACAGTGATTAAAATATTTTAATATTCTATACTAAAATACAGAATATACACTTATATATGTTGTCTATATATCACTTATTAATATATACTTATGCATAATCTTTATATTCCTTATTAATATTTACTTATGTATGTTCACTCAAACTCACGTCCATCGAGTCGGTGATGCCATCCAGCCATCTCATCCTCTGTCGTGAGTCTGAGTGAACTCCGCGAGTTGGTGATGGACAGGGAGGCCTGGCGTGCTGCGATTCATGGGGTCGCAATGAGCTGGACACAACTGAGCGACTGAACTGAACTGAACTATGTATGTTATCTGTATGTTCTATATATAATCACTTAAATAGTTTTGCATTTATTTTTCACTTTAAATCATAAGCATTTTATTAGTAACATTCATAAATATTTTAATCACTGCGTAATAGTTAACCCCATGGAAGCCAGATAACATATGTAAGGAATTCCTTTATTGTTGGAATCTGTGATGAATATCTTTGTAGGAAATTCTTTACCCGTTTCTCTGCTTAGGTCCTTATACTAGATTCCTAAAGCCAGAATCACTAAGCCAAAAGGTATAACTATTTAAGATCCTTCTTACTTATGGGTTGTTTTCAAAGAGTGTATCCACCTGCCCTGGGGACTCAGACGGTAAAGAATCTGCCTGCAATACGGGACACCTGGATTCGATCCCTGGGTCAGAAAAATCCCCTGGAGAAGGCAATGGCTACCCACTCCAGTGTTCTTGTTTGAAGAATTCCATGGACGGAGGAGCCTGACAGGCTACAGTCTATGGGGTCACAAAGAGTCGTACGTGACTGAGTGACTAACACTTCCACTTCATATAAAATTATTAAGCATAGAAACAAATGCCAGAAGGAAAAACACCAAAAACATTGAGTGGCTAACTGGGATTGTGAGGTTATTATGAGTAATTATCACTTTCCTCTTTATGTTTCCCTGTCGTTTTCAATTTTTCTTCAGTAAACATGTACAATTTTATAAACATCTTTTTTCAACAGCCGTTAAGTCTCACCTAGACCCACCTTATGGGTAAAAATGACGCTTGTTGTCTGTGAGTTTGTTCTGTTAGTACACTTGGCACACCCGCCTTACCTGGTGTGTGTGTGTGTGTGTGTGTGCATACACAGATGTACACAGGTGATTGCCAGAGGGCCAAGGGCCATTTGTGGATGTCAGGACCTGGACCTTATAGCAAAAGGAGAGAAAGTGGGCCAGAAGGGTAGCTCAGCCTGAGCAAGAGCTGCCCTTAGTCCCATGGCCACCTGCGTTCGATCAAAAGTGGCTGGAAAATATATTGCTTTTTGCAATGAGATGGCTCATCATCTTGGAGAAGGCTTGGGTAGCACGTCAGAAAATCTGTGGTTCTTGTGCAGAGCTCAGGCTGTGGAAGTCTGACCTTGTTTCCTTCGATGTCTACAACCCAGGGATTATAAATCATTCTTGGCAGAGGATGCTGGGGAGGGGTTGAATTCTGAGCAGGGAGGAAAAATGGAGTCTGTCTGTAGGTATCTTTGATTCCTAGTGAGAGTGGCCTGCATCCCTTCACAGTTCACTATGATGTGTGTCTGAAGAGAGCAGAGAATGTCATTGATGGTGTTAATTTCAGAAACAGTTATAGTTATTACAAAGCAGTAGAGTCTCTATTCAGACTGTAGGCTGGGCATCAGTACGTTTGGAATGTATTACAATCATGCCTGAAGAGAAGGCCCTCCAAGTGAGATTGAATGGAAGTTCTTCCTGTCGTCACAGAACACCTACTGGGCCCCGAAGTGCTGTTCTAGGAACCAAGAATATAAAAAATAATTCCTTGAGAAAAGTCTTTACTCTTCTGTAGTGTCCTGTTATGGGGAGGAAAGGAAAGCACCAATCATAATGATACACTGTGACAATTGCTGGGTTGGAGCTCTGAATGTGATACCTACACAGAAGTAGAGAAATTCAACCAGGTTTATCAAGTGCTGTAAATCAAATGACTAAGTAATATTTGGACAAGAGAAAGCACTCTTACTCCAATACATTTCTCCCTTTTATCTGTAGTGTCATATCATCTGAAATTGAAAAAGCAACTCTGTACAGAAGCAGGAACAAATGGCTCATTTATTGAAAATATCTTGCCTGCCTGATATTTCTACCCTAGACTGTTTTCCTGGGTTACCTGGGAAACATTTTTTAGGAGTGAAAACAAATATACACCACATTAATGTCAATGACCGTGAAAATGATGTAGTTTGTCTTGAAATCCTTGACTAATCCATGCTGATTACCTAGTTTCTCCAGGGAAGAAAGGAGAACTAAGGTGATTTCTTTAATGAGTTAGCAAAAACCTGCTGTCATGTGTTTGCTTAAAAGTATCCAGGGAGTTTTAAGATCTTCTCAACATTTTTTCTAAATTCCAATTCTCTGGCTTTTCAGGATGCTCTGGGCAAGCCAGACGATTTGAAGAATGGAGGTTCAGTGGGAAGAAATGAGTTCTGTGGCTGAGTTTCAATATGATGTGGAAGAAGGATGGGCTTTGCAAGGGGTAGGAGAAAAGACCAAAGACAGAGAGCAGAGGGAATGTCTGGGGCCCATCTCTCTGGCTGGCCTCAGCCCAGTAGGGTGATACTGGAAATGTGACCAGGTCTGGGGCCCTAAGGTCTATTTTCCTCAATACCCTGGGCTTCCATGGTGGCTCAGATGGTAAAGAATCCACCTGCAATGTGGGAGACCTGGGTTCCATCCCTGGGTTGGGAAGATCCCCTGGAGGAGGGCATGGCAACCCACTCCAGTATTCTTGCCTGGAGAATCCCCATGGACAGAGGAGCCTGGCAGGCTACAGTGCATGAGGTCACAAAGAGTCAGACACAACTGAGAGACTAAGCACAGCAGAGCACAGCACTGCAGCCTGGGGCAGGATTTCCTGAAAGGGCTGTGGCGAATGATGATGGCCAGCAGAGGGCTTGGGAGGGTTGGACCCGCTGTGGAGGCAGCATGCATCTGCAGTGGCCTGGTGCCTTCATTCTGTCTCAAGGGCAGTCTGTAGCAATTCATTGAGCACCTAGCAATTCAGTAAAAGTCTGTTGGAGACACACACCATTCATCCTTCATTCATTCATCAAGCTTTTATTGCATAGCCACTGTGTACCAGGCAAAGATGAGCAAAGATGTAAAGATGAATAAACTTATCCCTGGCCTTGTGAAGCTCCCCGGCCAGTGAGGGAGAAGCATAAACAGAGCATAGAGCAAGCATGCCTAACATCTCTGTTAAAAGAGATGATAATCCATTCTCTTGTAAGCTTCTAGCTTACAAGCTTCTAGCTTCTGTCCTGTACCTCCCATTGTTGGCTGGCAAATTTGCCCACCTGGTTGTTAATGGTGACTCTTCAAAGGCTATTTCTCTCTCAAAAGAATAATGTAAGTGCTAACAATAAAAGTCCACTGTGATATTTACTTTTTTGGACTGTTGGCATTCCTTTTGCCTGTACCAGCCATTGGTCACTGTCTTGGGTAATGTGTCACTGTGAAAGAAATATTTATTTATGTATTTGTGTATTGGGGTTTCCCTTGTGGCTTAGCTGGTAAAGAATCTGCCTGCAATGCAGGAGACTTGGGTTCGATCCCTGGATTGGGAAGATCCCGTGGAGAAGGGAAAGGCTGCCCACTCCAGTATTCTGGCCTAGAGAATTCCATGGGCTGTATAGTCCATGGGGTTGCAAAGAGTCCGACACAAGTGAGCGACTTTCACTTACACTTTTGTGTGTTTATTTGGCTGCCTTGATAAAAGTTTAAGCTCCTCAAGGGCAGGGATCCCCCACCCCTTGTCATATGTACTCTCTCACATGAAGCTTCCTAACCCAAGAGGTATTGAAAGCTCATTAGCTGGTAACCTATATGCCCCCATACAAATACTCAAGGATGATCTCAGGATGACTGGTCCCAGCCCTACAGAAGACATGGGACCACTCTGCTGTGTTGGGACTTGAGGAATCCAACGTACCTATTGAGACTTAGAATGTTCCTTTAACTCTAGATGACACCAGGGAGAAGACAGCAGCAGATGCAACCTCTGTCTTGCTCCTTTAAGCTGGCACTGTTTGTATGTGGATAGCAAGCAGCATCAAATGATGGTTAAGTGCGTAAACTCTGGGCTCAGGCTGCCTGGGTTGTATTGTGACTTTCCCACCTGCAGCTGGGTGACTTTGGAGAGTTATTTGACTTCATGGCATCTCCATTTCTCCATAATACCTCTTTCATGGGGTTGTTATAAGAATGAATGAATATGAAATTCTCAGAACACCATATGACACATGGCACCCACTCAATAGGTGTTTGTTGGAGTTCCCAGCTATATTATTATTATCTGAAATAATAGGTTATTACATTGCTCATCTTGGCTCACTTTGCTCTAAGTGATGTTCATGGCACAGTCAAGTCATGTCTTGAAATGTTTCATCTCCTAGCAAAATAGGTGAGATACACCCAGTCCCCTTGGGGTGGCATCTATCCTTCCATTCATTCATTTATTGAGTGTCCAGCTATGATTCTCTGCTACGTGGGAGGCAGTGATTTTAATAAAGTGAAAAGAGGAGAAGCCCTGTGGTTGGTGGTCTGTCTTCAAGTTCAAGCCCTATCCTCTACCCATCGCGTAGTCTCGGTTTCGCTGTGAGAATTAGATCACATGCTTATGTTGTGTATCTGATGCGTAGTAAAAGTTGACTCCTGGCATTGAGTTTTCTTCCACTTTTCTGATAATTTAAGACAGAGGTGGGTTGGATGCCCTGATGTTGGGAGCTGACACCTGGTACTCTGGTCCATGGACAACTGGGCCTCAGGTAGGGGCGCAGTACACAGCGGGCCAGACTTCTAAGAGAGGACAGTTCTGTTAGAAGACACAGGCAGGGCAGGAGAAGGTGATGTTGGCGTTTTTGATGAAGACAGGACAGGGCAGGATGGAGGCTGCAGCATATCAGGACCCTCGGGGGCAACTTTCACAGAGGAATAGGTAGGTTCTGAGACTCGTCCTCACTCATGATCCTCCTGGGTGCTGACTTGGGGTCCAAATGGCCCCTCTCTCTGAAACCTCTGATTCTCATTCTTGCACTGGTGAGTCACTTCCTCTCCTCAGGGACTAGGGCCTTTGTTTGTCTGGGTGGTGGCTTTCCCTTGTGGGAATTCCCTTGTAGGGGGATGGGAGGGGGACTGGCTTGTCTGTGGTTGGGATGTGGCTACAAGGTAGACTCACTGAACCCAAACCTGAGAGGCTGAGCAGATGCTTCTTTCTGGGATACGCTGAAATCAGAGAGGGGGATCTTCCAGGGGTTCTGCAGGCCAGGAGGAGAAGGGGCAGGAAGGATGCTCAGAGGTGGACTGTAAGAAAGGGCAGCACAGCTGTGCCAGTGCCTAGGGCACGGTGACCCATCCTGAGTCACATCTCTCCTGGCCTTCTTTCCATCCTCTCGTCCCCAGCCTTCGCACCTGCTGCCACATCCTCCCCACCCTCGAGGTGTTGGGGCCTATGACTTTGGCCTGAGCCATGTCACGTGCCTGGTCCAGCCTTCGTGCAAGCTCTCTGTGGAAAGGAGAGCCAGTGGGGCTTCCAGCGCCCAGGGAGCATATGTTCCAACAGAAACTAGATTGTTTGATTATTTTTCGTTCACTGTCAAGAAAGGTTATAAATCAACAGGAGCAAACCCCCAAAGGCGACTCACTCCACAGATAGCGTGTTTACTCAGTCCTGGAGCTGTGGCCAAGTGGGTTTTTGGGAAACTTCACTTTCATCAGGTCCCTCCCCACTCCAGAACCTACAAGGGCTCTTTCTCATCCATCTCATCAGAATTCTCCTGGCATTTCCCAGGGCTTGGGTAACATGTCTTGGCTCCATGTTCATGATTTTATTCCCCCCATCACAGCGAGAATCCCGCAGTACCTTCTGATCCACCAGAACCAGGGCTTCTAAACTTTTCTGACCAGGAGCCTCAGTGAGACATACTTGCTTAGCCTCACTGTGTGTGATAAACACTGCTATTTTCTCTTTCATTTAAAAAGGTGCAGGTCGTGACTCATGCAATTGATTTCATGACAGACTAATGGGTCATGACCCACAGTTTGAAAAGCAGAACTGATTTCACACATACTAACCATGGTAGCATGTCCAAGCTTGTACTGTTCGCCGCAGGACAGGCCACAGGCCAGTCAATGGAGAGTTTTGGGGGCAAGGAATAGTGACTTTATTTGGAAAGCCGTGGGGATGGTGGACTATTATCCCAAAGAAGCATCTTGCCCAGGTTTGGATGCTAGTTTCTTTTATAGAACAAAGAAGGGGAGGTGAAGAGGTAAAGCAAAAAGGATTATCACTGTTGTTTACTCACTGAGTTGTGTCCGATTCTTTTGTGACCCCACAGACAATAACCTGCTAGGCTTCTCTGTCCATGGGATTTCTCAAGCAAAGACATTGGAGTGGGTTGCCATTTCCTTCTCCAGGGGATCTTCCTGACACAGGGATCAAACCCGCATAACCTGCATTGCAGGCGGATTCTTTACCACCGACCCACTAGGGAAGCCTTCCAAAAGGGTGACAAGTTGTTGGAATGATTTCCTGGTTCCAGCCAGACTCCAGAGGGCATGTGCTAGTTTCTTCCTTCCTGTAGCTATTCACAGGTGGGCCTGTTCAGGAGGTTTCCTGTGAGCTAAACAAAGGTATTTTAGCTTAATGCTCAGGTGTGGGAGGCAAGGTTCCCCGAGATGGACAATTATGTACACTTTAAACTATAGGCAACATCCCTTGAGTGGTTAACTTGTAGCAAAAGCAATATAGTGCAAAAGTTAAGAGAGAAAGATCCAACATGGAGTCAGATTTGTTATTCCCTATTATAGTCATGGAAACCCAAGTGGATGCCAGGACACGCTCACCAACCATCTCAGGAGATAAAAGTGACCAGTCACATCTGACAAAAAGTTGGTCAAAAAACATTCAAGAGTAGTGGCCGCCACAAATTTTTTTTGATTGCACCCCATCCATAAAAAATGTTTCAGCATATAGCACTGGTCTATGTTTGGTTATTTTTTTAACCTGCCAGTGTATGATGTGACCACACAAAACATGCACTCAAAATGGAAATTTTAAAAGGGTGGCATAAAGATGAAAGGAACTGTATTTTAAAATGACATGCTAATCGTGTTGGCTTCCTTCTGTTATCAGCAAATATCCAAAGGCAAAATACACAGAAAGAACGAGGCTCATGGTTATCAGCAGCAGTTGTAAATCTCTTTTCAAACTGTTTTGATGATTTAAGATGTTTTTCTGGTTGACTTCGTGTCAGATTTGGAAACCACTGCTTTGTATCACACCCTCTTTCCTCACCGTTGCCCTTCCTTTCCTGACAAAACCAGAAAAGCTCCATTAACATCTCCTTTGCTACTTCCATCCACCAGAAATCTGGGGGGAGTCACTTTTGACACCTCCTTCCCTTGCCCACCTCAGCCAGCCATTTACCACCTTCTGGGGACTTTATTACTCAGCAGAGGATCGGCTCTCCCTGTGTTCTCCTTCAATTGCTACGTTCCTGCTGTGCTGCCTCCTCCTTCCTCCCGGATCTTCACACACCTTTCATGTGTGATTCCCTCTCCCGGGAGTGCCCCCTCCCTTTTCACCTGACTGACTCCTACTCACCCCTCAAAACCCAACATAAAGGCCTTCTTCAGAGGGACCGTCTCTGACCACTGTCCAGTATACTTTCTGAGGCACCTGCACTTTCTTTCATGGCTCTTATCACAGTTTTATTTTTATACTTATTTATGCTTCACTTTCTTACAGGTGTGCAGCCCTCTAGCATCTAGATTATATCGAGTTGGCCAGAAAGTTCATTCAGGTTTTTTTCTGTTACATCTTATGGAAGAACTCGAATAAAATTTTTGGCCAACCCAGTAATTTCCTTCAGGGCAGGGACCAAGCCTGATGTGTGTGTGTGAGAGAGAGAAAGAGAGTGGGTGTTTAGCATCCACATCATGGACTCTCAATAAATATTTAATACTCAAAACAACCGTATTACAGATAGTACCCCCATTTTCGGAGAAGGCAATGGCACCCCACTCCAGTACTCTTGCCTGGAAAATCCCATGGACGGAGGAGCTTGGTAGGCTGCAGTCCATGAGGTCGTTAAGCATCGGACACGACTGAGCAACTTCACTTTCACTTTTCACTTTTCTGCATTGGAGGAGAAATGGCAACCCACTCCAGTGTTCTTGCCTGGAGAATCCCAGGGATGGGGGAGCCTGGTGGGCTGCCGTCTCTGGGGTCGCACAGAGTCGGACACGACTGAAGCGACTTAGCAGCAGCAGCAGCACCCCATTTTACAGATGAGGAAGTTGAAAGTCTGAAAGGTTAATTGCCTGAGGTCACCTGGTTAATAAGTGGGAACGTTGGCCCTCGATCCAGGTCTTTCAGGCTGTAGTGTACACTCTTGCCAACCCCTCTGGATTGTTCTTTTGTAACCCGCACAGGCTCTAAGGACTGATTTTCAGTTCTACCTTCTTTGTTGATACTAGCTCCCCAGTGATTCTCCTCCTGAACTAGCTCCATTTATGCTCAGGGTATCTGCATCACACTCTTTACCCTAAGTTATTCTGGATGACTCTGACCTTTTCCCACACATTTTCACGTCTCTAAAACTTATCCACGTTTTAAGTTGAAAAGTAAGACTCTGCATTGCCTCATCTTCTCCTGAATTCCATAGCACCTTGGAAAGAACCTGAGTGCCCCAAATACTAAGTAAATAATTACTGATTAGTTGATCATTATCAAGAGCTTGGCAGAGATTTCATCTGACTCCCAAGTTAAATCCCGTCTTTGTGCGTATCCGCTTCCCAGCCAAGAGTAAGAGGACCATGCCTCGGATTCAGAGGAGTTTTAACTGTTCCAATTCCCACTTGTTGGCCTTCTTCCTGGTGGATCTCAGTGTAACTTTTGGCTGAGGCCCAGGAATTTAAGGGTCCTCAATACCATGAGTAATTTCATGAGTTGCTGATGGCTAATTAGGGGTGATTACAGTCAAGAGATTTGACTGTCTTAATAACCCCCAGAAATGGCTGGTGGTGACTTTAAACATCTTGATTATTTTCCCCTGCAAACGGAATTTTCTGATTCTTCAGTCTTTTCATAAGTCCTTGTAATTTATCCCCCACCTCGCCCTTCTAGTGAAAAGGAAATGTGAAGTCCTGAGGAGAATTTGGAAACCAATGATTTTGGAAAACTCTGGCTTTATTAATGAGGACTCCCGGGCACACCTTGAAACCCTGCTTCATTTCTTTGTCTTTCCCTGGGAGGAGGTGTGTGAGGAGAGGAGTCTGGACCACGATTTTTCTCCCCAAGTTCCATTACATTCCAACCCAGCCTCCCATCCCAGGCTGTCTGATGCTATTTATAATGTGCCTTTGAAACCATTGCCTCATTTGACGATGTTAAGGAATTGTGTTTAGTGCAATTTTCTGAATGGAGTAGTGTTTGTAGGTGAGGGGTTTTACCTTCCTGTTGTTACTGTGACAACAGACTTGATGTTACTTGACCTCTTCCTGCATCGGTATCTTCAGAGATACTTTTTTTTTTTTTAGGGTTTTTTTTTTTTTCCATGATGTACAGGATCTGAGTCCCTGACCAGAGATTGAAAACAGGCCCTGTGCAATGAAAGCACTGAGTTCTAACCACTGGAGTGCCAGGGAATTCCCCACAGCTACTTTTAATTGAGCATCCTCTGTTCTAGGCACTGGGCTAAGCATATGACAGTGTCCACTCGTTTATTCACAACCTGCCTCGGTTCTTTAGGACATATTTTTTGAACAGGTTTTATTTTTTTTTTCCTGTTTTGTTGTTTTTGTCCATAGCACATGGTGCGTAGGATCTTAGTTCCCCCACCAGAGACTGAACCCGCTCCCTCTCTGTGTGGAAGCACGGAGTCCTAACCACTGGACCATCAGGGAAGTCCTGAACAGTTTTATTGAGATGTAATTCACATGCCATATACTTTGCCGATTTAACGTGTAGAATTAAACTTTTTTTTTAGTGTGTTCACAAAATTGTACAGCCATCATCACAATCTAACTTTAGCACATTTTTGTCACCTCAGGCGGAATCCTCACACCCTCGAAGTAGCCCCTCTCCACCCTCCTCACCTTGGTAATCACGAATGTATTTTTTTTTGTCTCTATAGATTTCCCTGTTCTGAACACTTCCTGTAAATGGAATCATACAATATGTGAAAATGAAAGTGAAAGTGAAGTCTCTCAGTCGTGTCTGGCTCTTTTCGACCCCATGGATGGTAGCCTACCAGGATCCTCCGTCCATGGGATTTTCCAGGCAAGAGTACTGGAGTGGGTTGCTGTTTCCTTCTCCAGGGGATCAAACCCAGCTCTCCCGCATTGTAGGCAGACACTTTACTGTCTGAGCCACCAGGGAAGTCCACTAGGATCACTCCAGTGGCTCAGACGGTAAAGCATCTGTCTGCTGTGCAGAAGACCCAGGTTCGATCCCTGGGTTGGGAAGATCTCCTGGAGAAGGAAATGGCAGCCGACTCCAGTATTCTTGCCTGGAAAATCCCATGGATCTCGGAGCCTGGTAGGCTACTGTCCATGGGGTCGCAAAGAGTCAGACACATCTGAGCGACTTCACTTTCTATACAATACGTAGCCTTTTGCATTTCACTTGTGTGATGTTGTCAAGGTTTGTCAGTATCCAGATGCCATTTCTCTTTGTGTTTAGGCAGTATTTTTACCCCTACTGTACAGGTGGAGTAACCAGGACACAGAGGTGAAAAGACTTTCTAATGGGTCAAGTAGCCTTTAATGGATGGAACAAGATTTCCAATGTACACTTGCCTAGTGACAACTCTGATGTTAGCTTGGGCTCTGAAGTAGTCTTACTGATGGTAGCTTATTAAACATTTCCTATGGGTCACTGTGCTGAGTGTCCTGTAAATTTGTTACCTCACTTTCATACATAATCAGTTTTCATTTGGGCAATCTGGTGACCATAACTGGGCATAAATGGGCAATGGTATTTTTGTCCTAATGTCTTCCGTTTGCTCACTTCTTGTTGAACAGGCTGGCCTAAGCTGCAGAATCTTAGATTCTAGACTCTTTGTAAGCTGATGATACTAAAAATAGCATTGTTATTCTTCTGTAGGAGTTGAACATCACCCCCATCTGCAGAAAATTGGCAACATCTCTGAGGAGCCCTTGCTTTTTCCTGGGACACCCAGGACCATGGTTTCCTGTGTCATGGAGTCTCTCAGGTGAGTGGAAAATCTTTTGAAAAGAAAATAAGAAAATAAGCAATTCAATATTTGAATTTTACTGTATATTTTTCTAGTAATGAGCCTTGAGGGCCTGCATCTCACAGATACTTTTGATGTGCCATGTACATATGTGTAGTAAGTTTGATACTCACAAAGGCTGCTGAGGCCAGGACAGCTATGTGCTGTGGTGAGAAGTGCTTAGACTGAGATTAAGTGGCTTGGGCTCTATGCTGTGCTCTGCTATTCACTGAGAGATATCTAGGACTCAGAGTTTTCATTTATTATTTATTCAAAAACTCTGCTTGGCATACGGGATCCTAGTTCCCCAACCAGGGATTTAACCCATGTCCCCTGCATTGGAAGCATGAAGTCTTAACCACTGGAGCACCAGAAAAGTCCCCTCAGATTTTTCTTAAAATAAAAATGTTAATGGACTTGGGGGTATTTATCATGGCTGCATAATAAAATTACCTGAAGAACTTTAAATATTGTCCTCTCGCTGCATCCCCACAGATTGTGATATAATTGCCCTGGTATATTTAAAAGGTGGCCTCTCTGGTCCTGTTTGTTCAAAGCATCTGTGACTTGCACCTGCATTTTTCATTTGATACTGATATCAACCATGCAAAGTAAATGGAACAAGTAGTGTGGGCTCTGTATGCAGATCAGAAAATCAGTGTTTATCTCCTGATGCCCATTCCTTGAGTGCAGACTCAGGGAAAAGGCTTGGTGCTCTGGAATTTAGTCTGTATATTGAGACTTTTTTCAAGCTTTCCTAAAGATGGCAGACCCCTTTAAAAATTCTTCAATCAAAATCCTATGTAAAAAAAACCTCATCATTATAAAATAGCCAATGGCAGTATTTTATTAAGGGAAATTTATTTTAGAAGTTTGAATTTGTAATGTTTACACATTATGAGATTCATGAGTCTATTTGCATAAACATGATAATTTGGAATCAGATTTTACAGATGATAGCTTATACGTTAGCCTCTGCATTGCAATTATCTTGTGACTGGTTTTAGCTGCATAGTAATCAGAACATCTTGGTCCATCTAGGTAAGTAATTGCAATTGGTAACAGTTCTTTAGTGAAGCTCATTTTACAATCTCAGGATACTCTTTAAAGAAATTGACTCAGAATCTAGAAAGGGAAAAGAACTTTTTATTTGAAAGTTGAATCACTAAGGTTATCTTGTTTTTTTTCCCTCCATAACTATGATAGTCCCAAATGCCCAGAATTTACAATGAAAAGTGAAAACGGTCTATAACATGTTATTATGATGGTGCCACATGTAATGGCTCAACCAGGGCTAGAGCACTTGTCAGGCAGATGCTCTTAGCCCATGGCTGGCATTTCACTGAGTACAGTGCGTGTGTGTACTCTTAGTCTGTAATTGCTTGTATAATTTTACATGAACTGACATGTGCAGGCCTGCAGTCCAAAGACCCACGCAGAGCTATAAGCTTCTTGGTCAGTGACATAAACCAATGTGTCAGAAAGAGTCAGAGAAGGCAGGAAGTGCTCCATTCTGAGGCCTCTACAAAGTCCAGCCATGAACAGAGCAGCCTGAGTCTCTTCAGTGTTCACTTTTGGTATCTAAATTAGCATGGGGACAGTTTTTAGCCATAGTTTAAAACACAGTTTAAAAGCTGTTTCAGGACATAAAATGTGTATCCAGTTTGTGAAGCTCCCATGTCCTGCTGTAAAACCACAGGGGAGTGAGACATGCAGTTGGACCACTCAGTCATGTTAGGACCACACCTATTTGAGCACCAGGACCCAATGGGAGACACAGAAGTGGAAGTCACAGCTGTATATTTAATTGAATTAAAAAGAGCAGCAGATTAAACGTTGTTTCCTCATGTAGTAAGCAAGTGGTAAGCAAGTGTGAGTCTGGCTGCTATCAGAAAGGCCCCCTTGAGTACTGAAGACCCTCAAAAATGTGGGGCCACCCAGGCTGTACAGGAAGGGCTTCATCTGAGAGAAGTCCCTTCTGCAAATTTTTTTTTTTCTTAATGTTTGGAATTTTAATTGATGCCCCTGCAGTTAACCTCTGTAATGATCTGTG
Organism: Bos mutus; assembly: GCF_027580195.1. NCBI lineage: Eukaryota > Metazoa > Chordata > Mammalia > Artiodactyla > Bovidae > Bos > Bos mutus. The sequence goes on from NC_091626.1 coordinate 17,529,325, forward strand.
ATATGGAGGCCATCTCCCAGGGAGGCCTGGTGGGCTCACCTCCAAGCTGTGCATTATTTCAGAGAAATTGCCAACAGATTAGAAGTTAGCAGGGTAGGAGCTGTTGAAAGCTGGATGTGGCCTTGCTACCCTCCAGGCAGAACTCTGGGAGTCTTGACAGGCCTCTAGGATTAGGGTCCTGCTGAAGGGATTGTTTGAAAAGAGCTGCTCAGTCAGACGATGCTTCCCAGCTGGCTCAGAGGTTAGCAGGAGATGTGGGTTCGATCCCTGGGTCAGGAAGATCCCCTGGAGGAGGAAATGGCAACCCACTCCAGTACTCTTGCCTGGGAAATCTCATAGACAGAGAAGCCTAGTAGGCTACCGTCCATGGGGTTGCAAAGAGTCGGACGTGACTTAGTGAGTAAACAACAACAACTCTGCAGGACATTTCTCCAACAGTCCTGCTCTAAGGAAAGAATATATGAGTTATGATTACAGGCAAGTCTTCAGGACAGCTCAGCTGAAGATTTCCACCAAGTCTCCTTCTTTATAAGCCAGGTGCTCATAAACCATTTTGCATTCTGTTTCAAGGCCCACATAAATATATTTTAACCTGAGGGGGAGGGGGAAAAAAAAAGCAAGAATGTCTTTTGTTTAAATACTTTTCAAAATGTTCTGGGGGAAAGGGCCATGGTTACTTTAAGAGTAAAAGTCTTTGATAAAACTGGTAGATGAGAAACACACAGAGACACACAAATACTCAGGGTTTAAAAAAAGAATATTGACCAAGGCAGCCAAATACATAAAGATTAATAGGAAAAGCTGGAGGATATCTCTACCTATAGAGAAAACAGGTCAAAATTAGGAGTTAGTCGCCAAGAAAACCCCTGAGAGGAAAAAAAAATTGAAGGGGATTCACAATTCTGATACGCAGAGATTTTGTTTAAAAATCCCTCCCCAGTTCTTGCCAAGCCACAGGGAAACAGAAAGCCAGCTTCTCCCTCATTGAAAGAGACGGAGAAGCCCTGAGTATTAATATAGCAAGAGTGCCTCTGCCATGCTTAGAGTCTGTGGTAATAAAAAGAGCCACAGTTAAATGCAGTAGCAGAAGAAACACTAAGACTAACTCTGCATGGAGCTGGTTATTGAGTTGCCTTTGAACCTTGGATGAGTCTTGAATGCTGTGCAAAATTCAGGACAGGTGATATCCATTTGGAGCAGAGTTGGTCAAGGCTAGATCAAGATTTGTCACCTATCACAAGTTAGAGAGGAAAAGGCACTAAGTAATACAGGAGCGTATTTATCTCTTAAAGACTTGCTCCAAATTGTGCACCGTTTTTTTTTTTTTTTTTCCTTGTATGTACAATTACATCTTTGTGTGTTTGTTCAGTGATCGAGAGGAATGAAACTCAGTTTTCTCTCTAGAAGCAGCATAACAGTTGAAGATGACCAGCCAACCAAGGACTGTTTCTTTACCTCGTAGAGTGCTTTTGTGCAGTTGACATAATATATCTTTGAAATGAAAACACAGAGGAAAACAAAACTATTGAAAATGCCAAGCAAATGGTTAAAGCTGATTCGGGGATTCTTATTTGGAATAGTAGTTTTTGAAGAAATACAGATGTAATTAGAGGGATTACAGGGTTAGATGGTGATTTTTATAGATCTTATGAAGGAGAGTTCTGGATCATTTTAAGGGTTTTACAGGTTGATGGCCCTAGGTCAAGTGTCTGGTTTTAGTCTTCTGAAACGTGAGGCTTTTCTTTTCCTTGATACACAGTTCAGTACAGGAATATTACTGTAATGCCTGTCAGCTACTTTACTGAGAAATACAACCATAAGGGATTGAGGAAATGAGAAAGAGAAAGGTTCCAGTTCTTGGAGAACTGGAAAAAGATCCTGAAGACAAAAAGCAAGAAAGAAGGAGGTTGAAAAAGTCTAAGTGCAAGAAAGAGAATGCCCAAAGTAGTGATAGCTGAGGTGTGAAAACTGAGACTCCCTTTGGAGTAGGGAAATCTGTGATAATTGGGAAGGGTCATGGGATCAGTTAGTGTTCCTGTGCCAGTGACCAAGAAGTGGGGTGGAGGAGGAGGGGAAATAAGAGAAGGAAGAATACAAGGAAGAGATGGAGCAGGGAGGGACAGAAGGAGGATGGAGAGAGGCCGGAGGAAGGAAGGGGCAGGAGAGAGGGGAGTGGTGGGAGGGGGGCAGGAGGAGGGGTAGAAGGAAAGGGGTACGGTAGGAGGAGGAAGCCAGAGGGGCAGGAGAAGGAGGGGGAGGGGCAGGAGAAGGAGGGGGAGGGGCAGGAAGAGGGGCGGGGCATAAGGGAAGGGGAGGGGCAAGAGGAGGGGAGGGGCATAAGGGAAGGGGAGGGGCAGGACAGAAAGCAGAAGAGGCCAGGCTGAGATCAGCTCTGGCCCACATTGAAACCACTACCCAATTGATGCATAATAAATATTGGATTGGCCAAAAAATTCATTCGAGTTTTTCTATAAGATGTTACAGAAAAACTCAAGTGAACTTTTTGGCCAACCCATGATTTGTTGAACATTGAATGAATAAATTAATAGTTCTCTTTAATGTGAGAGAAATAAAGTAGATTTTTCTTTCCTAATCAGGATTTTTACTTAATTATAAAAGTAGGTTAAAGCAGAAAATCGTACAAGTGATACAGACACACACCTTTAACAGTTTATTTTTAACATAAAACACATGTACACTCACCAAGTGTTTGATGTGGGGGCCAAGGACTTTTCCTTGAGCGTGAACCCCTGATTGTCTTTCTTGCACAAACCACACCCATAGCATTATCAAAGGTTTCCATTTGGGTTTCTTTCAAGTGGAATGAGAATCTAAGACATTTGCAAAGCAATCTGAGTATAGAATGATGCTGAATTTTTATTATTTTTGCTTCTAATCATTTACAGTTGTCCAATCCACACCAAATTTGCCAGTTTTTTTTTTTTTTTTTCTTGGCAACTTGCCTTTATCAAGTCTTTTCCAAAGCATTCAGCTTCATTTGTGTAGAAACAACTACCAACTACTCTTTCTTTTCGCGTTTTGTTTCATGGGCTTGTGTACTGTTTGAATATTTTATGTAATTACAAAGCCCTGGCATCATCGATTTGGGGACCATGGTTAAATTCCATAGGAACACAACTCATCTGGTGAGTGCAGAAGAGTACCAGGGAAGAACCTGCTGGAATCTTTTGTGGGAAGCCCAGTAGGAGCCATCTGAATGATAGGCATAGAGGCTAGGAGGAAATAAAACAGTTTCTTGGAGGACGGTCTTGGCAAACCCCTCCCTATAAAACGATGGCAGGTGTTCAGACAGTATTGATTTTTCTTTATGCCTGGCACAGTCCTGTACCTGGCATGCATCCTCATCCCTCAGAACTTAACAGTGGTATTTTCTAGAACCTTCTGTACCTAAAAGATTCAACGCAGTCAAGGTGTGTCACTGAGCTGCCAACTACCTGTTCCTTATGTACTGAAATAAATTTGTATGGCTCAGGTTAATATCGACACCCCACCCGCTTCCCTGGGGGTCAGAATCAATATCTTCAACTTGTAGAGATCCACCCATTGCGATTGTCCCCACCCCCACCACCCTACCCTGCCCCCTTCCTCACCAGTTTCTGTTTTTCCAACAGGGAATTCTAGGGATGTACTTAGAAAACACTTTATTGATGAAAGTGTCATTCACAGCAGGACTTTGTATTTCCTGGTGACTGGTATTTCCTCTCTCTCTCTCTCCGGTTTTCCTTTTTCCTCTCACTTCATTCTCTCTTTCCTTTCTTTTTTCACTTGTTATTTATTGGCCCTGCATTTGGACTAAGACTGTGCTGGTTGTTCTGTTTGTTGCAAAGGTGTATTAGAAACAGTTTCCTCAAGAAACCTACCACTGAGCTGAGGAATTTGCTGAAGGACTTCCCTGGTGGTCCAGGGGCTAACACTCCACACTCCCAGTTCAGGAGACCTGGGTTCAGTCCCTGGTCAGGGATCCCACATGCTACAACTAAGAGTCCGCAGGTTGCAACTAAAGATCCTACTTGCTGCAACGAAGATCAGAGATCCCACGTGCTGCAGCCAAATAAATTAAGGAAAAAAGAAAGCTGTGCTGTGACAGGACACCTCACTTTTCCAGAGACCCCAGTCCAGAAAACACAAATGGCTGTGAGAGTTGAGAACCTGGAAATAAGCAATGAAAACAAATATGCAGTTAGAAGAGGTGTCCTTAAGTCCGACTCTAAAATGGAAACATTTACTCCACGACAGCCAGCCAGGCCTTCTCCTTGAACCTGTTTGGTCTTGGTTTGGCTGCTGCTTGGTTGTCTAAAGGTTTTCGCGGCCAAGGCTGACCCTAAGGAAGCGGAGTTAAGAGGCGCAGGCTCATCCACAGTAAGGTGAGCAGTGCCTGACAGCAGGCAGAAACCGGCAGAGGGCCAACTGGATTCAGAAAGCCCCAGGCGTCTCTGTGCTCTCAGCCTGCTCTGCTCCAAGGCTGCCACCTTCTGCTGCACCGATTGATTGATACTCTGGTGACTCTGAGCCATCTAAACAAGGTTACTACAGCTCAGCATACTCTGTATGAGAAAGCGGGGCAAAGAAATAGAATGCACTTTTTTAAAGTTTGGAATTTCAATGGCTAGTTTCAATTATTTTAGAATATTCTCTAGTGAGACTGGTACATGTTTTCCTGTATCTACTTATTCTCTGATTATTTTTTGCAAGAAATGACAGAAAGTAAAACAGATGTGGGAAGCCACCACCTTATACAGACCGGGGAAGAAAATTGGTGTAATAAAATGACAAATGCTTGGTTTCACGGTGTGTTGTGTCCTAGGAGGCCCAGACCATAGTGGTTAAGGGTCCAGGCCGAGACACTGACTGTTGGCATTGGAATCAGGCTTCGCCACTCAATACCTTGTACTAAGTGACTTGGCATCTCTATGCCTCAGTTTCCTCACCTGCAGAGTGGGTATAAACAAAGTGTCTAACAGGATGGTTGTGGCAATTACATGAAATAATACTTGTAAGCGTTGAGATCAGTGGTAACTGTGTGGTCTTCTGGCTAATGTCATTTGTAACTCATCTCCTTCCCTTCTTGCCTTTACTGTTTAACTGCTGTGAGAGGAAGTTAGAGGGTTGGACTGAATACAGTAAAATGAATGCTTAACAATCATTTTTGATCTCCAGAGTGCAGTACGTGGAGATTTCACTTCAGTGCTAAGATTTTGGCTCTCTTTTCAAAGGTCGATATAATTTTATTCCTGATCAGGTTGCTCCCAAAATATCTCTTGGGTTGTATTAACTGAAGAGGAAAAGAAGTAAAGGTTTTTTTTTTTTTCCCTCTCTTTTTCTTGTTTTGTAGTTTGACCGTGTTCAAGTGGCACTGAGTTCATTGAGATAATCCCAGGCACACAGTGTCTGTGACATGATCCACCCTCGCTAGAGTCCAGGATGATTGGGGTGGGGGTGGGGGTTTGGGGGAAGTGTTGGCCCAGGCAGATACAGAAGGGCAGAGTCCCAGTTCCATGATGTCAATCTTGTACCAAATTTCAATGAGCATTATTTTCTACAGGAAATGAAATGATGGAGTGTTTAAAATCTAGAACAGGGTTGGGTAAATGGCATGACTTTTTTTTTCTGATTGGTGTGAACTGTTGGGTTGTTTCTCCTGCAAGGTGAATCGGAAAGTCTTGCTAGGAATGTGGCTCCCCCCACCGCTTGGAGGGGAGTATGTGATCTGTTTGCCAAAGGCCCTGGTAGCCTTCAATCTGTCAAAACGTTGCAAGCTGGGAGCAGTTTGCCAAAGCAAACTATCAAAGTGAAATAACACACGAGTTGCACACACACAGACACACACATGCTCTCCCATTCCCCAAACATTAATTTCGAATTGGGTCAGCAGGAACAAGACTTTGGGCCAGATTGCCAGTGTTTTGAAGAGCTGTGGGCACAGCTATGGACTACCAATTAGATAGGTATGTGTGAGGAGGGTGGGGTGTCCTAAAGTGGAGTCTGCAGTGTAGGGGTGGGAAGCTTCCAGCCCTTGGCCGAGTTTCATCTGGCCCCTGGGGTTATATATTGCTCTGGCTGCTGCGATTGCAGTCCAAAGAATAATTTCCCCTCTGGGGGAATTTATTCTATTCCATTCAGAGCAGAGCCCACTTAATAACTAAGATTTTATTCCAGCATGAATTTTATTGGGTACCCCTATGCATCTGAGCCTCACAAGGGCCCGACTTGATGAAGAAAAGAAGCATTTGAACATCTAAAGATAACTCGCGTAGCCTTTTTGCAACAAGAAGCACTCACAAACATTTTGTTACCAGACCTGTGTAAATCCTTTAAGAACAAATTTGGGGGAAGTCATGTAGAGACTCCAGTATTCTCGCCTGAAAAATCCCATGGACAGAGGAGCCTGGTGGGCTACAGTTCAAAGGGTCATGAAGAGTCGGACACCACTGAGCAACTGAACACACAGATGCAGAGACTCCAAAACATACTGATTTTTATAAATCCTTCATAAAATAGCTTTTAAAATCTCCCAGCATTACTTTGGACACTTTAAAATGCGTTAATTTTCACTATTTCCACTCATCTTGAAATTTCACAGGTCACAAGATGATGAAGGCATATTCATTAATTCAATGAATTAAGCTCTTTCTATATAGCACACACTCTGCTTGGTGCTGGGAGATAGAGGAGTGACCAAACAGGCTCCCTGATCTCGTGGAGCTTATATCCTAGTGGGCAGAGGAAGAAGTTTAAGTGAATAAAGACATACTATGTGAGATGGTAGGGCTTCCCTGGTGGCTCAGTGGTAAAGAATCTGCCTGCCAATGCAGGAGCCACAGGTTCGATCCCTGAGTTGGGAAGATCCCCTGGAGGAGGAAATGACAACCCGCTCCACTATTTCTGCCTGGGAAATCTCCTGTACTGAGGAGCATGGCGGGCTACAGTCCATGGAGTTGCAAAAGTGTTGGACATGACTTAGCGACTAAATAACAACAACACGTGAGATGGTAAGTGTTGTGGAGAAATAGAAATAGGCTAGGTTGGGAGAGGGTGTGGTGGGGAGGGAACATGCTATAGCCATATCTGGGAGGAGGGTTGACCAGGCAACACTGGAATGTAGTTTCTCCAAGAGAGTGGAAAACCTAAAATTTCCCCTTCTCCCATTTTCCACTCCTTCTCCCACTCCAGGTCCCCCTGACTATTATGGCAGTGCAGCCTGGGGTGAGTGGTTATGCAAAACAGCTCCTGATTGCATTACAAATATGTGGCTTAGGTGTGTGCCAAGAACTTTGAAGGGCTGAGGTGTAACACATTTCTGGAGCTGCTGTTTGTTTTTTTTAACAAAACCACACCAGTCTGGTTTTCTTTTTAAATGAGTAAACAGTGCCAGAATGTGTTACAAGTGATTCAGATTTGTGGGCACAGCTTCATAATGTATTTTCTTGCACATAAACTCATTTGAGACAGTCAGGGCGGGTGCCATTATTCCCATTTTACAGATGAAGGAATTGAGGTGCAAAGGTGATCTGCCCAAGGTTATGTAACCAAGGAGCATAAACTCCGGAATTGTGATGCCCATGTCCTTGATTTCTAGATCAACCTAAATCTAGTAAGAATGCAAGTAGAAAATAACTGTTCTTTTCTCATCACCGTGTTCACACCTACTTCTTTAAATGGCCCTGCCTTGTCGAGGGAAGACAGATAGGTGGTTTTCTGGTCCGTTGCAGGTTTAATGAGCAGTCTCACTTACAAGTATCAAAAAGCCCCCAAAGATGTGTGTATGTGTAGGAGGGATAGCTTTAATGGCTACATGTCCATCCTTCTAGAAGTTTTAGTTTTCCTTTAGTAGCTTTAGTTTTCATTTTCCTTGGGTCATTTTTGGATGAATCTAAGACATTAGTAACTTCACCATCCAGACCTGCATCCTTAGCCCCCTGTGTGCTGAGCAGCACAAATCCATGTGCCTGTGCATTGGATAGTACAGAGACAGAACATTTTCATCCTCACAGAAAGTTGTCTTGGACAGCACTGGCTTAGAGCCTCAGCAAGTATAAATCAACTCCTTGATTCTTTTCACCACTCATTTTAATATTTTTCTGAATAGATGCCTTACTTGGAGGGATTTTGTGTATATTTTGCTACATTAAAAGAAAGTCTAGTCAGATATAAAATCTTTAGTCTCCTATCCAATTTAGCTCCTTTCCTCCCACATCCTGGGCCTGGTCTGGCCTCAGAGCACTGTAGTAGGGAAGAGAAGGCTTGGCTGGTTTCTTCATACTCCTGGTTCCCCTCTGTGCCCTCTCCTTCTGGTCCTTGTTCCTCCAGGAGGGAGCATGAGGGAGAGAGGTAACTGGGCATGGAGGATCCCAATAGGAGTGGTGCCCACTGTCAGCTGATGTGGCTGTCTTGGCTTGGCAGATGTCAACACTGTGGATTCTCCTCTCAGGGCACTTTGGCTGGTCCTTTGAAGAACCTCCCCTCGCTGGGGTCTCCTGCTGTGGATCCCCTGGTGCAGGCTGTGCAAACATCGGCTGTCCCTTTACCACCTTCCCCCAGCTCCCGGGCCCCATGGGTACACACCTCATATCACCCTGTCTTTGGGGGTTACCTGATCCTGATGAGTTTATCTTCTTTGAGGAGGTCCTTACTGGAGGACTTAAGTCCCATTTTCCACAGGAGAACCCCAGCCTCTCCTGCCCCTGCAAGTTCTAGGTGCACAGACTGCTCGCACTCCAGCTCTCTCTAATCACTCTGTGCTCCCAACACTCCAGCTAGGTTTTGACCTTTAGATACTTTTCAGGGGACAGTCAAGCACCACTCAGTATACTGCAGACACAGAGGGTCCAGATCAAGCTCTTAAATGGTTGCCCTACTTATTTCTTCCCCTTGTAGCAGGATGGAGGGGCTGTGCTCAGCACTCCTGTATCCCTAGCAAACGTGTCCCATTCTCCAGCCCATACCGCACTCCTTGTTCAGGCCGAAGGTTGAGGATGGGTGGGGCCAGAGGAGGACACCTCCATTTCTGGTCCTGAACAGATGGTTGCATTCTTCCCTTTGGAATGTGTGCATATGTCATCCCCTTGGTTCTTAGTTTTGGGGCCTCAATGCAGCCATACATTTAACACCTTGGTATAGGGGCACCTGGCATCCATGGGGTAGCAAAGAGTTAGACATGACTGAGCAACTGAGCAGCAGCAGCATATCCCTTCCTCCTGCTTCTTGTCCCATCACATGATCTCTAGCCAGTCTGGCCACATCCATTCTGTGTGGTTTCCTAGGACCGGACTCATCTATACACAGTGGGAGTGAGGGTGGAACTTAGGGTTCCTAGAGATGGTGGGAGCTTTCCTAACTCCACAGGTCTTACCACCCCCTCCCCTGCCCCCAGCTTCAGACAGATTCTCCTTGTGCCTACCTCTACACAGCACAAGGGCTCATCTCTCAGCTACGTTGGAGGCCTCTAAAAGGTTGAGAACCACTGGGTTACCTGACTGTGCTCAGGGTTTAACCCTAAGAGGATTCCAAAGACAACCAAGTAGGACCAGTGGCCTTTTCGCTCTGATGCTTCAAACAGTGCCGTTGATGACGTGACGTCAGGGCACTCTGGGCATTTAATTAATTGGCAGTGACTCACTAACTGTGCTGGGCGTGTTCACCTCTGTTGTCCTCGGTGATCCTTACATATGGCAACCTTAAGGCTCACAGACGTGGGCTCATCCAGGATCACCTGGATGGGAATGACAGAGTTGGGATTCTAGCCTCAAAGTGTTTGAATCCAAAGCTTCATGTTCTTCCAGCTCACCCTGCTGCCTTGGGGCCAGTTGGCTCCTATTTCTACACCTTCTCTTTATTTGATGACAAGCCCTAATCAGGGCTGGTGACAGTAGGGCTTAACACAGCTAATCCCACCCGTGGAGAACATATGTGACACTGAAGAGCCAAGGACAGACAGAGGAATGGGTCTGAGGAAGCCCAGGCTGTGGGAGGGGAACTTCCCTGTCCAGGCTCGGAAGCCCCCCTTCTGGGCTGACATTACCACCTCCATGAGGACCAACATGCATGAGTACTTACTCTGTGCCAGGCACCATGTGTTATCTTATGCAGCCTTCCCAGACCTCCAGCCAGCCTCTGTTGTATCCTGATCTTACAAGGAAGGAGACTGAGGCTCAAAGAAATTCAATGTCCTGACCTGGAAACCTTGCCAGCAAGTGGTAAAGCAGAGTTTGATCCCAGGTCTGCCTCATGCCAAGGCCCCACCCACAGCACTCGGCTGTCTCCTTGCCTGTGGGGCTAGCCCTTTGCGTCTTCACTGGGTTTACATCCTAGGGCCCAGTTGGGCTGTGCTCCTTCCCTTGTGGCTCAGCTGGTAAAGAATCTGCCTGCAATGCGGCAGACCTGCGTTTGATCCCTGGGTTGGGAAGATCCCCTGGAGAAGGGAAAAGCTACCCACTCCAGTATTCTGGCCTGGAGAATTCCGTGGACTGTATAGTCCATGGGGTCACAAAGAGTCAGACGCAACTTAGTGACTTTCACTTCCTTCCAAAGATGAAACGGAAATATACCTTTCCACTATATGCTGCTGCCTAGAACATGCTCACAGCTCTGCCTGTTGCTATTTTTCCTTTTCAGTGTCCTGGGTTCCCTCCTGCTGCTTGGACTCCAGCTCGTCTGCCCGCAGCCCTCCACTGAACACAGAAAGGTAAGCCATGGCCTTTCTGAGGCTTTCCTTTTCTGCCAAGGTCCTGGGGTCATACTAGTCATCCATGCCTTGAGTTTTATTCTGTTTGAAGGTGAGTCACTGCTGATTCTCAGAGGAAACACCATTTATAGGATGTTCACCCCTCCTAGTCCTTGACCTTAAAAATGAAGCCAGTGCCCAGAGTCAGTCTCTGATCTGAAAGCAATGCTGGCCTTGCAGCACATGTCTGATAGAGTGGGTCAGCTAAGGAGAGGTCAGCGGGCAGACTCTACCCCCTAGGAGTGGAGGAGCACCAGCATGGAGCTTTAACCTCCTCTGGGGACACCTTCAGCATGATGGGTGTGGATGGTTAGAGCTGTGGTGGGAGCCATCCATGATTTTCAGTAGAAGGACGCCAGCCAATAGCCAGGCAGGGAGGGAGAAAACAGGGAAACCAGGCCCTCTCTTTTTTCCTCCTCTCCATCTCCTGCTGGTGAGTCCCTCAACCTGAGCTCAGTCAAAGTACAGAAAACAAAGAAATCCATCGATGCAGTGCTCAAAGGCCAGCCTTCTGGGCAGCAGGGCTGGGTGGAGAAAGGTGGACAGAGCACCTGGAGGGACACGTGGACAGTATCAGGCACGCTTCCCTTCAGGTTCTGAGTGTTTCATAGTTAATGAACCATACGCTGTTGCCTAAACAAACCCAATGCTGTCCTGCAGCAGAGCTGTTGCATGATTAATATTTCCTTAGAAATAGGTGCATGATGTGACCTTGGGAGGGTCCCTCAAATTCCTTTCTCCTGCCTAAGAACTCCTGGTATCTAAAGGTAATGAAATGCAGACACGTCGGAGAGGACTAATAGGCCAGCCATTTGTATCTAAGTGTGACTGAATTGGTTGGAACCTTTCCTAGAGGGGTTTTCATAAGGGAAGTCCAGGAGAGAAGGGAGCCAAGAAACGAGTATGTGTACGGGTTTGCCCAGATATGCACCATCTTGGGACAAGTTCTTGATGTTCTTGTCTGATGAGTCTTGTTTCTTTTAGGTCTGTGGATTGTGTTCTGCCTTTGTCTTTCTGGGCCAGATATGAACCTGTATTGTGTGGTATTCTTCATTAGGGGTCAGCTCCATGAAAGTGGGATCTTACCTGTCTTGTTCATTACCCTATTTCTACCTCCTGGAATACAGCCTGGCATGTTGTAGGTGCTCAATAAAACACCTGTTGAATGACTGACTGAATGAGTGAGTGGAAAAACTGGCCAAGATCTAAACATTATTTTGGTGGATGCCTGGCAATTTACACCCTTCTTAACCAGGTAGCTCAGTGGTAAAGAATCCACCTGCCAATACAGGGGTTCGACCCCGGGAAGATCCGCTGGAGAAGGAAATGGCCAACCCTCTCTGGTATTCTTGCCTGGAAAATCCCATAGACAGAGGAGCCTGGCAGGCTACAGTCCATGGTATCGCAAAGAACTGGACATGGCTTAGTGACTAAAAACAAAGACAAATATTTTACTGCATCATTCCCATTCATGATTTCAAGAGTCAGAAAGGACAACTATTATAGATTGAATGTTTGTATTCCACCCCAACCCCCCACCCCCATGCTAGCCCAAGATTGGTGTGCTAAAACCTAACCTATGTGATGGTATTTGGAGGCGGGGCCTTTGGGAGGTGATTAGGTGATGGAGTGGGGTCCTCAAGAATGGGCTTAGTCCTTGTTAGCAATAGAGGAGAGCTTGCTGCCCCGTCCTGTGAGGATACAATGAGAAGTCTGCACCCCAAGGTTGGGACTTTGCTGGCACCCTAACCTCAGACTTCCAGCCTTCAGAACTGTGAGAAATCAGTTTCTGTTGTTTATACAGCACTTGATCTATAATACTTTGTTTTAGCAGCCCAAATTGACTAAGAAATTGGCCCTGAGAAGTGGCGATGCTGCTATAACAAATATATAAAATGTGGAAGGGGCTTTGGAACTGGATACTTGGTAGAGACTGAGGAGGTTTGAGGTGCAGGCTACAAAAAGCCTGTGATGACATAAATGGATTTTTTAAAGTGACTCTGGTAAGAGCTCAGAAACGAAAGAGGGGGCTGTAGAGAAACCTCAATCTTCCTAGAAAATCCCTAAGTAATCTCAAGTAAAATGTTGGTAGAAATATGGACGTTAAAGGCCATTCCGATGGGTTCTTAGATGGTCATGAGGAACAAGCTATTGGAAACTGGAGGAAAGGCTGTGCTGGTTATAAAGTGGCAAAGAACTTGGCTCATTCCTGCTGTAGTGTTTTGTGGCAGGTAGGACTTGTAAGGGATGAAGTCAGATATTTAACCAAAGCCATTTCTAAGCAAAGTGTTGAAGGAGTGGCCTGGTTTCTCTCGACTGCTCATAGTAAAATGTGAGAAGAGAGAACTGATTTAAAGACGGAATTGTTAACTGGAAAGGAAGCACAACACAGAAGTTAAAGATTTGGAAATTCTTCAGCGGATCCATATTGAAAAGAATGAGAAAGCCTGTCCAGGAAAGAACAAACGCTAAGGGTGTGGTTGAGAGACTGATAAGGCGATTAGTCAGCCATCTTGACAGAAGCGAAGCCAGAGGCTATTGTCCAAGACAGTGGAAGACTGTAAGGGGGCGGTGGTGCCCTCCAGACCTGGTCCATCTTGGCACCATCTCCCTTCGTGCTTTCCACTCCCCACACTCAGGCTGAGTTCCTAGGCTGCCCCAGGTGCTGCTCCAGTGATGACCCAGCGAGGTTGGGCTGTGCCCAGGAGAGCCTTGGGGGGCATGACTACCTCCACCCAGATTTCCAAGGACAAGGCTTGAGCCAAGGTCCCAGGACCCCAACCCTGGAGAACCACAGTGAGGGTAGGGCAGCCCGGAGCTTTGGGGCCCCAACCTGTTCAGGCAGAACCGTGGGCCCAGTGGGCCTGGAGAGCAGAGCACAGAGCCAAAGAGAATTATTCTTATGCCTTTATGAACCTTTCCTGGGTGGGTTGCAGACTTTCTTCTTTCCTCTTCTTCCCATTTGGAATGGGAATGTCTGTACTGTGCCTGTCTTACCGTTACATTTTGGAAGCACATAACATGTTTGATTTCACATGTTCATAGCTGGACAGCAGTTTGCTCATACCTTGAGCATGGACAGTATCAGGCACGCTTCCCTTCAGGCTGAAGGGAAGCCCTTCCCTTCCCATGAATCATAAGCCCTTCCCTTCCCATGAATCATACCTTGAGTCTCACCTATGTCTGATTTAAATGATATTTAGGTGAAACTTAGAACCTAGACTTTAATAATGATGCTGGAACCAGTTAATGCTTTCTAGGTTATTGGGATGGAATGAATGTATTTTGCCTGTAAGAAATATGTGAATTTGGGGGGCCCAGGGATAGAATATTATAGACTACATGTGTCCCCCCAAACTCATATGTTGAAACTAAATCCCCAGTGTGATGCTCTTTGGAGGTGGGACCTTTGGAAGGTGATTAGGTCATGAGACGATAAATGTCCCTTATTAAAAGGGTTATAGAGGGATCTCTTGCTTCCTCTGCTGTGTGAGGATACAGGGAGAAGATTGCTGTCAATGAACTAGGAAATTGGTTCTCCCCAGACATCAAATCCACAGGCCCTTTCATCTTGAACACCCCAGCCTTCAGAATTGTGAAAAATAAATTTATGTTTTCCATAAACCACCCAGTCTATAGCACTGCTTTTATTGCAGCTGGATCAAACAATTGTCTGTTTTCATTATTATGTTCTGTTATTTATTAGTGTTTAGAGCTATCAGGGTTATTAATCTTAACAGTTGAATCAGTCTACCAGTGTTCTTTTTTTCTTTTGGTATTATTCAAATAGACCTTCATACCTTAAAATATTTTATAAATGCTCAGTTTACTTTGCTGTGTCTATTAATTTTTCAAGTCAGCCTGAATGGTATATACGTAACCTGAACAAAAGTTTCACAAAAAGGTACTGCCTCCATTTTGCTTTGTTTCTTCCTTTCTTTCTTTTCTTTTTTAATTTATTCTCTTTAGAAAGTTGTACCATAATGTGCTTGGTAAGTCTCCATATTTCTTAAGTAAAGTATTTATTCTGAGAAATTTGAAAAATGATTTATGAATCACTTTAGAATGTCAAATTTAGAAATTGAGTAAAAGGTTTCACATTTTAGTGTATTGGTTTGCCTTGTCAAAATATTAAGAACTTTGTAGTAGAAAGTTAGATTGGGAAAATTTTTTTCGAAATCGCTTATAGATTCCTTTACTCAGACAGTACACATTTTAGGACAGTTCTCAAATATAATTATGTGCATTTTAGTTGCCAGGATCATTGTCATTGTCATTCACCTCAGAGAAGGAAGATTCAGTGCTTTTTTGGGTCGCAAATTTCTTCCTGACGTTTTGTTGGAGTTCTGTGAAGCCGTGGCTGTCATCCTTCCTGACTGTCCCCAGAGCCCTGGAGCAACGACAGTACTGGCAGTAATAGCATCCGTTTATTTCTGCAACATGAGAAATAAGGAGATACCTATTAAAAGAGGCTGGAAATGTTTTCCTATAAATGGTCAGTTGTGATTGTTCTAGGCTTTCTGGGCTACAAAATCTCTGTCACAACTAGTCAGCTCTGCTTTTGTAGCACAAATTCAGTCATAAACAACTTGTCAATAAATGTACGTGTCTGTGTTCCAATAATACTTTATTTGCAAAACACTGAATTTGGCCCATAACCCACCGTTTGCCAGCCACTGCTCTAAAGTCAAGATAGAGAAGAGTTAACTGTAATTACTGTATATGTATTTCGAGGTTGGAAATTGTCTCCTCCTGGGACCTTAAGAAACACAAAGGATTTGAGGGAAAAAAAAAGTATATTTTTTAGGGGAAAAATATATTTTTTCATGAAAACATAAGAATTATGATTGCTATCAAATTGTTTTCGTTGCTTGGATAAATCATGATTGAATTCCTGCTGACTGCTTTGTGGCAAGATCCACTCTCAATCTGTAGAAGAGAGCAGCAGCAAGAATTAGAAAACCATTTATGGTAAATTCTTAAGGGACAGCATTACGAATTTGTGCACACTGTAGTTCAGTATGCATATGAAAACCACCCTCCAAAAGACATCTCTTTTTCTTTCTCATTACTATAGCATGTCCAACTTTAGCATATGGAAGCATTTCTACACTGTAAGTTATTCTGAGTAAAAGACATAATTTGTAAACGCTGTCAAATAAACTATGCATTTCTAAATGCTACTCGGGTGACTGGATACATCTCTGTAAAAACTGTCCCATAATAGTGCAGGAAAAGAGGACTCAGTGCAGAGTGTAAGTAGCTCTTTCAAGATATTTTTATCCAGATGTCTTCCTCTTGCTCCTGATGGATGGCATCAGAAAGGACTGTTCAGCCTCTGTTCTTGGTAGTTATTTAATGACACTTGGCAAGTGATTTCATTTTAAAAACTCTCTGTGGCTTCGTTTGTAGATAAGGTAAGATCAAGAGTGGAAAAAACTTGTCCCAGACTCTAATAAAAACCATACGTTATTAGTACAAGAGAATATGTAGATTGTAGAAAGCTTTTAAGTTAATGAAAGTGTTCTGTCTGTCTGACAGACGTTCACTGAGCAAGTTGCTCTATAAGTCATAAAGTGTATGGTCACATAATCTATTTAGGAAAAAATCATGAAACATGTTATTTTATTCCTACAAATGGAGAAACATTAATATACTTGAATCACCACTGCTTAACTTTTTTTTTTTTAGTTTACTTTTTAATTATGCATGTATATTGGGCTTCCCTGGTAGCTCAGCTGATAAAAGAATCCACCTGCGAGGCAGGAGACCCCAATTCGACTCCTAGGTCAGGAAGATCCCCTGGAGAAAGGATAGGCTACCCACTCCAGTACTCATGGGCTTCTGTGGTGGCTCAGATGGTAAAAAATACACCTGCAATGTGAGACCCTGGGATCGATCCCTAGGTTGGGAAGATCCCCTGGAGGAGGGCATGGCAACCCACTCCAGTATTCTCGCCTGGAGAATCCCCATGGACACAGGAGGCTGGTGGGCTACAGTACATGGGGTCACAAAGAGTCAGATACAATAAGCGACTAAGCACAGCACATGCATGTTTATTATAGGAAATTTAGAAAACAATGAAAAACAATGAGGAGGAAAATAAAAACCCACTCCTAGGGCTACCAGCCAAAGAGAAGTGCTCTTCAATTTATTTATAGAAACTTTAAAACAAACAAAGAAAAAAACCCAGACATACTACGAAATGAAATAAGAGTGAAGTAAAATATTTGTTTTGCTAACTGGTTTGCAAGTCACAATATGAATAGCTGGGGCCCTTGGAAAGGGTTTAGAGCCTACTATTACTGTGTACAGGCTTCCCTGGTGGTTCAGTAATAAAGAACCCACCTGCCAATGCAGGAGATTCGGGTTTGATCCCTAGGTTGGGAAGATCTCCTGTAAAAGGAAATGGCAACCTACTCCAGTATTCTTGTCTGGGAAATCTCATGGACAAAGGAGCCTGGTAGGCTATAGTCCATGGTAGCCCAAAAAGTCAGACGTGACTTAGCAATTAAACAACACCTAAAACAATTGACTTCAGATTGCCTCTTGACAATGTCCTACAATTGGATATTGAAGAGAAAGCCTATAGAAGGACAAAAATAAGTTTTAGGTAACATGAAATTTCTGATATTATTTCTCCTGTATTCCACATCCACAAAGGAGAAAACAGTAAGGTTTGTTGAAGAAAATATATGAAAATATCCTGATGACTTGGGATAGGCAAGGGTTTCTTAAACAACACACCAAAAGAACTAATCATAAAAAAATTTGAACTGCATGATAATTGAGGAGTTTTATTTATTATCATACACCATGAAGAGTGAAAAGATAAGCCAAAGACAGGGTGAAGATATTCACAATTACATATTTGACCAAAGATTCATATTCAGATTATATAAAGAAACTACTATTAAGAAAATGTTAAGCAATTAAATTTTTAAATTGGCAGAAGACTTGAACAGATGCTTTGTGTAAGAGGATATTCTAATGGCCAATAAGCATGTGAAATATCCTCAGTCAGTCAGTTCAGTCACTCAATTGTGTCCGACCCTGTGATCCCATGGACTGTGCATGCCAGGCTGCCCTGTCTATCACCAACTCCTGGAGCTTGCTCAAACGCATGTGCATTGAGTTGGTAATGCCATCCAACCATCTCATCCTCTGTCACCCCCTTCTCCTCCCGCCTTCAATCTTTCCCTGCATCAGGGTCTTTTCCAATGAGTCAGTTCTTTGCATCAGGTGGCCAAAGTATTGGAGTTTCAGCTTCAACATCAGTCCTTCCAGTGAATATTCAGGATTGACTGGTTTGATTTCCTTGCAGTCCAAGGGACTCTCAAGAGTCCTCTCCAACACCACAGTTCAACAGCCTCAATTCTTTGGCGCTCAGCTTTCTTTAGAGTCCAACCCTCACATCCATACATGACTACTGGAAAAACCATAGTTTTGATTAGATGGACCTTTGTTGGCAAAGTAATGTCTCTGCTTTTTAATATGCTATCTAGGTTGGTCATAGCTTTTCTTCCAAGGAGCAAGCATTTTTAATTTCATGGCTGCAATCACCATCTGCAGTGATTTTAGAGCCCCAAAACATAAAGTTGCTCACTGTTTCCATTGTTTCCCCAATGCTCAATCAAAATCATTAATTAAGTGGGACTTCCCTGGTGATTCAGTGGCTAAAACTCTGCTCTCCCAGTGTGGGACCCAGATTCAATCTCTGGTCCAAGAACTAGGTCCTGCATGCCACAACTAAGAGTTCACATGCCACAACTAAAGATCCTGCATGTTGCAATGAAAATTGAAGATCCTGTGAGCTGCAATACAGGAGACATGGGCTCAGTCCCTGGGTTGGGAAATGGATCTTCCCTGGAGTAGGAAGTGGCAACCCACTCCAGTATCCTTGCCTGGAAAATTCCATAGACAGAGCCTGGCGAGCACAGAGTCAGACGCGACTGAACACACACACACACATTGCTCTGGACATCACAAACAGATCATAAAAGCAGGACTGAATGGTTCAAACTGTTTCTAAATAGCTTACCTATCCTAGTACAATTTTTAAGAATATGGGAATATGAAAATATCCAGTACCCAACAAGGTAAAATTCAAGATGTCTGGTTTTAGTCAAAGATTACCAGGCATGCACAGAAGTAGAAAATCATTAGCATTATTCTCCATAATGAGAAGAACAATCAATTGAAACCAACTCTGAACTGACACAGATACTAGAATTTGAAAACAAGGGTATTAAAAGTTATTAAAACTGTATCCCATATATTCAAAAAGTTAAGTGGAGGTTTGGGAAATATTAAAAAAAATGTCAAACTTCTGGAGATGAAAATGAGAAATACACTGGATGGGATTAATGGAAGACTAGATGTGGACAATAAAAGAGAACCTGAAGATATAGGAATAGAAACTTTTTTCTAAAAAGAATTTTAAAAAAGATGAGCATCAGTGAACCCTGTAACGACTTCAGGTGAATTTATGTGTATGCAGTTGGAGTACCAAAAGGAGAAGAAGTGAGGCGTGACAGAAAAATATTTTTTTAATATTAGGAAATACTCTGATTTTGATGAAAACTATGAATCTAAGAATACCAATGAACTCCAAACACTAGAAACATGAAGAAAATGGCACCTTTACACCATGGTCAAATTGCTTAAAATTCAGTGATAAAAGTAAGCAAAAATTTGAATCCTTTAGAGGGGAAAAAAACACATTACATCCACAGAAACAAAGAAAAAGATGACAACATATTCCTTGTCTGCTGTCACTCATGCATGTGAAGCGATATCTTTAAAATACTGAAAGAATAAAACTGTCAACCTGGAATTCTATATCCAGAAAAAACATCTTTCAAAAATGAAAGTAAAGACATGTTCATACATAAGTGCTGAGTCACACTTGTAACACCAAAACTGTTAAAGGAAATTCTTAAAGCAGAAGGAAAATGATACAAAAAAATATAGATCTATACATGAAATGAACCAGAAATAATAATTACATGGGTAAATATATACAGTTTTGAAAAATAATTGTCTCTTTCAAAGATTGACTCTTTAAATGAAAATAATATAATGTGTTGTGGAGGTAATAATGTATGTGTAAGTAAAATGTATGGGACCAATATTGTAAATGCCAGAAGAAGATAAATGGAAATATAATATTAGAAGGTTCTTATAATATGTATAAAATTGTATATAACTTGAAAGTGGACTACGATAAGTTAAAGATGTATATTATAAACCTTAAAATAACAGAGTAACAAATCAAAGAATTTTAGCTCACAGAATTGTTTTAGGAAATAAAATAGAGTCATAAAAATACTCCAACAATTCAAAAAAGACAGAAATAGATGAAAATGAGATGGGATAATTAGAAAACAAATAGCAAGTTGATAGACTTAAATATAGTTATATTAATATATAACTATTATATATATTGAGTTCCAGAAAAACATCTATTTCTGCTTTATTGACTATGCCAAAGCCTTTGACTGTATGTATCACAATAAACTGTGGAAAATTCTTAAAGAGATGGGAATACCAGACCACCTGACCTGCCTCTTGAGAAATTTGTATGCAGGTCAGGAAGCAACAGTTAGAACTGGACATGGAACAACAGACTGGTTCCAAATAGGAAAAGGAGTACATCAAGGCTGTATATTGTCACCCTGTTTATTTAACTTATATGCAGAGTACATCATGAGAAACGCTGGACTGGAAGAAACAGAAGCTGGAATCAAGATTGCCAGGAGAAATATCAATAACCTCAGATATGCAGATGACACCACCCTTATGGCAGAAAGTGAAGAGGAATGAAAAAGCCTCTTGATGAAAGTAAAAGTGGAGAGTGAAAAAGTTGGCTTAAAGCTCAACATTCAGAAAATGAAGATCATGGCATCTGGTCCCATCACTTCATGGGAAATAGATGGGGAAACAGTGGAAACAGTGTCAGACTTTATTTTTCTGGGCTCCAAAATCACTACAGGTGGTGACTGCAGCCATGAAATTAAAAGACACTTACTCCTTGGAAGGAAAGTTATAACCAACCTAGATAGCATATTCAAAAGCAGAGACATTACTTTGCCAACAAAGATCCGTCTAGTCAAGGCTATGGTTTTTCCTGTGGTCATGTATGGATGTGAGAGTTGGACTGTGAAGAAGGCTGAGTGCTGAAGAATTGATGCTTTTGAACTGTGGTGTTGGAGAAGACTCTTGAGAGTCCCTTGGACTGCAAGGAGATCCAACCAGTCCATTCTGAAGGAGATCAGCCCTGGGATTTCTTTGGAAGGAATGATGCTAAAGCTGGAACTCCAATACTTTGTCCACCTCATGAGAAGAGTTGACTCATTGGAAAAGACTCTGATGCTGGGAGGGATTGGGGGCAGGAGGAGAAGGGGATGACAGAGGATGAGATGGCTGGATGGCATCACTGACTCGATGGCCGTGAGTCTGAGTGAACTCTGGGAATTGGTGATGGACAGGGAGGCCTGGCGTGCTGTGATTCATGGGGTCGCAAAGAGTTAGACACGACTGAGCGACTGACCTGATCTGATCTGATATTAATATAACTACATTTAAGTCTATCAACTTGCTATTTGTTTTCTAGCTATCCCATCTCTTTTTCTTCTATTTCTGTCTTTTTTTAAAGCACCTCAACTAAAAGGCAGAGTTTGAGCAGGTTGGATAAAAAACAAGACAGTCAACTGTATGCTGTCTACAAGAAACACACGTAACCATAAAGACACAGATTAGGTTAAAAGTAGAAGGATGGAAGAAGACATACCATGTTAACATCAGTCAAAAGGAAGCTAGAGAGACTCTATCAGTATCAGATAAAGTAGATTTTAGAGCGAAGAATATTACCAAATATAAAAAAGTCATTTCATTATGTTAAAGGGGTCAATTCATCAGAGGACATAACAATCCTAAACATTTATGTACCTAATAATAAAGCTTCAAATTACTGAAGTCAATCAGTAACTGCAAGGAGAAACAGAAAAATCCACAATTACTGCCTGAGGTTTTAATGGTGGTAGTTTAGTTGCTAAGTCATATCCTACTCTTGTAACCCCATGGACTGGAGCCTGCCATGGGATTTCCCAGGCAAGAATGCTGGAGTGAATTGCCATTTTCTCCTCCTTGGGATATTCCCGACCGGGGGATGAATCTGAGTCTCCTGCATTGCATGCAGATTTTTTACCAACTGAGCCACCCCCTTTCCAAACACTGATAGAGTACTTAAACCAAAAAATCGGTAAGAATGGAGAAGATTTAACTATGACTAACAGTCAGCTGGACCCAATGGACATTTGTAGAACATTCCCCCAAATAAAACCAAATATGTATTCATTTCAGATGCATGAAGAACACTTACTAAGATAAATCATATTTGGGGCCATAAAGCAAGTCTCAATAGACATGATTCAAATCACAGTTTATTCTCTAATCACTGTGGAATTGATTTAGCAATCAATATAAAAGATATCTGGAGAATTCCTAAATATTTGGAATGGAATAAAACATTTCTAAATAATCCATCTCAAAGAAGAGATGAAAGAGAAATTAGAAATTACTTTGACCTGAATGAAATTAAAAACAAAAAATAATAGAAATTGTGAGATGCTGTTAAAATAGCACACAGGGGGAAATTTATATAACTAATCAACTATAAAGACAAAAAAGGTCTCAAATCAGTAACCTCAGCTTTCCACCATAAACAACTAGAAAGACAACAGTGATTAAACTCAAAGTAAGAAGAAAGGAAATAATAAGACCAAAGCAGAAACCTCTAAAGTAGAAACAGAAAAACCATAAAGGAAACCATTTATTCCAAAAGTTGGTTCTTTGAACGATCAATGAAATGAATAAATCTTGAACCAGAATCATTAGAGAAAAAAGTTGAAGACATAAATGATCATTATCAGGAGACAGAGTGGTAACATCACCACAGATTCTGTAGATATTAATAAGGATAAGAGAATATTATGAATTCTTTATTCTTATAAATTCAACAACTTACATGAAAAAGACAAATCATCTGAAAGATACAAACTACCAAAGCTCACTTAAAAAGAAATAGATAACCTGAATATTCTATATTTATTAAAGAAATAGAATTTGTAGTTAAAAACCTTCCTGCAAAGAAAATTCCTGATGGCTTTTCTGATGAATTCTTATAAGCATTTAAGGAAGAAAATAGTACTAATTTTACACAAACTCTTCTAGAAAATTGAAGAGGAAGAGACCTTCCCAACTCATTCTATGAGACCAGCATTACATACCAAAGATAAATAAAGATGTTAAAATATAAGAAGACTATAGATGGTTGTTCATAATGAACATAGATACAAAAGCTCTAATTAAAATTTTAGCAAATTAAATCCAACGTTATAAGAAATGATATGCATCATGAATCAGTTCAGTTCAGTTCAGTCACTCAGTCGTGTCCAACTCTTTGCGACCCCATGAATTGCAGCACGGCAGGCCTCCCTGTCCATCACCAACTCCCAGAGTTCACTCAGACTCATGTCCATTGAGTCAATGATGCCATCCAGCCATCTCATCCTCTGTCATCCCCTTCTCCTCCTGCCCCCAATCCCTCCCAGCATCAGAGTCTTTCTCAATGAGTCAACTCTTCGCATGAGGTGGCCAAAGTACTGGAGTTTCAGCTTTAGCATCATTGCTTCCAAAGAAATCCCAGGGCTGATCTCCTTCAGAATGGACTGGTTGGATCTCCTTGCAGTCCAAGGGCCTCTCAAGAGTCTTCTCCAACACCACAGTTCAAAAGCGTCAATTCTTCGGCGCTCAGCCTTCTTCACAGTCCAACTCTCACATCCATACATGACCACAGGAAAAACCATAGCCTTGACTAGACGGATGTTTGTTGGCAAAGTAATGTCTCTGCTTTTCAATATGCTGTCTAGGTTGGTCATAACTTTCCTTCCAAGGAGTAAGCATCTTTTAATTTCATGGCTGCAGTCACCATCTGCAGTGATTTTGGAGCCCCAAAAAATAAAGTCTGACACTGTTTCCACTGTTTCCCCATCTATTTCCCATGAAGTGATGGGACCAGATGCCATAATCTTCGTTTTCTGAATGTTGAGCTTTAAGCCATCTTTTTCACTCTCCTCTTTCACTCTCATCAAGAGGCTTTTTAGTTCCTCTTCACTAAGCATTCAAGTTTGGTTCAACATTTAGAAATGAACTGGTATACAAACTAAAAAAGAAAAGTCATATGGCTACCTCATTAAATGCAGAGAAGTTTTGACAAAATCTGATCTCCATTCCTGATAAAAACTCTCAGCAAAGTAGAAATGAAACTTGATTTAACCCGATAAAGGACATTTCCTTAAAACCTATAGCTAATGACAGAGGCATCAACAGTTCAATGACATGAACTTGAGCAAATTCCAGGAGATGGTGAGGGACAAGGAAGCCTGGAATGCTGCAGTCCATGGGGTCGCAAAGAGTCGTACTTGACTTGGCGACTTAACAACAACAATCATTCTTAATGGTGAAGGACTGAATGTTTTCCTTCTAAGATCAAGAAAAGACAATGATATTTTCCCTCACCACTTCTTTTTGCATGTTTATATATTTATTTATTTGGGGCTGTGCTGGGTCTTCGCTGCTGTGCCAGCTTTCCTCTGGTTGTGGCCAGCAGGGACTTCTCTCCAGCTGTATGCGGGCTTCTCCCTGCAGTGGCTTCTCTAGTTGCAGAGCACGGGCGCTGGGGTTGCGGCTTCAGAAGTTGTGGCACACGGGCTCAGTGGTTGCGGCTCCTCGGCTCTACAGCACAGGCTCACTAGTTGTGGAACAGAGGCCTAATTGCTCTACAGCCTGTGGGATCTTCCCGGACCAGGAATTGAGTCTCCTGCGTTGGCAGGGGATTCTCTACCACTGAACCACCAGGGAATTGCCCTCACTGATGCTATTGTGCACAGGATTGGGGCTCTAACCAATGCATTCAGGCAATGCAAAGAAACAAGACGTATACAGATTGGAAAGAAGTAAACTTGTCTTTATTTTCAGACAGCAGAATTGTCTGTAGAAAATCTGATAATATATAAAAAAGACCATAAGTGAGTTTAGCTAAATTATTGGATATAAGATCAATATGCAAAGAATTAATTGTACTTCTATAACTGCCAATGAATAGAAAATTAAATTAAAAAGGAAATCATTGACAAAATCTGACAAAAGATGTGAAAGATGTATACATTTATACCTATGAAACATTGTTGAGAGGAATTAGAGTTAATGGAGAAATATACTATTTTTATGAGTAGGGAACTCAATATTATTAAGATGATCATCTCCCAAATTTGATCTATAGATTTAACACAATTCCAATAAAATTCCCAGAGGACTTTTTACAAAAAAAATTTATTTTTTATTTTTTTATTTTTTATTGAAGGATAATTGCTTTACAGAATTTTGTTGTTTTCTGTCAAACCTCAACATGAATCAGCCACAGGTATATATATATCCTCTCCCTTTTGAACTTCCCTCCCCATATCCCACCCCACTGCTACTGCTGCTAAGTCGCTTCAGTCGTGTCTGACTCTGTGCGACCCCATAGACGGCAGCCCACCAGCCTCCCCCATCCCTGGGACTCTCCAGGCAAGAACACTGGAGTGGGTTGCCATTTCCTTCTCCAATGCATGAAAGTGAAAAGTGAAAGTGAAGTCGCTCAGTCGTGTCCGACTCTTAGCGACCCCATGGACTTCGGCCCACCAGGGTCCTCCGTCCATGGGATTTTCCAGACAAGAGTACTGGAGTGGGGTACCGTTGCCTTCTCCATCCCACCCCACAGATATATTTAAAAATACTTTATGAAATGCAGAGGATCTTGAATAGCCAAAACAAATTTCAAGAAAAAGAACAAAATCCCAGGAGCTACACTGTCTAATATTTGTATTATAAAGCTACAGTCAGGAAGTGAAGTGAAAATCACTTAGTGGTGTCTGACCCCTGGCAACTCCATGGACTGTAGCCTGCCAGGCTCCTCTGTCCATGGTATTCTCCAGGCAAGAATACTGGAGTGAGTAGCCATCCCTTCTCCAGGGGATCTTCCCAACCCACGGATTGAACTCAGGTCTCCCACACTGCAGGTGGATTCTTTACCGTCTGAGCCACAGGGGAAGCCCATGTTTTTTGGCATCAAGGTAGATAAACAGTGGAACAGAATAGAGTATAGAAATAAATCTACAAATATATGGTCAACTGATTTTCTGGGAAAAATGCAAAGGTAATTCAGTGGAAAAAGGGTAATATTTCAATAAATAATCCTGGGACAATTGGGTATCCACATGCAAAAGAGTGAACAGTCAATCCATACCTTGTTCAATATGCAAAAATTAACTTAAAATGGATCATAAATCTAAATGTAAAACTTAAATCTTTAAAACATCTAGAAGGAAACAAAGGGGAAAATATTTGTGACTAGAACTAGCTAGAGATTTTATTTTTTAGATGCATCATCAAAGTCATGACCCATAAAAGAAAGAGTTGATTGGTTAAATTTTATCGAAACTACTAACTTCTACTCTTTTAAGAAGGGAAAGACTAGCCACAGACTGAGAGAAAATATTTACAAAGCATATATTGATAAAGTACTTGTGTTCAGTATACATAAAGAGCACTCAAAACCCAATAATAAGGAAAAACAACCTGATACAAGAGTAAGCAAGGGATGTGAAATGCTTCATTAAGGAAGGTACCTGGTTGGCAAATAAGCTCAGGAAAAGATGCTCAACATCATTAGTCATTCAGTTCAGTTCAGTTACTCAGTCATGTCCAACTCTTTGCGACCCCATGAATCTCAGCATGCCAGGCCTCCCTGTCCATCACCAACTCCCGGAGTTCACCCAAACTCTTGTCCATCAAGTCGGTGATGCCATCCAGCCATCTCATCCTCTGTCATCCCCTTCTCCTCCTACCCCCAATCCCTCCCAGCATCAGAGTCTTTTCCAAAGAGTCAACTCTTCACATGAGGTAGCCAAAGTATTGGAGTTTCAGCTTTAGCATCAGTCCTTCCAATGAACACCCAGGACTGATCTCCTTTAGAATGGACTGGTTGGATCTCCTTGCAGTCCAAAGGACTCTCAAGAGTCTTCTCCAACACGACAGTTCAAAAGCATCAATTCTTCGGCGCTCAGCTTTCTTCACAGTCCAATTCTCACATCCATACATGACCACTGGGAAAACCTTAGCCTTAACTAGATGGATCTTTGTAGGCAAAATAATGTCTCTGCTTTTCAGTACGCTATCTAGTTTGGTCATAACTTTCCTTCCAAGGAGTAAGTGTCTTTTAATTTCATGGCTGCAGTCACCATCTGCAGTGATTTTGGAGCCCCCCAAAATAAAGTCTGACACTGTTTCCACTGTTTCCCCATCTATTTCCCATGAAGTGATGAGACCAGATGCTATGATCTTAGTTTTCTGAATGTTGAGCTTTAAGCCAACTTTTTCACTCTCCGCTTTCACTTTCATCAAGAGGCTTTTTAGTTCCTCTTCACTTTCTGCCATAAGGGTGGTGTCATCTGCATATCTGAGGTTATTGATGTTTCTCCCGGCAATCCTGATTCCAGCTGTGCTTCATCCAGCCCAGCGTTTCTCATGATGTACTCTACATATAAGTTAAATAAGCAGGGTGACAATATACAGCCTTGACGTACTCCTTTTCCTATTTGGAACCAGTCTATTGTTCCATGTCCAGTTCTAACTGTTGCTTCCTGATCTGCATATAGGTTTCTCAAGAGGCAGGTCAGGTGGTCTGGTAGGGAAATACAAATTAAAATCACAGTATATGACTACACACCTACTAGAGTAGCTTAAATTTAAAAGATCAAGTGCTGATGGTGACAAGGAGGAACTACCTCCCTTGTAGGCTGTTAGTGAGACTATAAAAATGACAGACTATTCTAGAATACAGGTTGGCAGTTAAAAAATATTACTCATACCCATCATGCATGTGTGTGTGCTAAGTCACTTCAGTTGTGTCTGAGTCTTTGTGCCCCTATGGACCATAACCTGCCAGGCTCCTCTGTTCATGTGATTTTCCAGTCAAGAATACTGGGGTGGGTTGCCATCCTCTCCTCCAGAGGATCTTCCTGACCTAGATTGAACCTGCAGGGATTGACCCAGGGATCTCTTTGGTCTCCTGCATTGGGAGGTGGGTTCTTTACCAGTAGCACCTCTTGGGAAGCCCCATACATATCAAATGATTCAGTTTTTACCCAAGAGAAAAGGATATATATATGGGGTCGCAAAAACTCAGACACGACTGAGCGACTGAACTGAACTGATCCATACATAAACTTGTACAGAAATATTCATAGCAGCTTTCTTTGCTGGAAAGTAACCCAAATGTCCATCAACAGGTGAATGGACACACTATATTAATTCATTTATATAACCTTCTAGGAAATGTAGTTCAGTTCATTTCAGTTGCTCAGTCATGTCTGACTCTTTGCGACCCCATGGGCTGCAGCACGCCAGGCTTCCCATGTCCATCAAGTCAGTGATGCCATCCAAACATCTCATCCTCTGTTGTCCCCTTCTCCTCCTGCCTTCAGTCTTTCCCAGCATCAGGGTCTTTTCCAATGAGTCAGTTCTTCACATTAGGTGGCCAAAGTATTGGAGCTTCAGTTTCAGCATCAGTCCTTCCAAAGATTATTCAGGACCGATTTCCTTTAGGATTGACTGGTTTGATCTCCTTGCAGTCCAAGGGACTCGTAAGAGTCTTCTCCAACACCACAATTCAAAAGCATCAATTTTTCAGCACTCAACTTTCTTTATGGTCTAACTCTCACATCTATACATGACTACTGGAAAAACCATAACTTTGGCTAGACGGACCTTTGTCAGCAAAGTAATGTCTCTGCTTTTTAATATGCTGCCTATGTTGGTCATAGCTTTTTTTCCAAGGAGCAACCATCTTTTGATTTCATGGCAGCAGTGATTTTGGAGCCCAAGAAAATAAAGTTTCTCACTGTTTCCATTGTTTCCCCATCTGTTTGCCATGAAATGATGCGACTGGATGCCATGATATTAGTTTTTTGAATGTTGAGTTTAAAGCCAGCTTTTTCAATCTCCTCTTTCACTTTCATCAAGAGGCTCTTTAGTTCCTCCTCACTTTCTGCCATAAGGGTAGTGTCACCTGCATATCTGAGGTTATTGATATTTCTCCTGGCAATCTTGATTCCAGCTTGTGCTTCATCCAGCCTGGCATTTCACATGATGTACTCTGCATATAAGTTAAATAAGCAGGATGATATACAATATACAGCCTTGACATACTCTTTTCCCATTTGGAACCAGTCCATTGTTCCATGTCTGGTTCTAACTGTTGCTTCTTGACCAACTAATCTATAATGATGTAAAGCATATCTGTATTTGTGGGGGATTAAGAAGGCGAGGAAGGGAAGATGATCACGCCGATACAAAGAAAACTTTGGGGTGATCTGTATGTGCATTATCTTGATGATGGTGATGATTTCATGGGTGAATACGTATGAGCAATCTTATCAAACTGTACACTTCAAATATGTATGATTTATTGTGTGTTAACTACACTTCAATAAAGTTGTTAATAATAAACTATTCATATAAGCACCAACTGAGTAAATTTCTCATGAATTCCATTCACTGAATATGTTTTTCTTACTAACCGTAAGACACCAGACACAAAAGTACCTACAGTATAAGTCCATTTATATTTAGTTCAAGAACAGGCAAAGCTAATATATGGCAAAAATAAAATCAGAATAATGGAAACCTTTGAAGAGGGTGGGATTGACTAGTAAGGGGCATGAGGAAACCTTCCAGGATGTAGGAAATAGTCTCAATCTTGAGCTCAGTGCTGGTTATTTAGGTCTTAAATGTGTCAGGAGCCATACATTCATCATGAGCCTATTTGATGTGCTTCTTATATTAATACATTATACCTCAATAAAGAAAAGGATAAAGAAAATGCAGTTCATTAAATGCCAGTACTGAAATGGCACTGAAAGTCTTTGGAGCAGTGTGGGATTGTCCTTTGAGTGTTACCAGGAAACAAAGATGCTCTTCAAAGTACAGCATAAGGCGCATTCTCATTCGCTATTGAGTGTCCAGCCACAGAACCCTTGCCGAGTTGGAAGCCGACTCTAAAGCAGGCACTGTGTCTTTTCCAGCTGGTATTTGTCAGACCTTCTGTTTCTAATGGCATAAATATAACTGGCTGCTTCTGAAAAATTAAGAGTACTTCTACTTATGAGAAATGAAGAAATTAAAGTAAAAAGACCTTATTAAGGACTGGGAAGAATGTCAATGTTCATTAATTCATGCTTTGCCAAATCTCTTGGATTCAAATCCAACGGCCGAAAAATCAAATTTGCTTCTATTACAAATGGAACAGCAAGCTTAAGCCTGCATGTTCAGAAAGCCCTTGACAACACAGCAGAAAGAGCACATCTTCAGCTTTTAGTCTGGGCATAATGGGGCATTCCTGGCCTCTTAGCCTTTTCTGGTTTAAGGCCAGAATTCCCTACCAGATCTCCATTTTTTTTTTTTTTTTTTTCCTGAGTGTGCATTTTGCCCAGGGGTAGATGGGACAAAGTGGAATGTAGAAGAAACCACTCTGCCTAGAACCCAGCTTTCATTGGGTTGGCCAATGCTTGCTGACTTCCTCGACTGCACACGGGGTCTGCCTGCCCAGCCCTTTGGCACTTCTTTGCCTTCTCCAGCCTTGGTTGACTTAACTTGGGTGGGTTTTTCGTCCTCCCAGCCTTGGGGTGTCTACCAGTTCTCTCCTGTGGAGGAGTCTTTGTCCCATCTATCCTGATGTCACTGCCCATGCCTGGCGCCAGGAAGACAGGGAGGAAGTCATAGCTGTCACATATTCTATTTGTAGAAGTCTGTGAAGATGATGAGGGCCCATCAGAGGAAGCAGACACTGGGATCGTGTAAGCTCGGGAAACCAAGGCATTTTTAATGGCAAAAATTATATCCGTTGAGTTTTGAGTGTTCCTTCCCTAATGATGCCTTCTACCCTGGCATCTTTAAAAACTGCTTTTAGTATTTAATATGTACTAAGTTCAGGGACAAAAAAAAGCTTTTTTTTTTTTTTCTATATTGTGAGTATTTCTTTTGTTCTGAGTGATTTTCCTGCTTCCCAGAAACACATACAACCCAAGTTTATAAATTCCTTCCTTTGGAAGTTTGTGGTTCCATTTGTAAGGGTATTTAAAAATAAATATGTTATAAATTTGTTATTATTCTCTGAGCAAGCTCTAGTCTAATACCCATATCTCAAATATGATATTACTACAAACAAGCCAAATTATACAGAATAGATTTTTTTTTTTGTATGTGTTGACCCCTAACAAAGTTACTTTGAGACTATAAATAGTTATAAGAAAAAATGAGTATTTTATGTACTTTAAGTTTTACTTGAAATTTCCATTCCCTCCCACACTTATACACACAAAACTCAAACCATAAAAGGTGTTTTTAAAATAACTTCTAAATTCCCCACTATGTTATGTTTCCAGGCCAAATTACAGTTAAAACAAAGTTTTGACAGACAGAACAACTTATCACTTAGGCCACAAATCTTGGTCTTTGGAAAAGAAAATGAACAGTGCAGCCTTAAGGCCACTGCCCTGTGGAGTCCTCACCTGCCACCCAATGTCCAGCCCCTCCACAGGATGCTCACTCCTTGGTTGCTTGGAGAAATAGAGGATAAGTCCTTTTGCTCTGAATTTTATTCTGTTTGTATTGCTTCTCTTATATATTCAATGTATGTTTCTACTTATGGCCAAGTTCATCTTTTTTTTCCCCATTAACGCATCAAACACCTACCAAGTGCCTGCTGTGTGAACTTAGGCTCTGAAGCCAGACTGCCTAGTCGATATCTGTTCTGCTGCATACTAATTTTGGATGTTGGGCAAGGTCCTGTGCCTCAGTTTTGTCATCTGTGAAATGGGGCTGCAAGTAGTAGCCATTGCATAGGTTGTTCTGAGGATGATATGAATTTAGGATGTTGCGGATGATATTTGACCCACTAATTGCTATGTTGGTGTTGCTGTCATCGTTTGCTGTTGTGATGACAAACGCCAGCCTTGAGCTACGTGCTGCATACCCAAGTGGGTTGCTTTTCAAGGAACTTCCCTTCTAATGTCACCTTCAGCATTTCTATCCAAGTCTGATGTCTCCAGAGTTTCTCAGTCTCAAAACTATTGGCATTTTAGGTGGGGTAATTCTTTGCTGTGGGACCGTGCTATGCACTGTTAGAAGTTTAGCAGCATCTCTGGTCTCTACCCACTAGATGCCAATAAGATGCTCTTCCAGTTCAAAAAATGTCTCCAGATGTTTCCAGATGCTCCTTGGGGGACAGAATTGCCTGAAGTGGAGGACCGTCTATTTAGGTAGTAAATCTGCCTGCAGAGGCAGCACTGTGGCTCCCTCTGCTTTCTAGGGAGACCCCTGGGGCTTCCCTGGAAGTTCAGCTGGTAAAGAATCCACCTGCAATGCAGGAGACCATGGTTCAATTCCTGGGTCGGGAAGTTCCCCTGGAGATGGAATAGGCTACCCACTCCAGTATTCTTGGGCTTGCCTGGTGGCTTAAAAATAAAGAATCCACCTGCAATGTGGGAGACTTGCGTTTGATCCCTGGTTGGGAAGATACCCTGGAGGAAGGCATGGCAACCCACTCTAGTATTCTTGCCTAAAGAATCCCCATGGACAGAGGAGCCTGGAGGGCTACAGTCCATGGGGTTGCAAAGAGTCGGACACGACTGAGCAACTAAGCACAGCACACAGCAGTGGTTACCTGCAGTTGTCTTCCCCCTGAGCATGTTTTTGAAGATCCATGTTATATGTTACAGATGCCTCTAACCACATGTCTGGAACCTTAGGAACATTTCTGCTGTGACCACTGCGGCCTCCTTAGTAGGAGGGGCTCCTCTTTAAAATGGACTTCTTTATTTTTTAAAATTGATTTGGCTGTGCTGGATCTTAGTTGTGGCACACAGAATCTTTGTTGTCACATGCAGGCTCTTAGTTGCTGCATGTGGGATCTAGTTCCCTGATCAGGAATCGAACCCGGGCCCCCTGTACTGGCAGTGCAGAGTCTTAACCACTAGACTGCCAGGGAAGTCCCTCTTTAGAAGAGAGGAGGAGAGACATAATCATCCTAGCACTTCAGTTCAAGGCTCCCTGTGAAAGCCAATCCCCTGACCCTTTACAGCTGAAGGAATTTACTGCTTATCACTATGGGGAACAAGCAGAGGTCATAAGACCACATGTGGGGACTCTCACTATGGGAGTTTGCATGATGTGGTCCTTGGTCCTCACTGGGTGAGCCCTGATGGTTAACACTGAGAGACTGATCATCACATGCCAGACTGAGCTAAGTACGTGATGAATATTGCTCACATTCACCCTTAAAAGCAGATATTTTTGTCCCCATTTTATAGGCTGGGAAACTTCAGCTTAGAGACATTAAGATCACAGAATCAGGATTCAAATCCAGGCTGCCGATTCCAAAGTTCTTAATCCCATTGACACTTATCCTCAGAAGCGCTGCCTCCGTAAAAAGCAGCGTCTCACTCTTGGAATGTCCCCTGTCTGTGCCCTAGTTAGATTTTGGTTCCCAAATTCCATCCTGGTCACATAAAACTATCCATCAGTAGCTTCATGCTGACCTGAGATGTGACAGGGGTGACATCATTTTGTTTTGTTTGCATGTAATAATGTCACAGCTGAGACATACCCTGTCCCCCACTCTTATTTTTTACTCTCCCTATGCTGAGAGCCCCAGAGAAGGGAATGGCTACCCACTCCAGTATTCTTGCCTGAAGAATCCCATGGACAGAGGAGCCTAGCGGGCTACAATCCACAGGATTGCAAAGAGTCAGACACGACTGAGCGACTAACACTAATGCTAAGAACCAAATCTTTTTCTTCCTTGTGTTTAAGCTGTGTGCTTCTGCTAACTGACAACAGTCATTGTGATGTAAACCAACCTTTAAATTAGAACTTTTTTTTTTTTTTTTAAATTAGAACTTTCTAAATGACCCTTAGGTCACAGAACTTATCCTGCTGGCACCAGTTGTCCTAACATCTAAATTTCTCCAGGGTGAACCTCTTTAAAACTATTAATTCTGTAAGCAGAAAGTAATTACTTTTAATATACTTCCAGTTCTGTCCCAGACACAGAACTTCATACAAGCCCCAAATAAAGAACTTAGTGTAGAAAAAGAGTTATACCTAATTTCAAGGGCCTTTACTAGAATTTTTTTGTAGGCCAAAGAGATACCAGGTAACAGAGAGACTTATGATCCAAACCACAGACTGTTAGCATAAACTATCATTGTAAAGGAGGGGAAAAGACGCCTTACATTCAATGGCCAAGGTAAGGTGTCTTTTTCCCCCCTTTACAATGACAGTTTATGCTAACAGGCTGTGGTTTGGAGCATAAGTCTATCTGTTACCTGGTATCTCTTTGGCCTACCTTGGTTTCCCTCTGCTGAGGCCACATGGGTCTGCTTTATTTTCCACTTTGTATTAAAACCCCTGGCTTTAGGATCATTGTCCTTATAGTTTTAGTAAAATCATCAGCATCTGCAGAAAGCACTCAGAGAAAATGAAGGTCATAAACTGTCAAAGTATAGATGAATTATGTAGAATCTTTGCCTTAGAATATTTCTGAGTACAATCAAGAACATCTCGTTCTTTTTCTCTAGTCTCCTCCCGTGCCTTTCACAGGGAGGACGCTCCATGTCCATGCATGAAACGATAGGAGGAGGGCGGAGAGTTCAGTCTGGAATTAATCACTGATGCAAAAACATGTGGGAGGTTTACTGAGTACTTGTTGTGGGCCAGACGCTATACAAGCTCCTGGGGATATGATGGTGAGGTACTGGCCTCTCCCTGGAAGATCTCAGAGCCTAATAGGGGTGACAAGAATTAAATGATCACAGTGTAGTCAAGGAGATGCTGTGATCTAGTCTGGCTGTTGAATTTGGGATCACATTCCCAATGTGGGATCACCTAACATTTATTGAGCACTTTTTACATGCACTGTACTTTCTGTTGTTGTTCAGTCACTCAGTCGTGTCCAACTCTTGGCAACCCCATGGACTGCAGCACGCCAGTCTTCCCTGTCCTTCACCATCTCCCGGAGCTTGCTCAAATTCATGCCCATCGAGTCAGTGTTGCCATCCAACCATCTCATCCTCTGTCATCCCCTTCTCCTCCTGCCTTCAATCTTTCCCAGCATCAGGGTCTTTTCTAATGAGTTGGCTCTAAGCATCAGGTGGCCAAAGTGCTTTCTACACATCATCTATTTTTTTAATTCTCACAACAACTGTATGAAGTTGAAGCTGCTCTTATACCCATTTTATAGATGGGGAAATTGAGACTCAAAGGGAAATTCCCTGAGTCTTAAAAGCCAAGTAGGAAGTATCAAGAGGGAAGAAGGAGGAGGTAGAAATTCTGGAATGAGGGAAAAGCAAATATAGAAACACGAAGGCAAATGGATGAGATGACCTCTGTGTATCAAGAGGGCCCTGGGAGCTGGGGGTTACACCATCCAGTTCTGCCCACAGTTAAGTGATTTCAAACTTTTGACTTGTTTTTTCATTGAAGAGCAACCTGTGCTTCCTCAAGTGATGAGCCACTTGTTTATATAATTCACCCACGTGATCAGGGTGAACTCCTCAACCTTGAAGTGGTTGTTCAAGTGCCTCTGATTTTATGCTTGGGGAAAATAACAGCTGGGAAAGTCTCTGGGCTGGCAGGGTCCCCAGGGGTATTGGGTTCTCAGGCTTTCAAGCTGGACTTCAAGTGGCCTTAGGCAACTCCTTTAACCTCTGTGGCATTTGCTTTGTCCCTCACATGCTCAAGTCTGTATCCCCAGAACCTACCGCAGAGCCTCTGTGTGTGTCTGTGTGCACACATGCTCAGTCATGTCTGAACTGTTTGCGACCCCATGGACTATAGCCTGCCAGCCTCCACTGTTCGTGGGATTCTCCAGGCAAGAATACTGGAGTGGGTTGCCATGCCCTTCTCCAGGGGATCTTCCCAACCCAGGGATTGAACCCACATCTCCTGCATTGGCAGTTGGGTTCTTTACCACTGTGCCACCTTGGAAGCCCTACTTCAGAGCCTAGACCTGCATAATCCATAAAATGGGGCTACTAGTGAAGGCAAGGCATTTCAGATGATTAATTATAGTTCACATGAAAGCCTTTAAACAATTCAATGAAAAGTAAGCAATAAATGGGCTTCCCAGGTGGTGGGAGGCCCGGGTTGGGAAGATCCCCTGGAGAAGGAAATGGCTACCCACTCCAGTGTTCTTGCCTGGAGAATTCCATGGACAGAGGAGCCTGGCGGGCTACAGTCCATGGACTCACAAAGAATTGGACGTGACTGAGCGACTCACTTTCAGGTGGCACTAGTGGTAAAGAACCCGCCGGCCAATGCAGGCGATATGAGACGCAGGTTCGATCCCTGGGTGGAAAATATTCCCTGGAGGAGAGCATGGCAACCCACTCCAGTATTCTTGCCTGGAGAATCCTGCCTGGCGGGCTATAGTCCATGGGGTCGCAAAAAGTCGGACACGAGTGAAGCGACTGAGCACGCAAGGAATAAATAATCCCACTTCACAAGAGATTCTTTCATTAACTACTCACCAGCAATCTGAGTCCTTATATGCAGAGCTGGCAGATGTTAGATGTGCTAGGAAAACTGTCTTGGCCTCTGCTCTGTGCAATTTTAGTTCGCAGTGGGTGGGTACAAATAAGAGCAAACTAGAGGTGGAATTTTTTTCCATACAAGGGGCATGCCTAGTGGAAAAGCAGCCCTTTCATCAGGGGAAGGCAGGCTGAGCAGGACAGAAAGACCTGCAGCCTCTGATTGTGCCTCATCTGATGGCTTCTCCTTTGCAAGGGCTGATCCCTAACATTGAGTTGGGGGAGGGTGATGATTGCATTGAAATGTCTGCTCGTAGGCAAGACCCTGCCTTCCTCCACACCCTCTCTTCTCCAAAGACCTTCTGGAAAACAGAGCAAAAACAATGAGGCAACCCCAAGGGTTGATGAGAATTGCATTCTCCGTGAAGCCCCGATTACCCTGCCCCTTTGTCCCGGTGGACTCCGTGAAGGGCATGGCTGTCAGGTGTCGCTCCTCCCTGGGCCGGGTAATCTGCGCTGATTGACTTGTCCATTGTCCTTCTCCTGGAGCTAAAAACAAAACAGGAAAGGCTGCTTGTTGGGAAGAGAGGAGAGCTTGGTGGCCAAATGCTGTTGCTTTCCCGGCATTGGACACAGGCTGGCTGTCTCTGAGAAAACTTACATCCATAGGCAGTGACTTTGAAAGGACTGTGGCTGTGGAATTAGAGACAGATGCTTAGCTGGCCATGAGCAGATATTAAATTGTATTAAACTATGCAAACCGCATTTCTCATGCAAGGCTTGTTTCAACCTTACATCAGCCCTTGGGCTGCATTTGCATCTCTATAGAGAAGGAAATAAAAGCAGCATGTCACTTATTCATTTCTATTCATAACTGTGAGCTGTTATTATTCTAGCTCTTGTCTCCCCTACACAGCACGGGCTAGATTAATCTTTCTCAACCTCCATCAAGAGCTCATTCCCAGGATTTCACTTTATCAACTCCTATTTATAAGGCCCAGGTGCTGAGAAGGATATAAGGATATGGAAGACAGGACTAATTTTAAGGTCACCAGACATCCTGCTTCATCTGGGACAATCCTTGTGTATGCCTGTTATTCTGATATAATTTAATAGGACCCCCTTCTGCTTTCAGAAGTGATCCAGTCTTCATAATGAATTACACGGTCACTCTGCTCACGTGCTCATAAGCTAGAAGGGGTGGAAAGGATGAAGAGAAATACAATAGTTATAGAACAAGGTAGAGAGACTGGAGGCAGAGGAGGTCGATGGTTGGAGAAGGAAGGGAGGCGCCCCAGGGCTCAGATTGACGCAAGACCTAGGGGTCAAAGGAAAAGAATGATCGAGGCAGAGGGGGAAGGAGGCCTGGGTGAAGTTGCGGGGGGACCAGAACCATGAAGAAGAATGTGTTCAGGGTTCTCAAGGGGCCGCGTGAGAGTGCAAGTGTTAGTCGCTCCGTCGTGTCTGACTCTCTGCGACCCCATGGACTGTAGCCTGCCAGGCTCCTCTGTCCATGGGATTCTCCAGGTGAGAATACTGAGTGGGTTGCCACAAGAGACCACACAGATGGAGGTTTTTTCTGAGAAGACAAAGTGGACTGGAGAGGGGGAAGGGATGCATGTGGAGGTCTTGAAAGGTAGGGGGGCGGATCTTGTGCTTCACCTTGGAGCCCGCAGAAAGCCACAGGTACTGGCATGAAAGCCTCAAGGTGAACAGGAGGTTTCAGGTGCTCCTGGTCTAGGACTGGTCACCCGAGTACTGACTGCGGATATAGGATTTGAACAGCGGAGGCTGCTTCTGAACCGTGCTCTTTGCTGTCATGCCCTTCTGCCTGTCTGTCTCCCATGTCCCACACGATTAACTAGGCAAATTAAAATTTTCCACACATGACAGGGTGAGGCAAATGGATGTTCTGGTGTCTTTGGTTTCCTCTAAGCAGAAGCCTCCAGCCAAGAGTTGACATGAGCTTGCTGTTTGAACACTGGTTAAAATAATGATTTTAGCATGATTTTTTGACAGGAAAAAACCAAAAGCATACGTTTACAGGAGCAGACCATGCAGTTTGGACAGGTAGGACCCTTCAGGGGGCTGTCAGAAAATGACTTGCCCTGGGGTGTTTCTGTGTTCCGTGGGGTTAATCATCTTCTTAGTAATTCTGCTCGACTGAAGTCAGAGCTGAGGTTACACATGTGCAGTGAAGCTATTTGTTTCGCCTATGTCATTTCTTTTCTTCATCCATTTTTCCTTTCCTTCAATTAAAACCATTTGTCAGGTGTCCCAAACTCTAAGCTGATTGCCCTCACTTCACTGTCACAACAACCATCCAATCCTCTGAGATCAGAGCATGCCCATTTTACAGATGAAGAAAGTGAGATTTGCTGAGGTTGAGTGCTACTCAAAAGGAGACCCGCTGTGTGTGTTGTACACATTCCCAGGGCGAGTATCGTCCAGCAGGGCTCTGGAAATAGTCTGAGTATTTCCAGGGATGCTGTTGAGGAAATTAAATGCCATATAGAAGGCAATACTAAATTAGTGGTACCCAAACCAGAACATGCATCAGCACCATTTAAGGAGCTTTAAAAATGCAGGTGCCTGGGCTCTACCCCCAGAGGTTCTATTTAGTGGGTCCTGGTGAGCTTAGGAATCTGTGTGTCTTTGTGTGTGGTGTGTTTTACATTCTGTAAGGCACTGGTTCTCAGGCTATGTGTGCATCAGCATCTTGCATCTGGCAAGGCTTGTTAGAACAAAGATAATGGCCAGCCCCCCTCCCTGATTCAGGGAGGTTCTGATTCAGGAGATCTTAGGTGGAGCCTGAGAATTGCATTTCAGGTGGTGCTAATGCTACTGGAGTAGGCACAGTCTGAGAACCACTGCCCTAGCAGTTGGGGATGCTCATCCAGGTGAGGGACTGCTGGCCTAGGGGCTCATGGTCTCTGACTGATGCTTAAATTGTGGAGACTGTGACAGGATTAGAAAAACCTGACCCAGGATGCCTACAGAACCAGCACTCCCACTTCTTCCTTACCTGGAAGGATCACTGTGCTCTTTTTATGTGAGTCTGGATGTGGGCTCAGTATCTCTCTCACCTCTCTGCAGCAGGCAGGCCCAAATCAGAGTTGGCTCACAAAACAAATGTGTTTTTGTTCACTAAGCTAGGGAGTCTAACTGGTACTTCCCAGATCAATAATTTTATGTCTGTAAAACGTGTGCCCTATGTATTCATTAAAGGAAACCCCTTGGGTAGTAAGTGGTTAACCTTGGTTGCACAGTAGGATCACCTAAGACGTTAAAAAAAAATTGCACAAAAATTATTGATGCTGGGCTCCCTCCCTCACTCCTGTGCCTGTCTGGCAGTGGCTCCTGGTGTTGGTAGCTTTGTGAGCATCACCTCCTGTGATGGGAGCCGGTGACCAGAGGCATCAATGCTGTGCAGGCACCTACTTATCCAGATGCCACATGGGCTCCTAAAACCTGTCTGTGGATTCCCTTTTAGGGCATCCCTTCTCTCCCCACCCACTTCCATGTACCTCTTTATTTTTCTGCCAAACAAAATAGAAGGGAAAGCAGCCAAAGGCCTGCTGATATCCATCACTGTCCTGGAGGCTCCCTGACAGGAGGCTGAAATGGGTGAGAGCCACTGTCCAGAACAGCAGGAAGGAAGCTGTGTTCCCGGAGCAATGCCAAAGGAGCAGAGTTCTGGCCACAGAGTGTCTCTTTGCTCACTTTTGTGAATGCTGAGATGCACAGGGTCCCACCAAGAGGAAACATTTCCATGTGGGGACTCCCCAAATCTCAGCCCCATGGTTTTCCCTCTCTGCTCAGTGCCAGGCTGCTGGCACCACCTTTGCCAAGACTCACTCCATCACAGCTGCCCACTATGCTTCATGAAAACTGCCCTAGTCTGAAGCCACCAGGGCTTCTAAGGGACACCTCTCATTCTCTGTTCTTCCTGAACCACATGACGGAGTTGGTCCCCCTCTCCTCTCCAGGCATCTTCACTGTCCTGCCTTCTCTGTGTTCCTTCTCTGTTTCCTCTGCTGACATCTCTGCCCTCTCTCACCCTGTCAATGGGAGCCTTTCCCCACTGCCGCTGTCTTTGACCCTCAGCACTTCTCCCCCACCTTCTTTCCCTTGGGATTCCTTTTCCAGCTCCAAGTGACCAGCCTGACATGCTGAGTCCCAGTCTCCCAACAGCATCTACTCACAGAACTTCCTCTGTGTCCACTGAACTCACCCTGTCTCTGGGATCCTCTGTTTTTATTCCAGGCACCACCATCTCTTCTGATTTCCCACATGTGGGACCTGAGCTGCATTAAGCTGCATTATCCAGGCAATGCCCGAGTCTGGTCCATGTTTCCTTTCTGATGCTTCTCAGGATGGCCATTCTTTTTTTTTGTAGGATGGCCACTCTTACCTACGCCTCTGCTCCCTGGTGCTGGGTTGTGGTGAGAACTTTTCAGGGAACCACCAGTTTCTAGTCTCACTCTCCTTGCATTTACACATCATCCTGAGTCTTCCTTTTAATCTGCTCTTACTTCTCTCCCCGCAAAACACCTGTGGGTCTCACGCCATGTGCCTGGCACAGTGCTAAGGACGTCTGTTATCAACCCGACAACCTTATGAATCCATAAACACTATTATTTTCCCTCTTTTACCTAAGGAGGCAGAATTGGAGATGGTTGGGAACTTAGCCAAGACTCATAACCAAGGACAAGTGGTGAAACAGAAATTCTGACTTTCTCTGAGCCTCTGAACTAGACTCTGTTGTTTCTCCCTTTGCGCCCAGCCCTCAGTGACTGCCCAGCCCATGCAGAATAAACACCAAGATCCTTGGATCCGCACGTAGGCTTTTCCAGATCTACTCTACTTCTCCTTCACAGGCTTCTCTTCTTTCATCCTTCTGTGTAGGACTTAGCACCACGTGAACCCTTTCCTCCTGGGCCCCCAGGTTGCTTCACTCTGTCCCTGTTCCAGTAATATGTTTTTGCCCAAATCCTTGGTGACATCCTGTCCCCCAGGAGCACTGCTGCTCCTTGAAGCTTAGTCATCTTGGCCTTTCAAACCTTCTGGGTTTCAAAAGCCTTTTTTGGTGCACTCGCTTGTGTTTTTCATTCCTTTCATTACTTTTAATGTGAAACCGCTTTGGACTCTTTTTCAGGTATTTCAGTGTTATTTTCCTGGATGGGTTATAAACCCTGGAGGGTAGAACTGTGTCATAAACTTCGTTCAGTGTCCTGAGTTCTCAAGGATGCAGTGGTTGCTCAAGTCCATGACTTCTGCTCTCGTCCATCACAGGGGCTCGCGCTGCGTGATGTACATGAGGCTGTGAGAGGCCGGCCCACCCCCGGGAGCTGTTGTGCTAAGGTGCCCTGATCCCCTTGCGGCCCTCAGCACAGCCAGAATCATTTGTTAGATTAGTTTTCCATCCTTCGTGGGAATCATTTTTCTTCGTACGTTTCTGTTTTTAAAGTTGAATAAAATGGAGACTTGGCTTGACACCAGGGAGGTTTAGGAGAGAAATGAGCACTGGGACGTCCCCAGCCAAACCTGGCTGCAAACCGCTGACTGCGCAGGAATACAGATGACTTCTAGCGGAATGGGTGGGACTCCGTGGGGACGCACTGCGGGTCCTGCTTTTGATCAGGGGCTGGGCTGGTGCTGGGAATCTGAGCACAGTCGTCCCTCGGTATCTGCAGTATCCGGTATCCGCAGGGGTTGGTTCCAGGACACCCTTGGATACCAAAACCTGCAGATGCTCAAGTCCCTTGTATAAAATGGCATAGTATTTGCATATAATCTATGTACATCTTCCTAGGATACTTTAAATCTTCTCTAGATTACTTACACCTAATACAATGTAAATGCTATATAAATAGTTGTAAATACAATGTAAATGCTATGGAAATAGTTGCTGTTATTGTGTAGTTGCTAAGTCGTGTCCAAGTCTTGGTGACCCCATGGGCTGCAGCACACAAAGCTCCCCTGTCCTTCACTGTCTCCCAGAGTTGCTCAAATTCATGTCCATTGAGTGGGTGATGCTATCTAACAAAACTCATCCTCTGTTGCCCCTTCTCCTTTTGCCTTCAATCTTTCCCATCATCAGGGTCTTTTCCAATGTGTCGTCTCTTCACATCATGTGGCAAAAGTATTGGAGCTTCAGCAATAAGCTTTCCAATGAATATTAAGGGTTGATATCCTTTAAGATTAACTGGTTTGGTCTTCTTGCTGTCCAAGGGACTCTCAAGAGTCTTCACCAGCACCTGATGGCAAGTAGCAAATTCACGTTTTGCTTTTTGGAAATCTTTTTTTTTTTTTAATATTTTAAATTCGAGGTTGACTGAATCTGCAGATATGGTACTCATGGGTACAGAAGGCAGGCTGTTTTAGTACAGCCCTCCATTGGGTTCCCTGCTCTGTATCTTCTGGGATGAACTTCATATCCACAGTCAAAAAGGAGCACTTCTGTTTCAAACCTGCCTCTTGCTGACTGAAACAAGCTGGTGTTTGGGATGGCAACTTGTGATGTGCCTCATACAGAATCATGTGAATAATAGTAAGAAGCTCTGAGACAGAATGACACATAACATGGCAATGGAATAGACATCTAAGCACAATTAGTACAGTTAATTTTTGTGGAGAAGGCAATGGCAACCGACGCCAGTGTTCTTGCCTGGAGAATCCCAGGGATGGGGGAGCCTGGTGG
Organism: Bos mutus; assembly: GCF_027580195.1. Lineage (NCBI taxonomy): Eukaryota > Metazoa > Chordata > Mammalia > Artiodactyla > Bovidae > Bos > Bos mutus. The sequence continues at coordinate 17,572,460 of NC_091626.1, forward strand.
GCTGCCGTCTATGGGGTCGCACAGGGTGGGACACGACTGAAGCGACTTAGCAGCAGCAGCAGCATTTTTGCGGAGAGTATAATTACAATGTTGTGTTAGTTTCTACTGTACAATGGAGTGAATCAGCTATACGTATACATATATCCCATCCTTCTTGGCTCTCTCTCCCCACCTCTATCCCACCCATCTATTATAGTTCATCACAGAGCACTGAGCTGAACTCCCTGTACTAAACAGTAGGTTCCCACTAACTATTTTACACATGGGTTATTCAGTTCAGTTCAGGTCAGCTGTTCAGTCATGTCTGACTCTTTGCAGCCCCATGGACTGCAGCATGCCAGGCCTCCCTGACCATCACCAACTCCTGGAGTTTACTCAAACTCACGTCCATCGAGCCGGTGATGCCATCCAACCATTTCATCCTCGGTCATCCCCTTCTCCTCCTGCCTTCAATCTTTCCCAGCATCAGGGTCTTTTCAAATGAGTCAGTTCTTGGCATCAGCTGGCCAAAGTATTGAGAAAATCAAATCAAAACTACAATGAAGTCTCACCGCACACTGGTCAGAATGGGCATCATCAAAAATCTACAAACAATAAATGCTGGAGGTGGAGAGGTTATGGAGAAAAGGGAACTGAATTGGTACAATTCTAATGGTTCGTAACTTCTAGAAACTCCAGCATCTCCTGCTTCTGCTCGGGTTATTGCTCTAGGCCAGCATCACAGAATCTGGGTTACCTAAAGGAAGAACTGCAGTCATCCTCTACCACATGGAATGTGCCCTTCACGCTCTCAGGGGGCACTACTTCCTTCAATCAGTAAATATTTATCGGCTACTTTTATGTGCAAGGCATTGCATTAATTCATTGTAGAAGGTAGAAAACCAATAATGTTTGTGAACGTACCTAACAGTACTCAGTCCATGGAAGAGGCTAAGAAATGTTAAAATCTTTAGGTATGTATGTGTGTGTGTGCATGCTAAGTCACTTCAGTTGTGTCCAACTCTTTGCAACCCTATGAACTGTAGCCTGTCAGGCTCCTGTCCATGGGATTCTCCAGGCAAGAATACTGAAGTGAGTTGCCATGACCTCCTCCAGGGGATCTTCCTGACCCAGGGATAGAACCCGCTTCTCCTGCGGCTCTTGCATTGCAGGTGGATTCTTTATTGCTGAGTCACCAGGGAAGCCCTAGGTATGTGCATTGTACTGCGAAAGATAAAAAGACAACTGAGCATTATTGAGTTGAAGGACAGCCTCTTTGCTGGGGTCCAGAGGGTTTGGGAAGGCAGAATTGGGGAGAGTTCAACAGAGGGAGGCTGATAGGGAGGACATTTCTCTTGTCAGCTGGAGTGTGTGTAGGGTGGATGGAGATGGGGAGACACTGGTGGCAGGGAAACCAGCTTGTAATAATAATAGTATTAATAATAATAACAGTAACAACCACCACCAATTATTGAGCATACCCTAGGTGCTAGATGCTGTACACATATGATTTCTGTCTTATACAACAAACCTACAAAGTGAGTACATTCAACTAATGAGGAAACTAAGACTTATCCATGTTGAATAGCCCACCCGTGTCATAGAATTTGTAAATGGCAGGACCAGCATTTGAACTCCAGGCTGCTTTCTTTCAAAGCCCAGGCTGGGGACTTCCCTGGTGGTCCAGTGGCTGAGACTCCGCACTCCGAGTGCAGGGGGCGCAGGGTCGATCCCTGGTTGGGGCACTGGATCCTATATGCCACAACCAAGACCTGGTGCAGCCAAATAAAAGCAAAAACATACAAACAAAAACCTGAATCCCAGGCTGGACTAGGTGGGTCGGGGGTGTTACTATGAATTTGGAATCCAAATCAGGGGAGTTACAATTAAATTGAAAGGAAGGGTCAGGTGAAAGACATAATTGGAAGAGGTAAGAAAACTTGACAACAGGACCAGGTTTGGAGGGCAAAGGAGACTCAAGGAAAAATAATGAGTCCATTTAGTGACTTCGAATATTGGGAGAGAGGGTTGCCATGCCCTCACCAGATGTCGTGAACAGGAGGTGATCTTGAGTGAACGAGGCAAGAGGGTACTGTGGTGAGTTTCAGAGGTGTGACAATCGATGACATCACTGGAATCCAAAAAATAATACAAATGAATGTATACACAAAACAGAAACAGGCATAGAGAGACATAGGAAGCAAACTAGTGGTTGCCAGAGGGGAGAGAGAGGGAAGGAGGGGCAAATTAGGGGTAGAGGATTGGGAGATACAAACTGCTGTGTATCAAATAGGTCAGCAACAAAGATGTACAGCAAAGGGACCTGTAGCCATTATCTTGTAATAACTTTTAAAGGTGTATACCTGTAAAAACATTGAATCATAATGCTGGACATCTGAAATGAATGTAATATTGTAGGTTAACTATACTTCAACTTAAAGGAGAAAGAAACATGGCAATCAAAGTAGAAGCAGAGATACCAGGTTGTGGGTCAGTCGTCTTCTCTGACTTGGGTTGTAAACAAGCTGTGAGTATGGGTGAATAGGAACATGGAAAGGTGAAAGGCTCTTAAGTTGGGGGTGGGTTCTGGAGGAAGTTAGAATGAGGAATGACAGAGGACATAGCTTTCAGAGATGTAGGACAAGGAACAAGGATGGTATCATGGTGAGCATGGCGGAAACCGGCAGTGGGAGTTGGTCCCAAGTGAGTTGTCCAGGTGCCATGCATGTCAGAGAAGATGCTTGGTCCTGCCTGAACTCGGGAGGGTGCAGTTCAACTGACCACACACTCAAAACGTAGTTTCTGTAGGCTGGCCTTGTGTTTGGTGCAGAGGATAGAAAAAGATAGACCCTACTTTTGAAAGGCTCAGGAGACCTCGAAACAGACCTGAGCTGCAGTGTGGCTCTTCCACTTACCAAGATTGTTATTCTCTGAGTTTATTCCCTTATGTGTAGAATGAACATATTTAATACCTGCCCCTGAGCAGGTACTGCTTCTGGGCATTTTTCTGGGATTCAGAAATGAATCCTGTACAGCACTCACCCAGTACCTGGAGCTTCATGCTACTTGCATGATGGTGCATGGAACTCAAAGTGACACATCGGAGAATGAAGGGCAGTTTCTGAGGGTCTGCCTGCCGGACTCAGAGAAGCCTGCCTTCCTTGGGAGGGCATCGTGTCTTCAGTGGTTTGTGCTGTTCAGTCAATCAGGCCTGATCTCTACTGCCTCATGTGGCTTTTCAGGACTGAGAGGACCCTCCTGTTACTAGAGCTTCTCGTCCTTTCGTGTGTGTTTTGGCCCAGATGTTCCGACAGAGCTCCTTTTCATTCTTCTTTCCCAAGTTCAGAGCAGAGACAGAGCCCCCTTCTGTCGGCGGGAGGCGTTTTTGCTGGCCACGTCCCGGGAAAGCAAACAGAGTGCCCCGTGACAGATGGAGGGGCAACCCCCGAGGACTCTGAGGGTTGACAGCACAGAAGCACTGGACGCATCATGGGCTGAGTGGACTGGCCCGAGGGCTGCAGGACTCTGTGTTTATCTGCCTGAGCACCTTGCTGCCTCCAGCTCAGCCTTGCTGGGGGCTGGTAGGTGGGGGGAGGAGGGGCTTAGGAGTATGGCCCTATATGTGTTTGGCAGTGTTGGGAGAGTAGGGAATAGAGGTTGGAGGTGGGGGACTGATGCCACAAAGATAAGGGCTCCTGAAAAAATCCATGTGTGACCTCAAATCTGAAAGTTGTATGTGTGGAAGGGGAAGAGATCAAAGCAGGGACAGAAAAGGCCAACACGGTGACCTGTGAGGCTGTACAGGAAGGCTGTGGCCCAGACACCGCCTCCTTCACCCTCTGCCTGGTGGGCAGCTCTGTCCCATTTCTTTGCTATCGGTCTCCCCTGCACCTACATCCAAGACATGGAGACTTTTACGTATCAGGTTGGGAGGGCCTGCGGGGTCACCCATTCCTTCTCCTCCCTCCTTCCCCACCAGGTGACTGTTGCCTCGGTTTCCCCAGTGATTGGAGGAATGTAAATTACAGGTGTCTCGGTGTCATGGTGTAGCTTTGGGCATGGAGGGCAGAAGGGGTCATAAGGGGTCCAGGGTAAGGGGCTTGGTAACCTGGCAGTCTACCTCTTCTACCTGGCCAGGTGTGCCCAGCGTCTGAGAAGGCCAGCGGGGAGGCATGGGCTCTAGGTTAGCTGTCTTGGCACTGCATATGTGGCCAGACCACCATCCACTGATATGGATGACCCAGGGGCCTTTAAATAAAAACTCACTTACAGCTTGAGCATTCCAAGGGCCCGGTGGCAACCATTTAAAGAGTCAGAGCAGCATTCCTTTTCATTCTAGACTGACCAGTTTCACTCTGGGTATCTTTCCTATTTAACCTCAGTAGTATTAAGTTTAATCAACTGGCATAAGCAGTTCCCCTATTAATAGATTCACTGGAAATCCCCTGATGTGTCATTTTATTTGTGACCTTGTTTAAAATTAGCCCATATCAACATCCACTAGCCAGGCACTCGGGGTCAAACTGCCTGCCCGGCTCTTTGCACCAGTACCGTGAGATGTTAGAAGCAAGGCTAAGGGCAGGTCTCGGGATCCCCGACACATGCACAGCCACATCCCCATTCCTTTGGACCTTTTCCTTTTGAGCTGTTATTCCCTCTCATTTTGTACCCTCCCCCTTGCTCCTCTCAGTCACAGTGCTAATGCTCTGGGGACCAGATTCCTTAGCTGTGCACAAGCCAGAGACAACTCTGTGGAGAGAAAGGCTGAGTGGAGTCAGGGTATCCCTGGCTCGTTCCAGAGCAGAAATTTTCATCCTCAGGGCCATTGACATTTGGGCCCGAGAACTGAAGATCTCAGCAGGGTGGGTGCGGAGATGACTGTCTCATGGATTGTAGCATGCTGGCAGCATCCCTGACTTCCACCCACTAGATACTACAGCATCCCCCACACCCTCAACTATGAAAACCAAAAATGTGTCCAGGCGTTCTCTAATGTCCCCTGGTTGGCAAAATGGCCTCCGATTGAGAACCATTGTTCTAGAAACCACAGTAGCAGGAAGTATTTCAGGCGCCTCGGGAACTTTCCCCAGACTCTCTTTCAGTCGGGAGTTTTGGAGGCTGTGGGGCACATAGGGCACGTCCCAGCTCCCTCCACATTCCTGGGCCTGGTGTGTTCCTCCTTCATTTCTGTGGCTGTTCTCCCAGCCAGAACCCCATCACTCCTCACATTGGTCTGTGCTTTGCCGAGTCCCTGTCGGCTGCTCTGCAGGCCTCTGGCCTTGCCTGGCAGGTTGACTGGGGGCAGGGCTGGTGGAAAAATCCCGAGCTGGTGTCTCAAGCTCCGCCTCTCACTGGCGATGTGACTTAGATCACCTTGTGGGAAATGTCGGCCCTGGACCTTGGCAAGCTCGTCATGTCATCCACTGGTATTCCTGCCAGAGATGCCTCAGTGCCTGCATCCTGCCTGTGGGATTCCTGAGCTAGAGAGAGACCCTGACAACAGTAGCAGATGGGAGACAAAGACTTCTGTGTCCTTATGATGCATTAATTATGCCCCTGAGAGGTTTTGTGCTAAACATCAAGTCATCAAAGCCATGCTTCGGAGGAAGAAAAGGGTTAAGTGTTTGAGAGTTTCATACTTGCAATAATAAGGTTTTCTGTAAGAATTAATAAAGGCTTTTTAATGGTCACCGGGTGTATTTTGGTAACATATATAGGCTGCTGTCATCATGATCCATTGTTACAATCAATAAAGTACAAAATTGAGATACGATGTGGGGAACAGGGAGCAGAAAATCCAAACTCAGTGCAGCTCCATTCACAGCCGCCGCCCTCAGAAGGAGACACCATCTTGGTGGCTCCTAAGCCCCACACAGAGTTATGCCCACTTTGGGGACTAGTGGTGGCTCCTTCTGTGTCCCTGGCTGGCTTCCCTTGGGAATCCCACATGGCCAACATCCACGTGATGGTGGACGTGCTCATTGTTTAACCATTCCCATTATATCCAATTTACAGTAAGAGTTATGTTGTGAGGAAAATTCCAGAAAACACTTTACCTGGGTCAGTGCCTAATGGGTCCCAGTGCAGAGTTCTGACAAAGCACATGTGGATTATATAGCTTGGATGTGAGGCCTAAATGGAACCTTCTGTCTCTGTGAGCCCTAAGCAGTGACCAGCACTTTCAAGACCTTGTAAGAAAAAAAGAGGTGGAGGACCCCTTGCTGTGGAAGAAAGAGCCAGAGGATGGAAGCTTTCAAAGTGGTACCTCTGCTCGCCAGTAAATGTGGTCCAGGCAGCATAAGGGATTCTAACCAATTAGATAGATGACCCTCCTGTGGATAAAGGGAGGACGCTAACCTCCCAGGATTAGGGTGTGGATTAAATACATTTATACGATTGCAGTGTTCTTACCATCCAACACACTGGATCTCAAGCCTCGAGCAGTTCGAGAATCCAAAGATGCCTCTGGTTCCTCCACATTGTCCTGCCCTAAACGTGGTGGAACCCGCCTGCGCTCCCAGCACTTCCTACGGCACCTTTGGTCTCCTGCATAATCGTCTGTGAGCCTTGGAAATAGCTGTGGTTTTTAATACAGTGATATTTCCTCTTCAGGGACTCTAGCCCCTGGTCTGGTTTCAACAACTGCTAGCACGGTCCCAAAACGTGGTTCTTGTTTCTTCCTTGTCTAATGGAGAGAGTGTTTGCATTTGCACAGGGCTTTTAATGGGCTGTACGCTGTTGGCTCTGAGAGGGATTCTTGGTTCACAGCCAGGGAGAGTTTAAATGTTTGGGGAAGCCTATGAATGCTGCAGAGGAGGCCCTTTCGGGGCTGGCCACATGACCCACGTCTGCATGGACAGGGGCGTCCCGGTTCCCCTGGCAGACAGGTTCCTCTGACCTTCAGGGGATGTGTGCTGCTCTGTTCCTCGCCTGAGCAAGGATGCTGCATCAGGCAAAGTTTTCTATGACTGTCTGGGGCAGAAGTTTCTGATCAAGCCAGAGTCTGTTAAGAATCCAGCCCCCCGCCACCCCCCGCCTTTTTATCATTCCAAAAACAGTGGTAGGCGCTTCTAATTTGGCTGTTGCTGGTGGGTCTAGACCATAGCATTCTCAGAATGGAAATAAGTTCCAGAGATTGTCTCTTCCGGGCAAGACCACACCTACACCATCCCAGAAAGACAAGCCTGTTTTATTTTGACCCATTCTGGGAAGGAGGCTTTGCAACCATCCTTGCAACAGAGTCTCTTTCAAATAATGTCTTTGCTTTTGCTTTCTCACCTAAACCACTTTAGCTGAGGTCTGTTGACCTTTCTCTCTCTAGCACCATCTTTCCTTACCTTGAACATCATTGTTTAGGATTGTTATCCCTTAGCTACTTTTTTCTCTGCTAAATCATTTCAACTCCAGCACTTCTGAGTGGTGGCCAGTACAGTGTGGGGCTTCCCAAATGTCTTCCTCCAAATGTCCCACTAGAAGAGTGTGAACATTTGCACACACGCCCATGCAGGCACATAATCAAGCAGAATACAATCTTTGGAGTGGCCTAGAGTGGCCTACTGAGAGCTCAACGTTTCCTTGAAGTCTACTATTTTCTTTAAATATTCTTGGAAATGTAACATTCTGTCCCCAAGTACAACTGATCGTTTTAATTTTAAAACAATGTTCTAAATTACTTAACATCAGGGAAAAATTCACATACACATACGTCCTGAGGAAATTAGTTATTGGGGAAGGTCCCACATCTTTTCTTTTTTTCCCTGGGATGTCTGGTGCGCTGCTAATAGCCCCGGTTAGAGAAGGTGGAGGAGTGTGCGTCTTGGCTCCTGGAGCAGGTAGGTTGAAGTTTCCATTCTGACTGTATCACTTTCCAGCAGCTTAAACCTAAGCAGAATACATTAGCTTCTCAGTTATAATAGAGGGATGATGTTTCCTACTGAATAGAGCATATTCATTCAACAACCACTCAGCATCTACTATGTGGCAGGCTCTGCTCCTAGGGCCTGGGAATAGAGGTGAAAACACAAGATCCTCATGTATAAGGAGGCATTTCTAGTCTAGATGGGAGCAATAGAAAATAAACAAGCAAGCATATAAGAGTATTTCAGACTGTAATAACTGCTATGAGGGAAACGAAACAGCACAATGGAATAGTGACTCTGTGTGTGACTATGTCTGTGTATGTTTGTGTCTGTGTGTGTGTACAAGTGTGTACCTGTGTGCCCATGTACACTTGCTAATTTAGATGATGTGGCCAGGGAAGCCTCATTGAGGAGATGACATTTGAATTAAGGTGTGATTGGCAATGGGACTTCACGGATGGCTCCGTGGTAAAGAGTCTGCCTGCCAGTGCAGGAGAGTGGGTTCCATCTCTTGGTCTGGAAGATTCCCTGGAGAAGGAAATGGCAATCCACTCCAGTATTCCTGCCTGGGAAATCCCATGGATGGAGGAGTCTGGCAGGCTGCAGTTTATGGGTTCAAAGAAGAGTTGAACACGACTTAGTGACCAAACAATAACAACTGATGAGTGTGGGGAAGCTAGCTTTAAAATCCAGTCGAGTAAGTTAGTACTGTGCCTGTCTGGCACGTGGTTGGGGTGTAGTAGACATTACCTGCCTCTCTTTTTAGAAGAATCAAAGAAATGCTGTTTAAACACAAGGAGATAGATTTTTATAGGTCATTGGATGTGATGAGAAGACTCTCAAAGGTGACCAAGGAATTCACCTGGACCATGGAAATGGTAGGGTCAGAAGATTTGTTTGCTTCCCAGACGATTGCACCTCTTCCGGGAATGGCTGCTCATGGGTGTTCCTGGCTTAGCAGCAGTTTTCCAGTTTCGTTTGCAACTGGGCCCCTGATAATTAGCATCCTTTCCTTTGTTGGGAGGCCCCAGTATTCTACTCACCTGCTCCCATGGTACATGTAAATAATAACTTTACCTCCTTAATCAAACAATATCAGATTTGAGTTGTAACCTGTTGAATATATGGAGAGAACTGATATAAATATTATCTCCTTAAAGAGGCATCAAATTGTGCAAGGTGGAACACTTCCTAAAATAGGCCTTTTCCTTTTCTGAAGTATTTTCCTTTGACCTAGATAAATAATAATAAAATAACCTTCAACTAACCACCATATAGCATTTTATGGGACTTCCCTGGTGGCTAGTGGTTAAGAACCCATGTGCCAATACAGGAGACATGGGTTCAATCTCTGGGTCAGGAAGATCCCCTGGAGAAGGAAATGGCAACTCACTCCAGTATTCTTTCCTGAGAAATCTGATGGACAGAGGAACCTGGCGGACTACAATCCATGAGGTTGCAAAAGAGTCGGACACGACTTATCAGTTAAACAACAAAAGGGCTTTATAGCTTCTGAAGCTCTTTGATGCCCACTATTTGGGCCTCAGAGCATTCTCGAGAATTAAACACCAGGGGCAGAGAGAGAAGAGTCTGAACTTTGGAATCAGCCCAGCCTGGAGTCAAATCCTGGCTTTCAGCCTCATCATTTTTCTTTAAAATTAAAACAGTGTTTTATAAGCCAACGACCCATAGATCCCTGGAGTCTTTTGTGTATGCTTGGTGATCTGCATCTTAAATTAGATTTTTTTAGTTGAGAATTTTCATTTTGATGATAACCTAAAAATATTAATATAAGTCTATTCTGGGTAATCTGAATGATAGTTTATAGCTTCCTTTTAGTAAGGAAAGGTTTAAAATTTTTTCAGTCCATAGAAGGGTGGAGATATATGTGGTACCATCTGGGTATCAATCTCCAAACACCCCATCTTGTAGAAATACAGAGCCAGGTCCACCTTCAGCTGTATGCACAGGTTCTGTCTTTCGTGACCCAGCTCACACTCATTCCTAATAAGTACAGTGGTAAATAATACTGAATATTTTTAATTAAGCAGGATTTAAACTGTTCTTCAGCTTTATACATAGACCTTTCTCTGTAATGCATTGGTGGTTTAAAATAAGTTCATTTTTCAACAGGAAAAAAAATAACTCAAATGATAGTTCATCATGCTCAAATTTGGAAGAATGTAGTCAATAAGCAAAATTTCAAAAGCTTAGATATATCTTGGTCACACTCTGCAATGTCTAGTTTCATTAACCATCCATCACATTAAATTAATATTGTTAATTTGATTTTTTATTGTTGTTCTCAGTTTTATACTTATTCCATTGATAAATGAGCACAAGAAATTTATATTTGGTTTTGTTTCACAACTTGGGGTATGAGACACATCAAGAAGTTATAATGGAATACAGTAAAGTGTGCTCAAAATTCTCTGAGTGCCTAAAGAACAGAGCAGCCATCCTTGCCTAGAGAGTTGGGGTTGTCTGCAAAGAGGGTGTGACATCCAGGAGATCTAGAAGAATGAGCAGGAACTTACCAGGTGAAGGTGGGAGCAAGGGCTTTTGAGCCCAGGAGTATGGGCTATACTCTTCCCAACCCCATGGACTGCAGCCCACCAGGCTCCTCTGTCCATGGATTTTCCAGGCAAGAGTACTGGAGTGGGGTGCCATCGCCTTCTCCGACATTAGGCACAGACTTGGGGCAGCTGAGTGAGAAGTTAAGAATAGGGAAGTGCTAGCAGGGGAGGCTGCAGGCCCAGGAAGAAGCCAAAGAGTGAGGGGGACTTATGAGCCAGGCTGGGGGACTAGTTCTGGAGGCAGAGGGGAGCTCTGCTGCTGCTGCTAAGTCGCTTCAGTCGTGTCCGACTCTGTGCGACCCCAGAGACGGCAGCCCACCAGGCTCCTCTGTCCCCGGGATTCTCCAGGCAAGAACACTGGAGTGGGTTGTCATTTCCTTCTCCAATGCATGAAAGTGAAAAGTGAAAGGAAGTTGCTCAGTCGTGCCTGACTCTTAGCGACCCCAGGGACTGGAGCCTACCAGGCTTCTCCGTCCATGGGATTCTCCAGGCAAGAATACTGGAGTGGGGTGCCATTGCCTTCCTCTTGAAGTCAGTAAACATGGGACTTGGATGTGTGATTTTTAGGACTGTAATTCTGGAAGTGGAGGGGAGGGGGGTTGAATGGATAGAGACGTAGGAGCAAATGAAAGTGAAACCTTGCCCCAGTCACAGGCCCTGGGGTGCGGGAAATGGGACAGAGTCCAGAGACATTTCTGAGGTCAAGCTGTCATATTTTATGACCAGTTGGATGAATCAGAAGGTGGAACAGGTATTCAGGTCCTTGTTAGATGACATATTGAGTGTGAGAAGCCCATGTGTAGGTAAGTAGAGTTGGTGATTTAGAATATAAATCTGGTGCTTGGGAGAGAGTTTGGGGCTACTCATTAATAAGGGAGGTATCATCATGAAAGATCATTGCTGATGCTACAGTATTTCCCTGTAAGAAGAGTTGGATAAGATTGGAAAGCCAAGAGTGGAGCCCTAACATTTGAAGGGCAAATAAAAGAGGAGAAGCCAGCAGATAAAAGAAGACCTAGATAACAGAAGAGAAGAGAGCTGTAAGTTTAGGAGGAAATCTAGGACAGCATGGTGTCCTGTAGTCAAGGAGAGAGAAAGTTTCAAAAGGCAGGAGATAATCAGGGAATCAAATACTGAGTGCATTACTTTGAAGAGATAGGAGAGCGGGCATGCTGTTCTGGGGAGAGGAGGTGTTTGAAGTTTCACAAAGCAGGAAGTCAAGCAGTTGGTACATTCGTCATTCATTCATCCCTGTGCTCATTCATCCTTCCATCAAACATTCTCCGAGGGCTTTGCCAGGTGACAGACACTGTAAGAGGTGCTGTTAGAGAGAGTAAATGGAAGACAAAGATAAATAGGCATAATCCCTGCCTTCTGGGCTCATGGTGTTGTTGGGGAGACAGATAATTATAGTTATGTACACAGATAATTATAGTGCTAGGTGGTAAGTGCTATGGAGAGGGATATGGGTAATGACCCTGCAGCATGGGAGAGAGACCATTAGACCTGGAAGAGAGAGGTCTTTGGAGCTGAGTAGGAGTTCCCAGGCAGAGGAGGAAGGGAGAAGGGAGAGGCATTTGAGCTATGAGCTTAGCAGGGTGAAGGCAGAAGGGGAGAAGCATGTGTCCTCCTTCTCAACTTCATCTATGCCATGAGCGCAGTGGGGGACTCGGGGAGAGGGCAGCAGAGGACTTGAAGCTGGAACGGAAGGGTGAGGCTGGTTTATGAGGTTTATGAAAAGCTTCAAATGCCACGGCACAAAGTAAGTTCGGATCTTATCTTCTGGAGAGTGAGAACTCAAGACACATTGGTAAGCAAGAGAGTAATCCAGTAGGGCTAGATCTGGAGAAAATAGCTTTGATGGCACGAGGAGGAGTGAGTGGGCAAGAGAAGGACTTGAAGTTGGGAATCCAGGTAGGGCCCCATCTCAACCCATCTGCAGCCTCCTTCATCCCGCAGAGTGTTTACTGAATGTCTCCTGTGTGCTCTGCTCTGCATGGGATACTGCCAATTTCCAGGGGATGCTTTCAAATTGCCTTCCTTCTAGGAGCCTGCTGATCCCAGCTGCTTCCCGGCGAGTGCTGGCTATTGACTCAGATGCAAATGGCCAAATCACCAGGCAGAAGTCTCTACTGGAAGGTTCCGAGTCAACCTCCGGTCCAGAAGCCAGCACTCTTTATTGTGTGAATTACTCACTACTTTGACTTGTCCCGGTTGGCTTGGCTTGCAGGTAGTGGATTGCTGTTGAGAGCATGAGGCCAAATGGACCAGCCACTGAACAAAAGAACACACCCAGGCCCTGCGCACAGAGAAGACATCTGCTTGTGTTTTCCGAGTAACTGTGCAGCCACACAGGGCGGCCTGGGGACCCAGGCACATGCTCTGTGTTATTTTCTAGTTACAACAAAGGATGATTTCCATGTGGCTGGTGATGAAAAAGTCAGGTCCATTTCAGAAGGGGGAGTGTTTCCGATTATGCAGATCACATTCAAATATTCACCTCATTCCATCCTTTTGGCCGGGCTGCCTTTGAATACTATGGGAAGGCATCCGGGCCTCCTTTGCACCACATTTAGGGAAGATCTTCTGTGCTGAAAGTCTGCTCTTGGCTGGCAGTGGGGACCCCAGGGCACAACCTGTGGGATTGCCTCTCTGTTGTGGTACTTGAAGCGAATCCATACGTGGCAAGGAATGTCAGCTCTCTTCCAGGAAAAATCAGAGCCTGTTAGCACTGGAAGGGACCCCAGCCCTCATCAAACCCGACCAGCTCATTTTACTGATATGGAAACTGAGGTCCAGAGCCACAGACCAACGTGCCCCAAATCAGAAAGTGAGTTACAGCAGACTTGGGACAAGAACACAGGGGCCAGTCCAGGGTTTCCCACGAGTCTTCCCTTCCCTTCTCTTTCATCTTCCTACAGTTCCAATTGCTGCTGTACTTCCTTTCTTAAAAGTACATTTCAAACGGAAGCTGCTTAGCGTGGATCCCATGTGAGGCAGGTATCCTTCTGTGGATGCTTTCCTGTCTCGTTTGATAAACTCTAGGTTGTCATCAAATTGAATGACAGAAGTGAAAAGGGTGGGACGAAAAGCAGGGAATTTGAGGGCAATAAAATAGTGTGGCTAGAGCATTTGGGGGTTAGGAATTAGCCGTGTGTAGTAGAGGCCCAAAGCCCAGAGGGCAAGTCAGTTGGATGCTTTCCATCACAGAGGTCCCCAACCTCCGGGCTGGGAACCAGTACCTCCCATCAGATCAGCATTAGATTAGAAATAAAGTGCACAATAAATATAATGTGTTTTAATCATCCCGAACTATTCTCCCCACCCAGGTCCATGGAAAAATTGTCTTCCACAAAATTGGTTCCTGGTTTCAAAAAGGTTGGGGACCGCTGCTCTAGAGGCATCCAGGGACCAGTGATTCTCAAACCAGAGGATGCATTCAAATCTCTGGGGAAACTTGTTTAAAATGCATATTCCTGGGCCTCACCCAGGAGGTTCTTATTCACTAGGTTTGGTGTGAGATCCAGGGATCTGCATGTCTCCAGCAGATGTGAAGTTGATGATGTTGTGGGTACCAGGTGGGTCACACATGGAGAAGCAACACGGGACTAGGACTTAGGAGGACAAGGGTATATCTGTGTTGTTCTCCAGTGTTTGGGTCAGACTGTGGTGCTGGAGAAGACTCCTGAAAGCCCCTTAGACAGCAGGAAGATCAAACCAGTCAATCTTAAGGAAGATCAACCCGGAATATTCACTGGAAGGACTGATGGTGAAGCTGAAGCTCCAGTATTTTGGTCATCTGTTGCAAACATAGTCCCTGATGCTGGGAAAGATTGAGGGCAGAAGGAGAAGAGGGCAACAGAGGATGAGATGGCTGGATGGCATCACTGAGGAAATGAGCATGAACTTGGGCAAACTCCAGGAGATGGTGAGGGACAGGGAGGCCTGGTGTGCTGCAGTCCATGGGGTCACAAAGTGTCAGACATGATGGGGCGACTGAATAACAACAGATACTCAAGTACCATACTTGTGGATGGATATGATGGAGTTTGATGAATTTAAGATCATTTACTGTCAGGATTCGTCAACTCAGTGAACACAGTTGTTAAGAGAGGGCCCAAGGGCCTGGCAGATAGACTTGAATTTGCAGGGCAACAAAACTCATACTTACTTAGCTTTCGGGTGGCTCCCTGTCAATGAGTTTTCCTCTGTATGGTTCATGCTTTAGCTGAGGCTTGGTATTCCTCTTTCCACACATCTCCCTCTCTCTCTCCCTTGGCTTCCACACACTCCTCCCCCTTTATTATGGTTTTATGCAAATGCATCCTTTTAAAATGCATTTGTAGAGCTCTCTTATGTATAAACTTTTGACGTGATGATCAAGGTTGAGCGTGTTTTACTCCAGTCTCCCATTTTTGTGAGATTCTTACATTCATTTTGCAGCTGCTGGCCTTGACATTATGCTGAAAGGTAAGAGTAGGGGCTTTTGCAGTCTGTGCTGTAGCAGAGTCAAGATAGCTGGTTAAAATATCAGGCTGAATTTGTGTCTCTGAGAAAACCATCATGGAGGTCTTTCATTTACATCTGGTTTGAGTTTGGAGCTTCTTCATCAAGGTGCCCCACCTCCCAGTACTCCTGCGCAGGTAACAAATACCCTAGCTGGGGTGCCAGCTCGACGTGCCTGCTTCTGTGTGCTATCAGAGTCCCAAGGCTTTGCTTGCTGGGATGAAACTCCAAGGTGTGTTTTTGTCGTGTTTGCTTTAGGGTGTTGATTTGGTTATGTGGCTAAAATCAAAGGCTTATTTTCCAGTCTCTTCTAGAACAAGCCTTTAGAATGTCAGACTTTGCATGGGACTCCCTTTCTATGAAGAACAGATGGTGGGTTTAATTTTGTAGAAAGAAAATTAGAAACCAGTGAAATCTTACATGATTTCACATTAGTACCGAAACCAAATACATTGAAAACATTCAGAACTGTTCCTGCTTATGGATCTACTGGTGGCAACGAGAAATTCCCAGGGCTTTCTGTGAGGAGGACTTCCACCAACACTTGGTTTATTCCATACCTCTCCCCATCCCCCAGCAGTCTGTTCTGAATCTTTCTGCATTTAATCTATTTATTTTTATTTATTGAGCAAGGAATATTATAACCATGACTGCACTTTTTTAAATTACAAGAAAACTTACCCTGGGTCCAGCTTGAGTAACAAATCGTATGTTTTCATTTTTCCATGTCCCCTTCCAGGCTTTGTTCGTATGCCTACAGAATCTTTACATTTTTATAATCACAGTATAGTTACAAGTTTGTATTTGGCATTTTCCACTTAGTATTATATTACAGGACTCTTTTCACATTGCTCTGTATTATTCATGATGATGATATTTCATTGAGTCATGAAGCCCCAGTTTATTTGACCATCCTATTTTAGTCAAATATGTTCATCCACCTTAAAAAGATGATGATGAAATAAAACACAGCCACCCCATTCAGATTGTTGCTTCTCCAACTCTTCTCTAAGCTCACTTGCTATCTGTCCCTGTGAACCTCCTATTCACTTAGTGCCTCCTATTCCATGGTGGCCTCGGTTCTCTGGTTACACTGACCGTGATCAACTGTTGTCTCCATATGAAGCCTCCAGCCCTGGACTCCTTTAATCCTGAGGCTTCTGCCAAGTCAGGACCACCTTTGGTCATCCCAGTCATTGCTTTCTCTCCAAGTCGTATGCCAAAGGCAGACCCAACTTTTTCATCTTATCTTGATTGCCACATATGATCTTATTTTCAATCATTTAGATATCATTTGGGCTTCCCTGGTGGCTCAGATGGTAAAGAATCCACCTGCAGTGCAGGAGACCTGGTTTCGATCCCTGCGTTGGGAAGATCCCCTTGAGGAGGGCATGGCAACCCACTCCAATATTCTTGCCTGGAGAAACCCCATGGACAGAGGAGCCTGGCAGGCTACAGTCCATGAGGTCGCAAAGAATCGGACATGACTAAGCAACTAAACACACACAGATATCATTTAGGATTCTTAACTGCAAGCCACAGAAACTAACATAAGCATTGGAGAACTCACTGTAACCAGCCTAGGAAGCAGATAGGCACTGAGGCACTCCAGAGAGCAACAGGAATAGTCTCAGAGCATAAGCAATGGGATCAGGATGAAGGACCCAAAGCTGTCTGTGGTCTTTTGGCCACTTTACTGGAGATTTCAGATTCCAGGGATTGTTCAGTTGGCTCACACTGCTTACCTTGGCTTCAGCTGTCAGGGTCCCTGAATACATTCCTATTATACTTCATCCAGCGTGGAGGGGGATTTCCTAAAGGACCCAGAGAAGAGGTAATGACTGCCAGGCTGCCCTATGCATACATCCTACCATCAGTATCCATTTACACAAACATCCCTCCCTAACTGTAACTTCCATACAACAGATCCCAAAGTGTTGTTCATTACAGCATCCAGATCCAAACCAAAACCTTTGTGGGGTTTTAATCCCCCTACTTGGAGAAGGCAATGGCACCCCACTCCAGTACTCTTGCTTGGAGAATTCCATGGACGGAGGAGCCTGGTAGGCTACAGTCCATGAGGTCGCTAAGAGTCAGACATGACTGAGCGACTTCACTTTCACTTTTCACTTTCGTGCATTGGAGAAGGAAATGGCAACCCACTCCAGTGTTCTTACCTGGAGAATCCCAGGGATGGCGGAGCCTGGTGGGCTGCCATCTATGGGGTCGCACAGAGTCGGACACGACTGAAGCAACTTAGCAGCAGCAGCAGCAGCAGCAGCAATCCCCCTACTGCCACCCCTTCTTTTGCACAGGTCAAGTTAAAATAGGGATGTGACTACCTTGATTCTCCTCCTTCTCTGAATGCCTTCCATTTTTTCTGCTCCCTGGCTCATGCCCAACAGTGACTATTTAGAAAAATCCTGTAATAACAAGCAGTTTTTTAAAAATTAACTAATTAATTTGATAGCCCTGGATCTTGGCTGCTGTGCGTGGGCTTTCTCTAGATGTAGTGCACGAGATTGTTATGGTGGTAGCTTCTTTTGTTGCAGAGCACGGCCCCAAGGGTGAGCGGGCTCCGTAGTTGTGGCACACAGGCTTAGTTGCTCCTCGGCATGTAGAATCTTCCCAGACCAGTGACTGAACCTGTGTCCCCTGCATTGGCAGGCGGATTCTTAAACACGACCACCAGGGAAGTCCCAAGCAGTTGTTTTTTAAATGAGGAAGGGGACTATTAGAAGACTGGAGGATTTTATCCAAAGTGTACATCTCCTTGGATCCTAGCCTCACCCCAGGCAAGACATATCATAACCTCTGGGGAAAAGGCAGGGCATTGTATGTGTACTTTGAAAAATCTTCTCTTTCAGTTCTCTTATCTTGCCTCTACATCCACCCTCCCCCATTCTTGAAAACCTCCAGTGGAATGGAGGGAGCACCAATTTGATTTGACAGCTGGATCTGCTTCTTACACATTATAAAAGTCGTGTCAAATGGTTTAAGTTCTTCTGGTGGAGGGATGAAGTGGAGCTCTCTTGTGCTCCTGCTTGGTGACTGCTAGCGTGTTTGCGGCTATTCTTCATTCTTTTATTTCATTACCCAATGACACTGTCAGATCTACATTATAGTCAATCCTTGGATATGAGGAATGTGGGTTCCAGGACCCCCAAGGATACCAAAGTCTGCGGATGCTCAAGTCTCTTATTTATATAAGATGGTATGGTATTGTGTATAACCTATGTGCCTCTTCCCAGAAACTTTAAATAATCTCTGGATTACTTATAATACCTCATACAATGTAAATGATATATAAGTAGTTGTATAATATAAATATTATGGGCTTCCCAGGTGGTGCTAGTGGTAAAGAACCCACCTGCCAATGCAGGAGAAATGAGAGATGTGGATTCAATCCCTGGGTTGGGAAGATCCCCTGGAGGAGGGCATGGCAACCCATTCCAGTATTCTTGCCTGGAGAATCCCATGGTCAGAGGAGTTTGGTGGGCTATAGTCCAGAGGAGCCTGGTGGGCTACCCACCATGGGGTCATAAAAGAGTCAGACACGACTTAGCAACCTAATAACAACAACAGTTGATGATATCTATAAATAGGTTTATTTTCCACATACTGTTCTATTTCTTGGTATTTTTTTTTTACTAATTAATATATTACGGAGAGTTGTCCAGTTTAACAGATATATATATATCTACCTCATTCTAACAGATGAGTTGTATTCCATTGCTTGAATGGATTAGATTTGAGAGAATTTAACCAAGCTCCTTTTCATGGATATTCAGGTTGTTTCCAGAGTTTTTGGTTTTGTTCTCACGAAAAGTATGGCAATAAAAGTTTTTCTATATACAACGTTATGCACTAATTTTGAGTGTATCTAAAGGATGAACTACTGAAAGTAGAGCTGCTGGGCTCAAGGGTTTGTGCATTTAAAATTTGGTAGGTACTGCAAAGTTCCCTATTAAGAACTGCCTCAGTTTAGACTCCCATCAACTGTGAACATTCTTGCCGTATTGATATTGTCAAACTTTATAATCTTTGCCAGTCTAATGGGGGTAAGTGGAATTCTGTTGTTTTCGTTTGCATTTATTTGATTACATGGAACATTATACAGTTTTCATATATATGCTGTATTTCTCTGCCATACTAGTCAGCTTGGGCTGCTAAAACAAAATATCATTGACAGGGTGGCTTAAACAACAGGAATTTATTTATCATGGTTCTGGAGGCTGGGGAAAGTCCACAATCAAGGCACTGGCAGATTTGATGCTCCTGTGAGCACTCTTTTCCTGGCTTGGAGACAGCTGGCTTCTCACTATATCCTTAGATGGCAGAGAGAAAGACAGAAAGTGCTGGTTTTTCTTCCTCTTCTGATAAGGATACTAATCCAGTTAATGCTAAAGGAAATCAACACCAAACATTCACTGGAAGGACTGATGCTGAAGCTGAAGCTCAAATCCTTTGGCCACCTGACATGAAGAGCAGACTCATTGGAAAAGACCCTGATGCTGGGAAAGACTGAGGACAGGAGAAGGGGGTAATAGAGAGTGAGCTTGTTGGATGGCATCACTGACTCGATGGACATGAGTTTGAGCAAACTCTGGGAGATGGTGAAGGACAGGGAAGCTTGGTGTGCTGCAAGCTTGGTATACGACCATGGGGTTGCAAAGAGTAGGACATGAACAACAACAATCCCATGAGGGGAGAGGTCCCATCACGTGACATCATCAAAACCTAATTAACTCCCAAAGGTGCCATGTCCAAATACCATCACACTGGGGTTAGGGCTTTAAGACATGAACTTACGAAATGTCTGTAAACTGCCCATTCATGCCCTTTAAACCTACTTCCGTTGGGTTTTTTTTTCTTACTGATTTGTTAAAACTCTTAATGAGTGAGAGAAATCAGTGGTTTGGGGTCATTTGAGAAGCACCTCATGTTTTCTTCTTCAGTCTTGCTATGTCATGTGTATCTTGGGGAAGGGACAATGGGCTAGCAGTTGACAGAGCTTTGAGCTTCTATTGTTTTATCTCTCATTATGATTTATTCTTTGGTTTAGCTATTTGTCACTGACTAACCAAGGTCCTGTGGGTTAGTCCTAATTTTAGGAATAGTGTGTCTGAGAACACTTGGAATTTTTCCCATCCTGCCTCACAGAAAACTCCTTGATCATCAGAAAAGAAGGAGAGAGGAGGGTCGTCAGAAGGACTGGGAAGGAGCATAGGGCAGATGGGAGGCTGATGGAACTAGGAGGCTGATATCCAAAGCTCTCCTCCCTTTATTTTTTTCTTTGATATTTCTTTCTTTCTCTGCATTTCCCCTCCTTCTTTCCTTTCTGTTTCTTTGTTTCCCCCTTTGTTTCTGGCTGTGTACTATAAAAATATAATTCTGGAGCTTGTGGTCAGATTCTCACCATGGGGACTGAGATGGAATTTCAAGTCACTCACCATAATTCAACTTTATAAATTAGAGAATTCTTATGAATAGAAGAGGATGGAATGTGGTTTCATGTTTTCTTTCCCCAGGGACCCTGCCCAGTTGGGCAATAGGAAACTAAGTTAAGGGTGGGATTAGTTCTAGGAAGTGGATTTTTAGCTGCACGTCTAAGCTAGACATTATAGACAATGCCTTAGTTATCTGTGTTCATGATAAATCAGGAAGTGATGGGTAACTGAAGTCCCCAAATGTGCCAGAAATATACTTCCTCTGTTTGATTATCCCTATTATCTTTCTACTAGGACAATCAAAGTGGATTTATTTCTATTCATTTTACTCTTCTGTTTTCCACTAAAAGCACAGACAGGAAGGCAACATGCTGCATGAAAAAAAAAGTGCTAGAGTAGGAGTCATGTGTGTGCCTCAGTTGCTCAGTCATGTCTAACTCTTTGTGACCCCATGGACTGTAGCTCGCCAGGCTCCTCTATTTGTGGGAATTTCCAGGCAAGAATACTGGAGTGTGTTGCCATGCCCTCCTCCAAGGTATCTTTCCAACCCAACCTGAGTCTTCTGCATCAACAGATGGATTCTTTACCACTGAGCCACCAGGGAAGCCCAGAGTAGGGGTCAGGAGACCTCAATTTTAGTCCTGTCTGTGCCCCTCACTAGCCAGAGACTATGGGCGAATCATACAGCTTCTCTGAGCCTCAGTTTCTTCCTGTAAAAGAGACAAAATAATCAATCTCCCAGAGTGGCTCAGGGGCCCTGTAAAGTGTGACCTGGGGTTAGTGGTGCCAATACCATACAACCTGTCCCCATGCTTGTGAGCTGTCTGCACAGTGCTCAGCATAGAGAAGGAGCCCCACAAATGTCTGTATGCTTTCTTCCTTGTCCTGGAAGGACCAGCAGACTGTGTTAATTTCCTATGGCCATTGTAATAAATAACCAGAAATTTAATGGCTTAAAGCAACAGAAATTTATTCCTTCACAATTCTGGAGGCCAGACATTAAAATCAAGGTATTTTCAGGACTGTGCTTCTTCTAGTAGCTAGGGGTGAATTCTCCTTACTTCTTTCAGCTTCTGGCCTATGGCTGCTCAACACAGTCTCTGCTTCTATGGTCACATGGCCTTCTCCTCTGTCTTCTAAGGACACTTGTTATTGGATTTAGGGCCCCCTCCACCCCCCAGAAGAGGATGATCTCATCTCAAGATCCTTAATTACATCTACATTGACCCCTTTTCCAAATAAGGTCACATTTACAAGTTCTCAGGGTTAGGGCATGCACATATCTTTTGGGGAAAGCCACCATTCAAACCGCCCCACATACTCTAGGGATTACTTTATATATCAAGACTGCAACCTGATTCGACACTTGTTTTTTATAATCACCCAGTGAATCCATCATCAGTTTATTAATAAATCAGGATATGTCAGGGAGGAGAAGAAAGAACAAAAGCTTGTTTTCCGTTTACTGTGTTTTGTATTTACAAATAAGAGAAAAGCCTTCTCTCCTGGGTCAGTTTAGGACTGATGCGTTGACCGTATTTGTCACTCGTGTGGCCATCCCCGTCTTCTGTTCACATCTGGTGATTAGGAAACTGCAGCCCTTCAGTCACAGAACCTTCTGTCCTGACCTTGCTCTAATCATGTCTCCTGCTGGCTCCATCCCCATGACCTCTGACCTCTCACTGCAGCTCTCTGAACATGGTGCCCGTAGACTGGCAGGCTGACATCCAGCTCTGGGCTTAAACCTCTGATTAGATGGTTCTTTGCTGAGCTGCTCAGCCCTCTCACTCATCCTGCCTTAGTCACTCTCTGAACCTTCAGGACCCAGTTTAAACTCTCAAGGTCATCCAGAGACCCCTCTGTGCCCTGGAATGTAGTTGAGTGACAATGACAGTGCTCGGCCACTCAGCTGTGTCCGACTCTTTGTGACCCCATGGACCATAGCCCGCCAGGCTCCTCGGTCCATGGGATTTCCGAGGGATACTGGAGTGAGTTGCTATTTCCTCCTCCAGGGTAGTTTCCCATGGAGGGAAGATCAAACTCGGGTCTCCCGCCCATTGCGGGTGGATTCCTTACCACTGCACCACCTAGGAAGGCCGTAGTTGAAGGAAGGAGGCCTCAGCTGAACAAGCCCCATGGTTTCAGGGTAACCGAGTGCCAGGACTCTACCCCGCAGCTGAGATCTGGAGGGCTTTTAATGACCACAGTGTGCTGCAGCAGTGGCTTACACTCACTCCCTGAGCACTCGCCTTAAGCACTTGGGTGGGTTTCCTCAAAGAGTCCTCACACCACCCTCTGAGGTAGTCTTGGCTCCGTGTCTCCAGGTGCTGTGAAGGAGTTCAACCTTACTGGGTTTGTTCCACACAAAGGGGAAGACAGTCCCTGTACCTTCTCACCTCTCAGAGGTATCCTGGGGATAGAGGAGTATAACTGTGAAAGGTCTTCAAACTCTTGGAGTTTTGGGTAAACAATGCTACCTAAAACCAATATCTAAAAAAAAAAAGCTGAGGTAATCTGGAGGCATTTATGCATGTCATATAGAAGCCTGAGGTTCACTGAAAAACCCTCCTTTCAAGGAAAGTCAAAATGTTGCTCAGGGCTTCTGTGGTGGCTCAGTGGTAAAGAATCTGCCTGCAATGCAGGAGACCCCGGTTCAATTCCTGGGTCAGGAAGATCTGCTGGAGAAGGGATAGGCTACCCACTTCAGTATTCTTGGGCTTCCCTTGTGGCTCAGCTGGTAAAGAATCCACCTGCAATGCGGGAGACCTGGGTTCGATCCCTGGGTTGGGTAGATCCCCTAGAGAATGGAACAGCTTCCCACTCCAATATTCTGGCCTGGAGAATTCCATGGACTGTACAGTCAGTCCATGGGGTTGCAAAGAGTTGGACACGACTGAGTGACTTTCACATAGTGTTACTTGGTGTCCCAAGGGTACGAAGGACATTCCAGGGGAATGATCCAGAAGCTCAAGAGCAGTTTGCTGGAGAGAGAGCAGGCAGTGCTGGAACTGCCTATATTGGGGGCTGAGGAGACTCGAGTCCAACCTCTGCTGCAACCACATGACCAAGGCAGGCCACAGGCTCTGATCCTTGGGTGGGAAACTTCATCTCTGAAAGGCGAGAATGTTTGTAACCAGGGCTGCCGAGAGGACTAGAAATTACATGTGCTATCTGGCACCAAGTGGATACCAGAATAATTACAGCTATTTTACCGTGATTCCTCCTCTGAGGACTTCTCAACCCATACCCTACCCAGCCAGGCAGCCGGTTCCCCGGGAGACTCCTCTAGTCTTGTCTTAAGCTGCATAAAGCTCTTTGCTGCTAGGTCCAGTCCATTTGTGCAACCTGGGGTGCTTCTCTCCTTGTTCTCAGGTCCTAGCTCAACACTGGTATACATCTGGTACTCAGAGCCTGTCTGCATCATGAACAGAAGGGTACCCATGCTCAGCACTCTGCTTGGCATGATAGCTCTCTGTGAAAGGGCCAGTTAAATGCATGGGAATGTTGAATCACCTTCAGGATAGAACTTTAACTTTCTGACATTTTTAATCTCTCCTGATTCACCACAGAAGCAGAAAAGATGATCATTATGGTTTTACCAAGCATGTATTTAGTGCCTGCTCTCTGCTGTGTGTGTAGATATCCTAACTTAAATCTTCTTAGAGCCTTGTGAGGTAGGTAGGTACCATCCCGCTTTAGGACACAGAGAGCTTCAGAAACTTTCTGGTCACACTGGTAGAAGTGGCAGGGGTGTGATAGGGGCATCTGCTTCTGGAGCAGGGCCTCTAAACCCTGATACTGCGTTGCCTTTACTGCATGGAGACACTGGGCTGTGGCCTCCTCACCGACTTGAGGGAAGCCCTGTCCTTCTAGCCTGGACCCCAAGGACCTGTGGGGTAAGCCTCAGTTAAGATGTGAGAGCAGTGCATTGCGCTCTCCAAGGCCATGGTCCCCAAAGCCAGGGTCACATAGGTGAGCCCTATGTACTTGTGCCTTTGTGTGTCCCTTCCTTTATTTAAAAAAAAAAAAAATATATATATATACAAAATATAAAGTAATTATATAAATATAAAATATATATAAAATATGTATATGTATACACATACAGTTGTGCCTTTGTATGTCTCTTCCTTTATATATATATATATGTATGTATGTATGTATGTGTGTGTGTGTATAGACATATGTTCATCCTATTTTATTAGTTCATCTGTATGAAGACGAGTATAACCCAAGCTGGGTTCTATCTTGTTTTCAGATTTTAACACAGGCCCTGTGCCAACTTGTGCCTAATGGATAAGCCTTTTCGGTTATCCACGGCCTATGCGGGTTAAGCAGCAGCGTGTATTGCAGTCCCCTAACGAGCCTCTGTCTCCACAGGTCCCGCAGCGGATGGCTGTGGCCGAGGGCGCTCCGGAGGACGGCGGTGGCGGCGCCCCGGGCGTGTGGGGCTCCTGGGGCCCCTGGTCCGCCTGCTCCCGCAGCTGCAGCGGCGGCGTGATGGAGCAGACGCGGCCCTGCCTGCCCAGCTCGTACCGCACACGCGGGGGACCGCGGCCCGGAGCCCCCGCGCGCGCTTTCGCGGGCCACGTGGTGTCAGCCGTGCGCACATCGGTGCCGCTGCACCGGAGCCGCGAGGAGACACGCGCCCCTGCCGGCCTCAACTCCAGTCGCCAAGGCCCGGCGCTGCGAGGCAGCCGACACCCGCAGGCCCGGGGCCGCGAACCCACGGCGGAGAGAAGGTACCTGCCCTCCTGACCCCCGCGCACCCTCCCGCTATCGTCCTTGTACCTGCTGGGATGTGCTGCGCTCGCCACTCTTCATCCTAGATCGCTCGGTTAAAGCTTTGCTTCTGCCAGGTGGGGAGGAATTCTTGGCTCCACAGATCTCCTTCCATCCTTTGATTTATTTTGCAGCCCTTTAAAGCGTTGAGGCCACTCCCACCCACTCTGTGATTCTGAATAGTCTTCAAAGTGAAGCTGAGTTTAAGAATGTCCTTAAGCTCAACTTTAGGGAGGCCCTGCGGAGGACTGAAAAAGCTACCTGGAGCGAGGAGATATCCTTCCTCGTGCTCCTCTAGTGCTGGGGGAAAGGGAGAATCCTGGCCGCAGGCTGTGTGGATTTGAGCTAAGAACACAAAACAAGGGGCTTTTTAAAGCCAAGAGCTGACATGAGTTTGGAATCCCTGAACAGGATCGGTGTCTGGAGTCTAACTTGCTCCCAGCCTATAGATTTCAGGATTCTATGAATTTTTCTAGAAAGTTTCTCCAAAGTATTTTGGGTGAACTCACAACTGTGAGAATATGTCTAATTAATTAGACATATTATAATTAGATCTAGATATTTTTTAGAGTCAACAAAATGTAAACTCTAGAAATGGCGTAGTGGTATCAGAATAGTTGTATAACTCTCCAAAGCCTTAGGTGGCTAGGCTAGCATAAATAAGCCAAAATAGGCAATGCCCATGGCAAGGTAGGAATACAGATGCTAAGGAAAACTTGTTAGTGAATTAATCGACCAACATTCACAGATTATTCAGTATCCATTCTGCAGCATTTGTTGGGCATCCAAGGTTCATGATAAATTCTGAGAGAATATTCCTATGAAAGCAATTTTTTGTTCAGTTGTATAGTCCTTTCTGACTAAGACCCCGTGGACCACAGCACACCAGGCTTCCCTGTCCTTCACTGTCTCCTGGAGTTTGCTAAAACTCATGTCCATTGAGTCAGTTCTGCCATCCCA
Organism: Bos mutus; assembly: GCF_027580195.1. Classification (NCBI taxonomy): domain Eukaryota; kingdom Metazoa; phylum Chordata; class Mammalia; order Artiodactyla; family Bovidae; genus Bos; species Bos mutus. Next base: position 17,598,572 of record NC_091626.1, read on the forward strand.
CCATCTCGTCCTCTGTCAGAGAATGAAAGTGATAAACAACAAACATTTACAGGAAGAATAGCAAGTATAAGGTGTGCTCACTGGGCTTAAAGAAAGTGAAAGTCTTTGTCGTTCAGTTGTGTCAGACTCTTTTTGATCCCATGGACTGTATGGGATCCTCTGTCCATGAAATTCTCCAGGCAAGAATACTGGAGTGGGTAGCATTTCCTTCTCCAGGGTATCTTCCTAACCCAGGGATCGAACCTGGATCTCCTACATTGCAGGCAGATTCTTCACCATCTGAGCCACCTGGGAATTCCTGCTGCACTTAAGAAATACTTAGTTTAGTCATTAAACCAAATTAATGCCCAGTTCAGGGAGGGTGCAAGTGTATAAGATGGGCTGCCTGGCCCCTCTTGTCACTTGCAGTTCAGATATTAGCATCGATGGCCACCCTTCCCCACTGTAGTTAACACTGCCTGAGGCCTTCTCAGCTGCCAGCCACCTAGAAATAGAGCGGAGTTACAACCCAGCCACCCTTGCCTGCACAGGTCTTTCTTGACTTGGTTGTTAGGATTTTGGAGAGAAAGGGCCATTTCACAGAGAAGATGCTTTGGCCGAATCCTAAATTGATAAACCAAATTTGAGCTGATAGAAGGGAGAGTTTGGAGGCCTGGCTGGCCTGCCAGTGGGAGAGTAAAAGAGAGATCACCTGGGAGAAAGTGCTTCCTTCTTTCTCTGTTCCTGTGTATAGACCCGAGGACCCCCCAGTATCACTCTGGGACTGAGAGGCTGCTGCTTCTAAAGCCGAGGGTTTGGTTTGTGTTCTCTCTCTTCATCCTGACCACAACCCCATAATAACATAGCTCTCCAGTCCCTTATCTAAATGCTTATGGCAGTGGGCATTTTAGAATTGAGAACTGTTCAGAGTTTAGCAAGGTGATTCAGGGCATATTTCACATGTTAATGGCATTCCTTCCATGGCATGGGGCAGCACCCCATCAGCAAACACATTACTATTGCTGCAGTGAAACCTCCAAATGTTCACATCAGCAGGGAAGGGAAAAAAGACCATAAAATGCCTATGTCAGTTAAGGCGAGGCTTGCTGCCCGAAGAGTTTTGGTACCAAGCAGAAAAATGCAAAAAGTAAAGGAAAGACAAAAAGTTGGTTTTCCAAACGCCTGGTTTCAAAATTGCAGATTTGTAACAGCTTATGGAATGCCTGTTCTGTACCAGCCACTGTTCTTGTCTCTTTTCACGGACAACCCTATGAGATAGGTACTAATATCATCCTCATTTTAGAGGTGAGGGAACAGAGGCCCAGAGAAGGGGCGTAACCTGCCCAAGGTCACACAGCTAGTCTGTGAAGAGTCAGGATTGGAACTCAGGCAGTCCTGGCTCTAAGGATGTGATGCGGTGTTGTTACACATAAGGAGCTAAGGTCTGAAGAGGTTTAAGTGATTGCTCAGATTCCTAGAGCCATGAGAAAGCTGAGATTTGAAGGTGCTACTGACTCCAACCTCAGATATGCAGATGACACCACCCTTATGGCAGAAAGTGAAGAGGAACTAAAAAGCCTCTTGATGAAAGTGAAGGAGGAGAGTGAAAAAGTTGGCTTAAAGCTCAACATTCAGAAAACTAAGATCATGACATCTGGTCCCATCACTTCATGGGAAATAGATGGGAAAACAGTGGAAACAGTGTCAGACTTTATTTTTGGGGACTTCAAAATCACTGCAGATGGTGACTGCAGCCATGAAATTAAAAGACGCTTACTCCTTGGAAGGAAAGTTATGACCAACCTAGATAGCATATTCAAAAGCAGAGACATTACTTTGCCAACAAAGGTCCGTCTAGTTAAGGCTATGGTGTTTCCAGTGGTCATGTATGGATGTGAGAGTTGGACTGTGAAGAAAGCTGAGTGTGGAAGAATTGATGCTTTTGAACTGTGGTATTGGAGAAGACTCTTGAGAGTCCCTTGGACTGCAAGGAGATCCAACCAGTCCATTCTAAAGGAGATCAGTCCTGGGTGTTCTTTGGAAGGACTGATGTGAAACTGAAATTCCAATACTTTGGCCACCTCATGTGAAGAGTTGACTCATTGGAAAAGACTCTGATGCTGGGAGGGATTGTGGGCAGGAGGAGAAGGGGACGACAGAGGATGAGATGGCTGGATGGCATCACCGACTCGATAGACATGAGTTTGAGTGAACTCCGGAAGTTGGTGATGGACAGGGAGGCCTGGCGTGCTTCGATTCATGGGGTCGCAAAGAGTCGGACACAACTGAGCGACTGAACTGAACTGAACTGAACTAACTCCCAGATCCGTGGAGTACTAGGGACTTCTCTTCCAGCCTCTGTGGTTGAGAACCCAGGAGAGCTGCCTGGGGAACAGGCTCCAGTTGGCTGCAGGCCTGGGCTGCAGGCATTCCAGCCCATGCGTTTTGGCAGCAGGAATTTTTTTTCCTTCTAACTTATTGACAAGGGGCCAATTACTGTTTACTATGAAGTTCCTACAAGTTTCTATCATGCTTTTGTAATTTGACAGTTTCAGATGAAACAATCCAAATATTAGCCTGGAAGACCCACACTGCTGACAAATGTCGAGCTCTTCCTAGCTGACGAAAATCACATTTGCTTATATTTATTAGTCATTAGGAACTTGCATAGCATATGTGACCCCAGAAGAGATGTCAGTGTGTTCTCTGGATGGCTGTTTGCCTAACTCTCTGTTTCAGGTTCAAGGTTTGAAGCAGAGGCCATTGGGGGTTTAGATGTTTAAGAAACTGTTAGGTTGTTATGCTGGCCAACTGAAAACCTAACTGGAGCCAGCTGACAAATAAAACAAAATGATACAACCTTCTAACAAATATTTATTAAGCATCTAATATGTTGTAAGGCCCCAGACAGACACAAAGGTATAAAAACCAGATTAGGGATGCTCCAGGTTCTTACTGACAGTTAGAGCAGCTGTTTGCAAGTGTAACTTTTTTTTTGTAGTCTTTAAAAAAATTTTTTTTAATTGGAGAATAATTTCTTTACAATGTTGTGTTTATTTCTGTGGTATAATAATGTGAGTCAGCTGTAATATACATATATTCCCTCCTTGAGCCTCCCCGTGCCATCTCGCCCTGCTGGGTCATCACAGTGCAGTGAGCTGAGCTCTCTGTTATAGAACAGCTTCCCACTAGCTGTCGGTTTACACATGGTCGTGTATATATGTGAGCACTACTCTCTCTCCTTCCCCCGCTGTGTCCACGAGTCCATTTTCTACAGCTGCCTCTCCATTCCTCTCCCGTGAATAGGTTCATCTGTACCATTTTTCTGGACTCCATATATATGCGTTAATATATGATACTTGTTTTTCTCCTTCTGTATGACAGACTCCACTTTAACTTTTTTTTTAAGTTTATTTTTAGTTGGAGGATAATTGCTTTACAATGTCGTGTTGGTTTCTGCCATACCAAACTTAACTCTTTTTTGAAGCGTAAGAATCCTGTCTGCAAAATCAGTCTTAGGTAGAGGCTCAGTTTGTCACACAGACAAAAGCTGAGCTGCTCTGGTTGAAGCCTCAGAGGCCTTGCTGTAGAAATCCAGGGTCTAGATCCAAATGCAGCAATGGTTTTCAACCTCTGTTGACCATAAGAATCCTTTGCCCATCTTTTAGAAGTCTTGACACTCTGGTTACATCCCAGATGAACATCTGGATCTCAGAGGGTTATGCTCGGATATCTATATAATGTCAATCCAGCCAAGGTTGGGAACCACTGATCTGGAAGTATCTCTTTGGAACCTCCAGGTTCCATGGTAAGTCATTTAGGAATCAGTATTGTCCAGCAGAACTTTCCAGGTTTGGTGAGCACCTGGAATCACTTGCAGTGGGGTGGGGAGGTTTGTTAAAAGTGGGGTTGCCCACATGTATAAATAGATAATTAATGAGAACCGACTGTATAGCCCAGAGAACTGTAATCAGTGCTCTGTGGTGACCTAAATGGGAAGGAAACCCAAAAGAGAGGGGCTGTATGTATAGCAGATGCACTTTGCCGTAGGAACTAGCACAACATTGTAAAGCAACTATACTCCAATAAAAATTAATTTAAAAAATAAAAAATAGCATAAAGAAGTTCTAAAAAAAAAAGTGGAGTTGCCCAACCCCCACTCTCTCCGTTGCGTAATGAGGATTCTATCTGTAGGTCTGTGCTGTGACCTGTGTAGCTTGATTTTAAATGATTTCAGTGTGCTCCAGAGTTTGAGAACCACTGCTCTAGAAAGTTGGAAAACACATGAGTGTAAATGCCTTCCGGACAAGGCAGTGTGTTGAAATAGTCATGGTAATGGTGATGGCTACCATTTTGGAGCTTTCATATGTACACGTGCTATGTCAAATGCACTGTAATACTGGCTTGGCCAAAAAGTTTGTTCAGGCTTTTCCATAAGGTGGTACAGAGAAGCCCAAATGAACTTTTTGGTCAACCCAATGTTTACAACTCACATGGCCCTATGAGGAGGTTGCAAAGACTCACATTTTACAAATGAGGAAACTGAGACTCTGAGGAATGAAGTGACTCCATCAAGGTCACCCACTTCAGAAGCAACAGAACCAGAATTCTCAGTAGATTTGTCAGAGTCCAGCACTAAAGCTCTTGTCTCTGAAATGAGTACTTTTCTTTCTTTTTTTTTTTTTGCTTCTGGCTCATTTTATTTTGTATAAAATTTTAATGTAATTTTTTATTGAATATACTTTTTTTTAGTGGCTTTTTTTTTAAGCTTTACAATATTGTATTGGTTTTGCCATACATCAACATGAATCTGCCATGGGTGTACACGTGTTCCCCATCCTGAACCCCCCTCCCTCCTCCCTCCCTGTACCATCCCTCTGGGTCATCCCAGTGTACCAGCCCCAAGCATCCTGTATCCTGCATCAAACCTGGACTGGCAATTTGTTTCTTATATGATATTATACATGTTTCAATGCCATTCTCCCAAATCATCCCACCCTCGCCCTCTCCCACAGAGTCCAAAAGACTGTTCTATACATGTGTGGCTATTTTGCTGTCTCGCATACAGGGTTATCGTTACCATCTTTCTAAATTCCATATATATGTGTTAATATACTGTATTGGTGTTTTTCTTTCTGGCTTACTTCATTCTGTATAATAGGCTCCAGTTTCATCCATCTCATTAGAACTGATTCAAATGTAATCTTTTTAATGGCTGAGTAATACTCCATTGTGTATATGTACCACAGCTGAAGTGAGTATTTTTCAAACGGGCGTTTTAAAAGTGAGGCTTCTCGTTTCCAGCAGGTGTGGTCCAGAAAAGCTAAGTGGAGGTTAGAGACATGTCTTGAAAAGTGCGTGAGGTTTGGTAGTCGAGATTTAAAAGAACTGCTTCTCTTCCTTGCAGTGTTTAGCTCTCTTACCGGGAAATCCTTGCATGTAGTCCTGGGCAACAGAGGGGTTCAAAAAAGTTGGAAGCCATGGTCCTTGTCCTTGTGGGCCTGACACTGAGACTGGGGATGAGGGGAAACCCACAGAGCACTGAAAGGGCCAGAAAACAGTAAAGATGTGACCAGAGTTCAGGAAGATTGGAAAGTCCTTGTGGGATGGAGCTGTCAGGAAATACTGCACAGAACAGATAGAATTTGAACCCAACCTTGATGAATAAATAGAATTTACTTGGCTGGAATTATGTGGAAAGAGTCTACCATTTGTTTGCCATATCAGATCTTTGTCTCATTAAAACACACACACTCACACTTTAAAAAACCTTAGAAATCGTGTCATCACTGACTGGTGCTCTCCCAAGCAGCCTAAAGGTACTTAACTCCTCTGAACCTCAGGGGCTTCATCTTTCAAATAAGAGCAGCATATGATAAGATACATGTTCCAATGCTGTGCTCTCAAATCATCCCGCCCTTGCCTTCTCCCACAGAGTCCAAAACACACATGTACACCCATGGCTGATTCATGTCAATGTATGGCAAAACCACTACAATATTGTAAAGTAATTAGCCTCCAATTAAATAAATTAAAAAAACAAAACAAAAAACAAGAGCAGCAATAGTAATACCTATCATGTGGGATTGTTGAATCTTGAAATGAAATAATATTTGCATTGCCCAGGCCATAGTACTTGCTCAGAAAATTATAAATCTAATTCCCGTTATGAATTTAGAGGCTGGGCAGTAAAGTGTTAGGTAGTCCCAATTAGAACTCTCATTAAACTCATCTGTACTTACCATATTCCTCCCAGACTTGCCCTTCTAGAGAGCCTTTTTCAAAGTTAAAGGTAATACTCATGACTTAAACTAAGTTTGGTAAACTAATACTTCTCTGTTTGAGATGAAAAATGAAAAATTTCTCCAATATTTACCCCAAAACTCTTAGTAATAACTTACATATATAATGACTGTATATAATGTTACATTTTGGGTTGGCCGAAAAATTCGTTTGGGTTGTCTGTAACATGGAAAAATCCAAACTTTTTGGCCAACCCAATATCTAGTAACACTGAAACCATCTCTACCGTGAACTCCAAAATCTGTGTGGGATCACAGGGGAAACCAGCTAGCCATGGTCAACAGCTGGCCATGCAAAAGTTTTCACATTAAGTATTTGCTTTTAAAGGCTTCCTCTGAATTACAGGGCTTAATTCAGAGAGATGACCCGGGCATTACCGTTTCGTGTTTCATTTTCGTTTTAATTCAATCAACGTTCCTGGTATATTTGTTATGAACCAGGCCCTGTGCTAAATACAGAGGGATAGTCAGGGAAAGGAGGTGTGGTTTTCAAGGACCTCCACACCTAATGAGCAAACAGCCCAGGGATAACCACCAGAATGCAGTGTAGTGAGTATCCTGCCTGTGGGGTGAGTGAAGGGTTGCAGGAACACAGAGGTGGAGCTCATTCTTGGAGAATTAAGATACCTGGTGGTGGAAGTACTGCCTTGTGGGGTGACTTTGCATTACTCAGGTGGGAAAGAGCTGGGAAGTACTTGGTATGGATGGGAGATGGCAGTGGTTTGGTGATGCAAGAAGAACAAAGTCTCCTTGACTTCAAGGAGTGCATGCTGGTGGGGTCGGGGAGGGAGACAAGCAGACATTGACCAAGTGCTCTCTTAAGAGGGATACTCAGGGTGTGGGGAAGGAAGGGAGGGGCAGAAGGAGGCCTGGGGAGCCAGAGAAAGCATCACAGAGGCAGTGATGACTGAACTGAATTTTGAAGAAGAAGGATTTTAGCAGAGGTCATTCCCCAAAAAGCAAACTGCGAGGGCATGGTGAGCCTGTCACGTTCTGGAAGTTCTCAGTGGTCTGATGGGGCTGGAGCACAGGCTGTATATGAGGGTGTGTGCAGGCGAGACTGGTTAAGTCCACAGGCTCCTTTCCAAGGAGGGGTTATCAGGCAGTCCTAAGGGGACTGAAATAGAATTTCTTTGAGAGAGGCAGTCCCTGTAAACATGGAAAACCAACTCTTTTCCATCTTAAAGCAAGATGATGTCTCCTTTGTATAGTTGGTTTAAATCTCTTAATGCCCTTGGGATTTTTCACAATATTTGGCTCTGCCACCCCCTGCCCCCTCTCTGTAAAGCTTAGGGAGCTAGGGTTTGCTGCCTGGGAGCCTGGGCTTGCTCCTCCAGGTTTGCAATAGGTGTTCCAGTCTCCTATTGATGCTGTAACACTGACCACAGATTTGGTTGACGAAAAACAGCACAAGTTTTTCTCTTACGGTCTGGAACTCAGAAGTCTAAATCAAGGTATTGGAAGGGCTATTTTCCTTCTTGGGGCTTCAGAGGAGGATTTTTTTCCTTCTCTTTTCCAGCTTGTGGAGTCAGCCTGCCTTCCTTGGCCTGAGGATTTTTCCTCCCGTCACTCAGCCCTCTTGCCTCTGTCATCTCATCTCCTTCTCTAACTCTTATCCACTGATCTTCTCCTTTTATAAGGACCCTTGTAATTACATGACACCCACTCAGATAATCCAGAATAATCTCCTCATTTCAAAATCTTTAGCACACCTGCAAAAATCCCTTTGCCACATAAAGTTACTTTTCACAGGTTCTGGGGATTAGTATGTGGGCATCTTGGGATGGAGTGGGGTGGGGTGGGGAGTATTAGCCAGCCTATCATAATGTACATGCATTTGGGGGTCTTGAGAATACCCTAGTAATAGGACAGTTTTTTTGCTAGCAGAACCACCAGCCACTTCCGCATGTCATGCCTGGTAGTTGTTTATGGGAAATCCAGCAGCACAGGTTTCAGCAGAACAAAGAACAAGAAGGATGCATTCCCCATCATGCCCTCATGTGCTCTTCTTCGGACAGGCGGTGTTAATCAGGACAGTGATAATGAAGTTAAACATATTAGTTGCCCAGGGCAGCTGGCATAGAATAAGGAACTCTGTATTCCAGTCCAGAGTCCAGGGTCCAGTCCCCAGCTCTCGCTAACGCTTTGATCTTGGGGAAGTCACCTCATTTCTCTGAGCCTTGGTTTACATGTTTATAAAATGAAGGGATTTTATCCAGTCATTAAAGTCTCTGGCCTGATGTTGATGTGTTGTTGTGGTCCAGTTGGGTTGCTCTTTTAAATGCTCCCACCGTCCTTCTACCATCCGCAGTGATGGAGGGATGGTGGCTGGGAGGCATGGCTCTCAGACCTGTTTTCCAACATGTTCAGGAATGTGATGGCTTTCTCGCTCTCCCTCTCTCTGAATCCACAACATAACCCACCGTTCAGACTTCTGCCCCATCACGTGAGTTTTTCTTAAAAGTGCCATCCACACGTCTGAGCCCCTCTTCTTGGTCTCCCCCTGGACCTTTTCTGTTGGAGGCATCTGCATGTGTTTCCTCGCTTGGAGAAGCTCCGGGCTGGGAGTCATTACACCCTCTTCCTGTCTCATGGCCATCATTTGCTAACTGGATGACCTTGGGGAATCACTTCATCTAATCTATAAAATCTGCATAATTATTTGTCGTCTGTCTTCCATACAGTCCTGCAGAGAGGGTCAGTTGAGGTAACAACTGTAAAAGTACTTCAAAAATACAAGACAGGATTCAAAACCAACATGGCTTGATAATTTTATTATCACTGACCAGATCACCCTGGGTTTTTAGAGCCTTGTATCTTTTCTGTAACATCTTGTCTGTGCATGCATGTGCGTGTGAACATGGAGTGTATATGTATGTGTGTTTGCTTGAAAGGTCTGTTGTTTCGAAACAGGACAGACAGGATCAGCCCTAGATCCTAGGCTGTCCCTCCATTTCCTACCTCTTCGGGGAATTGTCTTTGGCTTATGGGTAAGAATCAGTTGTATTTTTAGCTCCTCCTTTCCTGCTCACTTTCTTGGAGGCCATTTGCATTTCATCATCAATAACTCTGGAGCAATATGTTATTTCTGTCCCAAGGGCCCCTGGAGCTGAGTAGGCCCCTTCATGATGCTGGATAGGAAATTTTGCTGTTAATTAAACTTCACAAAGCCACATGCCATTTTCCTGACCCTCTGTTGAAACTTAGGGAGTCTTGTTACATCCAAGGGGGGCAAAAACCACACAGCAAAAGACGGGAAAGCTTTTGGCCTTGTCTGTGTTTCTCCTTGGAAAATCTCCCTGATAATCTGGGCAGTTAGCAGAGCAAGCAGGTACATCTGTTTTTAAAATGCAGACTCTATATTTTCAGTGTTTTTTGTTTTCTTCCTGCAAGGACAGTTTTGTTTCTTTTCCTCCTTTTAAAGCAGGATTTCCACTTAGTCCCTGAATTGTTTGACATGAAGTTACCTGTTGATGCTAACCAGATAGACGGTGTTTTAATATGCTTCGGTTTCTGAATCTGAAACCTTAGCCCCTCTTCGGTGCGAGCGTTTGTAACAGAGCCGGGCCCACTGGTATGTACGCTTCTGCCTGTAGGTTAGGAGAGATTGGAGCCAGATTTTAAGCTTGAGTGACTCTGCTCGCAGACAAGGCTCCAAAGAGCCCTTGTTCCTTTCTTGTGGCATTTCATTAAGTGTCAGAAGTATTTCATTAGTTATCAGAACAAAGATCACATTTGCCATAAGAATGCTGCATTGAATCCCCTCCAAGTCATTCATAACTCAGGGTTCCAGAAGAGAAGGGTGATGGGCTCTGGAAAAAGCCTGACAGCAATATGTGTGTCCCAGAAGGGGATCTCAACCTTGCATCCGGGACCCCTAGGGCTTCTCCTTGGATGCTCGCCTGGTGGCAGTCAGAGAGGCCTTTGTGTGAGCATGGTGGGGGAGTACATCTCCTATGTGTGGCGTTACCGTCATCTGCTTTAGTCACCCGCTTCCTGCACACGTTGCTGATTTAGTTGTAGGAAAGGAAATTATTTTTATAGCACCTGCTATGTGCCACATTAGTCACATGTGTATTTGAACCTTAAACAGCCCTGTTTTACAGTTGAGACCACTGAACTGAGGTCGAAAGATCCCCAGCGTCTTGCTCCTTTAAGTGGTGGAGCGGATCAGAGCGCAGGATTGCCTGACCCCAGCCGCTTCACTCTTCCCACTCCAAGCCTGTAATGTGGATGCAGGTAATTTACCTGTGAGAGAGTTTGGAATGCAGAGGCTATGGCCTCACTGTTGGTTTTCATGGTTCAGTACTAACAGCCCCTCAAGAGCATTTCGAGTCCTTACTTTCTTACCTTAACTATGTGCACTTTCCTGGGCATATAGCCCTTCTGGCTCATCTCTGTTAATTGTAACAAGGGCAGCCACAGTGGATGTTTATTGAGGGTTTACTGTGTGTAACAGGCTGAATACAGCTCTCTCCCCCCACCCACCCCAAAGGTATGGAGTCCCCTAGAGCCTGAAAATGCTAACTTATTTAGAAATGAAAAAGCCTTTGCAGATATAATGAAGGATCTTGAGATGGGGAGATTATCCTGGTGGGCCCTGCATGCAACCATGAGTGTCCTTATAAGAGATGGGCAGACAGAAATTTGATACCCAGACACACAGAGGAGAGGTGAAGGCGCTGTTCTTGAAAATGGGAGGGATGGGGCCACAAGCCAAGGAAAGCTGGCTGCCACCAGAAGCCAAAAGAGGCCAGAAAAGAGACTCCTCAGAGATTCCTGAGGGAGCACAGCCCTGCCAACAACTCCATTTCGGTCCATTGACCCTCATCTCGAACTTCTGGCCTTCAGAAGTGTGAGAGAATCAATTTCTGTTGTTTTTAGCCACCGAGTTTGTGGTAGTTTGTAGAGCAGCTATAGGAAACATATGCAGCATTGAAGGCTCTGAGCTAAACCTCTAGGGACTATAATGCATAAAGTAATCCATATTATCCTTCTTTTTTAAGTACAAGAACTCTGCACTCAGAGAGATGAAGTAATGAGCCTTGGGGCCCAGAGCTAATAGTTTGGAGAACAGGGCTTTGAACCGGAGTTTGGCTCTAAGCCTCTGCTCTTAACCACCGTATAGTTCTTTCTTCCTGTCCCCTGACTTATTTCTCGGCCTCATGCCCTCTACATCAGGCCTAGGTCAAGATCAGGCCTTGCCCCAGAGACTTCCTTTCCCTCTTTTATGGTTTGACTTCCAGGCATGCATTATTTTCTTTTTCCTATAGAAACACTTAGTCCCTCGTGGGCCTTGTGGATCCAGCAGCAGTTAGCTAAGATTTCCCTTTTCCTCAGTGATGAGAACATGTGGGCTAGTGCTAAAAATGTTTTCTTTCTGGATGTGGAGGGAAGCAGTAATTTCCCCCACCCTGTTTTCCAGTAAATTCTCATTCCAAGCAGTCCATCCCTGTAATCCTTGGTGAATGGCATTTGGTATTTATAAGCTGTACTCTGTTGCAGCAGTTTAAGCTCCTTAAGAGCTTACTATTCATTCATTCGTTCAGTAACATTTGTTAATATCACAGTAATATCCATTCATGTAGACTTTATATCTTGGAAAGTTGTTTAATATCTTTTAGACTCAGTTTCCTTATGTATAAAATTGGAGTAATGACCCACGTTACTGTTTGCAGTGAGAGTTAATGGATAACATGTATAAACCATTTGGCAGGTGTTCAGTAAGTTGCTGCGATCTGAATACTGAATTTATGTAAGTACATGATGCTATTTGAGGGGATGGAGTAAGGTCTAGGACAAATCCCTTTTTCCTTCAATTAACTGAGGGTAACAGACCTGCACCCCCCCAAAAAAAAAAAAACTTGTCTAATTCAAGTGAGAATGTTATGAATTTTTTTCACACACATTAGAAATATTTCATATTTAAAATAAATAAAAAATATACATGGTACATAGGTACACATTAAGTGGTATGTGTAAAAGAGGAGACATTCAGAACCTGAGAGAAACACCGTTGCTTCCTCCATGGACGAGTCACATGAAAAATGCTCAGGAAATGTAAGTTGCGTCATCAACACATTACTGCTCCATTATTAAACTCAGCAGCAGATATAGAGAATAGTCCTTCTGTTTGCTTCAACCTGCTGGGGGTCAGCCTCTGGGCAGAGAGCACTGTTTGAGAGGCCCCGGGGAGAGGGGTTAGGAGCTCGCGTTTGCTCAGCGCCTGCCTGGCCAGGTACTGTGCCCCACAGGTCATCTCCTTTGGTCTCCCTTTTAAGCCCCTGAGTCCCCCAGGGCTGCTCAGGTGCAGATCACAACACACACCAGCAACAGGTTTGATTCTCAAGAGGGCTCGTCTCAGTTAAGCTGGAGAAATGAATGCCTTTACTGTTCTTTCGTGCAAATCCAGGCTCAACCTCCCTGCCCCCATTTGGCTGTCTGCCTCTGCAGTGACCCTCATGTGTGAAGGTTGCAGGCTCCGTGTCTCTCTTCTTGGGGACAGTTTAGCTGTCATGGTAACCACCATTTACAGAGAGTCCACAAGGGCTAGGCCCTTTACCTTCATTATTTTGTTTAACCCTCATGGCAACCACTGATGAGGTAGGTACCATTATTCCGTTTTGCCACTGGAGATAGGAAATGTGGCCTGACTGACCCAGGATCACAAGGTAGTAAGTGGCGACCTGGATGGTTTGATGGAGTACCCAGGAGCTCTCTATTGCCCCGGTTACCACCCCTGTCTCAGTTGATCTCTTATTTTCCTCATCTTCAGGGATGCCCTGCCCAGCGTGAAACAGGGTGGGGCCTCCATCTTTCTCTGAGCAATCGAATGTTAACTTAGTCTTGACTGAAATTGTCTCTGGTAAACCTCCACCAGCTCAGCTTTTGCCTTTGTGTGAATCCAAAGCAGATGCCTCTTCCTCTGATTAGGTCCATCCCCCCACTGGGAAGACACTGCATTTCAACACCCAGGTGTCCTGGTGGAGTGAATAACTGCTCAACTACAGGTGGCAGCCGTGCAGGCAGTGGGTGCTATTGCTTTCTATTGGTCTGAAGTTGGTTTGCTTGCAGACTGCCCCCCGCCCTCGCCGGCCATGCCCTTATTCCACCCCTCGGGGCCCATACTGCACAAGCACCTGAAGCTCAGTCCTGGAAACCCAGTATCATTCAGATGTGCAGCAGCACCATCAACACTGTGGTGGCTTGTCCTCAGGGATGCTTGACTGGCCTCCAAACACCATCCTTTAGACAAGGAGAAGCACCTGATGGCAAGATCTATTAATAAATCAGAGTCCAGGTCTCTCCTGAGATCCTTGCCCCAGAAGGACTGGGTCTGTTCTGAAGGCTGTTTTATATTTGGGGTGTGTGGAGGTGGGGGGGGGAACAGTGCTCACTGTCTTCACTGTCTGGGATGCCAGCAGTTGGGTGGGGTCACTGAGAAGAAGGTTTTCTCAGGGCTTGGCTTCCTGGCACAAAGAAAGGCCTTTTTTTTTTCCTGCAGACTATTTTCCCTCTATCAACATACATTACCCATGATCATAAACAAAACCAGTACTATATTCAAATTCTGGCTTTGCCTGCTTACTAGCTGTGTGATCTTGGGCAAGTTGCTTAGCCTTTCTTTTTTTTTTATTTTTATTTTATTTTTAAACTTTACAATATTGTATTAGTTTTGCCAAATATCAAAATGAATCCGCCACAGGTATACCCGTGCTCCCCATCCTGAACCCTCCTCTCTCCTCCCTCCCCATACCCTCCCTCTGGGTCGTCCCAGTGCACCAGCCCCAAGCATCCAGTATCGTGCATCGAACCTGGACTGGCGACTCGTTTCATGCATATTATACATGTTTCAATGCCTAAACTCAGTTGCTCCCAAACCACCATTCTACTTCCTTTGCTAGATTTCAAGCATCTTGGTTCCTGCTAGTGCCCCTGAATCCATTGGTGAAAAGACCTCGTTCCTTTTCTCTTATTAAAACAAATTCGTCATTTCCTCTCTCTCCCTCTGCCCCCCCCCCACTCCCTCGCATATAAGCCTTTGAGATCCTTCTTCCCTGAGGGCTCAGAGCAAACCTGTCCGCTGATTCTTCGTTGGTCTTTAAATCCAGACCTTAAATACTTTCCGGGGAGCAAGCAGATCTGATTAAACCAGCTAATGTGTGTGACAGTGTGTACCACCCAGTAGACAATCAGGAAAGCTTTTGTTTTCATCATCTTAATTTTTATTTCCCTAAGTGGTCAGAGTTTTGCCTCTTATCTGCTGTAGACAGCAGAGAATTTATTGCCTGGAACAGCTCTGGCAGGACTTTCAGTCTTCTGAACTAAGAAGACATATGCTCTCAACCTAAACCATTTGCTCACAGCCTCTTTGAACTCAGCACATGCTATCCTTTCTCCATTTGGCAGGTGATCACAATGGAACAGGGTGAGCTTCAGGAACACAGGGCTCTCTTTCCAGCTTTAAGCTGCAGACTCCTTTCCTTCCAGCTTGCCTCGGATCACGCAGCCCCTTGGTGAAGGCATGTTTCTGCTTTTCAACTGCTGCTCCCTTCCATTCTTCCTCCCCTCGCATTTGAATGTCAAGGTCTCTCTAGGTGGCCAGTGGCTACTGATGTTTAATTTCACATCAACTCCCTTTGCTTCCCACCCAGTAGTGTGGGGCTGCCTTGACTTCTTGCTTATTGGAACTCAGAGCTTTTATATCTCTACTAATTGATCCACAGAGGTAACCTTTATTGACGCGTTGGTAAGAAATGGTGAGCAATTAAGCTCTGGTCTCTAACAAGTGTTATTTCAACAAATATTCACAGAGTGCCTCTGGGTCAGACCCGCTGCTAATCTCAGGGATTACACACACAGGAATAAGAAACTGACAAGTCTTGCCCTCAAAGACTGGAAGACTTGGGGGGAAGCCAGGCCTTTTACTCAACAACATTACCAAGATGCAGTGTTAATGCCGTGGCAGAGGGGTGTGCAGACGACATAGAAAGCGCTTACTGTGTGGGGGCCGCCTAGGGGAAGTATGCGGGTGCTGATGTTTATTTTGGGCTAGAAGGCTGCTCCAGTTCAGAAGTTTGTAGGTAGGGTAGAATTCCAGGCAGGCTCTTGGAGGCACAAGAGCTCAGTGTGTTTGGAAAATGATGAGTGATTTTTTGTGCCTGGAAAGTGTAGGGCTGGTGGCAGGAGAGGATGAAGACTGGAATTGAATCTGAAAAGAGAGACTGAGACCCGTTGATGAAGGACTTAATGTGGCATCAAAGTGAATGTGCCTTAAAACCATCTATGTTTGAACTTTATTTTCTAGGCAGAATGAAGTCATCAGCATTTTTTCTTTTTAATAGAGGGTAATGGTCAAAGGGTGTGTTTATGAAAACGAATCTGGTGGAGAGAGAAGTCAAAAGTACATGAGGGTCCTGACTTTGACTTGGCTTCCTCATGGACCGGGATGCGCGGACAACCTGGGAATATGCTCTGGTGTGCATTTTTGTCATCACTGTAGCTACTGTATTGCATGTCCAGACTCAATGCAATTCATTACCTAGGCTCTGTTGCCCAAGCACATCCAGATTCCAAAGACGCTTGGCACAGGGCTTCTGATGGCCTTGTTGATCTAAAATCTTCTGGGAGTATATGACTTTTCAGTTACTGACAGTGACATTTCAGAAGAATATTTTCTCCCCTAACTGTTTATGTTCCTTTTGTCTTTGGGGATTACAATTTATAAATGGGTATTTTGTGTCCAACTGAAATGCCTCCATATTCAAGTATTAAGTTTGCTGACTTGTATTCTCTTTGTGACGTTGTGTATACAGCAGACAAAACCTTTAGGGAGAGTTCTGCCTAGGAATTTTGGCATTTGCTTTCTTAGGATCTTCCCCACATCCATAAAGGGCTACATTTTTTAAAATTCAGTGGAAAACAATTTAGTATTATTCTTTTTGATATCACTTTCCTATATTGAAAACTTGTACAGAAGACAAAAAAAATTTTTTATGATAGTACAAAAGGGTAAGAAATGAGACATCTGCTTCAACTCCACCCTGAATCTGCTTCTCAGAGGAAATCCTTGCCTAAAATTTCATTTGTTATCAGTTCAGAAATGTATCCAGCATACATATGATATTTTGTATACATGTTTTCCTCCTTTCTTTTTAAACACAAACAGGGAGCGTGAATGTTTCAGTGCCTCTGTGTCTTGTCCTTTTTCATTTCAGGGAACTTTGGGGACCATTC
The DNA here is from genome assembly GCF_027580195.1 of Bos mutus. NCBI lineage: Eukaryota > Metazoa > Chordata > Mammalia > Artiodactyla > Bovidae > Bos > Bos mutus. The sequence goes on from NC_091626.1 coordinate 17,615,089, forward strand.
TGTATCAGTACATATGCATCTGCCTCATTCTTTTAAACAGCTTCACTGAACTCCACCAGCATGTCCTCTGACGTTTACCTTCATTTACCTAGCTCGTTATTCTCCTGTTAAAAGATGCTTACGTTGAGTGTCAAATTTACAATAGCAAATCAGAGTTGCAAAATGCAATTTATTTTTCTACAACTAGGTTTGGTTCATGAGTCTTGGTTTCTGCTGCTGCAGGAAAACTGCCAACTCCAGGAAGCTCAGATGATCATATGCAGCATGGCCAAAAAACACAAAGCAAAACAAACAAAAAACAAACAAACCAACAGCAACCAACATGACCGGTTTTGTGATTTATACTTAGTTCACGCAGGATTTCTGTCCGCCCTCGAATTGTACGCTTTTCCCTGAGGGAGGCCTGGATCTCCAGATGAGAGGCTTCTGTGCAGTGTGTTCTGTTTTGTGCTTGCTGCTTTGCTTCCATGAACTGCCTCCCACCCTTTGCAGTAACTGTTCCTGAGGTCTCCACCTGTACTCTAGTCAGAGGTCATGTGCTCTGTGTTCTTGTTAGAACCACAAAGACTCCTTAGGGATGACCCATTAGTGCTCAGGCGGGCCCCTCCATCCCAAGTCCTCCCATGTTGGACATGGACTTCCCTACAAAGCTTGCAGGCCCTTCTATTCTCAGGCTCCTTGGAGAAGGCAATGGCACCCCACTCCAGTACTCTTGCCTGGAAAATCCCATGGGCGGAGGAGCCTGGTAGGCTGCAGTCCATGGGGTCGCGAAGAGTCGGACACGACTGAGCGACTTCACTTTCACTATTCACTTTCATGCATTGGAGAAGGAAATGGCAACCCACTCCAGTGTTCTTGCCTGGAGAATCCCAGGGACAGAGGGTCCTGGTAGGAGGCCGTCTGTGGGGTTGCACAGAGTCAGACACGACTGAAGCGACTTAGCAGCAGCAGCAGCAAACAAATCTGAGGTTTCTATTACTCCCCACCCCAGGCAGAATATTCTACCCTAACCTCTGATTACTGCCTCTCAGTTGCTCCCTCCTGTGCCTGTTAGCCAAACTCTTAATTCCTATAGGTTTGAGAATATTATTTCAGTGTTAGCATCTTCTTCACATTCTGGAGTGTACACGATACCTCTGCTCTCTATGCTCCCAGCTTTGGATCTTGCCAGACAAGGCCCAGGATTTCAGATTCTAAAGAAACCTCTTCTCTTCTGCTGACCTTTAGTTCTTCTCTTTTCTGGTGCTGTAATGATCAAGGTCATTCTAGAGGCACTGCTCAGGGAAAGAAGGGATTGCTGAGAGGGAGAGATGTACTGGCTAATTCCTTAAAACGTTGCCCTATGAGGGTTGTTTCAGGTGTCCTGCCTGTTCAAGAGGCTGCACCGAGGACCCCTGAGCTCAGACCCCTCGTGCCTCTATACGTAGATATATATGTGTGCAGCCCAGTATCTTTTAAGATGTCTATTAAAACTTCTTTATAAACGAATTTGGGGATTAATTAGGAGTTTTGGATTAGCAGATACACAATGCTGCTGCTGCTACTGCTAAGTCACTTCAGTCGTGTCTGACTCTGTGCGACCCCATAGACAGCAGCCCACCAGGCTCCCCCGTCCCTGGGATTCTCCAGGCAAGAACACTGGAGTGGGTTGCCATTTCCTCCTCCAATGCGTGAAAGTGAAGTTGCTCAGTCGCCTCCGACTCTAAGCAGCCCCATGGATTACAGCCCACCAGGCTCCTCTGTCCATGGGATTTTCCAGGCAAGAGTACTGGAGTGGGTTGCCATTGCCTTCTCCAAAGATACACACTACTATATATAAAATAGATAATTAACAAGGACCTACTGTATAACACAGGGAACTATAGTCAATATCTTATAATAAACCTATAATGGAAAAGAATATGAAAAAGAAAAGAAATATATATGTATATACAATGTGTGTGTGTGTGCTCAGTTGTGTCCCACTCTTTGGAACCCCATGGTCTGTAATCCACCAGTCTCCTTTGTCCATGGAATTTTCCAGGCAAGAATGCTGGAGGGGGTCACCATTTCCTTCTCCAAGGGATCTTCCTGACCCAGGGATCAAACCCATGTCTCCTGCATTGGCAGGCAAATTGTTTACCATCTGAGCCACCAGGGAAGGCCAATGTATGTATGTATGAATATATGTCTATTACTTTGCTGTACACCAGAAACTGACACAACATGGTAAATCAACTATCCTTCAATTAAAAAAAAATTTTAACTGGTGGATTTTGGGAAAAGCATTTCACTTGATAATAGTTGTGACTCACATCTTCCTTTCCTCTCTCCACGCTTAGCATGCTGAGTGGAAGAAGAATGTGCACAATTTGGAGGCTAGTGTAGAGGCAATCCTCAGATGCAGCTTCTCCGCATCTGTAACTAGGAGACTCTGATTTTAGCTTCTCATATCCTCAGACCTGTCTTTGATGCTAAGACTGGCCAGGTAAATTTGCACCCAAACATTAGCTTGGGAAGAACTTAGTTTTGATATGTAAAAACAGTGCAATGTGCAAATGTGGCATAATGGATCCCTTTAAATCATATGCAGATTATTCATTAGATACATTAAGGTTTAAAAAGATCTTAGATTTTCTCAACAGCATCTAGTACAGGAACTTCCACCCACCCTTGGTTCTGTGAACATCTCCAGTAATATCCTGTCTCCCAAGCCTCCTTCCCATCTTTGCTATGGAAGGATTGACTTCTGTTTACCTAACAACTCAGGTAGCTTGCTTCAAGGAATGCGCCTCTTTAAATGCTGTAAAACCTGGAACCTCTGAGCTGAAGGCATACAAGGAGACTTTTCAGTTGAGCAGGGACAGCAACCTCACTGCCCAGCTGGCAGACTCAGGCTCCTGGGGACCCTCACAGGCTGGTCCCAAGGGCTGCTGCTCTGTTGGATGCTGGGGCCAATGTGTGGTTCATGTTAGCACAGCTGAGAGAGGCCAGGCCTCTTGCAGAGACCTGACTGAGCCCGAAGCTCGAAGGGAAATAAACATGAAGAGTGTAAGACCTACAACCAGCCTGGCTTCCAGAAGGCAGGGTTCTCTCTCTGCCCGTTCTACTCCATACTGGGAACTGAGACAATAGATGGAATGCCATCCTGTATCTGCAAGCAGCTGACAGACAACCTCTCCTGGGTGGCTCTCAGGCTCTGACAGGCTTGCATGGAGCACCATGACCTTTTAGTTCTTCCCTCCTTTTAAGAATAAAGCTGAGTCCCAGCCTCTGTTGGATCCTCTGTTTCATTCTAAGGACCTGTTTCTTCTCCAGGTGTTTGATACCAGGAATGGTCTCGCTTAATAGATGAGACTTTTATTCCTACACAGAGGGATATTTCATGTACTGGCAATTGGGAAGGTGGGGGCTTCCCTGGTGGCTCAGATGGTAAAGAATCTGCCTGCAATGCAGATTCAACCCCTGGGTTTGAATCCCTGCATTTAATCCCTGGGTCAGGAAGTTCCCCTGGAGGAGGGCATGGAAATCCACTCCAGTATTCTTGCCTGGAGAATTCCATGGACAGAGGAGCCTGGCGGGCTACAGTCCATGAGGTTGCAAAGAGTCGGACACGACTGAGCAACTAACACTTTCACACTTTCTTTCAATGAGAAGAGGAGATTGTTCTTGCTTTGGCAGTCATGGTTGGAGCCATTCATTCATTTGTTATTTCAGTTTTTCAACAGTTATTGAATACCTGCTCTATGCCGACCATTGTACCAGGATCTAGAGATATAAGACACATAAGACATATCCCCTCCTCTGAAGGAGCCTACAGTCTGTTAAACTAAGGCAGTCTAAAGAAATTGGTGTAATAAAAGATTGTTATGCTGTGACAGTTACCTGGGGTCTGGTGGAAGGACAAAAGAGATGAACATTGATTCTAGGGAGTGGAGGGTTGGGGTGGGGTTTGGACCCAGAAGAGCTTCATGGAGGAATTAATGCTCAGCTAAGTCCTGGAGAGTGACTAGCTGGTTGTTGCAGAAAATAGTGGTGGGGAAGGCAGCCTAGAGGAGAAAGCAGCGTAGCCAGAGCATGGAGAAATGAATTGGGTTGTTCTGTTGGGAAACTCCAAGGTGTGTGGTGTGGCAGGTCTCTTTAGTACCAGGCTGTGACAGGAGATGTGATAGCAGCTTTGCTGTGCAGGCTAGGTGGCTGAGCTGAAGAGTTTGAACTTAACAATCACAGGGTTGAGGAGAATAGAAGACCAAGCTGACATCAGGGCTGTGACAATTACATGGGGCTCAATGGAAGGACAAAAGAGAAGGACACGGATTCTATGGAGTGGAGGCTTGGGTCGGGTTTGGACCTGGGGATGGTGTGGTACTTGGGGGTGAAACAGAGCAGTTTGGCCCACAGACCAGCATCAGCATCCCTTGGGAACTTGTAGGAAAGGCAGATTCTCAGACCCCACCCAAATCTCCTGAATCATACTCTTTGCAGGCAGGATTGAGTGGTCCGATTAGGTAAAATTTCCAAGTGATTCTGATGCTTGCTCAAGTGGGAAAATGACTGAGAAGGAGAGTATAAGAAGAGCTAGAAAGAGAACGCTTTGTTTTGTGGGGTGAAGATGATGAATTTGGGCTTGAATGCATGGAGTTTGAGATGTCTGTGGGAATGTCCAGAGCAATTAAGGTATAGTCCAGGGACCCACAGCATCCATGTCAGCTGGGACGTGGTTACAAGTGCAGAATCAGACCCCCACTGGCCGACCTCCTAAATCAGAAGTGCATTTTGACAAGATCCCCAGCTATTCTGCAGGTACCTCCCAGGTGAGAAGCAGTGCTGGTCTAGAGGTTGGTTAGGTCGATGGAACTTATGCTCAAAAGAGGGGTCTGGGCAGGCAGTAGACATGTGGGTGTTGTCAGTTGCAGATGGTAGTCATAAATGACACACTTCAGGGTTCGTGTGTTAAGCTGGGAAGAGGGAGCTAGATGTGGCGTCTTTGCTTGAATTATCACACTGACTGGTCAGGATTAACATCACCAAGCTGGACAGCATCACACTTAATGAGCCCCTGGGTGGCAGCCAGCCGGTTGTAGGGAAAATGTTTTATGTGTTTGTTACTCTTTCCAAAATGCTGTTTGTAGCCATTTTCTCAAGAAACAACAGTTTCCCTAGACACCCGTAGAAGGTCATTGGAAGAACTGAGGCCAGAACCTGGTGGCAGAACCCTTGCTGTCATGTTCTTACCATTGTTGGGGAGGGAGGCTCTGCATCTACTCATGTTGTCAGGCTTGGAAAGTGAACAAGCAGAAAAAAATATCACACATGAAGCTCGTAGATCAACAGAAGTTTGTTAAAGGTTGTTGAAACAAGTGATGGAAAATGAGTGATAAAAACTGCTTTCAGATTCAAAACATGCATTCCTGTTGGTAACCTCAATGTGATCTTTACATCTTCGTAAGTAGATAAGCTGGGAATTATTCATGATCTCATTAAAAAAAATAACAGTTGTATTGAGATAATTAATGTACCATAAAATTCACCACTTAGAGTGTATAATTCAGTGATTTTTAGTATAGTCACAAGGTTGTGCAATAGTCACCACTCTCTGATTGCAGAACATTTCCATCATCCCCCAAAGAAACCCATACCCTTTAGCAGTTGCTGCCTAGTCTCCCCTGCTGCTGCTGCTGCTGCTAAGTCGCTTCAGTCGTATCCGACTCTGTGCGACCCCATAGACGGCAGCCCACCAGGCTCTCCGTCACTGGGATTCTCCAGGCAAGAACACTGAAGTGGGTTGCCATTTCCTTCTCCAATGCATGAAAGTGAAAAGTGAAAATGAAGTCGCTCAGTCGTGTCCGACTCCTAGCGACCCCATGGACTGCAGCCTACCAGGCCCCTCCATCCATGGGATTTTAGTAAGCAATAATCTGCTTTCTGTCTCTATGAATTTGCTTGTTCTGGACATTTTGTATAAATGGAATCATGCGATATGTAGCCTTTTGTGTCTGGCCTTTTTCACTGAGAATATTGTCAAGGTTCATCAGTGTTGTAGTCTGTATCAGTACTTCATCCGTTTTATGGCTGAGTAATAATCTGACGTATGGATATACTATGTTTTGTTTATCCATTCATCCGGTGATAGGCATTTGGGTGCTTTCCATGTCTTGGCCATTATGAACAGAGCTGTTATGAACATTCACGTACAAGGTTCAGTACAGGTCTCTGCACAGACATACGTCTCCATTTCCCTGGGGTGTATACCTAGGAGGATTGGGATTGCTGGGTCACATGGTAATACTCCATGCAACTTTTGAGGAACTTCCGGGTAGTTTTCCAAATGACTGCACCATTTTACCTTCCCACCAGGAATGTCTGAGGGTTCCAGTTTCTCTGCATCCTCTCCAACACTTGTTATTGTTTGTTCCTTTTATTATAACCAGCCTAGCGGCTGTAGCTCTTGTTTTCTAGGTAAGAACATAGAGGGTGTGTTTTTTGTCCAAGTTTGGAGAGCTAGTAAATGGCCAAGCTTGAACATTTTTTAAAAAAGCAAATATTTATACGAAGCATGCTCTGCGTCAGGCATTGTTTAAATCCTTTGCACTTAAGTTGTTTATGTTTTACAACAACCTGGAAGCAAGGCACTGTTATCATCTTTATTTATTAATGTACGCAGGGCCAGGGCTGGATCTGAGATGCAACATTTAAGGAGACATCACAATGCTGAGAGTGACTCTCTCTTTTTTTTATTAATTTGGAGTATGGTTGCTTTATAATGTTCTGTTAGTTTCTGCTGTACAGTGAAGTCCATCAGCTATAGGTAGAGAAGGCGATGGCACCCCACTCCAGTACTCTTGCCTGGAAAATCCCATGGACGGAGGAGCCTGGTGGGCTGCAGTCCATGGGGTCGAGAAGAGTCGGACACGACTAAGCGACTTCACTTTCACTTTTCACTTTCATACATTGGAGAAGGAAATGACAACCCACTCCAGTGTTCTTGTCTGGAGAATCCCAGTGACGGAGAGCCTGGTGGGCTGCCGTCTCTGGGGTCGCACAGAGTCGGACACGGCTGAAGCGACTTAGCAGCAGCAGCAGCAACAGACATATATGCCCTCAGAGCACTGAGTAGATTTCCCTGTGCTATACAGTAGGTTCCCATTAGTTGTCTATTTTATATATAGTAGTGGATACATGCCAACCTCAGTCTCCCAATTCATGCCCCCTCCTTCCCCCTTGGTATCTATCCATTTGTTCTCTATGTCTGTGTCTCTATTTCTACCTTGCAAACAGGTTTATCTGTACCATTTTTCTAGATTCCACATATATGCATTAATAAACAATATTTGTTTTTCTCTTTCTAACTTACTTCAGTCTGTATGACATTCTCTAGGTTCATCCGCATCTCTGCAAATGACCCAGTGAGCATCTCCAAAAGGACTAGTGACCGACCCAAATTGCATAATTAGCAGGTGGCAGAGCTGGGGTTCAAACCCAGGAAACTTGGCTTCAAAATCCAAGTCTAACCACTCTGCAATACTAACATCAATGTCCTTGACTTTCAAGTCAGGCTTTTTCTGTTACTTTCTCAAGACCCAACTTTCCAAAGTTAGCTAGGACTTTGACAAATGGAAAAATCCCAGAGCTGGGTGATGGGGAGATTAAGCAAAACTGATCACCCTAACAGCTCCCAGGCACCTACCACATGCACCCCTGGAAGGGTTAACCAGCTACACAGATCCCCTCGGCCACATCTGTGCTTATTATCCCAACTCTGCATAAATCTACCCTTGCAAGTGGCCAGATGGACTCTGTCCTGTGGGGAAGAGGCCATCCTGAACCATCAGGATTATTAGCTCTGACCGGCTGTAAGGAAAACACACTTTGTCCTGGCCAAGTGGGGATGAATCTGCTGCTTGTCCAAGTGTTCTGAGTCAAGAATTCAGAAATCATATCTCTCACAAGCACTCTCTAATTGGCTGCTCATCCTCTGTAGTCTGTTTATCAGAGTTAACTGGTCGTTTGTTTCTGAATCATCCTCTTTCCAATGGTGTTGCTGTTTGGGTGGGTTTTGAATGGTTCTAGGCAGAGCCTCCCATGAGGCACTGTGCATATAAAAATATACATTTGCACATGTATATGTTACCCCCTCTGGGGTGATGGGCAGCCTTTGAAAAGATGCTTACACAAGTCACTGGCCAACTGTAGATTCTCCCTCTGCCTCCTGGACTTCCCAAGAGCAAGGTCAAGTCAGTCTGGGTTCAGCTCCTCTCACTGATGGAGCTGCAGCACTGCATCCTGGCTCAAACCAGCCGAATTTTCGTCTGTGTCACAGGCTAAGAGGTTTTTGAAACAATTTTATAGCTATCTTTCTCCATTAAACCAGACAAATGTTGTTGTTGAATTCTCACTCTTTTGCTTGGAATTTCAGTTCTGTTCTGTGACTTTGTCAAAATAGTGGGTCTATGGACCCCAGGATCACCATTATCACCTGGGAACTTGTTAGACATGAAGAATCCTGCCCCTTCCCCAACCTACTGAGTCAGAATATGCCTCCCAACAAGACTTTTGTGCACATTCAAATTTGAGAAGCATCACTCCACATATGTTTATTTCTCTATTACCTTCCATTGGGGTTTCCACTCATACTTACTTTGAAGCTAGAATTTTTATTAGGCTTTCAGATCTAAAAAAAAAAAAAAAAAAACACACACACACACACACACACAGAAATTCTTTCCTTCACTTTTGCATGATGTCATTCATTTTACCTGGCCTGCTACAAGAAGAAAAAAGCAAATTACATCCAACATATATATATATATATATGTATACACACACACACACACACACACATATATGACTAACTTCTTAATTGCGTCTCCTAAAGCAGCATTCTGAAACCCCCATCATTAATAGAGTCCTAAGTGTTGCCAAGATTAATTGAGAAATGCCTAAAGGCAAAATAAACACCAGCACAGTTTAATTCAAAACCATATCAGCTAAGAATGAAGGTGCAATTTGTGATAAAGATGTTAATAATTAGTTGTGGTCTGTTAAATTTTATATTCAGTGGTTCTGTAGAGTGAAGAAAGAATTCTTCAAGAGGGCAGAAATTAATGTTTCACCTTGATTGCTATTTTAATGTGCTTATTTTAACAGGGCCATCCTGTAGGAACCCTCGGGCACATTTCCAGTTTTACATAAATGTAGAATTAATTATGGAAGCATATAATTTTAGACCTGGAACGACCTTCACAGTTATTTAATCCAGTTCAGTCATTTTACAAATAAGTAAGAGTTATGTGACTTACTTAAATCCTTCCACAGAATATTGGAACCTCACTTCCCCACTCTCAGATCAGTGATGATGAAACCTTCTGAGATTACCCAGATAGAAGTTCTTCCTCTTGCCTCAGATCACCAGTGCATTGCTTGTTGTATCGCTTCCACGGCTGTTTCCCTGCCTTGTGTTATGTTCTAGTTATTTTCAGTTGTATGGCTGGGGTCTTGGGTATCCCATCTGATTCACTTTTATATTTCTTCATCGTTCTGAGCTCTGTATTTTGAAAACAGTAGTTGTACAATAAATTTGCATGCAGTGGTGTGCTAGAGCTGATGTTGCCCTGGTTGCTAGAGCTGATTGTGTCTTCACATCAATTGGCCATGGTGGGAGTATTGGCACCATGGGAATGGACAGAAGCTATAAATCAGGGATTTTTTTTCTCCCTGGTGGGGGTGTGTGGGGAACCTCTGTTTACATAATTGTCGTAAGATCCCACAGGGCAACTGATCTTGGCAAAACCTAAAGATCCATATGAATGTGAAGATAGCCCTTTACCCATTATTCCTTGTGAGTTGACTTAAATGATGGAGTAGCCAGTTGCTCAAACTCCTCAAGTTTCTTCAGGGATTGAGTTTGACCCAGGGAAAGTCAAGGCTCAGGACTGCATTAGTCTTTGGTTGCTTAGCTAAGTTCCTCTTACCTGAATGGGCATGGAAACAGGGTCTGAAATATTAGTACAGTTGAGTGAGGAAAAAAACCCACTAACTTTTATTAGGGGGGAAAAGTGAACAGGATGTTACTAGGGCTGAAATGACCATTTTCTCTTTATTCTTCTCAAATACTATATATAAAATAGATAACTATTAATAATAAGAACCGACTGTATAGCACAGGGAACTCTATTCAATACTCTGTAATGGCCTATATGCGAAACGAATCTAAAAGAGTGGAGAGAGATATATATATATATATGTGTGTGTGTATCGGAGAAGGCGATGGCACCCACTCCAGTACTCTTGCCTGAAAAATTCCATGGGCGGAGGAGCCTGGTAGGCTGCAGTCCATGGGGTCACGAAGAGTCGGACACAACTAAGCGACTTCACTTTCACTTTTCACTTTCATGCATTGGAGAAGGAAATGGCAACCCACTCCAGTGTTCTTGCCTGGAGAATCCCAGGGACGGGGGAGCCTGGTGGGCCACCGTCTATGGGGTCACACAGAGTCGGATATGACTGAAGCGACTTAGCAGCAGCAGCATGTATATGTATAACTGACTCACTTTGCTGTACATCTGAAACTAATACAACATTGTGAATCAATTGTAGTCCAATAAAAATTAAAAACCTGTCAGTGGCTCCCTACAACCTACAAAACACCCAAACTCCCTGACATAAGTCACATACTAGCCACAGCTTACTGTTCTAACCTCATTTTCTACCGATCACATCACCCACTGGTGATTCCCACTTTGATTCTGCGTTCCAGTCTCTGTGGAGCCTCTGTTTCGGCCTAACCCTTCCCCTGGAAAGCCCTCCTGCTGCCTCTCTGTTCCACCACAGGCTCTCTCCCAGGCTTCTGTTGCTACCCAGTCCCCTCTCCCATGGACCAGAGGTTCTGGATAACATGAAAATCCTCTCTTGTGTGTTTCTCTTTAGGAGCAGGACTCGAGGTCCCATCGGCCCTGGCAAGTATGGTTATGGGAAAGCCCCGTACATCTTGCCATTGCAGACAGACTCTGCACACCCACCCCAGAGGCTTCGGCGGCAGAGGCCCTCATCCCGGAATTCCAGGTCCCAGGGGGCATCTGGCTCTAGCCATGGCTACCACCCTTCAGCTCACCAGCCCCACCAGCATGGACCTCTGTACCAGAGTGAGAGTGGCCCGCGTTCTGGACTGCAAGCCTCAGAGGGCTCTGTCTACCAGCTGCCTTTGACCCATGACCAAGGCTTCCCTGCAGCCTCCAGTCTCTTCCACAGCCCAGAGGCAAGCAGCAGCCCTGGGCTGGGGGCCCCCAGGGCAGCTCAGAGCTTCTCCCAGCCCACCAGATCTACAGCCATCTCCTGCATCGGGGCCTATCGGCAGTACAAGCTGTGCAACACGAATGTGAGTACATACGGCCTGAGACGGGCCCTGGAAACAGCTGCTACTCATCTTTCTGCTGGTCGGCAGTACAGATGGTAGAAGACAGCAGGGGCATGGTTTTTTAGACCGTGTGAATGCTCCCTTCCTCTCATTCCTTTTCGTGTGTTCTCCCATATACTTTTCTAAGGTTATTACTTTAGTAACTTATGGATAACTTCTTGAGTCGTTTATTGATGATCACTATTGCTGATCAAGCTACTGCCACATTCTCAGTGGCTTTATATCAACACTATTTTTTCTTTGCTTATTGGCGTGTGAGTCAGGTGCAGTTTAGCTAATTTAGGGCAACCAATGGTGGTGCCGAAGAAGGGGGAGTTTGGGGAGGTTTGATCAGCATGGGGGTCATCCAGTAAGTTTCCTGGTGGCTCCCTGAAAAAGTCTGACACTGAAAAATTGCTGAAGATTCCATAGCTGATGACTCTACAGCAAAGCAAATTATAAATGGAAGCTACACAAGGTGACCAAATATGCTTTAAAAAAAAAAAATCAGTTTGTGTGCTGTGCTCACTCAGTCGTGTCCAACTCTTTCAAGCCCGTGGACTCACCAGGCTCCTCTGTCTATGGAATTTTCCAGGGAAGGACACTACAGTGGGTTGCCATTTTCTCCTCCAGAGGGCCTTCCTGACCCAGGGCTTGAAACTTTGTCTCCTACATCTCCTGCATTGGCAGGAGGATCTTTTTTTTTTTTTTTTTAACCACTGAGCCACCTGGGAAACCAGTATCAGTTTAGAGACTTTATATTGAGTTGGCCAAAAAGTTATTTTGGGTTTTTTCATCTTACAGACAAGCCTGAAAGAACTTTTTGGCCAACTCGATATAAAAGAGAAAGAAATAAGAGAATCTTTAAAGGTTAAATTTCCAAGTTGCTATATTCTCATTAATTATTTAATCTGCCTTAATAGTCTTACTGGCTAACAGGACAGCTGTTATATATTAGCTTCAATTTCCTCATTAAAAATATATTTCCTGCCACAGAGTCCATAGAAATGACTTAATTTGTGATTTTAATAATTCCTCTGAATGCCTGGATTTCTTCTCAGCATGTTCTTCCACTGACAGACTTCAGGAATTATTGATTTTTTAAAGCAGTAATTTTCCTAAAGCCATTACTAATCAGTCAACCAGTAAGTCTTAATTGAGCATCATTGCTTGTCTTGTAATGAATGAGGCTTCATGGAAGATAGAAGAAAAGTCATATTATCTAATTCATAGAGTTGTTTTGAGAATCAAAAGAGATGATACTAAGAAAGTGCTTTGTAAACAAAACAAAAAAATACTTGGGCTCACCATAAGACATGGTCCCGGTTCTTGAATATCCATTGCAATTCTTTTAAAATGAAATGAATTAATTTCTAATGTAGAATACACTCTCCCATTGACTAGTATGTGTCTTCATTTTGAGGACCAAGTAATCCGTAAAGAGAAGGAAAAGAGAAAAGGCATTTAGCATATATCAGCTCCCCAGGTGGTGCTAGTGCTAAAGCAGGAGAAGTAAGAGACCTGGTTCGATCCCTGGGTCGGGAGGATGCCCTGGAGGAGGGCATAGCAACCCACTCCAGGATTCTTGCCTGGAGAATCCCACGAACAGAGGAGCCTGGTGGGCTGCAGTCCATGGGGTCACGAAGAATCGGACGTGACCAAAGCAACTTAGCGCACCTTTAGGACGCTCAAACAGACCTGAGATGTACTTAGCATTTCTTTCATTTAACCTCTGTTTTGAAGCATGCACTTTTTTCCAGGCCTATGCTGCCAACAGCAGGGCTGTATTTGCTTGTGTAGAAGCTGTGGTTTCTTCTGGTGCTGGATAATTCCACTACTGAGGAGATTGAATTGCAGGAATATTTTTTAAAAATTCTTGTGAATTCATGATGTCTGCATCATTTTGCAAATAGGTAAAGCAGTGTCTCACAAATCTTCTTAGACAAAGAAGTAAATGTTGACAAAGGAATGTACAGGTTTAAATCCCTTCTTTTCACTGTAACGCTTTGCACCCTGTCACCCCAAGCCACATCCCACTTATCCTTATTGAGAGATGTCTTTCCTTAGAGGTCACAGTAATACACATCTTCTTTTTAAAATATTGGGGTATAGTGGCTTTACAACCTTGTGTTTCTGCTGTACAACGAAGTGAATCAGCTATATGTATCTGTATATCCCCTCCTTCTGGGACCTCCCTACCACCCTCCCAACCCACCCATCTATGTCACCACAGAGCACCGAGCTGAGCTCCTGTGCTTTACAGCAGGTTCCCACTAGCTTCGTCTTTTACACATGGTAGTGTCTATATGTCAGTTCTCATCTCCCTATTCATCCCATCCACTTCCCCCTGTGATGTTCACATGTCCCTTCTCAACACCTGCATCTCTATTCCTGCCCTGCAAACAGGTTCATCTGTACCATTTTCTAGATTCCACATATATGCTTTAATATACTTTATTTGTTCTTCTCTTTCTGACTTACTTCACTCTGTGTGACAGACTTTAGACCCGTCCGTGTCTCTACAAATGACCCAGTTTGGTTCTTTTTTATGGCTGAGTAACATTCCATTGTATATATGCAACACATCTTCTTTATCCGTTCCTCTGTCCCAGTGTTCATTGCAGCACTATTTACAGTAGCAAGGATGTTGAGGCAACCTAAATGCATATCTTCTTTTTTTAAGAAAGACAGCTTCTTGTGACTTGGGCTATGCCCCATGAACACTTTAAGACTCCCTGTGTTAGTGGCTCCTAGAACCATGCCTTGGTCTAATGATTTGTAGGAAGACCCACTGGGCTCAGCATACAGTTGAAGGCACAGTTATGATTTATGACAATGAAAGGCTACTGGGAAAATCAGCCAAAGGCAAGGTGCATGGGGCCAGGTCCAAAGGAAAGCAGGCTCAGTCTTCCAAGAGTCCTGTCCCTGTGGAGTCACACAGGATGTACTTCATTCCCTCAGCAGTGAGTTCTTACACGTGTGAAGTATCATCTACCAGGGAAGCTCATTACAGACTCCATGGCCAAAGTTTATATGGGGGGCTAGTTCAGAGGCACCCTCTGCTTGCTACTTACTAAAGTGCCAGGCTCCCAGAAGAAAAGCAGGGGCTTAGCATAAAATATATTGCTTGAATAATATAGTTGGAGCATAGTGACTCACACTTAACTCTTAGGAAGTGGTGGGAACCCTTCTGAAATCCAAGTCCCCAGACATGAGCCAAAGACTGACATTGCAAGCAGGCTTTTCTGAGAGCAGTCTCAGTCCTGCTGCGCTGTCTTATTTGTGCGTTCTCCATGTGGACCATGAATTCCAGCATCTTAGCCTCAATGACCTTATGTAGACATATTTGTATCCTTCTCAATGTCCAAAAGGGGTGATTGCATGAGTCCCCCAATTATGTAAATTTTCCTACTCAAAAATGAAAGAGGTGAAGGGCAGTGGTATGAACAACTCCCTGTGAACAGGGAGTGCAGGCTTTCACTTATGTCCTTTCAAAGATTAAAAAATAATGCATACATTTAGAGTTCTCTCCCAGTTATTATCTGGGAGAAGAAAAAGAAGGGAGAGTAACCCAGAGCCGGTTGGAAATATCCACTGATTTCAGAACTTCATCCCTTTAACTAAGTGCCCAGTATATCCCACCCCAGTTGTTTTATTTATTTTTTAATAAAAAAATGTTTTTGGCTGCACCACAGGGCATGTGGGATCTTTGTTCCCCAACCAGGGATTGAACCAGTACATCTTGCAGTGGAAGCACAGAGTCTTAACCACTGCCTCCTCGCCCCAGGGAGGTCCCTCCCACTCCAGTTCTTGATGGAATGCCCCCTTTCTGAGACTTCCTTCACAGTGAAGGGCTCAGTTCTGAGCTGGGAGGTCATGTGTATGGCAGGTGGTCTGAATTAAGGGAAATGTTTTTGCAGGCTTCCAAATCTCGAAACAGTGACTCATCACTGGTCATGATGTCTCCGTCAACACAGCAGAGAAGGTGCTAAATGAGCTACTTGTAAGTCATTACACTCGGTGCTGGAGCACTTAGTGAGGGGAAGAACTCTAGGAGCACAGGGCAGGAGGCCACAGGGCTGGGGAAGGGGATGGCCAAAACAGAGGAGAGAGCATTTGAGATCAAGGAAACAGCATAGTCATGGACAAGAAGACAGGGCTGGGTCAGGATCTCAGGTGCTGCAGTGCCTGCCACGTGGTAGGGGCTCTCCTTCTGTGACCTCTTGCCTCCCCTTTTGTTGTTGTTCGGTCGCTCAGCCGTGTCCCTCTCTTTGAGACCCCATGGACTGCAGGACACCAGGCTTCCCTGTCCTTTACTACCTCCCGGAGTTTGTGCAAACTCATGTTTTTGCCCTCTTGCCTCCTCTTATCCACTATAAATAATCACAGTCTTTCTCCTTTCTTTTTTTCCTTAACTTTCTTAATTTTATTCTTCATTTATTTCTTACTTGCTGTGCTGTGCATGGCATCACCATCTTAGTTCCCCAATGAGGGATAAAACCCGTGCCCCTTGCAGTGGAAGTGTGGAGTCAGCCACTAGACGGTCAGGTAAGTCCCAAATAATCACAGTCTTAATGGGCAATGTATTCTTTAACATCTCAGAATACAGAAGTATCACGTGGTCTTGCTGGTCTGGTCTTTCTTACATGAGATTGACGGGTGAGAAACATTTAAACACGGTAAAAAATCAGAAAGCAATTCTAATCAACTGGCTTAATTGGTTAAGTCTTAAAGGCTTAATGAGCTTGGGAGCAAATCTGAGCTGGATATAAACCCCAGCTCCAAAACTGGGAGTTGAGTTTCCTTGGGCAAGTTACTTAACTCTTTGAGGACCATCTGTAATCTGGGGACAGTAATTGTACCTACTGCACAGAGTTGTGGTGAGGTTCAGATAAGGTCAGGTTCAAGCTTGGCATGTGCTGACACGCTGTTAGCAGAAAAAAAGATTGGACCTGGATAAGTGAATGTGGCTGAAGATAATGGAGTAAGATGTCTGCATATCTGCTGCTGCTGCTGCTGCTGCTACTAAGTTGATTCAGTCGTGTCCGACTCTGTGCGACCCCATGGATGGCAGCCCACCAGGCTCCCCTGTCCCTGGAATTCTCCAGGTAAGAACACTGGAGTGGGTTGCCATTTCCTTCTCCAATGCATGAAAGTGAAAAGTGAAAGTGAAGTTGCTCAGTCATGTCCGAGTCTTAGCGACCCCATGGACTGCAGCCTACCAGGCTCCTCCACCCATGGGATTTTCCAGGCAAGAGTACTGGAGTGGGGTGCCATTGCCTTCTCCAGTACATATCTGAAGAGCTCCCATTTCCTAAGTGCTCAGTCATGGAATTGTGGATGAAATGGTCAGACTTGCTCAGAATCCCCTTTTTCCTTTGAGTTACCTGTGGTTGAGAGTCCTTTCCTTTTGAAAGTGAAAGTGTTAGCCTTTCAGTCGTGTGTAACCCTTTGTGACCCCCTTGAACTGTACCCCTCCAGGCTCCTCTGTCCATGGAATTCTCGAGGCAAGAATCCTGGAGTGTGGAGCCATTCCCTTCTCCAGGGTATCTTCCTGACCCAGGAGTGAAACCTGGGTCTCCTGCATTGACCGGCAGATTCTTTACCATCTGAGCCACCAGGGAAGCCTTTCCCTTTGCCCAACCATAAAACAAGCTGAGAGACCAGCATTTCAGCTGTGATGTGGGTTTAATGTAATCACCCTTGGGTCATATTCAAAGTGACAGAAGTCAGCCTACGGGTAGCCTTTATGCCCTCAGATGTGGATATTTAATATTAAGCCATACCATACATGGTAGTGTGTCTTTAAGATTGTTCCGATCATATAAGATGTCCTCAATGAAATAGTACTTCAATATCAGTAATAAATAGAACCTTAATGATCTCTGAAAGTAGACTTTAAAAATAAGGAAGACTTTCTTTATCCTTGCCTACATGTGTATGAGGAAGTGAAGCTGACACACTTCAGTATGAATAAAAAATTTATGGGAGCTTCCCTGGTGGTCCAGTTGTTAAGACTCCATGCTTGCACTGCAGGGAGTGCAAGTTCAATCCCTGGTCAGGGAACTAAGTTCCCATATGCCACATGGTGCAGCCAAATAAAGACATCATAAATAAATAAAGCTAGTCAATTAAGAAAAAAAGCTTAGAGCAGGCATCTTCGTAGATGTCTACTAGTATAACACTCCTAGTCACTCCCTACTGTGGATTTTTGCTTAGAGTCCATGAGCACAACCCTGACATTGATTGGGGGTCAGGGACACTGAAATTAGAGGAAGCTCTGACCCTAAGCAAGTCAAAGTTCAGTGGGAGAGGGAGACTTATAAATATGTAACAACAAGCACTAACAGAGTTTTGCCAAGAGAATGAACTGGTCATAGAAAACACCCTCTTCCAACAACACAAGAGATGACTCTACACATGGACATCACCAGATGGTCAATATGGAAATCAGATTGATTATACTCTTTGCAGTTGAAGATGGAAAAGCTTTATACAGTTAACAAAAACAAGACTAGGAGTTGACTATGGCTCAGATCATGAACTCCTTATTGCCAAATTCAGACTTAAATTGAAGAAAGTAGGGAAAACCACTAGACCATTCAGGTATCACCTAAATCAGATCCCTTACAATTATACAGTGGAAGTGACAAATAGATTCAAGGGATTAGATCTGGTAGACAGTGCCTGAAGAACTGTGGACAGAGGTTTGTAGCCTTGTACAGGAGGTGGTGATCAAAACCATCCCTAAGAAGAAGAAATGCAAAAAGGCAAAGTGGTTGTCTGAGGAGGTCTTACAAATAGCAGAGTAAATAAGAGAAGCGAAAGACAAAGAAGAAAAGGAAAGATAGATCCCTCTGAATGCAGAGTTCCAAAGAATAGGAAGGAGAGATAAGAAGTCCTTTCTAAATGATCACTGCAAAGAAATAGAGGGAAACAATAGAATGGGAAAGACTAGAGATCTCTTCAAGAAAATTAGAGATACCAAGGGAACATCTCATGCAAAGATGGGCACAGTAAAGGACAGAAACAGTATGGAACTAACAGAAGCAGAAGATATTAAGAGAAGGTGGCAAGGATACACAGAAGAGCTATACAAAAAGATCTTCATGACCCAGATAACCGTGATGGTGTGATCACTCACCTAGAGCCAGACATCCTGGAATGTGAAGTCAAGTGGGCCTTAGAAAGCATCACTACGAACAAAGCTAGTGGAGGTGATGGAATTCCAGTTGAGCTATTTCAAATCCTGAAAGATGATGCTGTGAAAGTGCTGCACTCAATATGCCAGCAAATTTGGAAAACTCAGCAGTGGCCACAAGACTGGAAAAGGTCAGTTTTCATTCTAATCCCAAAGAAAGGCGATGCCAAAGAGTGTTCAAAGTACCACACAATTGCACTCATCTCACATACTAGCAAAATCATGCTCAAAATTCTTCAAGCCAAGCTTCAACAGTATGTGAACCAAGAACTTCCAGATGTTCAAGCTGGTTTTAGAAAAGGCAGAGGAACCAGAGATCAAATTGCCAACATCCTTTGGATTATAGAAAAAGCAAGAAAATTCCAGGAAAAAACATGCACTTCTGCTTCACTGACTATGCTAAAGCCTTTCACTACGTGGATCACAACAAACTGTAGAGAATTCTTAAAGAAATGGGAATTCCAGACCACCTCACCTGCCTCCTGAGAAATCAGTATGCAGGCTGAGAAGCAACAGTTAGAACTGAACATGGAACAACGGACTGGTTCCAAATTGTTAAAGGAGTACATCAAGGCTGAATATTTTCACCCTGCTTATTTAACTTGTGTGTAGAGTACATCATGTAAAATGCTGGGTTGGATGAAGCACAAGCTGGAATCAAGATTGCTGGGAGAAATATCAATAGCCTCATATATGCTCATGACACCACCTTTATGACAGAAAGGGAAGAGGAACTAAAGAGCCTCTTGATAAATGTGAAAGAGGAGAGTGAAAAAGCTGGCTTAAAACTCAACATTCAGAAAGCTAAGATCATGGCATCTGGTCCATCACTTCATGGGAAATAGATGGGGAAACAGTGGAAACAGTGTCAGACTTTCTTTTTTGGGGCTCCAAAATCACTGCAGATGGTGACTGCAGCCATGAAATTAAAAGATGCTTGCTCCTTGGAAGAAAATCTATGACCAACCTAGATAGCATATTAAAAAGCAGAGACATTACTTTGCTGACAAAGGTCCATCTAGTCAAGGCTATGGTTTTTCCAGTAGTCATGTATGGATATGAACATTGGACCATAAAGAAAGCTGAGCACCAAAGAATTGATGCTTTTGAACTGTGGTGCTGAAGAAGACACTTCAAAGTCCCTTGGACTACAAGGAGATCAAATCAGTTTATCCTAAAGGAAATCAGTCCTGAATATTCATTGGAAAGACTGATGATGAAGCTGAAGTGCCAACACTTTGGCCGCCTGATGCAAAGAGCTGACTCATTAGAAAAAACCCTGATGCTGGGAAAAATTGACAGTGGGAGGAGAAGGGGATAACAGAGGATGAGATGATTGGATGGCATTGCTGACCTGATGAACATGAGTTTGAGCAAGCTCCAGGAGTTGGTAATGGACAGGGAAGCCTGGCGTGCTGCAATCCATGGGGTCGCAAAGAGTCAGACACAACTGAGTGACGGAACTGAACTGAAGAACAAGTGCAGTGCTCAGGCACCACTCTACATGCTGTGTAGGTCCTTTGAAATCTCCAGATAGTGGAAGTGAACCTGGCTTGGGTTAAGGGAAGCGAAGGCCTCCTGAAGGAGTGCAGCTGATTCAGCAGAGGGGAGAGTTTTCTAGAAAGGGGGAGTGACAGAGTTACGAGAGTCCTTTCAGGCTCCAGTAAGGGCTGAGGAACAAGAAGGGATGTTGGAGGACCTCTTAGTGGAATGAGATGCTTTTGCTTGAGCGGTGACTTCACCTGCAAATAAATCTTCAGCAGTGAAGGAGCAACACCAGGAGGTGAACATGGTTTATCCACAGCTCTGGACACGTTCTCAACTGTGGCTAAAAATAATAAGTATTCAAACATCGTGTAAACAGATACATTTCTTTTATTTTTAACTTTTTATTTTGTATTGGAGTATAGCTGATTTGGCACCCCACTCCAGTATTCTTGCCCGGAAAATCCCATGGGTGAGGAGCCTGGTAGGCTGCAGTCCACGCGGTCGCTAAGAGTCGGACACGACTGAGTGACTTCACTTTCACTTTTCACTTTCATGCATTGGAGGAGGAAATGGCAACCCACTCCAGTGTTCTTGCCTGGAGAATCCCAGGGATGGGGGAGCCTGGTGGACTGCCGTTTATGGGGTCGCAGAGTCGGACACAACTGAAGCGACTTAGCAGCATAGTTGATTAACAAGCTTGTGATAGTTTTAGGTAAACAGCAAAGGGATTCAGCCACACATATACATGTATCCACTCTTCCCCAAACTCCCCTCCCATCTAGGCTGCCACATAATATTGATGAGAGTTCCCTGTACGAGAGTTCCCTGTGCTATACAGTAGGTCCTTGTTGGTTTTCCATTTTAAATATATGCTTATTGAAGGTCAAGACTTGGGAACAAAAGGACTAGAGTCTTTCTTTACAGGGGTGACACATGGGAAGGAGAAAATCAAACCACAGTCTCTCCTGGTGTCTGTGGAGATGCAATAAAAATACAGCTCTTTTCTGCCAGCTGCTTCTAGGGTTTTGTATTATTATTATTTGCAACATAATTAACCAATCCAGACATCTTATGCTGTTTGTCCTGGAGCCCTAGATGTCTCTCTCCCTCTGTCTTCTCTTAAGCACTCTGAGTTCGGTGCTTCCTCCCTGGAGAGGAAACTGACACACAGGCTCCTTCTGGATCAAGGAGGCTGCAGTGAGTCACCAGGTGCAAGGCAGGGACAAGGTTTTGAGTTTTTAAACGGCTTTGCTGACAAAGAGGCATGATCCTGAGTTTAGACAGAGTGCACTTAGCATTTTGAGGGGAAAAACCTCTGGGGCTAAAAAGCAGCTTTTAGCAAAAAATGGCTGTGATGAGTTGTGGTATCAGTGACTCTCCAGTAAATTTCCCTGGGGGTGGGACTGACTTCTGACAATGGATTTATCCACATGCAGAGTTGTTTCTGGCTCAAAGTAAGTGAAAATGAAGGGAGGATGTTGGACAAATCTCAAATATAGCTAAAGCTCTCTTTAGGCAGATGTTAATTCTATCCCATTGCTACTCTTATATGAAATGAGAGAGGAACTGATAAACAACTTCCTGCGTGCAGTTTAAGGAGAAACTTTGCAAATGGGCCACATCAAGAAGTCAGTGCAGTTCTGTGAAGTGTAAAATGTACCAAGAACTATGGGGCCAGTTGCTGGATAAACAAGTTCTCTAACTTCAGGGCTCAACTTAGGTTTCTCCTGTCATGAACTTGGCACTAGCCGCCTTATCTGGGAAATACATGTGAATGTCAGTGCTGTTTGCAGAACTCTGCTTTCATCTTCTCAGGCCACTCGGAATTTTCCATAGAAATATATGTGTGTGTATATATGTGTGTGTGTGTGTGTGTGTGTGTGAAATGGGCTTTCTGGTGGCTCAGACGGTAAAGAATCTGCCTGCAGTGTGGGAGACCTGAGTTTGATCCCTGGGTTGGGAAAATCCCCTGGAGAAGAGAATGGCAATCCACTCCAGTATTCTTGCTTGGAATATTCCATGGACAGAGGAACCTGGTGGGTTACAGTCCATGGGGTTGCAAAGAGTTGGACACAACTGAATGACTAACAGATATATATGAAATATGTAAATGAATGTTTTGTGAACAGTGGCCTTATATATACAGTATATATAAACATGTAAATATTAGATACATTAAACATAAATATTCAAATAAATTTCATACAGATATATGTGTGAAATATAAGTGTATGAATCATACCCATAAATATGTTGTTATTCAGTTGCTCAGTCATGTCTGACTCTTTGCAACCACATGGACTGCAGCACACCAGGCTTCCCTGGTGATCTCCCAGAGTTTGCTCAAGCTCACGTCCATTGAGTCAGTGATGCTATCTAACCATCTTATCCTCTGATGCGCCCTTCTCTTCTTGTTCTCAATCTTTCCCAGCATCAGGGTCTTTTCCAATGATTCGGTTCTTTGCATCAGGTAGCCAAAGTATTGGAGCTTCAGCATCAGTCCTTCCAATGAATACTCAGGGTTGAATTCGTTTAGGATTGACTGGTTTGATCTCCTTGCAGTCCAAGGGACTTTAAAGAGTCTTCTCCAGCACCAAAATTCTTCAGTGCTCAGTCTTCTTTATTGTCTAGCTCTCACATCCATATATGACTACTGGAAAAACCATAGCTTCAACTATGCGGACCTTTCTTGGTAAGGTGGTATCTCTGACTTTTTAATATGCTGTCTAGTCTTGTCATAGCTTTACTTCCAAGGAGCAAGCGTCTTTTAATTTCATGGCTGCAGTCACCATCTGCAGTGATTTTGGAGCCCAAGAAAATAAAATCTGTCACTGTTTCCATTGTTTCCCCATCTATTTGCCATGAAGTGATGCGACCAGATGCCATGATCATAGTTTTTTAATACTGAGTTTTTTGTTCACAACTGTCACTTTTCATGATTACAAAAAGAAGTACAAAAATAGGAAGGAATATCACAGTGGCAGTAAGAGAGGTATATCCTCGTCCCTCTCTCAAGATGTAATTACAGTCCATCATTTAAAATTTAAATTTCTCCATAACTTGAAATAGTATACCAACGCCTCGCTTCTTGATATATCAGCTTCAAATTTTCTCTGTTGACTCCTCACTCCGAAAGATAAAGAAATGACCCCCTTACATCCACTCTGCTGTTCTCTGTTAGCCACATTTTATTTTCAGTTATATTTTTATTATATATAGTATATTAATAATTTTTGTTTTGTTGATTTGTCAATGTTTCAAAGGATCAATCAACTCCTTATTTTTCAAGATTAATTCTTCCCATGGCATTACATGTTTTGGTTTATTTCTTTATTTATTTTACCTTGGCCTATGAAATCCTTGGGAGAAGGCAATGGCACCCCACTCCAGTACTGTTGCCTGGAAAATCCCATGGATGGAGGAGCCTGGTGGGCTGCAGTCCATGGGGTCGCTAAGAGTCAGACACGACTGATTAACTTCACTTTCACTTTCCACTTTCATGCATTGGAGAAGGAAATGGCAACCCACTCCAGTGTTCTTGCCTGGAGAATCCCATGGACAGAGAAGCCTGGTAGGCTGCAGTTCATGGGGTCACACAGAGTCGGACACGACTGAAGTGACTTGGCAGGCAGCATGAAATCCTTGCAGGAGCCTATTTTGAGGGATTTTTCTTTGCATCGTCAATAATGGCAATCATAGCAAGGGCACAATGACTGTTTGCCTTTGAAGGAATTTCACATCTTGCCTCAGCAGATGGCAGAAGGGAGGGAAACCAGGCTTATTAATAAGATTCCTAAAGTAGCGACTGTAAAATTTGTGCTCCTTGGTGGAGTAGGAGCTTTGAATTTAAAAGTTTACTTTTTCCCACATACTTCCTGGTTAGTTATGAAAAGGATATTCTCTTTGAGAGAATATCCTCTAATTCTCTTTTAGAGATATTCTTCTTACAGATCTAGAGATACATGAATAATCTAAAGAGGAAGAAATAAACAAGCATTCCTGTGATAAACCTAGGTTTGTATAGACATGTGTACAGAGTATTTAAGAAACAGGGTTCTCTTGGGTGATTGGATGGGCTTAGTTACATTAACATCCTTTGGGTCTTTGATGCACTTACTGAATAAGAGGGAAACTCCTTTCTCGAGGAGAACAGTACGAATTTGGATAGGAAAAAAAAAGTGTCTGAGAATGGAGAAAACCTCAGTTATTTGTTTTTTAAATCCAAAGCCTTTACCAAGCTCTTTTGGAAAAACCAGTTTGCTGACTGTCTAGAGGGCCCTGGAAGTGGTGGGAGGTGGCAGCATTATTGCAAAGTTGAGTTTGTTCCAAGTGACTTGGGAAAGCAGTTATTAAGCATATTTGAAAACTGTGCTGGATCACTTGTAAGAAATTTTGACCCATGGTTGTATGGTTCTACGGCTGGGAAACAAAGCCAGTCTTCCATCCGTAGAAGAGAACACCCACCTGTCAGGCACTTAGAGCTTCTGGAACTGCTGGATTCATCTTTGATGTCTTCTTAGATTTCAATTCAGCTAACATGTATGCATTACTATGAGCTACACACTTGAATATATTACTAACTTACTCCTCATGGAATTCCAGGGTTGGGGGCAGTAGCATAGGGTTTGGGATTGAAATGCAGTCATTTAGGCTATTTTAGAGGAGCAGAGTACTTTTCCCAAGGTCACGTAGGCACTTTCTCATGGCAGTGCAAGGACATTTTCTAGAGCTTGTTCCTTAGATTTTTTTCACTGTGGTGATGTTAAATACATCATGTGTTGCTATGGTAGCTGGTCTTTTGATTGAATCCAGAGCAATGCAAAAGCTAAAAAAAAAAAAAAAAAAGTGCATATTGGACCCAGGCAGACCCCAAGGTCATGTTCCTTGGTGTTATCTTCATCAGGGATGATATTCTTCAGTCTCCTGGGGAACTGAAATAATTAATTACCAAAAGGTAATTGTGTGATCACTGACAGGGACCTGTTGAGCAGTGAAGTTATGTATGGGCAGTGTCATCTCAGATTAACCAGGGTCACTAGAAACATAGCCAGAGTTTCCATAATAATTTTTGTGACTCATAGCAACTC
Source organism: Bos mutus (assembly GCF_027580195.1). Classification (NCBI taxonomy): domain Eukaryota; kingdom Metazoa; phylum Chordata; class Mammalia; order Artiodactyla; family Bovidae; genus Bos; species Bos mutus. The sequence goes on from NC_091626.1 coordinate 17,640,236, forward strand.
CAAGCAATTGTCTAGATGGAACTTTGGATAGGGCCTCAAGTGCTTTATAAGGATTCTGCTCATTATATTAAAGTACATCTTTATTCCACTTCCCATAAGAGACTGGTGGGAATAACCCTCCTTCTTAGGGATGGAAGAGAGTCCTTTGAAGGGAGGTTATCTCCCAGGGGCCTTCTTTGGCTGTAAAGCTCCAGTCATAGCTGGCCCCATCCTGAGTGAGCCTGATCTCTATCTCCATGGCTTTTCCCTTGTTTCAGTTTTTTGGCCTGAAGATTATAAGGATCTGTGCCCATGGAAAGGATCAGCAGGAAATCTGCCCCAAGCCAACTCACAGTGTAATATAGAGACAGTTACTGATAAGGTGAGGGTGACTCAGTCTATGGCATCAGGAAACAACCCACTTAAAGTGTAACAAATGTAAAATGATCTGTAACCTGGAAGTTTTAACTTCAGAGAGTCTGTTGAAATGAGAGCAGATCGTACACTGATAATAGTATGACAAGTACAAACAGATGTAATCTACAGAAGAGACATGAAACAGAAATTCCCCAGCCCTCCTTGGTTTTCATCTTCAATCTTCAGCTCCCTAGTCTTAGTTACCGGGGCCGCTCCAGCGGGCCTCAGAGGCCGAATCTAAACCTGTTCCCCAGGATGTCTCCTGACAGTAAGCAAGAGGAGCTTACGGCTCTCTTGTCTGAGGATCCATTACAAATTAACTATGCTGTCCTCACGGCCTCGACGGGCACCTTGACAGAGTGCTTACTGTCATGAGTTCTAGAGTTAAATCCTGACTTCCCCACATGCCCTGTGACCTTGGGCAGCTCATTTAACTTTTCTCTGCCTTCGCTTCCTCATCTATAAAATGGATATGAGTGGTTGTGCAGATTAAATGAGTAAATATACATAAATCATTTGGTGGAATAGCTGACATTTGGTGAGTGTCGATAAAAGTTAGCTATTCTTTTCTATAATTTTATTCTTTTTCTATTTTTGGCTGTGCTAGGTCTTTGTTGCTGTGTGGGCTTTTCTCTAGTCGTGGGGATCTTCCTGGATCAAGGATCAAACCCTTGTCTCCTGTATTGGCAGGCAGATTCTTTACCACTGAGCCACCAGGGAAGCCCCCAAATTTAGCTATTCTTAACACCATTATCATTCTTATCACCCCAGACATCTATATTCCTCTCCTGTACCGTAATTCTGTCTCAATAACCCACTTCCACATCTGGACTCTGTGAGGCTTGCATTTTTCTGACCAGGTCTCTCCCCTCCTCAGGAAGTAGTGTCCTGACTTTCACTGGCAACTCACCTGGCCTCCTGTGGGTCATCTTTCAGGGCATCTTGTTAACCTCCTGCTGTACCTTCCCATGCCAGGTGATCGCTGGGTACCATAGTCAATCTCTGGACTCATCTGCTTCTTGGTAACCATAGGTGGATTTGCTGTTTTAGCACCTGACCCCTCACTGTGGGTCAGATGTCAACAAGCACCCCGGCCTCAGGAGGTAACTGGGGCCACACTCAAATATAAAGAACTTTTTGATCTGAGACAGGGTATCCTGAATAACCTATCACCAGTGGCTGGTAGACTTGGCAGATGCATATGGATATAATAAAAGCACCAGGCATTAGCATTAAAAACTCTGCAAAAATGTTAACAGTATTGAGCTGTTCCAGCTTTGCATGGCTATGTGTTTGGAAGAGCTCAATAGTGATACATTTGTATTACATAAATGTTAAATATTGCAGAAAAACTAGATAATACAAAATAAACCAAGTTAATTATAAAAAGAAAACATCTATAGCCCATCTGGAGATAACCATTTTAATCTCTCTCACTCTCTCCACACACACAGACCCCCCAACACACACACACAGAATCACTTTTTTCACTTAGTAGATTGTGGACTGCTTTCCATGTCATGAAATATACATTTAGATTATCAAGCATCAAATAATTCAAAATGATTCTATAGCTGTGTTGTTTCGTGGTCCAGCTGTTTGGCACTATTTTGCTGCCAAATGATAATGGTGATGGTGTTAAGAATAGCTAAACTTTTGGGCTCCCCTGGTGTCTCAGTGGTAAAGAATCTCCCTGCCAATGCAGTGGACAAGGGTTTGATCCCTGATCCAGGAAGATCTCCACAACTAGAGAAAAGCCCACACAGCAGCAAAGACCTAGCACAGCCAAAAATAAAAAAAGAATAAAATTATAAAGAGGTTAAACAGACTGGCTGAGTTTTTATGGTGTACAGCTTCTGATGCTGGTAACTGCCACCAGGTTAATTAGAGTGGCTCCTGGCTGGAGCCTCATTCAGAGCAGCTTGGCTTTATGTAGGAGTGGTTATTTGAGGAACAGGACTTTTGGCCCATTTGTTGTAGTCTCTTTCCATTACGAAAACCTGCCACCCAGCAGTGGATCTCAAGTTTCTAGTGATGGCCAGGGTGGGTGTTCAGCATTCTGGGCTCTGTCTCTGTGTCACTGTGGGACGTTTGGCAGGGTAACCCGTCTCTCCATGCCTCTGTTTCCTCCTCTTTAAATTAAAGGAGTTGTTCTTGCTTTTCTTCCGCTCTCACACTCTGATTGCATGTTAAATCATTTGGAGTGTGATTGAGGCCTGGGAGTGGCTCTTATTTGTGGCTGCATAATCTGGTGCCAGGCTGTCTGCCCCAGGATCACCAGAGGGGGGCATTCCAAGTGTATATTCCTGGCCCTCTTCCTTATCCTCCACTGGATAAGGAAGCCCGAGAATCTGTGTTTTTAACAATCCCCTTAGCTAGTCTTTCTCATTGAAAGGATGGTGCCTGCTCCTAAGCTGCCCAGCTGATCTCAACCTGGTTGAACTCTCGTTCTGGCCAAAGGGTTGTAAAAAGCATCTTAACCCCAAATCCTTCATGGAGGCAGCTGGTTTTGCTGGAAGCCTACATGGTTCCGGCTTAAGGACCGCCAGCAGCTTGGCTCCCATGGCCCCTGGAGACAGCTTTCCCCAGCCTGTCAGCTTCTCACCCATTGTCAGAGCTCAGCACACCCTGCCCAACCACCTGGCCCCCTTCCCCCAGCCCAGTTTCCATTATGTTCTACTTCACTGGTTTCTCGTTCTATATGGTTTGGCTCAGGCTGCAGTAGGGTTATGACCACGCTGCGTGTTTGTCCCAGCAGCATCCCCCACTGCCCTTCATCAAGCAGGGGATGTTTTTCCTTCCGCCTGGTTTCATTCCCCACTCTGTTCCCTCCCCTCATCTTCCAGGAGACCTGATGTTTCTGATACATATAGTAGATTTCCTTCTAATCCTGTAGGACTTGATCTATTGTATTAGCACTTTACTTCAGAGACTTCCATACAGGGCTTTAAATATTTAAGTGGCTGCATTCCTTTCCTGTCTGATTATTGAAATACAGACACATAGGCACACACCCTTCACCTTAAAGTGTGCTGGGTTTAAAAAGCTAGAACCTACCTTATCCACAATTTGAATAGGAGATTCTGATCTTATTCCACATTTATGTCCCATTTTACTCATATTCACCATTTATAAATAAGAAAGAAATAAGCCAGAAGCAGCTGGATATTAAACCTGAGTAGACTAGTATATCAGAATCACCTGGATAAATTAACAAACTACAGATTGCTGGACCTCATGCCAGACTTACTGAATCCTTGAGGGAGGGATCCACGAGTCTGCACTTCCCAGGAGCTCTCTGAATGTCTCTTCTGTAGGCTGAGGGCTCAGATCTCCTGCAGTAGATAGTGAAGAGAATTTAGACAAAATAAGATGCACCATCCTGCATTAGACGGTAGAGAGAATTTAGGCCAGAATGTAGACTGGCAGGCAGCCTGGTGGGCACTAGACTTCTTGGGGTTCAATTCAGCCTCTGCCCTCACTGGCTGTGTGACTGCTTCATGCCTCAGTTTGCTCACTAGTAGAAACAAATCTGTAAAAATATCAATAACATTGTCATCAGGAGGAATAAATTAGTTAATATGTGCATACATGCTAAGTCGCCCCAGTCTTATCCAACTCTTTGTGACCTCATAGACTTAGCCCACCAGGCTCCTCTGTCCGTGGGATTCTCCAGGCAAGAATACTGAAGTGGATTGCCATGCCCTCTTCCAGGGGATCTTCCCAACCCAGGGATTGAGCCCGTATGTCTTACATCTCCTGCATTGGCAGGCAGGTTCTTTACCACTAGTGCCCCCTGGGAAGCCCTAGTTAGTATGCTTAAAATAGCGCTGCACATGGTAAGAGCAGTGTCCGTGTTCACTGTGAATATTACCCCATGCACAAGAATGGCATGAGCAAAGTCAAACAGATGCAAATGGGTGGCCTCTCTGAGGGAGGCGAGCAGATCTCTTTGTTAAGAGCAGGTTTAGGTCAGTAGTTTTCAAATTATGGTATGCAAAATCTTCACGTGGGAAGCATGTTAAAAATGTGGTGTCCTTCCAAAGATTTGATTTAGTAAACTTGGAGTGAAGCTCTGGGATCTGCATTTAAAATTTTTGATGTAGGTGATCAGCACATTTTTAGAAACCCAGGTTTCAGTGGGACAGTACAGGCATTTAACATTGGTGAGGCCTCATGGGATTTGGCTTGGGCCATGAAAAGATATGGATGCTAATTGCATATTTAATATCTGCTTTATTAGGTGTGTCCAGAAAGCAGTAGAAGTATCTGGGAGGTACAGTGTGCATCCTACAACAACAAGCCGTTCATGGGCCGGTTTTATGAATGGGAACCATTTGCAGAAGGTAAGAGTAGCCCCAGCCTTGTCCACAGGAATCAGTTTTGTCTGTTCTCCAACCTTGTTGCCTTTTTGTTGTTGCTGGAGGAACCAGTGTGGTGCTGGCTAGAGTGGCAGTGCGAGGAGGAGCTGGTAGGGATCTTTACCGAAGGTAGTAATAGCTCTCAGGTGACAGCTGGACCATTAGTCGGATGGGAGAGGCTTTGGTCGAAGCAAGCAGCATCTGAGGATGAGAGGATGAGTGAGACAGAGCAAGGGTCAAGAAATGAGTAGAAGCAAGAGATTCAAGCTAAACTTGTGAGGAGTGAGCCAGGATAGAGTTTCCCTTTTCCTTGGTTCCTGCTGCAAGGGCTGGTAGAATGGCTTAAGAGAGCATGTGGAGTTGTACGGCTGACAGTTGTTTGGCTTTTGTGCTGGGGGAGCCTCAAATGCAGTTTCCCAAGAGGAAGTGTGGTAGACAACCATTGCAGAGCTCATCAGTACTGTTCTAGATCTTGGAGTCACTTTCCTTTGTTTCGTTTTGATGAGGACCATTTTTAAAGTCTATTGAGTTTTTACCATGTTGCTTCTGTTTTATGTTTTGGTTTTGGGGCCATAGTGAGTTGTGCTGATTCCATTATAGAATCTGTGTCCACATGTGAGAAGTCGTGCCTAGGTGTAAGGCCATGGGAAGAGGGAGGCGGGGTGGATGTCTGCTCTGAAATGGGATACAGAATTATTCTTGTCTGCACATTTGTCTCAGAGAAGTGTCTGCAGCTTGGGTTGGATTCTTAAAGTGGTCTCATGACCACTGCCCATTAGAATCACTGGGGAGCCTTCTAGAAATACTGAGGCCTGGGTGCCACTCCCAGAGATTGTGATTTAATTGATTTGGGGTGCAGCCTGGGGATGGGGATTTTTTTTTTAAGATCACAAGTCATTCTGATGGGCAGCTGGGGTAGAGAAACTCTAATCCAGGAGGGAGGCAAGATCTCAGAAGAGATGGTGACTCTGGCTTAAATTAAGGCACAGAATCATGAGTGTTTTGTCAACTGTGAAATATATTCTTATGTCAGGGCAACAGTACTTGGCAGTGATCACTTAGAGAAGGAACCCTTTTTTTGTCTGAGCTGCGCCCTTGCTTTATTGTTGGCTGTGGGTAGTAATAGCTGCTTTACCGTGGTTCACTGGGAGGCAAGGTGAATTCCTCCAGCCATGCGCTGTCTGTCCCCATTGTTTAGCCTGAAGCTGGAGCCACATCACCCAACCCTCTCTGCTTAGTTCCACGTGGTCCTCTGCCAGCCACCTGATCCTGTCAAGCCTGGTAGACTCAAGTCTAGTATCAAAAGCTCTTTGATTCCCACAAAGAAAACTCATGCTGGTATTTTCGCCTATCATCAGTATTGCCTGTGGATGCCAGCTGTTGTCTATGTATGATTCTACTTTTTCTGTTCTTTTGTTTGCCCTGACTCAGGCTGGACTTTAATTGTGGGTCCTCAGGTAGGAGGGGGTGTAATTAACATCTGATTCAACTTTTTATTTTGGAAAATTTCAAACATATGTAAAAATAGAATAATATAATTATATGAAAATAACCTCCTATATACCCATCACTTAGTTTCAACTCATGGCAAGTCTTTTTCATGTATAGTCCGCCTGTTCGTCCCCATCCAAATATGGCAAACTATTTGGATTCACATTATATTGCATTATTCACTGGTGCATACATTGATTAAAACTCTTGGTTGTAAGTGACCGAAACCCAGCCTACCTATGTTTAAACAAGAAAGATACTTTGTTGGTCCTGTTACTGGGAAGTCCAAGAATGGGGCTGGGATTTAGATGTGGCTGCCTTCAAGGGATTCAATAGTGTTGCTGCTGCTGCTGCTGCTGCTGCTGCTAAGTTGCTTCAGTCATGTCCGACTCTGTGCGACCTCAGAGACAGCAGCCCACCAGGCTCCCCTGTCCCTGGGATTCTCCAGACAAGAACACTGGAGTGGGTTGCCATTTCCTTCTCCAAGGCATGAAAGTGAAAAGTGAAAGTGAAGTTGCTCAGTTGTGTCCGACTCTTCATGACCCCATGGACTGCAGCCTACCAGGCTCCTCTGTCCATGGGATTTTCCAGGCAAGAGTACTGGAGTGGGTTGCCGTTGCCTTCTCCCCCAATAATGTTAGGAGCCTGCTTTTCTCTCTTTCTCCATCTCTTGGTCTGTTTACTTACTTCTCAGGTGGATGGACAGGCTTACATGGCTTTGAACTTGCAATCAGAGTGAGAAAGTCTCTCTCTTATCCAGTGTTATGGGTTGAATTATGTTCCCCAATCTTTCTATCCCTGGTACCTATGAATTTGCTCATCTGGAAATAAGGTATTTGCATGTAATTAAGGTTCAGGTTAAGAAGAGGTCATACTGGATGAGGGTGGGCCCTTAATCCATACGACTGGTGTCCTTATATAAAGAGAAGAGGCACAGAGACACACATATAGAGAACACCCAGGCACAGACAGAGGAAAGATGGCCATGTGACACCAAGGCAGAGCTTAGAGTGATGCAGCTACAAGTCAGGGAACACTAAGGATTTCTGGAAAATGCCAGAAACCAGGAGGAGTAACAGAAAGCTTCTTCCCCAGAGATTGCAGAGCGAGCAGGGCCCTGCCAACACCTTGAGTTTGAATTCCCAGCCTCCAGAACTGTCAGAGAATAAATTCTGTTGTTTTAACCCACCCAGTTTGTGGTCATTTGTTATGGCAGCTTAGGAAGCTAATATGCCTAATGAGGGCTTCGGTCTCAGAAAAACCACACTGTGATCTTTTTTGGGTCATATTCCCATCCCTGGACAAGAGTTCAGGGCCTAGGTTGGGGGCAGTGGTCCTTGGGTTAACTCAGGTCATGTGACTAGCCCTCTGGTGGGAAACCCACATCCCAGGAAGTGGAGGTGGGAAAGAGGGAGTTGGCACAGACAGAAAAACAGAATCTTCTACAGTAATTATTATCTACTTCTTCACCATAAGCCACTGAAATTTTGAAGGAGCCAGTGAGAATGCTGTTTTACAAAGCATTTTTACAAATGTTTTACAAAGAAAAGAAAAATGCAGAACAGCAGCAGATTAAATAAATCAACTATCTTCTGCACTGTGTTTGTTACTTTGTCTAGAAAATTCAGCATTCTTTAAAAATATTTACTCACATTAATATGTCTCACATGCCTAGGAGGAGAGGCTCCCAGAGTCACTGAAACTGCATTTACTTTGGCTTTCTTTAAACAATTCTTCTTGCTGCTAAGATTGTTTTCTTGATTTTGTCCTCTTTCCTCTTAAATGACTCCCAGGTTGACCAGTGGGAGGAAGACGCTGTTAATGTTTCTGCAGGGTGTTCGTATTTTATGGCTGGAGTTTGCATTCGGCTCTTGGTTTTGTTTGGATGTCTGTTGCTGTTCGCATGTGCCTACTTAGGGGAACAGCTGCACTCATTCAACCCAGTGCCGCATAGAATAGTAAAAGCAGAGCACACTCTCTGATAAACACATTAATTTCACCACATGCTTCTTCCTAGACCTTTAACTGCATTTCCTGGACATAGTGATCTGTCCTAAGATAATGCCTCTAGGAATTTTTCTTATAGACTTAATATCGTAAAGACGATAGAAGTAGAATTCCAGGGTCTATGTGTGCCTGTTTACTCAGTATAGTGATAGTTCATGTGTCACCTTCATCCCCCTTCACTCCAAACCACTTTGGACTGTAAATTGTATGGTCAATATAGCTAGAAAAGGATACTTTAATATGTAGAGTCTTGTTTAGGTGCATTGGAGAAAATTGTACCTGTTTTCATAACTAGAGTCTAGAATTTTGCCAGGTCACTGTGGGCTCTACAGCAGCAAGTATCAGTCTTAATCCATAAGCCAGGGGACAGCTTTGTATTGGTATTTTAATGCACCGTATGTCCCCAAGAGCTGAACTAAGCAGAGCACAAATCTAAAAACCAGAAGTGAGACTGAGTCAGAAACTGGAGGTTGCCAACTGGTCATACAACCAGGGCCAGTGTATCTGTCGGGGCTGAGTAGCTTGAGCTGCAGGAACAAAGAGCCCTGAGTCCTTAAGACTTAACAGAACAAGTTTGTCTCTTGCCCAGACCACCCGTGTGATGCAGTATGTATTCTGCTCATTCAGGGGTCCAGGCTGATAGAAGCAGCATCTCAACCTCTGCTTCCACTGAGGCAAGGAGAGGGAACAAATGAATCACCCATGGATCCTTCCCGCTTCTCCCAGAAGTGATCGGTGTTGTTTCTGCTCACATCTCATTAGCCAAAGCAAGTGACGCATCATGTTTAACTTCAAGGGCAACAGGGAGGTACCATCCTGCTGTGTGCTCAAAGCAGAAGTGGAATATCCATGACCACCCTAATGACTAGTCCAAGCAGGAAGCTTCGAGAGAATTCCCTGAGCTGTGTCTTCCTTCTGTAAGTTCAGGTGACTTATTAGGCTGCTTGCAAGAAGAGTAGATTTGGCTCTAGGGAATGTTATAGGTGACACAGAGCCTCTAACAGTTACAGGACCCTGAGCCATTTAGACTATTCCTTCTCCTTGATTAAAGCTCCGAGGGTCAGGGATGGAATGTTGGTGCCAAGGGGTGCTGCTGACTCCCCCGCAAGTCTAGCCCTGGCACAGGGGGGTCAAGGACTGTCATAAACATGGACGGTATTATCAAAACTGTATGATGTGAGGAAGGAAGGCTTAGGGCCAAGTGCTGGTGGACCTGGGGTTAGGATGTTTATGTTTTACCGAAGCAACTTGATTCATTCCTGGAATTCTCCCTCCCTCAGCCCATCCCTCCTGCACAGACAGTTCATAGTCATCATGGACTTTTCAGAGTGGACAGGGAAGGCCTAAGGGAAAGGAGAGGAGTTTTCCAGTTTTCTACCCTCCACAGAGCCATTCTGAAGCTCTTGTATCCAGGCCTAGGAATACCTGGCAAGACCAGGTCATGTTTGCTCAGCATTTGAGTGTATCATCAAGGACAAGGGGCTTCCCTTGTAGCTCAGTTGGTAAAGGATCTGCCTGCAGTGCAGGAGACCCAGGTTTGATTCCTGGCTTGGGAAGATCCCCTGGAGAAGGAAATAGCAACCCACTCCAGTATTCTTGCCTGGAGAATCCCATGGACAGAGGAGCATGGAGGGCTACAGTCCATGGGGTCGCAAGAGTTGGATATGACTTAGCAACTAAACCTCCACTGAGGACAAAGCAAAATCCTGAGAGCAGCCTCTTTGTGAAAACAAAACAGTGATTTTGGTTTTATACATTAGTTGAGTATGAATGAATGGTAGTGAGCTCCCCAGCAAGAAGTTGGGGTGTTTAAGGGAGATGTCTTAGGGTAGTAGACCTATATTTGAAGTCATTGTCTTTAGTGTGATAATTAAAGCCACTGTGATGAAGACCTTCAAGAGAGTATAGAATCACGAGGACAAAAAACCAAAAAGAAAAAAAAAAAAGAATCACGAGGACAAGGGACTCAGGAAGGAGGTTTGACGTATATCCACGTTAAAGAAGCAGGGAAAAGAGACCCAACGATGAAAGGAGCCTGAGAAGAGGTGGCACCAAAGTATTATAGCGCCTTATATCATCTCTAATAGTAATAAAGTCTATTATGGTTTATAAAGTTCTATTATATACACCACAATGAGGGACAAATGAGATAATAGGAGTTGCAAGCACTTACTGTGTACCAGGCTAACTCCTTTAATCTTTACAACAAGCCTGTAGGTGAGTCCTATTATCAGCCTCACTTTACACAAGAAACAAAGTATATAATCGTTAAATAATTACCCAAGGTCACCCAGATAGGAAGTGATAGAGCCAGGTTCAAACCTCAGAATCTGGCTACAGAATCTCTACTCCCAGTGTACATGAAAGCCAGGAGAAAGATATGTTAGAGTTGTGAGCATTTTAGACCAGTCTTTCGGTGCCTGTTTTCCTTGTAAAAACTATCTGAGTAATTAAAGTTTAACTTTTCTTTAAAAAAGATAAAAGAAGGAGTGGTGGGGGAGAAGCAGTGAACACAGCTTGACACAGCCAGAAGTCAAGGGGAGGCTGGGGCCTGAGAAAATGAGACTGGGAGAGACTGTGGGGAAAGCACTGGAGAGAATCTAGTGGCTGGAATGAGCAGGGAGGGGAGGGGTCTTTAAGAAGCAGGGGACATGGGTATGCCTATGGCTGATTCATGTTGATGTGTGCTAGAAACTTTCACAATATTGTAAAGTAATTATCCTCCAATTAAAAATAAAATTTAAAAAAGAGGGTAGCCAGTGAATAGGGCTAGCTCTTCCTTTTAAAAATTGCCATGAAGAAGGCATATTGAGAGTGTTTGCTAGCTTAATTTAAGGTAAAGAGAAAGGTTTGTTTAGAATGGTAGAGAAATGAGAATTCTGGAGATTGAGAGACTAAAACTTAAAAAGGAAGAATAAGGGGTTAATAGAATGGTACCTATGAACCTAGTCTATCCTAGGGAAAAAGGTGGAAAATAGGCACCATTTTCCCTCCAGAAAAAATTATATTATTGTTTCTCTGCATGCTGTTAATACAAAACTTTTCACCATTAAATGAAAATTCATTGATTCAAGAGCAATGAAAGCAATCATAGTTCCATAAAAAATATTTATTTAAGAATGTTCACAGCAACTTTTTTCATGATAGCTTCAAACTGGAAATAAGCCAACTATTTCATCAACAGGAGACTGAATAAACACACTGTGATACATTTCTACAGTGGAGTATTACTCAGCAATAACAAAGAACACTCTACTGACACATATAATGATCCAGGTGAATATCAGAAACACTGTGTTGACCAGAGTGAGCCAGATACGAGCCTATGCACTGCCTGATTCCATTTGTATTTTGTTCTAGAACAGGGAAAATTGGGCTATGCTGACGGAAGTCAGCACAGTGTTTGCCTATGGGTGTGGGGAAGGAGTAGCTGGAAAGGCCCATGATAGAGCTTTGTGGAATGATGGTCATGTTCCAGATCATAATTGGCATGGCTGTTACACTGGTGTGTGTAGCTGTCGAAACCCATCGACTGCACCTTTGTGATCTATGCATTCTATTGTATATAAACAGTAGATTCTCTTTCCCATTCTGTCTTCATTCCTAAAAGTAAAATTTAGAGCTAATATAAATTTCACCATTATAGAACTATTCTAAGCAGATCCAACCAGTCCATTCTAAAGGAGATCAGTCCTGGGTGTTCTTTGGAAGGACTGATGCTGAAGCTGAAACTCCAATACTTAGCCACCTCATGCGAAGAGCTGACTCATTGGAAAAGACTCTGATGCTGGGAGGGATTGGAGGCAGGAGGAAAAGGGGACGACAGAGGATGAGATGGCTGGATGGCATCACCGACTCGATGGACGTGAGTTTGAGTGAACTCCAGGAGTTGGTGATGGACAGGGAGGCCTGGCGTGCTGCGATTCATGGAGTTACAAAGAGTCGGACACGACTAAGTGACTGCACTGAACTGAACTGAAGCCTTGCTAGTTTGCCTCTCTCTCTCTTACTCTATTTTATTTTAAATACTCATTATTATTGACCATAGAAGCACAAGAGGATTTTAGGGAGAATGTACTCATATGCAGAGTATCATTTTTGGAATCATTTAGGATCATAGGGCTTAGTTGAGCCTAGAAATCCTCAACTAGGTCCAGAATCTGAAGAAGCAAGCTGCACATCTGTGTAAATTAGTATTCTTCTTCTTTTTTCCACAAGCAGCAGACACCAATTTTGGCTAGGTCAAACACAAAAGGATTTTGTTGGAAGGCTATCCAGTAGCTCTAAGAATCAACAGGAAGTGTGTGGGAGCAGGCTGGGTGAAGGACAGATACAAAGGGGGCTCTGGGGATCCAGTGGACAGAACTGATGGTCTTACTTGCCTGCTGCTCGTGTTGCTACAGTGGATACATTTTGACAGGTTTCTTCATCCAAGACTCAGAGCCCTGGAAATAAGAGCCCTATGGCTTGGCACAGGCCACATGCCCACTGCTTGGCTGGGGATAGAAGGGTCGGGGGAGTCCTGACTGACAGTCCCACCAAGACTACATGCGGAGGAGGAGAATAGATTCCCAGAAAGGAAATCCAGGTGCTGAACCAAAAGAAGGAAGAATGGTCTGGGGTGGCCCAAGACAACCAATATCCATGACAGAAACTCATGACAAGTCAGGATCCCCACCTGGTTTGTCAACCGTATTTCATGAGACTTTTTGACACCTTTGAGGGACTATTGAAATTAGACTATAACGTGTGATTGCCACTCTTTCCTTCTCGTGTTTGCATTTCTGAAGATTTCTTCAGATAGGCCTCCTTATATAGGTATGGTATGTGACTGTGTGGGTTCTTTCTGCTTCCACACATTGTCAGACGTAATTTGGATTGACCAGTGTGCATTTGCAAAGGGACATGGGAGAGAGGCTGGGGTTCTGTGGTACCTTCATCCTGTGGCATGCAGTGTTGAGGATGACCTCAGAAGGAAGTGAATGGGGCTAGTAATGGTTGTTCTTTTCTTGCTGGTTTCTGTAATCCTGGACAGACTCTTTGGTGGGACTATATGTGTAAAGTACACCTAGATCTGTGAACCTTAGACCAAGTGTGCCTTAGGAAGCATTGCTACGAACAAAGCTAGTGGAGGTGACAGAATTTCAGTTGAGCTATTTCAAATCTAAAAGACGATTCTGTGAAAGTGCTGCACTCAATATGCTAGAAAATTTGGAAAACTCAGCAGTGGCCCCAGAACCAGAAAAGATCAGTTTTCATTCCAATCCCAAAGAAAGGCAATGCCAAAGAATGCTCAAGCTACTGCACAGTCACACTCATCTCACACGCTAGCAAAGGAATGCTCAAAATCCTCCAAACCAGGCTTCAACAGTACATGAACTATGAAATTCCAGATGTTCAAGCTGGATTTAGAAAAGGCAGAGGAACCAGAGATCAAATTGCCAACATCCACTGGATCATTGAAAAAGCAAGAGAGTTCCAGAAAAACATCTACTTCCGCTTTATTGACTACGCCAAAGCCTTTGACTGTGTGGATCACAATAAACTGTGGAAAATTCTGAAAGAGATGGGAATACCAGACCACCTGACCTGCCTCTTGAGAAATTTGTATGCAGGTCAGGAAGCAACAGTTAGAACTGGACATGGAACAACAGACTGGTTCCAAATCAAGAAAGAAGTACGTCAAGGCTGTATATTGTCACCCTGCTTATTTAACTTATATGCAGAATACATCATGCGGAATGCCAGGCTGGATGAAGCACAAATTCGAATCAAGATTGCCAGGAGAAATATCAGTGACCTCATATATGCAGATGACACCACCTTAGGGCAGAAAGTGAAGAACTAAAGAGCTTCTTGATGAAAGTGAAAGAGGAGAGTGAAAAAGTTGGTTTAAAAGTCAACATCCAGAAAACAAACATCATGACATCCAGTCCCATGCTACTTCATGGCAAATAGATGGGGAAATAATGGAAACAGTGACAGACTTTATTTTCTTAGGCTCCAAAATCACTGCAGATGGTGACTGCAGCCATGAAATTAAAAGACGCTTGCTCCTTGGAAGAAAAGCTATGACCAACCTAGACAGTGTATTAAAAAGGCAGAGATATCACCTTGCCAAGAAAGGTCCACATAGTCAAAGCCATGGTTTTTCCAGTGGTCATTCATGGATGTGAGAGTTGGACAATAAAGAAAGCTGCTGCTGCTGCTGCTAAGTCACTTCAGTCGTGTCCATCTCTGCAACCCCATAGACGGCAGCCCACCAGGCTCCACCGTCCCTGGGATTCTCCAGGCAAGAACATTTCCTTCTCCAATGCATGAAAGTGAAAAGTGAAAGTGAAGTCGCTCAGTCGTGTCCAACTCTTCAGGACTGCGTGGACTGCAGCCTACCAGGCTCCTCCATCCATGGGATTTTCCAGGCAAGAATGCTGGAGTGGGGTGCCATTGCCTTCTCCAAAAGAAAGCTGAGCACAGAAGAATTGATGGTTTTGAACTGTGGTGTTGAAGACTCTTGAGAGTCCCTTGGACTGCAAGGAGATCCAACCAGTCAATCCTAAAGGAAATCAGTCCTGAATATTCATTGGAAGGACTGATGCTGAAGCTGAAGCTCCAATACTTGGGCAACCTGATGCGAAGAACTGACTCAGTGGAAAAGACCCTGATGCTAGGAAAGATTGAAGGCAGGAGGAGAAGGGGACAACAGAGGTTGAGATGGTTGGATGGCATCACTGACTCGATGGACGTGAGTTTGAGTAAGCTCTGGGAGTTGGTACTGGACAGGGAAGCCTGGTGTGCTGCAGTCCATGGGGTTGCAAAGAGTCAGACGTGACTGAACCGAGTGACTGACACCTAGGTCACGTGTTCTTCTCTGTATCTAAAAAGAAAGAAGGATGTAGGGTGGGGCATATGGAATCATGTCTCTGTGAGTGTTTTCCTGGGAAACTGAGGCTTTGGAAAAGAAAAGATTATTTGAGGGAGAACATTGCCTCTGCTCTTAAGTATTCTGGAAGGTGTAAAGGATTCATGTAAAAGCAGTTTCTTTCCTGGCACTTACAGCAGTGTCATTATAGGTAATTAGTAAAGAAAAGCCTCAGGGTATATTTCAATATCTAAAAAAGCAGATTAGTCTAAATGTAAATAATTTTGAGGATTTAAAGGCAAGGATAAAACTTAAACCCATTGCAAAATATTCAATAATGAGACCCAGGCCTGTCATTTCTCTCTCCTGGGAAGCTCAGCTTTCTTCAAAGACTGCCTCCATCCTCGTGGTATGTCTGGTCAGGATGAGCAAGGTCAGATGTCATTATTCTACAGACTCAAGAACTGAGCCTCCAGGTTGGATGATCTACCCTGGGTCGCAGGATAAAATAGAAGGATCAGATTAAAAGAGATGTTACATAACCACAGCCTGCTGATTTCAGAGCAGCCATTTGCCTCAGGGGCTATGAAAGAATTTTTCCCTTCATGTAACCAAGCCGTGACCCATTTGGTACCTTTCAAAACAAACAAATGTGTTTTTACATCAACTGAGACTTTTCCAGGACATCCTGGGACTCTGTCTTAATCCTTGTAGCACAGCTCTCTCACCCTCTGAGCAGATGCCTCTGATCATAAATTGATAGAGCTGGGTCCCAAAGGAGTACTCAGGACCTTTGGTTGCACCTTTACATGGATGTTGAGACATTAGTATGGGGCCAACATCAAGAGGTTTTTAGAATTAGAGGCCTTAGAGCTGGAAAATAATCCATGAAAACGCAGATTCTGTCTGAGTTGTAAATCCAACCCATCCTTTTGCATATTGATGAAAGAAATTCTCCTTCATTTGCATAGTCCCTCCCCTGAAGCTGTTAAAAAGCAGCCGTACGCGGTATGTGTTTCTTAGAAATTGCAGTGAGAACATTCCATGAGTCAGTGGAACTTGTTAACAAAGGATTAAAGGAAAAATCTGTTGTGTACCTGGGGTTGGGTAGGAGGAAGGGAGAGAGCAAGCTCCAGCATTCCTGTGTTTACCCAGGCGGCTGGCTTCACCTTCCTCTTCACAATGCCTACACTTTGTAATAAGGCCATTCTTATTATGCGACTATAATTCATCCTGGGATGGTTGTTGCCTGGCTACCTTTGGAACCACATGGAATGAAACCTCCAGTTCCCTCTTCAGATATTTAAAAGCAGCCGTCTTGTCATTCTACATTTTGTTTCACCAATCTGCTAAATATTTACTTCCTTCAGTTGACTCCATGTGTACTGGAGCACGCCACTTGTTTACCATCCGATCTGCTCCCTTTAGAATCAATATATGAGTCCTAACAAGCAGCTCTGGTTGAGCGTGTCTCTGGTGTGCAAGGCTCAGGAGCACGGAGTGTCACTGGCATGGATTAGTGATGTCTTGCGTAACTATGGGAAGGGAAATGGTAGCATGTATCCTCCTCCTTTTCTTATAGTTGATTTACTGTATTGTGTTAGTTTCCTGTGTTGCTGCTGCTGCTAAGTCGCTTCAGTCGTGTCCGACTCTGTGTGACCCCATAGACGGCAGCCCACCAGGCTCCCCCGTCCCTGGGATTCTCCAGGCAAGAACACTGGAGTGGGTTGCCATTTCCTTCTCCAGTGCATGAAAGTGAAAAGTGAAAGTGAAGTCAAGTCCGACTCTTCGTGACCCCATGGACTGCAGCCTACCAGGCTCCCGTCCATGGGATTTTGGCAAGAGTACTGGAGTGGGGTGCCATTGCCTTCTCCAGTTTCCTGTGTACAGCAAAGTGATTCAGTTACACATATACATATATTCACTCATTCTTTTTTAGATTCTTTTCTCTCCTAGGTTATCACAGAATACTGAGTAGAGTTCCCTGGGCTATACAGTAGGTTCTTGTTGGTTATCTGTCTTATATATAGGCGTGTACGTATGTGCACCCCAAGCTCCTGCTTTATCCCTCCCCTCCCACGTTCCTCATTTGGTAACCGTAAGCTTGTTAACCTCAACATCTGTAACTTTCTTTCTGTCTTTCACACTGTGATGACATACCTGCCAATTAACCCAGTAATGAAGGAAATGATGCAAATAAATGTAATGAATGCATCATTGACTAGTTTTGTCTAAAACATGTTCACATTTAAAATGTAAGTAAAACACCAAATAATATGCAACTGATTGTAATTTTCCAAAAGAAGACATTTAGGATGGCTGAAATAGTCAGTGACAGGCCTGGATTTCCCAGAGTAATCCTTCAAATTCAGGCTTCTTTCAGGGGCCCAGTGTATCTAGAGGTAGAGAAAGTAAATCAAGGATAGTTTCTAAAAACTGGATTGTCTGCTATCGATGTATTAAATAGGTTTCATTCTGCATTTGAAGTTGTGTTTCCTGTCTGCATCTGAGGGTGGGTTGACTAAAGCAAAGTAAAATGAAGTAGTGGCAGTGATTTATATCTGAATTATCCTGGTTCCAAACCCAGCTATTTTCAGCCCGAACTATGCAGATAACTTGTCATCGTGTCTTGAGTACACATGTGTCATTATCACACCTCTTTCCTGAAAAACCCAGGAGACACGAACAGCTATTTGAGGTCCTTTGAACCCAAATACTTAGGAACCTAGTATTTATTGGGATATATATATATTTTCCTTAAGGTTACTAATTGTGATATACAGCCTGAACTAGAAGGCTTTGGTTCACAACCATTTCTGTTCAAATGGGAGACATTTCTGGATTGTTGCTTTTCTCATCTCTTTCCTGTTCTGCAACTGTCACTGCTCCACTCTCACCCTTGCTGGAAGCCAGTGATCACTGAACGGCCCACTGAAGGAGACACGTTTATTGCTCTTTCTGAGCTGGGTCTAACATGGGGCAGCCGCAGCTCCGCCTGGGGCTAAGCAGAAGTACTATCACTACTCTTATAAAAGTCCTTCTGTTCAGCTCACCCTTTCATGGTTAGTGCTTAGTTTTTTATCTGGATTTTTTCATTCCTTTTGGCTTGCAAGATACGCACATACACACACCACCACTGCCACACCGCTGCCACCACCACCACCACCCCACCCCCGGGAGGAAACCACTGTTTAATTTGTTGACAAACATGTGTGGATATGTTTAAATACTTTAGAAGTAAAACAAGGAAAGTTCAAGTTCAGTTCAGTCTCTCAGTTGTGTCCGACTCTTTGTGACCCCATGGACTGCAGCACACCAGGCTTCCCTGCCCATCACCAACTCCCAGGGCTTACTCATACTCATGTGCGTTGAGTCGATGATGTCATCCAACCATCTCATCTGTCGTCCCCTTCTCCTCCTGCCCTCACTCTTTCCCACCTTCAGGATCTTTTCTAATGACTCAGCTCTTCGCATCAGGTGGCCAAAGTATTGGAGCTCCAGCTTCATCATCAGTCCTTCCAATGAATATTCAGGACTGATTTCCCTTAAGATTTCCTGGTTGGATCTCCTTGCAGTCCAAGGGACTCTCAAGAGTCTTCTCCAATACCACAGTTCAAAAGAATCAATTCTTCAGCACTCAGCTTTCTTTATAGTCCAACTCACATCCATTCATAACTACTGGAAAAACCATAGCTTTGACTAGATGGACCTTTGTTGGCAAAGTAATGTCTCTGCTTATTAATATGCTGTCTAGGTTGGTCATAGCTTTTCTTCCAAGGAGCAAGTGTCTTTTAATTTCATGACTGCAGTCACCATCAGCAGTGATTTTGGAGCCTAAGAAAATAAAGTCTGTCACTGTTTCCATTGTTTCTCCTTCCATTTGCCATGGAGATGATGGAAGGTAGTGGAGGTGATGAAATGCCAGTTAAGCTATTTCAAATCCTAAAAGATGATGCTGTGAAAGTGCTGCATTCAATATGCCAGCAGATTTGGAAAACTCAGCAGTAGCCACAGGATTGGAAAAGGTCAGTTTTCGTTCCAATCCCAAAGAAGGGCAACGCCAAAGCATGTTCAAACTGCCCCACAATTGCACTCATCTCACACCCTAGCAAAGAAAGCAGAAAGAAAGTGAAGTCATTTGAATCAGTTCTAATGAGATGGATGAAACTGGAACCTATTATAAGGAGTGAAGTAAGCCAGAAAGAAAAACACCAATACAGTATACTAACGCATATATATGGAATTTAGAAAGATGGTAACAATAACCCTGTGTACGAGACAGCAAAAGAGACACTGATGTATAGATCAGTCTTATGGACTCTGTGGGAGAGGGAGAGGGTGGGGAGATTTGGGAGAATGGCATTGAAACATGTATAATATCATGTATGAAACGAGTCGCCAGTCCAGGTACGATGCACGATACTGGATGCTTGGGGCTGGTGCACTGGGACGACCCAGAGGGAGGGTATGGGGAGAGAGGAGGGAGGAGGGTTCAGGATGGGGAACACAGGTATACCTGTGGCGGATTCATTTCGATATTTGGCAAAACTAATACAATATTGTAAAGTTTAAAAATAAAATAAAATTAAAAATAAATAAAATTAAAAATAAAAAAGAAAGTGAAGTCACTCAATTGTGTTGGACTCCTTGTGACCCCATGGACTGCAGCCCACCAGGCTCCTCCATCCATGGAATTTTCTAGGCAAGAGTACTAGAGTGGGTTGCCATTTTCTTCTCCAAGGGATCTTCCTGATACAAAGATCGAACCTGGGTCTCCCTCATTGCGGGTAAAGGCTTTACCAACTGAGCCACCAGGGAATCCCACCCTAGCAAAGTAATGCTCAAAATTCTCCAAGCCAGGCTTCAACAGTACATGAACTGTGAACTTCCAGATGTTCAAGCTATATTTAGAAAAGGTAGAGGAACCAGAGATCAAATTGCCAACATCTGTTGGGTCATAGAAAAAGCAAGAGGATTCCAGAAAAACATCTAGCTCCTGCTTTATTGATTATTCCAAAGCCTTTGACTATGTGTATCACAGCTGTGGAAAATTCTTAAAGAGATGGGAATACCAGACTACCTGACCTGCCTTCTGAGAAATATGTACACAGGTCAAGAAGCAACAGTTAGAACTGGACATGGAACAACAGACTGGTTCCAAATCAAGAAAGAAGTTCGTCAAGGCTGTATATTGTCACTCTGCTTATTTAACTTACATGCAGTGTACATCATGCAAAAGGCTAGGCTGGATGAAGCACAAACTGGAATCAAGATGCTGGGAGAAATATCAATAACCTCAGATATGCAGATGACACCACCCTTAAGGCAGAAAGTGAAGAGGAACTGAAGAACTTCTTGATGAAAGAGAGAGAGGAGAGTGAAAACAAGGAAAGGCCCCATATAAATTACAGTTTGGAACTGTAGATAACTACAGTTAGATTGCTAGATAACAGTTTTGTAAATGCAAATGATTGATAACTGATTATCAGCTTTGGGGCTTATCAACAGACTTTACAAGATTGCTATTTAGTAATTAATGAAAAAAAAAAAAAGCTTCAGTTCAGTTCAGTTGCTAGTCGTGTCCAACTCTTTGCTACCCCATGAATTGCAGCACACCAGGCCTCCCTGTCCATCACCAACTCCCGGAGTCCACCCAAACTCACGTCCATCGAGTCGGTGATGCCATCCAGCCATCTCATCCTCTGTCGTCCCCTTCTCCTCCTGCCCCCAATCCCTCCCAGCATCAGAGTCTTTTCCAATGAGTCAACTCTTCGCCTGAGGTGGCCAAAGTACTGCAGTTTCAGCTTTAGCATCACTCCTTCCAAAGAACACCCAGGACTGATCTCCTTTAGGATGGACTGGTTGGATCTCCTTGCAGTCCAAGGGACTCTCAAGAGTCATCTCCAACACCACAGTTCAAAAGCATCAATTCTTTGGCACTCAGCTTTCTTCACAGTCCAACTCTCACATCCATACATGACCACAGGAAAAACCATAGCCGTGACTAGACAGACCTTTGTTGGCAAAGTAATGTCTCTGCTTTTGAATATGCTATCTAGGTTGGTCATAACTTTCCTTCCAAGGAGTAAGCGTCTTTTAATTTCATGGCTGCAATCAACATCTGCAGTGATTTTGGAGGCCCCAAAAATAAAGTCTGACACTGTTTCTACTGTTTCCCCATCTATTTCCCATGAAGTGATGGGACCAGATGCCATGATCTTAGTTTTCTGAATGTTGAGCTTTAAGCCAACTTTTTCACTCTCCTCTTTCACTTTTATCAAGAGGCTTTTTAGTTCCTCTTCACTTTCTGCTGTAAGGGTGGTGTCATCTGCATATCTGAAGTTATTGATATTTCTCCTGGCAATCTTGATTCCAGCTTGTGCTTCTTCCAGCCCAGTGTTTCTCATGATGTACTCTGCACATAAGTTAAATAAGCAGGGTGAAAATATACAGCCTTGATGTACTCCTTTTCCTATTTGGAACCAGTCTGTTGTTCCATGTCCAGTTCTAACTGTTGCTTCCTGACCTGCATACAGGTTTCTCAAGAGGCAGGTCAGGTGGTCTGGTATTCCCATCTCTTTAAGAATTTTCCACAGTTTGTTGTGATCCACACAGTCAAAGGCTTTGCATAGTCAATAAAGCAGAAATAGATGTTTCTCTGGAACTCTCTTGCCTTTTTGATGATCCAGCAGATGTTGGCAATTTGATCTCTGGTTCCTCTGCCTTTTCTAAAACCAGCTTGAACATCAGGAAGTTCACGGTTCACGTATTGCTGAAGCCTGGCTTGGAGAATTTTGAGCATTACTTTACTAGTGTGTGAGATGAGTGCAATTGTGTGGTAGTTTGAGCATCTTTGGCATTGCCTTTCTTTGGGATTGGAATGAAAACTGACCTTTTCCAGTCCTGTGGCCACTGCTGAGTTTTCCAAATTTGCTGGCATAGTGAGTGCAGCACTTTCACAGCATCATCTTTCAGGATTTGGAATAGCTCAACTGGAATTCCATCACCTCCACTAGCTTTGTTCGTAGTGATGCTTTCTAAGGCCCACTTAACTTCACATTCCAGGATGTCTGGCTCTAGGTGAGTGATCACACCATCATGATTATCTTGGTTGTGAAGATCTTTTTTGTACAGTTCTTCTGTGTATTCTTGCCATCTCTTCTTAATATCTTCTGCTTCTGTTAGGTCCATACCATTTCTGTCCTTTATCGAGCCCATCTTTGCATGAAATATTCCCTTGGTATCTCTAATTTTCTTGAAGAGATCTCTAGTCTTTCCCATTCTGTTGTTTTCCTCTATTTCTTTGCATTGATCTCTGAGGAAGGCTTTCTTATCTCTTCTTGCCATTCTTTGGAACTCTGCATTCAGATGCTTATATCTTTCATTTTCTCCTTTGCTTTTCACTTCTCTTCTTTTCACAGCCATTTTGCTTTTTTGCATTTCTTTTCCATGAGGATGGTCTTGATCCCTGTTTCCTGTGCAATGTCAGGAACCTCCATCCATAGTTCATCCAGCACTCTATCAGATCTAGTCCCTTAAATCTATTTCTCACTCCCACTGTGTAATCATAAGGGATTTGATTTAGGTCATATCTGAATGGGTAGGAGGACGAAATTCTACATTGTACTCAGTTAATGGTGTTCTTCTAAACTTTGTTGCAAATGCTTTTCATCATGGAGGCATGGAGGAGAACCCTGAGTAGATACTAATGGAGAAGGTTTGCAGTTGGGAAAATCTGAAGTGGAGCAGGTTATGGGTGAAGAGAGCCAGATATTTCAGGAGTCAGAACCTCTAGGTAGACAAGCCTTGTCATGAGTTTAGTGAGCCAAGAGTCACCAGCAGAATAGGGAAAGAGACTGGCAGGGCAACCGTAGATTTCACATTTACCAAATTAATTTTTACTTTTAGATTTTATCAAATTAGCCATAATTTATTGGGCTGAGTCAAGTTTTGGTCAGTGGAGTGATGTGAAGTTTGGGTTGATCCCTGGAAGCAGCTTTCATCTGAAGTCATGTTCTAGCAAATGATTTTTTTTTTTTTAAATGAGCAGCGCATTCAAAATGGGTCAAATTTAAACCGGACAGTAGAGCTTTTGGTTTTGGGGAAAATTTGCAGTTGCTGTTAAGAGATGTATCTGTTATTATCATTTAGGCCTTGCCTGTCTTTAGGAAAGGAAGAAAGTAGATGGGTGGGCTCTGACCTTCCAGTCAATTCATGTAACCTCTTGATGCCAAAAATTAGAAAGGAGAAGCATATCAGATTCATAAGCATATCAGCCCAAATTCCATTTGCTCTTACGGTTACGTAACTGCTCATCATGTAATACCTTGGGCCCTTGTCCAGGGAGCATGTAGATATTGGCAGCTTTGCATGCTTTAATAGACCCCCATCAATCAGTCACGATGGCTTGTCCCACACCCAGTTGCCTTGTTTGTTTAAGCCGGCTTTGGAGGTTGTATAAATAGTTTTAGCAACCTACTCTCCCACCCCTGGTGATAAATGGCACCTTCAAAAAATCCCTTGGCATGTTCTTTGGCTTCAGAGGAGTAGAATTTGATCCACTCATGCTTATGATGATTATCAGTCTTATTGCCTGTATGTTCTCATGCGTTCCAGGCAGGGAGCATGGAGGGCCCCCTGGGTTAACTGCTCCCACCCTGCTCCCTGGACCTCCCAGGCCTCTACTCTTTAGAATCAGCAAGTGTGTAGTCCTGCCTCATGGAGCCTGCCAAGAGGCTGCCAGATGAAACTGTGCCACAGGGCTGGACAGGTGAATTCAAGTTCACACAGAATGGAAAGGTACACTTTTCCTCTTAAAAAGCACAAATTTAGAAAAGGTTACTACAACACGTCAGCACTGATTCAGGCATCCACCTTTTGTTCTGTGTGAGAGATAGCCTTGGGCTAGCAAGAGGGACAGTGAACAGAGGACACAACCCCAGGGGCACCAACCCCAGCCTCCTTGGACCACAGTAAGCAATGACCTCCTCCCACTGTGAGGATCCAGTGAGATGATGTGTATAAAGCGTGTGTATAAAGGTTGTAAGTTCCACTGTTGATGACCAGATGCCTGCATCTTCCAGGTGAATTTCAGAAGGGTAAATGGTATGGGACAGGTCTTCCCTGGTGGTCCAGTGATTAAGAATCTACCTGCAGGAGATATGGGTTTGATTCCTGGTCTAGGAAGATTCCACATGCGGAGGGGCAACCAAACCCATGCACCACAGCTACTGAAGCCCATGCTTCTAGAGCCCATGCTTCAAAACAAAAGAAGCCACTGCAATAAAAAGCCCGTGCACCACAACTAGAGTGATCCCCACTCGCTGCAACTAGAGAAAGCCCGTGCACAGCAACAAAGACCCAGTGCAGCCAAAAAATGAAAACATTTAAAAAAATAGTATGTATGAGGCACACGCAGATGTTGGGAAAGGCATTCCCAGCAGAGGGAACAGCGCAAGCTCCCTCTGACAGTGCAAAGGAGGGAATACAGAAGGTATTACGGGAACATCAGGGAGCGTCCTGTGGCTGGAACAAAGTGTATAAAGGGAAGAAAGCAGGATAGCGTTGGGCTGGAAGTCTGGGGCCAGATTACAAAGGGCCTCAAATAGGAGGCTGAGGAAATTGGACTTCGTTTTATAGGCAGTGAGGAGCTATTGGGGTTTCTTAAGCAGGGGAGTAACATGATCATAGCTGAGCTTCAGGAAAATTAATCTGGCAGCAAAATGCTGCAAAACCTCTTTGGAACAAGAAGGGGTATAAATAAATAAATAATTCAAAAATTTGGCAGGCGTGTTTTCAAATACGTTCTGAAATGTATATGCTATATATTTTGAAATGATAATGTCTTTCTTGTTCTTTATTTTCCCCTCACAGCAGCCAAATTCCTTTTTTGTTCCCTCTTTTCTTTCTTTTCTACATTCCCTCCCTCCCTGTCCCTCTTTCTCCGATTCTTTCCCTTACTTGCTCATGCTCGTTTACTCTGCTGCTCCTCTCTGTCTGCCTTTAATGGTGAGTGTTCTTTGGGGCGGTGGTGGGGGGAGTGCGACCCAGCCAGAGGTTGAGGGTTCCAGCACAGTGCTTCCCAAAGGTCTGACTGTGGGGACTCTGTGTCCACTGTAACGGAGCTCCACTACTAAAGACAGGGCAACCATCCAACTTTGATTGTCACCAATCCCGACCATACAAAATATAGGTATTTTGAATGAATAGGCAAATTCCTGTAATTCAGTGTCCCCAGCCCCCAAATTCTAATGCCTGATGATCTGAGGTGGAGCCGATCCAATAACAGAAAGAAAGTGCACAATAAGTGCAATGCACTTGAATCATCCCCCAAACCATCCCCCTCCCCTTGGTCCATGGAAAAATCGTCTTCCACGAAAAAAGATTGAGAACTGCTGCTGTAATTCATGTGGACAGTGTTTCTATAATCCAATTTTCTGGACTCATCACTAAAAGATTCAGTCAAAGTCTGCAGCTCTTGGGTTAGCAAGAATAGTAGCATTTCTATGGATTTTATTCATACAGCCTGTGTCCCTTGCACAAGCAAACTTAAATCAATGTGTTTAAACCCTAGGTGTTCGTGGATTTCACTTGCAGGTTTGTGACCCTGTGTGACCTCCCCTGACTGAGATATGAATCTGAAAATTCTGCTTTGCAAGATATCTGTACAGAAAAGGGTCATTTAGCCTTATCTTCCTTCATTGATTTGTGCATTTGCAACAACATTCATTAATGAGTTAGAAAAAGTTTGTTTGTTTCTGTGAAAAATGGCGGTCAAGTGAGAGATAAACCTATTATGAGATGTGGAAGTATGGTTAACTCGTAGTATGTAGCATAAGGCTATGAACAGAAACTCTCCATGGAAATGTGATACCCGAAAAAGCTGGGAACCTCTATAAACATTTTTGTATTTGTGAATCTGGGAATTCAAGAAGGTTCCAGATGTATGCCTCAGGAATGTCAAGAGTCTGCTGTAAATCTAAATTCACAAAACAGATAAATTATTGGATGACTATTCAGATTGCAAGACAATTTTTCATTTTATTAAATATTTACTGCGTGTTTACCCTAGAGAAGTCCTTTAAGTAAATATAGTTAGCATTTGATTTACAGACATTCAATGTATACAACTGTTTCTGAATACACATACTATGTTAAGTAGAATGTCTTTTTCATGGCACTAGGAAATTTTAAGATCATCATTTTTCCACTTGAAAAATTTATTTGCTCATTCAATAATTATCAGTTTGGTTTTTTTTACCCCAAAGAATTTTGCATTATAGATTATAACAATTGTTTAAAATATTTATTTATTTTTTAATAAATATTTTAATAAATAATAAATTATTTATTTTTAAGTTATGGCTGCACTGGGTCTTCATTGCTGCAAGCAGGCTTTTGCTAATTCCAGCGAGCAAGGGCTGTTCTCTAGCTGTGGTCCTCAGGCTTCTCACTGCAGTGGCTTCTCTTGTTGCGGAGCATGGGCTCTGGGGTGTTCAGGCTTCAGTAGTTGCGGCAGGTGGGCTCTAGAGCAGGGCTTAGTGGTTGTGGCCCACAGGCTTAGTTGCGCTGCAGGATGTGGAATCTTCCCAGATCAGGGATCAAACCTGTGTCCTCCTGCCAATGGACCACCAGGGAAGTCCAATGATTCTAATTTTCTAAGCTGCTTAATAACTAAGATTCTTATCTGCTATGCTCAATCAATATTCTTTGCTTTAGGCCCACATAAAATAGCCTTTAAAACTCTGATGTTTACTTGACTAATGACCATAGGCCTCAGATTCTCCATCAATAAAATAAGGATCATAGTAATGTCCCCTTAAAGGTCTTTGAAGAAGATTAAAGGAAATAATTCATGCACCTTTTAGGTGTGCCTTTTAGGTACTCTCAATAAGTGAAGCTGTTATATTATTACTATTATTCTTATTTTTCTAGTCCCCAAGATGAGATCAGTTAACTCAAGCTAAGCAGGATTTTATATCGAAATGAATGTTTTTTTTTCAGCATTTGTTCAGTATTGCAGTTTAGATTGCTATACATTATTTAAAATGAGAAACTGTTTGACATCTGTGTTTGGCAGTATCAGGAGACCCTGCCTTATCTGGTGCTGGATTAAAGTGTCTTATCTTCACCAGCTTATGATAACCCTACCCAACTATACCGTAGCCTAATAAAGAAGTGAAAGGGGAAAAAAGAAGAAGAGGGAGGGTGTTGGGGCGGGGTAGGGGGGGTCACCTTTATGTATGTGTCCTGTTGATTCTGGTTATTTAGTTCAGTTCAGTTCAGTCACTTAGTCATGTCCGACTCTTTGTGACCCCATGGACTGCAGCACACCAGGCTTCCCTGCCCATCACCAACTCCCAGAGCTTGCTCAAACTCATATCCATCAAGTTGGTGATGTCATCCAACCATCTCATCCTCTGTCATCCCCTTCTCCTCTTGCCTTCACTCTTTCCCAGCTTCAGGGTCTTTTCTAATGAGTCAGCTCTTCGCATCAGGTGGCCAAATTATTGGAGCTTCAGCTTCATCATCAGTCCTTCCAATGAACATCCAGGACTGATTTCTTTTAGGATTGACTGATTTGATCTCCTTGAGTCCAGAGGACTCTCAAGAGTCTTTTCCAACACCACAGTTCAAAAACATCAATTCTTTGGCACTTAGCTTTCTTTATAGTCCAACTCTCACATCCATACATGACTAGTGGGAAAAACCATAGTTTTGACTGGATGGACCTTTATTGGCAAAGTAATCTCTCTGCTTTTGAATATGCTGTCTAGGTTTGTCACAGCTTGTCCTGGTTATTTATCCTGGTTATTATCATGGTATAATTTCTAGCACTAGCTCCTTGCTTGTGCAGTGGTGCCTTGCTTCCAACATAGCCAATCTAATCTCTTCTCTTGGCCTGGAGCGTCCATGTAGTTGCATACCCACACTAACCCACATTTGCTTCCCCACCATTCTACTTCACACTAACCAGGCCCATCCCCATGAACTTGCTCATTTATTAACTCTGCCAAGGATCTCCTCCAATTCCCTTTCATTTATCCAAATCCCAGCTAGTCTCTGGGACGCACTCAATGTTCATTAGATCCATGAAACTTTGCTTGACTGCCTTACTCCTCACTGATTTCTTCCTCATTCAACTTTTGTGTACTTTTCAGCCTTGAACCCTGTCTATGTCAGTGGTTCCACATCCATGGATCCCATGGCCCTGTAGTATTTACTCTTAAAAAAATACCATGTGTATAAGTGGACCTTCCCAGTTTAAACCTGTATTGTTCAAGGATCAACTGTAATGGAAATCACAGTAATAATTACAAACAGTCTCATAAAGTGTTAGTCGCTCAGTCATGTCTAACTTTTTGGGACCCCAGGGACTTTGTCTGCCAGGCTTCTCTGTCCACTGGATTCTCCAGGCATGGAAATATCAAGGAACTATTTTATGCAAGGATGGGCACAATAAAGGACAGAAGTGGCAAGGACCTAACAGAGGCAGAAGACATTAAGAAAAGTTGGCAAGAATACACAGAAGAACTGTACAAAAATGTTCTTAATGACCTGCATAACCACGATGGTGTGATCACTTACCTAGAACCAGACATCCTCGAGTGTGAAGTCAAGTGGGCCTTAGTTAAAAACAAAGCTACGTTACTACAAACAAAGCTAGCGGAAGTGATAGAATTCCAGCTGAGTTGTTTAAAACTCTAAAAGATGATGCTATTAAAATGTTGCACTCAATATGTCAGCAAATTTGGAAAACTCAATAGTGGCCACAGGACAGGAAAAGATCAGTTTTTATTCCAATCCCATAGAAGGGCAGTGCCAAGGAATGTTCAAACTAACAGACAGTTATACTCATTTCACACGCTAGTAAGGTTATGTTCAAAATCCATCAAGCTAGGCTTCAGCAGTATGTGAACCAAAAACTTCCAGATGTACAAGCTGAGTTTAGAAAAGGCAGAGGAACCAGAGATCAAATTGTCAACATCCACTGGATCATAGAGAAAGCAAAAGAATTCCAGAAAAACGTCTACTTTTGCTTCATTGACTATGCAAAAGCTTTTGACTGTGTGGATCACAACAAACTGTAGAAAATTCTTAAAGAGATGGGAATTCCAGGTGACCTTTCCTGTAAATATCAACAACCTCAGATATGCAGATGATACCATTCTAATGGCAGAAAGTGAAGAGGAACTAAAGAGCCTCTTGATGAAAGTGAAAGAGGAGAGTGAAAAAGTTGGCTTAAAACTCAACATTCAAAAAACTAAGATCATGGCATCTGGTCCCATCACTTCATAGCAAATAGAAGGGAAAAAAGTAGAAGCAGTGATAGATTTTGTTTTCTTGTGCTCCAAAATCACTGTGGACTGTGACTGTAGCCATGAAATTAAAAGTTGCTTGCTCCTTGGAAGGACTTCTCTAGTAGCTCAGATGGTGAAGAATCTGCCTGCAATGCAGGAGACCTGGGTTTGATCCCTGGGTTGGGAAGATCCCTGGAGAAGGGAATGACAACCCACTCCAGTATTTTTGCCTGGAAAATTCTAGGGACAGAGTAGCCTGGTGGGCTACAGTTCATGGGGTCACAAAGAGTTGGAAATGACTGAGCAACTAACACTTTCACTTTCACTTCCTTGGAAGGAAAGCTATGACAAACCTAGACAGCATATTAGAAAGCAGAGATATCACTTTGCTTACAAAGCTTACATAATCAAAGCTATGGTTTTTCCAGTAGTCATGTACGATGTGAGAGTTGGACCATAACAAAGGCTGAGTGCCAAAGAATTAATGCCTTCATATTGTGGTGCTAGAGAAGACTCTTGAGAGTCCCTTGGACTGCAAGGAGATCAAACCAGTCAGTCCTAAAGGAAATCAAACCTGAAATATTCATTGGAAGGATGGATGCTGAAGCTGAAGCTCCAGTGCCTTGGCTACCTGATGCGAAGAGCGGACTTATTGGAAAAGACCATGATGCTGGAAAAGAGTGAAGGCAAAAGGAGGAGAAGGCAGCAGAGGATGAAATGGTTAGATAGCATCACCAGCTCAAAGGACATGGATGTGAGCAAACTCCAGGAGACAGTGAAGAACAGGGAAGCCTGACATGCTGTGGTCTATGGAGTCACAAAGTGTCAGATATGACTTAGTGACTGAACCACGAGTCAAAATTTTCTATCCCCAGAGCTTTTTCACTTTATTATTTCTTTAACTTTCCTAACAACTCTATGAGGTGGGCAGGTGGAATATTTTTTAACCTTTACTGTACATGGTTACTTGGTCAAGCTCACATAGCCAATGAGACAAGAACTTGAACTCACCAAGTCTACCAGCCCTATAGCCCTATTTCCCAAGTACAGTTTCACGCAACTTGCTTCTTGTATGTTAATATCCTCTCCTTAACTAGTCTGTAAAGTCTTGATGCCAGGGGTAAATGTCTTTTATCCCTGAACCTTTCAATAGCACTTGGCACTGTATCCAGCACTTGCTTAAGACTTCTTGCCTAATAACAGTAATATTTAGCCACTGCAGGCATTATGTGAGCTTCTTTATGAGAAGTGTCTCATTTAATCCTCAGAATACCTCTATAAGTGCCATTATTACATTTCGTTTCAATCTAGGTTCAGAGAGGTTTAGCAACTTGCTGAGACCTGATAGGTCAAAAAGCTAGTAAATAGCTTTAATTCATCGCAAAGATAGCTATTATCGTGGGAGGGTATTTGCGTTGTTTCTATTTAAACTGAGACTTCTATACAGCTTACAGTTCAGAGGCATAACTCACAATGGGCGAAACTGCTACGCTCTGGGGTCTGGGATTTCTCTGTTGAAAGTGCCCAGGAATGGAGAATCTAGGAGAAACAGATTTTCCTTCCTGTCCTGTTGGGAGCTTTTATCTTAGCAAAGAGCAGCTCATTGGTCTCTTACCAGAATTCCACATTTTTCTTAAATTGAATTATGTCATACCACAATATTCTACTTAAACCAGAGGTCCAGTGCTTCTGATGCCTTTTTTCTCTCAAGTATGTTTTATCCCAGAGCAGATAAGTGAGAACCCTGGGTATGTGGCCCCAAGAAACATAAAGAAAGGCTAGGAATGTCTGTGAAAATGAAAGTGTTAGTTGCTCAGTCATGTCAAACTCTTTGTGACCCCATGGACTGTAGCCTACGAGGCTCCTCTATCCATGGAATTCTGGAATTCATGGAATACTGGAGTGGCCAACCCAAGGAGCGAATCTGGGTCTTTCTCATTGCAGGCAGATTCATTACTGTCTAAGCCAGCAGAGAAGCCCCAAGAATACTGAAATGGGTAGCCATTCCCTTCTCCAGGGGATCTTCCCAACCCAGGGGTAGAACCCGGGTCTCAGGAATGTCTGTACATTCTTACAAACTCATGAGTGCTTTTCACTGAACACAATAGCGTATTTGTCTTGGTAGAAGAATACGTTTATATCACTTACCACTGAGAGAAAATGTAAGATACTATTATTTGGTTATTTTTGAAATTGGGTTGGTTGAAGAGTACTAATGCTGCATATTAATAGGTTCAAGGTCCAGACAGCTTCTCCCTCTTTCTTGGTGTTATAATATTTTGAAAACGTGAAAGTGAAGTCATTCAGTCCTGTCCGACTCTTTGTGACCCTGTGGACTGTAGCCCACCAGGCTCCTCCATCCATGGGATTCTCCAGGCAAGAATACTGGAGTGGGTTGCCATTTCCTTCTCTAGGGGATCCTCCCAACCCAGGGATCAAACCCAGGTCTCCCACATTGCAGGCAGATGCTTTAACCTCTGAGCCACCTAAACTCATACAAATAAGTACTGTATGTGGGAAGATGTCCAGAATATTGCCAAAGAAGTGATTGCATGCTGTATTTTCAGCCTCCTGAAAATTTCTTTCTCTGAGAAACCAAGTTACTTCTATAATGTGATGGACCCCAATTGTTTCTGATTTCAGTAATGAAAAAAACTGGTGTTCTTTGTTTTGGCCATTCAGGTAAATAAACTGTCTCAAAGACATATAGCTCCT
The DNA here is from genome assembly GCF_027580195.1 of Bos mutus. Lineage (NCBI taxonomy): Eukaryota > Metazoa > Chordata > Mammalia > Artiodactyla > Bovidae > Bos > Bos mutus. The sequence goes on from NC_091626.1 coordinate 17,672,365, forward strand.
GGGATCTCTACTATTCATACAACTCAAACTTTTTTATTGCTGCAGTCAGCTCTGCCTTGCAGTGGTGACTTGAGAGATTTCAACCATGAAGAAAAATGTTCTTAAAGAAGTCAACTTGTGAATATCAAGATACTTCCATGTCTCCAGGTTTTTACCCTTTATTTTCAGAACAGTTATTCCTCCATTAAGAAAAACAACAATTCAGTAGTACGTTTAAGAATATTAGCAGTGATCTATTCTGTCTTCCACCAACAGCCAATATTCACCTAGGCAGTAGAGCCAAGCTTTGGGGCACTTTTTATTACCCTGTGTCTAAAAAGTCTAGTTGTTGGCCACCGTCTACATGACCTTCTTTCAAGTTCTGTTCTCTGTTGAAGCTACACAGCTTTGGGTGTACTCACCAGCCTATATTCAGACTGCCATTCTCAATTTTAGCCTTGTCTCTACATTTTCAGAGATGTGAGCACCATTATTATTATGAGTGGAATGGTTATACCTTATTAAAATGATTTCATCATTTTACAGCTAAGCAGTTTGTACGTTAATAAGCCTTCACAACAATATTAAAAACATAAGAAGTAAAGACCATGAATGGACTAATCATTAATACCAGACTTGTTAACTGCCTGGAAAGTCCCTTAGATGCTCCTTCACCTGTGTCTGTTGAATAGTTTAAAATGAATTATTTGGTAGTATTATTGATTTTTTAAATTAATTTTTTATGGGGGTATAATTGCTTTACAATGTTGCGTTAGCTTCTACTGTACAGCAAAATGAATTTAGCTTTCTCTTTTGATCCAAGCCAGAAAAATTAATGTATAGACATCAGGGCTTCACCGGATTTGCTTTTTTTTTTATTTTTGATGTAGATCAGTTTTAAAGTCTTTACTGAATTTGTTGCAGTATTGCTTCTGTTTTATGTTTTGTTTTTTTGGCCAAGAGTCATGTGGAATCTCAGTTCCCCACCAAGGGTTGAACCACCCTCCCTGCCCACCCCCCTCCACCTGTGCAAGCTCCCCCTCCATGGGAAGGTGAAGTCTTAACCACTGGACCGCCAGGGAAGTCCCTACCAAGTGTTCTAACTGAACTTCATCTCCTAAGGTGTTTCTGAAACTAACATTGAACAAAGATACAAGCAACTTAAGGCTTCACTAATTGGGATTCCCTGGTGGCTCAGACAGTAAAGCCTTTACCTGCAATGAGGGAGACCTGGGTTGGATCCCTGTGTCGCAAAGATCGCCCGGAGAAGAAAATGGCAACCCACCCCAGTACTCTTGCCTAGAAAATTCCATGGATGGAGGAGCCTGGTGGGCTGCAGTCTATGGGGTCGCAAAGAGTCGGACACGACTGAGCGACTTCACTTTCTTTCACTTTCAATTGTTTTCCAATGAAAGTGAAAGTGAAAATGAAATCGCTCAGTCATATCCGACTCTTTGTGACCCCAGGGATGGCAGCCCACCAGGCTCCTCTGTCCATGGGATTTTCCAGGTAAGAATACTGGAGTGGGTTGCCATTTCCTTCTCCAGGAGATCTTCCAAACCCAGGGATCGAATCTGGGTCTCCCTCATTCCCAACTTTTCTCTTAAACTGAAAAAAATGTAAACATGTAAACGTGAAGTCTCTCAGTCCTGTCTCTTCACAACCCCATGGACTGTAGCCCACAGGCTCCTCTGTCCATGGGGATCCTCCAGGCAAGAATTCTGGGGTGGGTTGCCATTTCCTTCTCCAAAAAAAGGAGAAAGAGGTCCTAGTGTTTTCTCAAAAATTTGCATAATTTATTAGTAAGTATCATTGCAGGAAACTTTTTTTCATGCAACTAATCCTCAGATTTTTTTCCCCAGCAAAATGAAAAAAAAAGTCAGGTTTAGGTTCATTTGTATCTCTACAGTGGTAAACTCTCTATTTGACATATACATAGAATGCATATTTTAAAGTTCTGGTATGCATATAAATGTTTCCTATGCATTTTAAATAGATTGTGACTAGTTTGTTTTAAGTTGTGTTTGGGGTTATCCTATTATTATTGTTGTTTTGCTATTGTTATCATTATTTGTTGTCAGTTTTATATTGAACAAATTTCAAAACTTGGACTGATTTCAAATTATTTTGAGTTTTACCTATTATTATCTACATTTTTGAGTGTTTAAAGTTTATACTTCAAATTTCCAGTTTTTAACAAATGATTACTATTCCTAGCAGAACGCAACTCCCATTTGGGAAGTATGACATTTCAGTTAAACTCATAGTCACAAATAAATAAATACTAAAAATTGTAACTGCCTGGAAAATACACTAGAGAAAAATGAAATATTGAGGAAGCAAAGGAAAAGTGCAAGAATAGTTTGGGGTGGTTGAATACAGCAGTGTCAGATGCTTGTGTTTACAGAAGGAAATGGAAGAAAGTTCATCATCTTACAGAATACTATGTTAATATTTAATATTTAGAAAATCGTAAGAGCATCCAAGAAAAACTGAAAATAATATGCTTATTATCCCATAGTGTTTTTATAAAAGCCTACAGATCTAGATTTTTACCCGTTGCACTATCTGTAATAAGCATTATGGGATAATATTAATGTCCTTACATTCTTCTTTGATATGCATGGGGATATTTTTAAATTTAGATATTTTATATCTAGAGCAGTTCCAGACACTACCCAAAAAAACAATCAAACTTCACGTGGTGAAGAGAAATAGAACTGTGTTCCTAGGAAACAAATAGATGTAGACTTTAAAAACAGCTTTGAGTGAGGCAAACATAACTTGTGGAATATAATCCGGCACGATTGTGAAACCAGGGCGAGCCTCCTGCCACACCAGAGTCAAGGACCACCCTGGGGTCAAATGCCAAGGGGATGAACTTGCATATTTCAGATGCTTCATATTTTGCTTTTGATATTCAGAGCCGCTGGAGTTGGGTGCAATTCTTCTTGGGTTGATACACTGTTAGGAGACACCGAGTTCAAGATGGAATGTTTAACCCTTCTACATTTTAAAAATGAATGACTCCTCTGGCCATGGGCTAATGCAGTTCCCATGATGGGGAAAAAGTTTGAGGAAGAAAGCAACTCCTTTTCACATCTGAGCAATTTTACACAATATGTGCAGCCATGCCCTGTTTGTACAGAGAGGCCACCTACAAAGTGTGCTGGTTGATACTTCCTGAGGCAAATACACTAGTTTATGCCCAATGGGACATAAAAAATGTTCAGAAGAAAATGAATCTTATAGTCCCACATAACTATTTGCTTGGTATTTACTGAGTGCAAGCCTGCACTTAGATGGTAAAAAGGAATCTGTCCGCAGTAAACATTTAATGGGAAAAGAGATAAAGATAAATGGAAAACTTCCTTATCCTGTTGTTTTGATCTCTTTTTGAAAGAAAACATCCTGACCACAGCAAGGAAATATCAGCTTGGAATGAAGACGTATTTGATTTGGCCAAGGTGAATAGCTATTCTTTCTGAATCTCCAAGAAGTAAAACCATGGAACAGACCCTGAAAACCACCTCAGAGTTATTCCCCCTTTGTACAGATGGGGAAACTGAGGTCTAAGGGGGGTGTCTAATGACCTACTAGGGCCAATGGGCAGGTGAGGATTGGAATGGAGAGTCAAAGCAAATACCCAGCTCCTCTCATCATCCCATCTCACCAAGTCCATCTGGAAGTCCAAGGGCAAGGGCTCCCTCCTGAGATGCAGAGCAGAGCAAAGAAGGGCGGAGAATGGGTCAGGGAGGGCAGACAGAGAATGACCAGCACATCGATCATATCCATAAGGAAGACAGTCCTTCTGAATGGTGATTCAGCTCATTCAGTAAATCACTGTATCCTACTCATCACAACAGCATCTGCATACATTTGAAATGGCGCCTGTGCACATGTGTGAGACATTATTTACACAATCTGCTCACAATACTTGGTGCAGTTTCTGTCCTCAGGCTCCCCTCACAGTTCCACCAGGACTTTCCAGGGACTGTGGTCTTCTGCGTGGGGGACTGCTTCATAAAGAAACAAAACACTTCTGATGGGCAAATCCCCTCCTGGTGAAGGTTTCTATTTACTATTGCTTTTTGAAAATGGGAGAGGAGTCCTTCCCTGCCTCATACCCCTCATACCTCATATACCTCATATGGTATGAGGTATATGGGGTATTCTATCCCAAATAGAGTAATAGCTCTGTCTCATGGAACCCAGACTAAGATAGATACCAAGGCCAGGCCTTTGCGGGTTCCCTCTTGAGGTGCAATTTTCAAAAGAACTAATTAGGCAACTCTTCAGTGGGTATGGATGACATTAAGTGGACCAGTCAGTAATCTAATTATTATGGATTACTGGATACCTATTTGACTCAGAAAACAAATATGTAAACAATTCTCCTTTTTAAGAACAGAGAATATAGAGTTCCAAACTGCCTAATGTTGCCTTAGCCTGACACCTTCTCAGCTTTTATTTGGGGTTCATCCTTTTTCACAGAACATGGCTCTGGCTTCCTTTTGATAAAGGAGAAATGACTGGGATTCACTTTCCCAGTTTTCTAGCTGGATGATACCTCTCTGCCAAATAATCCAAAATGAAGCGATAGTGCCAGAGCACTGGGAGAGCACCCATACATGCTAAACAGCTCCTCACCCACCTTTCCCCAAATCAGATATGCATCAGATCCTAAACAATTTATAGCAGTTCTTTCTTTCCTGCAGTGGATGGAACTGGGAGAAGGGTGATGGAAGTTTTGCTCTGGATCAAACTACCTTGGTGCCTGTACCACATCCTCTTGGTAATATTGATGGCACAACCTGTGGGTGACCATGACCCTGTGGTCTGTACCCTTAGGGTTTCCCAGGGACAGCTGCTATTCCTGACTGGGTAGCTTCCAGGCTGGCTCTCCTGCAGACTGTGAGCTGCCCGAAAGAAAGTGAAAAGTTTAGTCACTCAGTCGTGTCTGAATTTTTGCAACCCTATGAACCGTAGCTCACCAGGCTCCTCTGTTCGTGGACTTCTCCAGGCAAAAATACTGGAGTGGGGAGCCATTCCCTTCTCCAGGGGATCTTCCTGACCCAGGGACAGAACCCGGGTCTCCTTCACTGCAGGCAGATTCTTTACTGTCTGAGCCACCAGGGAAATCCATGAAATGCCTAACGTTCTTTAAATATGCTTTCTGCTTAAACCAGCTAGAGTGGGTTCTGTGTTTGCAATAGCACAGGAGAGCAGGGTCTCCTACCTCCGGGATCTAATGTGTGATGATCTGAGAGGAGGCTGATGTAATAACAATAAAGTACACAGTGAGTGTTATGGGCATGAAACCGAAACCGTCCCCCCACCCTTGGTCTGTGGACAAATTGTCTTCCACGAAACTGGTCTCTGGTGCCACAGAGGTTGGGGGCTGCTGCAACAGAGCACTTTTTAAATCTGTGAATGATGCTGTCATGAGTTATTTCATTCTCAATCCCAAGCTTTCATTTGTATGACGTTTTGATTTTCTTCCCTTTTGTTCTGTTCGTGTCTCTTTGGGATCTCCATGACTATCCACTGACTGGTTTGGTTTTAAAGATGATTCTGTTTACAATAACATCCAACACTTGGAAAAGTTCTTTGCTTCCAAGAACTAAATTTCAAGGAAGCTGAATGCATGGTGATTAGATTTATTTCAGGCTTTGATTACTGAGAAGAGCAGAGATGCATCATTCACTAGTGCTTAATTTAAAAAACATTTAGATTATATAGATATCTAATTTGGTCATAATGTATACATTAGTTACCTTTGAATTTTGTTTATAGCTCATGAAATACTTAACTGTGTAGAAAGCTGTTGATTACAAATAAGTAACCTTGTCATCACGTGTTAGAGGTGGCAGGAAGGTTTGGTTTCCACTGCCGATTCCAATTAAGTTATTTTTAACATGTATAGTCACACCCTAATTGATCTATCTTGAAAATCTGGTTCCCTTTCTTACATTAACTTTTATTTATGAACATATGCATATAATTTAAAAATCAAATAGTCCTAAAAAGCTTATAATGAAAAACAGTACTCACCCCAAATCCTATCCATTCCCCAGAGGCAACTATCTTCAACTTCTTGAGCTATTTCTTTTGGCATTTACCTCCATATTTCTAGACAGTGTGAGTTATCCACTTTGGATATTCCTTCTTGGTTTCTTATAAGGTAACTGGATTTACCATTCTTACACCAACCACTCTCAGCCTTACTACCCACCCCCAACCTTCCCATGTAGTTATAACTGAACTTTTAAATGGTCAATGTTTATGTAATTACAACCATGAAAATATTATTCACTACAGTTCTTTCATATGTTACCATATTTCCTTATAATTTAATACATCTGTGTTAGAATTCTCCAGAGAAACAGAACCAATCAATAGGATGTATATATATATGTACACATGTGTGTATGTGTGTGTGTAAATGTATCTGTTTACTTATTTCTTTGTTGTGAGGAGTTGGCCCGTGATTTTGGAGGCTGGCAAGTCCCAAGGTTAGTAGTTGGGAAGCTGGAGACTCGGGAGAGCTGTTGGTGTAGTTCTAGTCTGAAAGGCAATAGGCTTGAGGCCCAAGAAAAGCTGTTATTTCTGTTTGTCTCTAAAGGCAGGGAAAACCTGATGTCCCAGCTCAAGGCAGTTAAACAGGAGGACTTCCTTCTTACCACAGAAAGGTTATCCTTTTTGTGCTCTTCAGGCCTTCAACTGATTGGGTACGACCCACCCACATTAGGGCAGGCAATCTGCTTTACTCAGTTTATGGATTCAAATGTTAGTCTTATCCAGAAACACCTTTACAGATACATCCAGAATAATGTTTGGCCAGATGTTTGGGCACCCCGTGGCCCATTGAGTTGATGCATAAAACTAACTATAACAGCATCTTTCTGACATCTGTCAATTTCCTGAGTGCTCAAATACGTAAAATAACCTGCCGTTTATATTTTGCTTTCTCTTGGAGATCTTCCCTCCTGCTCTGTCCAGTCTGGATTGGTTGGCTGTGTTCTAGGGTGAGGGCAAAGTTAGCATTCTCTCTTGGGATGCTACCATATTCCATATCTTCTGCTTTCTTGATTTATTCTTTTGTTTGCTGGAAGCACAGCCTCTCACAGCTTCCTAAGGAAATGTACAAGGGACATATTTTATTTTTTGTTTTTGCATATGTAAAAAATGTGTTTATTCTACCCCATGCTTAATGTGTAATTAAACTAGGCTTAGAAATCAATGTTTTAAATCATCTGTCTCTTGAGAATTCTGAAGGTTTTTTTTACCATTGTATTCCAGCATTCTGCTTGACAGAAAACTTTAATGCCATTCTACTGCTCCTTGCTTTCTGCAGGATGTGAATTTTGCCTCTGGAAGCTTTTAGAGTCTTCTCTTAATCTTTGGTGTCTCCATACTACACAATGAGATGCGTTGGGGAGGATCTTTATGTGTGTGTCCATTGCATTGTATGCATACCTTATGCTGGCCCTTTTAAGATAGAAATGCATTCCTGAGTAGTTTCTTTAATATTTCTTTGATAAGTTTCTTTGTGTTTTCTCTGTTCTTAGTTTCTGGAACTCCTTTGTGGATGGGGCCTCAAATCTTCCTATCTTTCATCTCCAGTTTTCCATGGTTTTGCTTCTTGGTTCTGTTTTGGGGGGAGTTTTCTTGAATATCTTCTAGATTCTCTGTTGAACTTAATTTTCATGACCATGTAATTTTTAAAAGCTCTTTCTTGTTTTCTGATTACTTCTTTAACTTAGGATCCTCTTCTTGTTTCATAGATGTGATGTCTTAATGCATTCACTTTCTAAGAACATAATTTTTCAAGGTTCTTTTATTTTCTCTGCATCTCCCCTCACTTCCAAGTAATTTTACTGTTTGTTTTGGCTCTGCCTTTCCTGTTAGGTCTGCTGACCTTTAATGAGTATTTATATTTGACAGTAAGGCAATAAAACTGAGATTAAAAGTTTAAAAACCAGATTAAAATTTCTACATGCATGACTGGGGTAGTTGGCTGATGAACTTTCTTTGGGGAGAACAGATTTTTGAGCTGGCTCTTTTCTTGGAACCTCACACACACACACATCAGTATATGGATGTCTTTCCTCTGCGTTTATTCGTTTTCTCCAAAGATGAATTCTTTAATCCCCTGCCTGGGGAGATAAACGTGTGGCTGGTGCTCTGGGAGCCCCTCATCCCTCACTTGTGTTCTCCACCAGGTCTGCTTCCTCAGTCTGCAGCCCCTTCTCCGATTCTCTCTGGCATAAACCTCTTGCCTGCTTGGAGCTGGAGGTTAGGAATACAAAGTGATCTGGCCTCATAAAGTCACAATAATGCTGTTTTCTTTATTTACCTGATGCCCACTTTCATGGACCTTCTGCCTCCAAGGGCTGAGCTGCTGGAATTGTCAGGCTGGTTGGCTTTGGTCTCAGCAGACCCTTCACATTTTATTCTGAGTGTGCATCATGTGCTCTATTACTGACTTTGCTGACACCTTTGATTTGCTGATGTTTCCTTTCTGTTGCCTTTATCCTTGTGGGCTACAGTATTCTTAATTGCTTTACTGACACTTTAGTAGGGTTTGGGAGGGAGAGAAGGTTGAGAAAGGCTCAGAGTCACTCCTCGATGTTTAACTAGATGTGAAAATCTTGGCTTTCCCCTGAGTCCTGAGAAGTGCTCATGGAACCCAGTCCCCCAAATGCCCCCTCTCCCACCCCCCCAACCCCTACCCCACCCTCCATCCCCACCTCCCACTGCCAGTGGCTGCTGGGGGATGCGTAGGGGATTTTGGAGTCACTGTGCATTCCAAGCAGGGGCACTTGCAGCTCCTCCGCAAAGTATTTGCCTTCCCCATTTTAGATGCTTGTCCTGGGCTTCCCTCGTGGCTCAGTGGTAACGAATCCGCCCGCCAATGCAGGAGACATGGGTTTGAGCCCTGATCCGGGAAGATCCCACATACTGTGGAACAATTAAGCCCATGCACCACAGCTACTGAGCCCGTGCTTTAGAGCCCGGGAACCTTAACTACCGAAGCCCGAGTGCCCTAAAGCTTGTGCTCTGTCTGCATCAAGAGAAGCCATCACAATGAGAAGTCCATGCACCACATCTAGAGAGTAGCGCCCCCGCTCCTCCTCACAACTAGAGAAAGCCCACATGCAGCAACGAAGACCCAGCACAGCCAGAAACAAACGAATAAATAAATGAATAGGTGCTTGTCCTCCTACCCTTTGCTTTCCTTCCCATTCTTTCCGCCTTGGTCCTTGCCTTCCGCTTTGGTCCTTGCCTTCTTCTAGCCCATCTTCTGCCCATTTATGTTCCATTGCTATTACTGCTCACTATTACCTTTTCTACAGGTCTTTGCCGCCTCTCTGAACTAGATGCTCACAGGTTAAGCTTTCCTTCTCCTGACCTTGAGCCTGCTGTGCTGTCCTGAGTGGGGAGCTGCCATTTCCTTTGCCTTCTTGTCTGTCCTGAGTGACCTTTTACAGAGAATGCCCGTTAATCTCTGTCTAGTTCAGTTACCAAGACCCGACTCTTCAGCGACATAAACAGTTGCCTCCAGCAAATCAGGTTTCTCTCGGATCTAATAAAGCTGAGAAAACATGGCCTGAGCTAGCCGAGTGGAAGGGTCTCTGCCACGCCACTGTTCTGTCTGATTGTCTGATCTCATGGGCCGAGAGCTCAGAATCCACTGAGATGGGTTCAGCTCAGGAGGTACCAGTATTTACATTTTTTTGTTTCTCGGAAAGCATCTTGGCCTAAATGTTCCCCCATCCTGACACAGGCTGCACGTCTCTCCCTAAGTGTTGAAACTGCCAGGACCATCTCGGTCGCTTACTATTCTTGGTCTATGATGTCTATATTCACATCAGGGCTCTATGATTATCCATAATGTAAACGACTGGCCCCGAAACGTATGGCCTGAGTTTATCCAAGGCCCAAACAATTACCAAACATTCCTTTTAGATAGAAGACAGATTTCTTTCCCTTGGCAAAGGTTTTCTACTGAGATATATTACAGGATGTTTTACATTCTCTTGGTCTTGTAATAACACCACGCCCAATCCAGTATTGATGCATCAGTGGCCACTCGGAAGGTTGTTATTTTTTAAATATACATTGTTCTCAGTCTGGGGCTGTCATATCTGTAAAGAAATACAATCCTGTTTCCCCATTTCCAGAGTTTTATGACACCTGGGGACTTATAAGTCAGGACAAGGCCAAGATCGGGTGGATTTGTGGTGCCTGCATCAGAGAACCTTGAAAGGGCCTGTGAGTGCCCAACAGGCTGGACGGGATGCTCAAGTTGTGGCGTTTAGATAAGCAGATTGGGCTGGACATCTGTGGTTTCAGCTCGGCAGGAAAGGAAACCTCCAGAGTCATCTCTTGCCTGGATTACTCCATGTCTTCCCTACGGGGGTCACGGTGATCCTGGGAGCGTGATGTTATCAACTCTCGTTTACAGATGGGTGAACGTGATGAGACTCAGAGAGTTGCAATGACCTGGGTCATCCTTTAACTGTCAGGGCCAAAATTTGAACTCAGGCCTCCTGACTTCAAGTCTGTGGTCCATCCACTGCCCTCCAGCTGCTTCCTGAGCCCCTTTCCTGGGTCATTCAAGCAAAACAAGCCAGCTTCCTGCTATTTGAGGGGGAAAAGTGTTTAGTGGGAACAGACTGACTCAATGAGGTTGACTGTTCTCTTTGGTTCATCTCACCAGGTCATCTCCCCCAATCTCTGTTTCCTTTTGTGTCGTCACAGATCAGAGGCATTCTGGCCCTATATAAATTCACTTTGTGACCCTGGGTGAATCATTTTCCTCTCTGGGCTTTAGTTTCCATTGTAAGATAAGTATATTGGAATTCAGTGGTACTCAAATATGCTGGTGTTTCAGTCACCCAGAGAGCATTTTCAAAGGAAACAATCCTATTAAGGCATAGTTTACATATCATAAAATTTACCCATTTCAAGTATACAATTCAATGATTTTTAGTAAATTTACCCACTTGTGCAACCATCACCATAAATCAGTCTTAGAACATTTTTACCACTCCAATAAAATCCTGTGTGTGTGTGCGTGCTCAGTTGTATCCGACTCTTTGTGACCTACCAGGCTTCTCTGTCCATGGAATTTTCCAGGCAAGGGTACTGGAGTCAGTTGCCATTTCCTCCTCCAGGGTATCTTCCCAACCCAGGGATCGAATCCAGTCTCCTGCAGCTCCTGCATTGGTAGGCGGGTTCTTTACCACTGGGCTACCTGCCCAAGTTAACCCCCATTCTCACCCTCTGCCTCAGGCAACCAGTAATATATGTACTTTCTATCTCTGTAGATTTATCTTTTGTGAACATTCCATATAAATAGAAATATGCAATGGGTGGTCTCTTGCACTTGACTTCTTTTACCTAACATAACGTCTTGGCGGTTCATCAATATTGTATTGTGTATCAGCAGTTGGTTCCTTTTTGTTGTTCCATAGTATTCCATTGCCCAGATATGCCACATTTAGTCTGTTAGTTTATGGGCATTTGGTCCAGGTAATGGACTTAGCAGACAGTCAGTAATGCTGCTAAGAACATTCATGTACCCATTTTTGTGGTAACGTGTGTTTTCACTTTTCTTGGGTACACAACCAGAAGTGCAATGGCTGAGTCATAGGGTAATTCTGTGTTTAACCTTTTAGAAAACTGCCAAATTGTTTTCTAAAGTGACTGTTCAATTTTACATATCCATCAACAATGTATAAGCCTTCCCCTGAGGAGCTTTTTAAAAATTCTCATTTCTGGGCCTTACTCCCTGGCGATCTGGAGTGGGGCCCAGGAATTTGCATTTAACAAGCTTTCCAGGTGATTCAGATACATGTGGTCGGTGGATGTGTGTGTGGACCCACTAACACCAGGTGACCTTCAAAGCCTCCCTGCGGCCAGTTGTTTCATTTGTGCCTCTAGGGCAAGATGCATATTCCTGCCAACTCTTTCTTGGTGTTTGTCTTTGGATCAGAGAAGTTGTTGTGCAGGGTGGGGTTGAGGGAGTTGGCCAAGGAGCATTCATAAATCTGTGCAGCACCTGTCCTGCATTATCCTTGACACAGGCCAAGACTCTGTCCCTGGCTTCATAGACATCACGTTTTATCACAGCTTTTTGTGTGTTATCACACTGTAAAAGTGCCATAAAGTCAAGTGTCCAGTTTTCAGTGCCTCTTCCTTTAAGTTATAATCTTGGTTGCTGCCATTTTGGTAACTTACTGAGAAGCTTCATCCTAGGCTTGCCACTTAGCTGTGACTAGTTTCTTAGTGCTTCTGAGCCTCTGTTTTCTTGCCTGTGAAATGGGATTAGAATGATAGGGTAGACCAAAAAGTCTGTTTAGGTTTTTCCATAAGATATTACAGAAATACCCACATGAACTTTTTGGTCAATCCAATATTAATATCATGGAGTTTCTTGTGAGGATTAAATGGGATAATATGAACTATAACTAGGATGGGCGTTAGTCCTCTTTTCTCACTTTTTCCCCCTATGCCCTATTTCATTATTAAATGTATTTTCATGTGCTTGTGAGCCACTTGTATATCTTCCACTATTTCTGTAAATTTTTATTTTATTGTAGTAAAAACACAACATGAGATCTACCCTCTTAACAAAATTTTAAGTATATAGTTTAGTATTGTTATTTATAGAGACTATGTTTTATAGCAGATCTCTAGAACTTATTCATCTTGCATAATTGAGGCTTTATGCCCATTGATTAGCAACTCCCCATTTCCCACTCCTCTGAACCCCTGGAAACCACCATTCTACTCTCTGATTCAATTGGTTTGACTAGTTTAGATACTTCATATAAGCACAAACATGCAGTATTTATCCTTTTGTGACTGGCTTATTTCAATTAACGTACTTTGGTTTCAATTAACTCTTCCTCATGCGAAGAGTTGACTCATTGGAAAAGACTCTGATGCTGGGAGGGATTGGGGGCAGAAGGAGAAGGGGACGACAGAGGATGAGATGGCTGGATGGCATCACTGACTCGATGGACGTGAGTCTGGGTGAACTCCAGGAGTTGGTGATGGACAGGGAGGCGTGGCGTGCTGCAATTCATGGGGTCGCAAAGAGTCGGACACGACTGAGCGACTGAACTGACTGAACTGAATGTCCTCAAAGTTCATCAGTGTTACTACATATTGCAGTATTTCATTTTTTTTTTAAGACTGAGTACTAGTCTATGATTAACCACATTTTCTTTATTCATGCATCAATCAGGGGACATTTATATTGTTTCTACATTTTGGCTATTGCAAATGGTGCTACAAGAACATGGGATTGCTAATCTCTCTTCAAGATCTTGATTTCAGTTCTTTTGGATACAGATCTAGATGCAGAATTGCTGGATCTCATGGTAGTTCTATTTTAATTTTTGTGAAATCTCCATATTGTTTTTCATAACAGCTACAGTATTTTGCATTCACACCAAAAGTGTGCAAGGGTTCCTATTTGTCCACATTTTTGCCAACGGTATTGTCTTTAAAAAAAAAATAGCTATTCTAGTTTTGTAACAACCTTTAAGGGAAAAGAATCTGAAAAAAATACATATGTATGTATGTCTAACTGAATCACTTTGCTGTATACCTGAAATTAACACAACATTGTAAATCAGCTATACCTCAGTAAAAGTTTTTTAAAAAAGAAGATAGCTATGCCAGCAGGTGTGAAGTGATGTCTCATTGTGGTTTTGATTGCATTTCCCTAATGATTAGTGGTGTTGAGCATTTTTTCATGTACCTGTTGGCTGTGTGCATTGTCTTCCCTGTGGGAGTGTTGATTCATATCTTCAGCTCATTTTAAAACTGAGTTATTAGGTTTTTTGCTGTTGAGGTGTAAGAGTTTCTTCTAAGTTTTGGAAAGCAGTCCCTTATGTTCTATATAATTTGTGCATATTTTCTCCCATTCTATAGGTTTCCTTTTCACTCTGTTGTTTCCATTGCTGTAGAGAAGCTTTTTCATTTGATGTAGTTTCACGGTCTGTTTTTACTTTAATTGCCTGTGCTTTTGATATCATATCCATGAAATCATTGCCAAGACCAATGTCATGAAACTTTCCCCTTGTTTTCTTCTAAGAGCTTTATCATTTTAGTTCTTCCATTTAACTCTTTAGCTCATTTTGAGTTGTTTTTGTATGTGGTGTAAGATAAGGGCTCAATTTCACTTTTTTGAACATGAATATTCAGTTTTCCCAAGACTGTTGAAGAGACTTTCCTTTCCCTATTACATATTCTTGGCACCCTTGCTGAAGATCAGATGACTATATATGTGTGGTTTGATTTCTGCGCTCTCTATCTTGTGCGTTTAGGCTAGTACCCTACTATTTTAATTACAGTAGCTTTGTAATATATTTTGAAATCAGGAGTGTGATACCTCCAGCTTGTTCTTTATCAGAATCATTTGACTATTGGAGTGTTTTGTGGTTCCATATGAATTTTAAAACTTAAAAAAAAATTTTTTAATGCCATTAGGATTTTTTATAGGGATTACATTGAAGCTGTAGATTTCTTAGAATAGTTTGGACATTTTAAGAATATTAAGTACTGTAACTCATAAACACAGAATTTCTCTCCATTTGTTTTTTTTAAATTTTATTTCATGAATATTTTTGTATGTTTTGGTGTACAAATCTTTCACCTCCTTAGTTAAGTTTATTCCTAAATATTTTATTTATTGTGTGCTTGTTAATGAAATTGTTTTCCAATTTCCTTTTCAGATACTTCATTGTTAGTGTATGGAAATACAACTGATTTTTGTATATCAATTTTGTATCCTGAAATTTTATAAAATTTATTTATTAGTTCTAGCAGTATTTTGTGGAGTATTTAGGGTTTTCTATATATAAGATCATGTCATTTGCAAACAGACATTTTTACTTGTTCCTTCCCAATTAAGATGCTTTTTATTTCTTTTTCCTTGATGGATTGCTGTGACTAGGACTTCTAGCACTATGTTGAATACAGTGGTGAGAGCAAGTGTCCTTACATTGTTCCTGATCTTAGAGGAAAAGCTTTCAGTTTTTTACCGTTCAGTTGTGATATTAGCTGTGGACTTTTCAAATATGACCTTTATTATGTTGTGGTAAGCCCCTTCTATTCCTAGTTTGTTAAGAGTTTTTACCATGAAAGGATGTTGCATTTTTTTCAAATACTTTTACCGCATCAATTGAGATGATCGTGTGATTTTTATCCTTTGTTCTGTCAATGTGATATATCACATTATTTGATTTTCATATGCAGCCATCCTTGCATCTCAAGGATAAATCTCATGTGGTCCTGGTGTATAATCCTTTTAATATTGCTACTATTTGGTGAGGATTTTTGCATCTATATTCATTAGAGTTATTGGCCTGTAATTTTTAATTCTTGTAGTATCTTCTGTATCTCAGGTAATGTTGGCCTCATAAAATGTTTGGATATGTTCTTTTCTCTTCAGTTTGTTGGACGAGTTTGAGAAGGATTGGTGTTAATTCTTCCTTAAATGTTTGGTAGAATTCACCAGTGAAGCCATCTATTCCTGGGCTTTTCTTTACTGGGAGGTTTTTGATTCCATTTCAGTCTCCTTACTAGTTTTAGGTCTATTCAGACTTTGTGTCCTCATTATTCAGTCTTGATTTATGATTCTGGTGTCATATCTAGGAATCCATTGCCAAATCCAAGGACATAAAGATTTACCCCTATATTTTCATTTAAGATTTTTATAGTTTTGCTTTTAAATTTAGGTCTTTGATCCCATTTTGAATTAATTTTTATATATGATATGAGCTAGAGGTCCAACTTCATTCTCTTGCATATTGCTATTCAGTCATCCAAGCATCATTTGTTCAGTCTATTCTTTCCTCTTTGAATAATCTTTGTACTTTTGTCCAAAAATCGATTAACAGGCCCTTGCTATAACAATACGACCTTGGGCACATTTCTTAAACCTTGTGAGCCTCAGATTATTCATCTGTGAAGTGAGGATAGCCATTCTGACTTAACAAGATTAATACTCAGATCAAATGAAATAAGGAATGAAAATTACCTAGCACCAGCCTGGGTACACTCAGATTCTGCCCTGGCTTTTTTGAGTGTCTGGTCAGAGTTGCATTTCATCCTACTGAGCGGGGCAATGCAAATGAGAAACACAGGGAAGAATGATAATTAAAAAGAGGTGACTTTTATGGAACTATTTGAAATGTTTTACCATATTTTGAGGTTTTTAAAACTTAGGTCATCTTGTAGTTTTTGTTTTCAAATGCTTGGCTTCTTGATAAGGGCTAAGCATTATGAATGCTCTGATATTCTTCAAATATTTGTTCCACACTATTTAGAGGAGCCATGCAGGGTGATGGGGAGAAGGAGGACCACTGGGGCAGCAACTCTTTGTTGTTCTGGGCATTTCACCTCTAGTCCCAAACTTGAATGTGTCATTGAGCAAAATAAAAACAGTGTGCTTATTAACAGGAACCATCTACCCGAGAAAGCATTTTGGTGACCAGCTACTGTCACTCAAGCATACCCCTTACAGTTGTCATGACTACCACAGGCCCCCCTCATCACAGGACTTCAACCATTTACAGAGCCTTCTTTGAAAGGAGTTCTGGCAAATTCTATTTTTTCTTTCTAGTAAGGTTTTCCTTGTATTTTGGCATTGCTTAGAAAGCAAGTTGTGAAAAACACCATGGCTGAGGGCTCTGGGTGGCGGTGAGAGATTCTATAGTAAGAGCTAATTGTTGAGTATACTTTCTCTCTAGATCCAGAAAGCCCTAACGTACGGGTCATCAGACACTACTAGGGATAAGGGATGAAATTTTCATAAATGTGCTTTTTGAGGCTTATTAAAAAATCCATGTGCAATATATTTTTACATCGTATCAGTCTGGAACATCCTGATAAGTTAGCATCCCTGTTATAAAATGAGGCCCAAGCTTTCATATAAAGAACAGTTTTCTATCTCTAGATGTGTTCCCTCTAAGTACTTAGCAAAACTTAGCTTTTGCTCAAATATTATTTTTATTTATCCTGTCCTCAGGGATACACCACTGCTGTATGTTTTTTTCCTTCAAAAAAAAAAAACACCCGAGTTAACAGAAGAACATAAACAGCACCTTTAATCAGGAACCAGAAAACTCTCACTCCATGATATGGACCTTTGTCTGAAAGAGGCTTTCAGAGCTGCACAGAGATGCCTGGAACCTTGGGATGGTTTGATTAATGGTGATTTTAGGGATTGTGCGTGTGAGCCTGTGTGCTCAGCCGCTCAGGAGTGTCTGACTCTTTGCAACTCTATGGATTGTAGCCTGCCAGTCTCCTCTGTCCATGGGATTTCCCAGGCTAGAATACTGGAGTGGGCTGCCATTTCCTCCTCCAGGGGGTCTTTCCAACCCAGGGATCGAACCTGTAGCTCCTGCATTGGCAGGCTGATTCTTTACCACTGAGTTGTTATGTCTGGACCAGGTGCTGTATTCATAGACGCTTCTCATCGCTTTTCCCACTAAATCTGTCAGTCCTATCCTAGGCAGAGTTTGACTTTTTAAAGCCCTAACACTTAGCAGTTTTCCAAAACTATCCAGGAAGATACCAGCCCAGGAGTTTAAAAGTACCAGTAAAAATCTAGAGAGTATAATGTGTTCTTTTTGACGGCTTTGTCTGCTTTAAACTCTTCATGTATTGTCTGGCAGTGAAACAGTATATGAGAACTCGATTAAGTTTCAAATTAAAAAATTACAGGCCACATAATAAAATAAACAGATTGTGTTGGCAAGTTCTAAGGGAGCATCAAAGTGCCTTGATAAACATCTTCTTCCCAAAGAACCAACTCCCAGCTTCTGAAACCACACCCAGGGGAGCTCTTTTGCTCTAAGATTTTACCATTGTCCAAAACAATATCTGCTTAATTGGGTAAATCCCTTTTAGGACTTAAGAATTTGCTAAAGGAGAAGGTAAAATCGGGACAGTGCTTGTTTTATTTAAAATAATCTGTGTCTTTCCTGCAAGAAAAGGGAAAGTTCTCTACCCAAAAGGTAATTACCCTTAGTAGATAATTGTCTAATTACCTAAAACTTTCTTCATTAAAGGTTGAGAGTTTGTTGTTTTTGTTGTATGTTTTTAAACAGAAATAGTGACTGAAGGCAAAAAAGAAAAAAAAGAATCTGCTCTGATTCCATCACTCAAAAATAACTGCTCTTAATTTGTTCTACATGTTATTTAACTTTTTAACGAAAACTGAGACCATACCAGACATAATATTGCCTCACCTGTCTTTCTGCACTTAAAAATATATTGTAAACAGCTTTTTATGCCAGCAAAGAGATCCTACTAATAGGAGAAGGCAATGGCAGCCCACTCCAGTACTCTTGCCTGGGAAATCCCATGGACGGAGGAACCTGGTGGGCTGCAGTCCATGGGGTCACTAAGAGTCGGGCACGACTGAGCGACTTCCCTTTCACTTTTCACTTTCATGCACTGGAGAAGGAAATGACAACCCACTCCAGTGTTCTTGCCTGGAGAATCCCAGGGACCGGGGAACCTGGTGGGCTGCCGTCTATGGGGTCGCACAGAGTCTGACACGACTGAAGCAACTTAGCAGCAGCTGCAGCAGCATCCTACTAATGATTCCATTATAACTCCTTTGTAATATTTGTTAATATCTGAAAGGCCTGACTCACCTTTACTTACTCTGCTTTTTTTCCAAGGTTCTCTTTGCTCTCTAGAGATCTTCTCCAGTAATTTGAGTTTCAAGTTACAAGTTTCTAATTTGAGTGTGTGCATCAAGGTAGTTGAACTTGTATTCTGCTTGGATACTTACAAGGTAACTATCCTCTCTTCTAGTCAGTGGAGAGAGGGAAGGAAACATCACCCAGTCTTTTCAATACATGACGTTAGAAGAATAGGTTGCCTTTGATTCCTCCTGCAGGGGGTCTTGCGGGCAGTCTGACTTTGGCTGCCTGATGCCCACCCTGGTGCTACAGCAATTCCAGGACATTCTGATTTTATGGTCAGACAAGAACTTGGGGGTCTCTTTGTGAGAGCAAGGTTGCATGCATGTGTGTGCTCTGTCGTGTCCAACTCTCTGCGACCCCATGGACTGTAGCCCACCAGGCTCCTTTGTGAGGAGGAGCCTAGAATTCTTGCTTATTCCAGGCAAGAATGCTGGAGTAGGTTGCCATTTCCTCCTCCAAGGGATCTTCCCAACCCAGGGATCAAACCCACATCTCCTGTATCTCTTGCCTTGGCAGGCAGATTCTTTACCACTGAGCCACCTGGGAAGCCCAAGAAGCAAGGTTAGAATTTGTTTATTTGGGGACATATTTCTGAAGACTGAGGTTTAAAGTAGTAGTTGAAAATCTTTCTGCATGTGAGAGGTGAGCTACCAAGTGTCACTGTCAGTCTCCTTTCCCTGACACAGTGTTCTGTCCTTGTTCGTTGGGATTCCATGGGCCTGTGGCTACACAGAAATTCTCTACCCCAGATTGGAGAGAACACCAAAAGTGGCAGAGGGTAGGGGGTTGACAGAGTAGAGCTGAGACCCAAATAGAGAAGCCAAACCCTGATGATCCCAAGAGGGAAAGCCAGTGGGTCACCAGAACCACAGGGACCAGGAACAGAATCTGCTGCTAGAACTTGCAGCTGGGAAGGCCATCATCAGAGAGATGAGAAGAATGAGGCCAGCAGATCCACAGACAGGCTGTGGGTTGCTGCTGGGAGTGGTCCCATCTCTGGCATGGCGCACACCACCTGCCGAAGGGCCATGCTTACATCCAGGATCCAAGTGGGATGGTTTGGGGGTGTCCATGAGGAGTGAGCTAAGACAGCAAGTAATGAAGATTTGGGGTCTTGTCTCCAAACACACACTTAGCCCAGTGAATACATCCTTTCTTTGGACCAGCAGGAAGTCTGCTTACTGGTTCAGGGGTAGGTGGGGTAGAGCATGTAATGATGTCAGCCACTTCCCCTCATCTGGGGAGATAGTACTCATTTTCCCCTCCTTCCAACACCATGGCCTCGCAGGCTCTATGCCTTCTGACTTCTCATCCAACCCTCTTCCCGCTACCACTCTGCAGGGTACAGGGTCTCAGAGCCACCTTTCCCTGTGAGACCTTGCTTTGGCACCTAGAAATGGCAGCCTGCATTCAGAGAACAAACTCTCGGTCTCCTGACTTCGGATAGAAGGTCTGCATTTGTGCATTGTGTGCCTCTCACAACCCTTCACCTCTCTCATTCCAAAGCTCTTTTGCCCAGGAGGATACTCTGATCTGCCATGTCTAGGAGAATCCCTGAAATTTGGGTTGATAAAAGCTCCCCAGGTGGTTCTGGCCATCAGCACAGCTAGCCCCGGGCACCTGTACACCCCCTGGCTGAACCCCCAGGCAAGGCCCACGTAGACTCCGGTTAGGGAACTGTAGGCAGGAAGCGGGCAGTCAGTGTGAGCTAATACAGATCCCTGGCAGACGCTGATGTCTGCTCTGGCTAACAAGGGGATGGGGAGAAGAATGATAAATGGGTTCCAAAGTTGTAAAGAATAATGTGATATGTGCTTACTTACAAACGTGGACCTCACACAAGCCAGTTCAGTGGGTAAAGCAGTACATTTGAGATGAGGTTTCTGCTTACTTGTTTTTGGTTTTATAGGAAGAAGCATGATGGAGGGCCTGATAGGAATTGATATTGAGTCCTGAATGTGTAGCCTCTTCCAGAATCTTCCCTTTAAGGTTTTCTCACATTACTGCTTTTATTCATCCATTTGGCTGCATCAGGTCTTGGTTTGGTTGCTGCATGTGGAATCTTCCTCGCTGCCTGTGGGATCTTTAGTCGGGGTGTGCAGGATCTTTTTCAGTTGTGGCATGCAAACTCTTAGTTGTAGCACGTGGGATCTAGTTCCCTGACCACAGATGGGTGCATTGGGAGCTTGGAGTCTTAGCCACTGAACCACCCGGGAAGTCCCCCATTGACACCCTTTCCTTGAAGTCTTACATTTAGTGCCATTCATTTGGATGACACTTCTTCATAACTGGGTGCTATGCTGGCCTTTGGGGTCCTCAAGGAGGACGTTTTACTGGTGTTCTAGGTTAGTCCTAGCCTCATACTGGGCCTGGTGTAGTTACTCCAGGGAGTGTTTACCTAGAGAATACCACCAGGCATACGGAGGTCCTTCAACACTCACTGGGTGTTATACCTCCAGACCTCTCTGAGCTGCTCCTCATGCCAGAAATCCTGGGCTGCTCCACTTCGGTTCACAGGGACCCCTTTGCCTGGACCCAGAACAGCCCTTTTGATTCTCTTTCCCTGGCTGGCCCCAGTTGTGACCTTCAGGGTCAGATGGCAAAAGTGGAGAAAGGTCATGTCCCCAAGGAAGGGTACTGGGGGCTGAAGAGCAGAGTGGGCTCAAGCTGCTTGTTCCATTTATTCCAGCTGTGGAGAGGAGGCCTCCCAAGGTGGCAGCTCATCCCAGAAACCACCAGGATCAACGGTGTACTTGCCCTGGGAGGAAAACCAAAAGAAACGAATCATGCAAAGCTGAGACCTCTCACTCTTTGTGAAATGTGAAAAAGTGTGTCCCATCTAGCTGTGACCAGTGGGGCTTTTGGTGGGGACTGTCTGTGCCACCCCTCATGAAGGGGAAGGGGGGAGCCTTGTGTTCCCTTCAGAGGTTAGATGGTGCTTTGACAATTCTTACTTCGGACCCTAGATCCTCTGGATGGAGTTCAAGGGAGACATAATTTATTCTGATGTTTGCCACATAGAGAATAGCTTTTCTATACCAGTATATTCCAATTAATGCTATTTCCAATATAGTTATAATGTGTGGTATTATCCTACATATATTAAAATATGTTTAGCAGTCACATTTTCAGTCTTATCACTAAAATTTTGGTCCCAATTCTCTTTCTTCCTTTCTGTTTCTCGCCCAATTTGAGGATTCTATCAGTGTTTCCCTTCTGGAAGACATAAGAGCATTACCTAAGAACCTTGAAATTATTTTCCAAGAACTTAGGTGTGCCTGATTTGGGAGATGCCTACAGGGCTTTTCAATGTTCTCCAACCTTGTCCCATGGTTAAAAGGTATTCCATGTAATAGATTCCTGCTTAAAAGAAGTAACCAAAATGCATACTTACCCCATATCAGATAATTAATCTCCCCAACAGACTTGTCGATTTATGCAAAGAGAGTGGTAGAGTATAAAAGATCATTAATCATCCTGGCATCATGATCTCATGTTGTTATGAAATAAATATGCTTACTAAATGGATCCAGATGCTCTCAAATCCACGTGTCCAGTAAAGGCTATTTTCTCTCCTTGGTCTGGGCAATAAACACAGGAGGCTTGTTTGAAACACTTCTCTTCTGTCAATTTCCAGTGGTCCTACACATTCTTTTAACCTCTTTCCCCATCCACTCTGCTGCTGGTGAAAAGTGAGCAAGTGTTTTCTGATAAGGATTCTGGGGAAAACCCTAAGGAGCTAGAAAACTTTTTGCCTTGACCCAGAGCTGATGAATGATAAGGAAATCAAAATCATATAGCCAATCATCTACCAACCCAAGACAAAACATTTTCTGTGTTCGTCTTCGAGCCCAATACATCAAAGCACAAATTCCAACTCAAGACATTACCAGTCCCTAGAGGACAGACTTGAGTCTTAGAGGACCCCCTACAATCTGCCATGTAAGGATGGAATGGTAGAAAGATGGAAATGAATTCAATTACCATTAAACACCAGGTTCTTGACATGGTAATTTTCTTCCCAAGACTACCCCAGAAGTGGCTGCAGGGCTGGAAAGCAGAAAGGGAGCCATTGTGAGAGAAGATGGAACTCATAGTGAGCTGAGGAGAGTGGGTTATGGCTTTGGGACTTCCCTGGTGATCCCCTGGCTAAGAATCTGCTTGCCAACGCAGGGGACATGGGTTCGATCCCTGTTCTGGGAAGATTCTACATGCCGCAGGGCAACTAAGCCCACACACCTCAACTACTGAGCTCTAGAGCCTGGGCCGGGGTTGGGGGGGGTACATAACGAATGAGCCCACGTGCTGCAACTGCTGATCCCATGCATCCCAGAGCCAGTACTCCCCAACAAGAGAAGCCACCACAATGAGAAGACCGCTCATTGCAACTTGAGAGTAGCCCCACTCCCTGCAACTAGAAAAAGTCCGTGCACAACACCAAAGCCCCAGAGCAGCCAAAAATAATAATAATAAAAACACGGCTTTGGAGCCAGATATATGTTCCGAATTTGTGACCTTCAAAGGAAATCTTCTCTGAGTTCATTTTCTTTGTTAGCTCTGAGTTGCTGGGAGGATTAATGAGGTTGTTATCATAAACTGCCCAGTACCTAGGATGCACCCAAGATGTAATGGCTATCACTACCTTTTTAGCAAGATTACCACAGATGGTCATCCAGGAGAAGGAGTTGAGTATCGAGAAAGCGATTCACCCTAATAGAGTGATGCTTACATGTGCTACTAACCACGGCCTTTCTTGCTGGGAAAGGCCTCTCCTCCCAGTTTGGGAGCTCTATAAGAGCAGTGATAACAAAACAGTGATTCCTCTGTCTTGTTCGCTGCTGTATTTTCACTTGGCTGGAATAGTACCTGGCACACAGTGGGGTTTGATTCGTATTCATTGGAATGGATGAGTAGATATAAGATAAAATTAGTTTTAATATATAGATAATTTCAAAATTTAAGAGAATACTGCTTTGAGAGGAAGAGAGTGTTCACCTTTTGGAGAATAGTTTCTTAGGAGAAGCATGTTGTTTTTGACTTTTGATTTCTCATAGTTACCCCTGTCCTCCTGTAGTTGAGGTCTTGGCTGTCATATAGCTATACAGACTCCGTCCATCTCAGTAGATTGGTACTGACACCAGCTTGCTGTGGCTTTCATACTGTTATTAGTATCATCTTTCTACATGATCATCTCTTTCACTGAATTTACTGTATTTGAACAAGGACTCAGGTCATCAGAAAAAAACACAATCCAGGCTTCTAACAAAAGCAAATGAAAGCTGTCCTTTAAATAAGTTTTAATGTCCTAATACAGATCAGTAGGTATGTGGAGGGTTTTCCGGGTGGATTCTTCTGTCTGGAAGGGCTTTGAATACATGCTGAAAGTCCTACAGCTATTCCCAGTCTTTAAAGAGCACTGACCCTAAGAAAGTTTCTGGGTAAGTTAGGATCATTTTAGTCATATGATCATAGCTGCTTTGAAAGGTTTGGTAACAGACAGTTTATCAAAAAAGAGATTGAATGTCTGCCTTTGAGTAGGGAGAAAGGATGATTTATTTGCACATTTGTTTACAAAAGGTGGATTTAGTTCTGCTGCTGCTGCTGCTATTAAGTCACTTCATTCGTGTCCAATTCTGTGAGACCCCATAGACAGCAGCCCACCAGGCTCCCCCGTCCCTGGGATTCTCCAGGCAAGAGCACTGGAGTGGGTTGCCATTTGCTTCTCCAATGCATGAAAGGGAAAAGTGAAAGTCAAGTCGCTCAGTCGTGTCTGACCCTCAGCGACCCCATGGACTGCAGCCTTCCAGGCTCCTCTGTCCATGGGATTTTCCAGGCAAGAGTACTGGAGTGGGGTGCCATTGCCTTCTCTGGCATTTAGTTCTAGATGTACTTAATTGGAAGTCAAGTTGGGATATTAAGCGAGAGCCATTCAGAAGTTGGAGAAGTGAGAACGAAGAGCAAAATCAAGGCCAGGAATGCAACTGAGATACATCTGCTATAGGAGAGTCTGGTGTGTGACTTCAGTCATGGCCAAGTTCCTATCTTGGGAGCCTATCCCCATACAGGCTGAATTTTAGACCTGGTAATTTAACAATGTACTGGTAAGGTTTACCAATGAATAATTAAGTTTGTTATTTTTAGTTCTGTACCACCAAGGATGATTTCTGCCTGGTGTGGGAAACTGCTGGTTGTCCTCAGGGAGTTTTATCCCCATTTTCAGACTGCTGCTTCTAAGTCGCTTCAGTCGTGTCCAACTCTGTGCAACCCCATAGATGGCAGCCCACCAGGCTCCCCTGTCCCTAGGATTCACTAGTCCCTACTCAAAAAGGACCCATGAGTCTGCAGAAAGACACATGAAATGGACACAAAAGTTACATTTTCTCTGTTCTAATTCCATTAACACTACTTTAATCATGAGGTCTTGGAAAAATTCTTCAGTTTTTAAAAATATTTTGCAACACTTATGAACATGGCCTGAGTTAAAGGAATCTAGCCTTCCTCTAGTACTGAAATGCTGTGGGCTGTGTTCAAAACAATTTTCATTTTGATATTTCACTTTTTCATTTCTAGGTTGGATGTCTGTATATTTTCCCAGCACCACATTCCCTTTCTATGGGGGAATTGAGACTACTTCATCCTTACAAAAAATGTTTAGAGCAGGAATCATATGATACTCATGCGTTACCTTGTACAATTTCAACATGGTGTCATATTTTTGGTAATTATATCATAACCCTTGCTATCTCTGAATGAGTTTCCAAGAAAGGATTTTATTGAAATACCTGTTAAATATTTACATGAATGGCCCTGATTGATTGGACTGATATTTGTATACTTCAAAGCTTACAGAGCACATATTTACTTTGTTTTTAGGGCTTTCCTGGTGGCTCTGATGGTAAGAAATCTGCCTGCAATGCAGGAGACCCTAGTTCGATCCCTTGATGGGGAAGATCCCTTGGAGAAGGGAATGGCAACCTGTTCCAGTATTCTTGCCTGGAGAATCCCATGGACAGAGGAGCCTGGCGGGCTACAGTCCATGGTGTTGCAGAATTGGACCCAACTGGGCGACTAACACGTTGTTTAAAGAGTCTATTTTTTTGTCATAATCCCCCGAGTTTGTATTATAGCTTTTTAGTAGATTTTTAAGTATAAAGGACCATAAGAAGAGGAGAGATTTTGAGAGCTTGCTGAAAATTTCTGGGCTTAATTATCTTTTTCTTATAGTATCAGGGTAAAGAATAAAGAGAAGTGAGTTCATGAAAAAGCCTTTGTTTCCACCGTGACTGGTAGAAATTGCCTGTGTCAGGACTGGACCTTTCTACTTTTACTGTATCAGTAGTGATCCTGTGAAGCTGTTGAAGGAGAAATAAGAGGTGCCTCTTAATCCATGAGCCAGCATCTCTTTGGTTTGCTGAGTCAGGCTTCTGCCAGGTTTGCAGGTATAATGTAGATGTGTCTAAGGGGGTGTCACATGCTTTGCTGGACTAAAT
This sequence comes from Bos mutus, assembly GCF_027580195.1. Taxonomy (NCBI): domain Eukaryota; kingdom Metazoa; phylum Chordata; class Mammalia; order Artiodactyla; family Bovidae; genus Bos; species Bos mutus. Next base: position 17,698,577 of record NC_091626.1, read on the forward strand.
AATGGTATCGTATGATACTCATTCTCCCTTCAGAGACCAACTTATTCTGCATAGATCGTGTTCTTTCTCCAGTTGCCTTAATTTTGTAAGTATGCTGAAATTGAACAGAGAAAAAAATAGCAGTGTCAAAATAGGAGAGGAGATGTGTAGCCACTCTGTCAACACCCTTAAAAAGGGGATGCTTGTCTGAATCCAACATTGCATTCGGATTCTCCCCTGCAGAATCAGATATTAAATGTTAGTGACTTGAATTACATGAGCCCCATATTATTAAGAGTAATAAATGCAGGGATTTCCCTGGTGGTCCAGTGGCTAAGACTCTGTGCTCCCAATGCAGGGGCCCATCCGTGGTCAGGGAACCAGATACCATATGTGTCAACTAAGAGTTCACATGCTGCCACTAAAACTCCTGTGTGTTGCAGCTAAGACCCAATGCAACTAAATAAACAAATGTTTTTAAAAAGAGTAACGAATGCAACTCCCTGGTGACATAGAGACACGTTAGCTCGTCCGCACATTCTTCTCCCTAAAGGAATGCAAATAGGGGAAGCCAGTTATTATCCCAAATGAAGAGCAGTTGTCATGATGTGACGTAACTAGTACACATGAGCTGTTTGGCTGGAAAATGGTGACGTCACCATAGGTTGCTAGCCCAACCCTCCCACTTACAGTGTGCGACTTTATGTAATCTTACCAAGTTCACAGAACCTTAGTTTTCTTATTTGTAAGATAAGATAGTACATTTATTTTACTGGGACTTCCCTGGTGGCTCAGATGGTAAAGCGTCTGCCCACAATGTGGGAGACTCGGGTTCAATCCCTGGGTAGGGAAGATCCCCTGGAGAAGGAAATGGCAGCCCACTCCAGTACTCTTGCCTGGAGAAATCCATGGATGGAGGAGCCTGGTGGGCTACAGTCCATGGGGCTGAAAAGAGTCGTACACGACTGAGCGGCTTCACTTTCACTTTATTTTACTGACTTGTGAGGATAGCATGATGTAATGTGTAAGTTCCAAGCACTGTGGTAGTTATGATAGTACAGTATTTTTATTAGAAGATCACTTGGCAAGTGAATGGAGAAGAGAAAGTGTAAGAGGGCTTGAAGTTTGGGAGCCTGATGCTTTCTTTTTCATTATCAGAAAGTACGTGTCTAAAAAATAGACACTCATCCAATTTGTCAAAGCCAAACTCTCCCTAAAGTATAGTTGGAGATAATTCATACTCCAAAGACTTACCTTCTTGAGAACCCATGTAGACAACTCCCTTCTAATAAGAGGTCCTTTTTCACTTTATAAATTGCTTTTCACGGACTACCTTTAAAAATAAAGCTAGCCAAGTCTTCCCTATTTTGACAAACTTTCTGCCTTTTAAGGTGGCTAATGATTAATGTGGATCTTACTTTTTGTTTGGTTTTACCAATTTATGTTCATAAATTTACAGATAATAATAAAAATAGTAATTATAATATCTACCATTTATTGAACAATTATTATGTGTTTGCATTGTGAAAAATGCTTTCGCTGGAATATCTCATTTGATTCTTACAAACAAACCTATAAGGTAGATAAAATCTTTATTCTCAGAATGAGGAAAAGGAGACTTAGAGAGCTGCAATGACAGCTAGTGAGTGGCAGAGCTGATATTATTCCAAAGTTGCACTGCCCTCCACTTTTGGGGACACAACTGTTTTTGCCTTGCAGTTTGGTAGCTATATTTAGAACCCTTATCCAATAGCAATGATCTGGACCTTTATTATTGTTATTTCAATCAGAAGATTTCAAATGTAGAGAAGGATATAGAAAGTAATAAAACATGGTGTACTCACTATTAATATTTAATGTGTGTTACCATTTTAAAGGTATAGAAATAACTAAAATCCATCTCATCTTTTCTTGTTCCTTCATCTTCTTAGCAGAAGCTAATAAATATCCTGAAGGCAATGAATATACTTCTTTGGATGTTTTTATGATTTGTGACTTACGTACAAACCTAAATAAAATATGTAATATTTCTTCAATGTGTTTTTAAAATGGTACCATATTGTATCTTACTTCTTGCAATTGTCAGTTGAAATTTATCTTTGTTGATACATGCAAATCTAATTCACTCCTACTGTATAATTTAATATGTGAAGTGCCTATACACTTCACAACTGTGTTTATCTATTCTCACACTGATGGATGTTTAGCCCCTGCAGACAATGCCTCCTTATACACATGAGTGAAATGAACATGCACTAATCTTCTGTCAGTTATATGTATTGCAAATACTTTCCTCTAAACCAGGTATCAGTAAACTCTTTCTCCATAGGGCCAGTTAGTGAATGCTTTAAGCACTGTGGCCCATAGAGACTCAATGGCAACTACTCAGCTCTGTCAATCCAGACTGAAAGTAGCAGTAGACATAAACAAATGAGCATGGCTGTATTCCAATAAAACTTTATTCACAAAAAAACAGGCAGAGAGTCAGATTATGACCTGAGGGTCATGGTTTGCTGACCCCTGTTCTAGATTATTGCAGCATTATGAAAACTTTTGTTATACTGATTTTTTTATTTGAATACAATTGGTTTTTCCCAATCTTTTCCTATCTGTTCCTGCTTTGGAGTCCTTTTCCAAATCCTCTTCCCTCCTCTTTGTATTAAATACTGTGTCTTATTTGTACCTCTGAAAGTTTTCAAGTTTTGAATATTATGTTTAAGTTTTCAGTTGACCTGGAATTTATTTTTCTGTGATGAGCTATGAATCTAATCTTGTCATTTTATGACGGAGTTGTCCTAGCCATTTATTGAATAGTTCATCTTTCCTCCATTGATTTGTCAAAATTCTCCTGTCATATACCAATTTGTTTAAAAATAACTCTTTTTAAATTCTGCAGAAATAACACTAAGCTGTTATGTATTGGTTGCTATCCATATGAAGAATTAAGCTAAATTTGAGACCTTCTGGTTGGGTAAATTTTAAATATTCCCAGGAGAAACACCTTCTTAGGATTCTTACCAGAGAAACATGATGTAATTAGTCAATCTCATGACTGAGTATTGTTAGAGTAGGCTCACTAATATAGCAAGTAACCCCCAAAGCTCAGTGACTTAACATAATTGGGTTGTATTTCTCACTTAATGTCACACACCAGCATGAGTGAATGGTAGATATATGGGAATGCTTGGTTCCACAGAGTCATTCAGGGACTTTAGCTCCTTCTACTTTATGGATCAGTATTACTTGGGGCCTTGGGGACCTCCACTGGATCCTCTGCCATAGGACTGTGTATGATGGAAGAGAGAGACCATTTGGAATTTTTATGGGAGGTAGTGTACATGCCTTCTACCCATATTTAGGTTGACCAGAACTCAGTCAAGTCGCATGGCTGCACCTGGCTACAAGAGGTCCTGGAAAATGCTGACTATCTGTGAGTTCAGGAAAAAGAAGAAATAGATTAGGTGAAAATGGATAAATGTAGGAGCCCCCCTTCTTTCAGATCCAGAAATGATTCATCATGAGAGCAGGAGTATGATTACTGCACTCCCCCTATCTCCCCAGAGTCTAGCATGGTGCCTGGCTTATGGTAAGGGTTCAGTGAAAATTATAAAGAAAGGGGACTGAAAGAAGGAGGAAGAAGGGGAGGGAAGGAAGGAAGGGGGAATGGAAGGAGAGAGGGTAGATTGACAAGAGTGTGAATGAATGGGGAAGCCCCAGGCATTACTGAGGTGATTGCCCCAGGCTTTTGTGGAATCTATAGGTCAAACACAGCTCTACCTTTATTGAGGGTGAGTGACACAAAAGTTTGACTTTGCAGGGGCTTGGATGTCATTTGACTCTTTAAACGCAGTAGATTCCAATCTAAGCTCATTGCTAGTAGGGGTGGAGACCCAACATGCTTCTAAGCTTGGCTCCTAGTGGCGGAAGGACTGAATAGAACCCATCCTGCAGGTGAATTTCTTCAGTTCCAGCTGCTGAGCAGAGCAGAGCTCCCTGGGCCTAGGACATGCAGAGCCCCCAGTGAGCAGCAGAAGCTAGCTATAAGGCTGACGTTCCCAGCATCTTGGTGAAGTTCTTAGAAGACAACGTAATGAGTGTCAGGGCCAAAATCTGGGGATTCTCATGTGACTTTTTTCCTGCATGTTTTGGGAGAGCCCATGTCAGAAAAATAACCAAAGTATTGTACTTGGTAGTTATCTGTGGGACTTAATAAACCATTGCCAATCCTGACAGATTTTCACGCAACACACAATGAGCCGTGGGAACTGCCATCCAAGGTCCCTCAGAAAGTGTTGGCAGAACCCAGAGTTTTAAAAAGATTGGGTGGGATGTAAATATTTAGACAGATTAGATTTCTCAAGTGTTTGCTTTGTATAAGAATAGTCTGAATAAACTGCCGAGGGATGATTCTCAGAGTTAGATATTGGTGTCAAAAATAGTCGATATGTTCCCTTTACCTCTAGAACGGATTTGTGATTGAGAGAATTAGAAGTCAGGAGTAGCCATGAAAGGAAGAAGGGTGTTTGCCTCCTGTGAACCCCTCTCTATGTGTGTAAGGTAGAGTTCTTTGAAAGATGGTAAAATATGCCCTCTGGGAAATTTGTTTTTCCTTAAGGTTCCAAGGATGAGGTTGCCTGTGAAGGAGGGAAGCAGAATAGTTGAAGATTGGGGGAGGGCCTGGTTTCAAATCCTGGATCCACTACTTACAAATTGATATCTGACAAATTACTTAACTTCTTCAAGCTTTATTTTTCTCATTTTCCTTTATTTTCCTCATAAGCCTGGGGAAAACCGCAGTGCCTGTCTTCATCAGGTTCTTATGCTGTGAGATGAGATAAGGTGGCTTATCTCATTTAGCAAAATGCTTGGCATTTGGTCACTGCTCAGTAGATATTGGGGCTTCCCTGATGGTGCAGTGGTGAAAGAATCTACCTGCCAGTGCAGGAGACATGGCTTCGATTCCTGGATCAGGAATATTCCTCGGAGGAGGAAATAGTAACTTGCTCCAGTATTCTTGCCTGGGAAGTCTCATGGACAAAGGGGCCTGGTGGCTACAGTCTATGGGGTCGCAAAGAGTTGGACATGACTTAGTGACTGAGCACAGCAGACATAGGAGATATTAGTGACTCTTATGGTCCTCACTGCTGCTATTATTTAGAGAGGAGACAGTGGAACTTAGAGCATATATACCCAGGAGTAGGGTACTTCTTGCCCTAAAACCCACTTGCCAGTGGCTTTTAGGAGTATGTAGAGGGAAAAAGGATTCAGGGAGCATGGAGTTAACATGTTCCTAAACTACTTGGGCCTACAATGGGAGAAGGTGAGGAAAAGATTCCAGGCCCTTCAGAGGAGGCGAGCCACGAGCCAGAGGCAAGGTGGACTCAAAACAGTGAAGCCTCGTGGTCAACATAGATTGGGATAGAGTCACCATGGGTGGCCGCCAGCATGAAGGCTGAGGAGGTCAGGTATGGAAACCAATGGGGAGTCAGAGGGATAGGGGCGGGGGTTGAAGCAGGGCTGGTTCAGTGTCCTCTCCACCTGGGCCTTTTGTTCCTGAGCCACAGTGAGAAATGGAATCTTAATTAAGAGCTGGAATCCTAGTCCAAGATGAAGGCTCCTGAAGTAAGCATCCTGAGGGGCAAGGCCTAAACTCTTGGGAAGAACTCAGAGTTTGGCCACAGAGTAACTGATGGGGCCAGAGTCATTAAGGTCATCTGGACCAAAATAACAGAGCCAAGGATCTGAGGCCAAGGCTGGGGCTTAGCCCATTATCATCAGAAGGACCCCAGAGAGGGCAGAACCACACAGGATCATTTCCTGCTGGAGTGGAAGCCACCAAGGTCAAGATCCTAGGGGCAGTGAATTGAAGACTTAGGGCAGAAGAAAGACAGACATCCAGGTTAACTGGAAAAAGGTCAGATGATGTCAGTTGTGAAACTGAGGAGCAGAGGACAGAGGGGCCCAAGTGCAGCCCGTGAAGGGAGTGCTGCACTCGGAGCTGGGCCCTCTGTTCCAGCTTGATGGGTAGCTTTGGACATGTGCCTTTGGATCCTCTCCTAAGTGATTACGTTTGTTGATATTTGGTCCAGATCTATTTTCAGCAACAGGGAAGCCCATTTTCAGTACACCATGGTCCTAATTGGTCACTTTAGTACACTTGTTATATCTGGTCCAGGAAACAAGGAATACTAAAATACTGACATGAAACAAGAATTCCAAGATCTCTAAAATGTCCCAAAGTCCTTAAAATTTCCGGGAAAGACTCTCTTACATTAATTCCAAAGTGAAAACACTTCCATAAAGCATTCAAGAAAACAGAATACTGTTTCCTCCTCAATATTTTTCTTTGTCCTGGTCCCAAAGTGCCCTGACAATGATGCTGCCATTAGAAATCAGTTAGGATTGAAAATGGCAACCCACTCCTGTACTCTTGCCTGGAAAATTCCATGGACGGAGGAGCCTGGTAGGCTACAGTCCATGGGGTCACAAAGAATCAGACACAACCGAGCGAATTCACTTTCACTTTCACTCTCTATATGCACTACCATGTGTAAAATAGATAGCTAGCAGGAACATGCTGTATAGTACAGGGAACTCAGTTCGATGCTTTGTGATGACCTAGAGGGGTAGGCTGGGGGTTGGGGTAGGAGAGGGGCTCAAAAGGGAGGGGATATATGTGTACATGTAGCTGATTCACTTTGTTGGACAGCAGAAACTTAACACAGCACTGTAAAGCAATTATACTCCAATTTAAAAAAAAAAGAGAGAAATCAGTTAGGGTGGCCCTGAATATGAGTTTTGCTAGGCTTATTTGGCCAACAGGTTTTATACAAACATGTGCTTGAACAAAGGTAAGCAAATTATTACAGGACTTCTCAGAGCTTTTACACTACAAATGGGAATTTTAAATTTTCAAAAGGAAGTTATAGTAGCCAGACTTTACCAAAAGGTAAAGGGTCACAGGAGCTTTCTTAAATTGGGCTTTCTTTTTTAAACAGAAATGTCTCCACACTGACATTCTTAAGAAAGTGCTTTGGGAAATGCTGACTCAGGGATTCATGTTTGTGGAGCTTAGCGCTTATTGAATTGCCCCAAGTGAAGCCCAGTTCCCCCAGTTCCCCCAAGTTGGCCTTTGAATGAGTTTTGATCCCTAATCAGGGTATATTGTGTGAGGTCTTTCTGTTGTCACCCATAATAACCACACCACAGTCTAATAGGGTCATTCTATAATGCCTTACATTTGGTATAAGACTAGAGTTCATAAAACACTTTTGTATATTTGGAACTTACTAAAGATGATCAGCTAACCTGGACTGAAACAACCTCAAAATTATTTGCTGACCTCAAAATTATTGTCTCTGGATTACAGCAACTCCCCTTCTTTCAAGCTCTTTGCTTTTATTTCTTTTTGTGGGGATACCACCTTCCAGAAAAAGGGACTCTCCTTTATTACAAATTATTCCCCTTTTTTAAAGGTCCCTGATATTATTAAGATTTGAAATAGGTCGGCTCACATTTTTGGCCTTATAATACACTGCAATCCATCTTGTATTGGTAAAGAAACAGATAATATATATAAGAGATGATCTGAATAGGCATGGAAACCTGTTCCTGAATTATTATTGAATGTTTTACTCCACTACATAGCTTTCATCAGCTTTTCAGAAAGTATGAGATACGCTGCTGGTGGTAGCTCATCCCTTGACTTTAGGTGGATGGTTTGTGGCTGTCAGTTGCTAAGTCGTGTCCAACTCTTTGCAACCCCATGGACTATAGCCTGCCAGGCTCCTCTGTCCATGGAATTTTCCAGGCAAAAATACTAGAGTGAGTTGCCACTTTCTTCTCCCCAGGGGATCTTCCCAATTTAGTGATCAAACCCAGAACCTGTATCTTCTGCATTGGCAGGCAGATTCTTTATTGCTGAGCCACCAGGGAAGCCCTAGAAATCTGGTTATTTAACACTGAATCATACAAGGAGAAAGTCATCCTTTTCTAGTTCTTTTCCAACCCCATGTTACATCTTTTTTTTTTTCTTTAACATCAAGAAAATGTTTCAGTTGGGTGCTATTTATCTCCAACAATTCTCAGCCTGAATTAGCCTTCAACGCCAAATTTAATAACATCATTTGGTTTTCTCTTGTGTTTATTTTCCCTTGACCTTTCATGGATGGAAATTGATGTGGGTTTTCCACTTACCAGGGTAAGATAAAATTTCTTTTGAAAATAAATTTTTTAAAATTGGAACATTTAAGCCCGTGTGATGGCAAAAATCATGACGGTCAAGACTGCTGTCATAGCAGTTGGTGGGCCACCTTCCAGAGTTGACCCCAAATGATGAGTTGACCTCCATCATTTTACAGATGAGTAAACAGACTCAGAGAGGTGAGATGACTTTGACTCAGTTATTTGACTGGACAGTCAAGCCAGGGCTGGGACTAAGATCTCCATCTTCATGACTCTCTCCTCATCAAAACTTTGTATCAACTCTTTGTATTAGAACATAAGGTTAAAATAGTCTCTAAAAATAATTTTTCCTCTCCCCACAATATTTGAAATCATGTTCCAAGAATAGATTAGGACTAAATAAGGCCTTAAAATATTAAAAGCTGTTACGAATGTAAAAGCATTGAAATAAATGTAATTACATTCTTAAAACGCTAAAACATCAGATGATAATTTTAAGTATATCAAATATTTAACCGAAAAACAGCTGAAACAACTTAAGACCTGTTAAAACAACAAATGGGCTAATGTGAGCAAAGCTGAAAAGAATCTTAAAACTTTATAGTCAATTTCATAGGAGCCAAAAAAATTTCTTTCTCAAAACCCCGAAAAGCAGCTAAAACAAATAAAAGCCAGAGTCAACAATTGCAAATCTTACTAACAATCAAAATCCAGGAGAACTTTAGGGCAAATTTAGGACTGAGTAAAATGATAACATAGATTTCTTTTGGGAGTTTTAATATGGGTCAAATTAAGTTGAAATCAAGCCCAAAGTATATTAAAAGACTCCTGAAAAGTGAAAGCGCTAGTTGCTCAGTCATGTCTGACTCTTTGTGACCCCGTGGACTATAGCCCACCTGGTTCCTCTATCCATGGAATTCTCCAGGTAAGAATTCTGGAGTGTGTAGCCATTCTCTTATCCAGGGGATCTTCTCGACCCAGGGATCCAGCCTGGGTCTCCTGAATTGCAGGCAGATTCTTTAGCATTTAAGCCACCAGGGAAGCCCTAAAATACACCTACTCATGGTTTTTAAAAATCCATTGCAGGTGGAATTCTGCCTGGAAGGAATAGGTGACCTGCTGGAAAAGAGGGTCTCCATGGGATTAAAGAGAGTGGGAGGCTGAGATTGTAGGTAGGCTGACTGGACAAACTCAACCCTTGCTGAAGGACATTTAGTTGTCGGAACTATCCAGAAAACAGGGTCCAAAAAAGTGAGGAAATGTAGTTCAAGAAGCAGACTAGAATAACTTAATAAGCTCGTTGAATGTTGTGATTTTCTCCTATTTTAAAATTAAAGTTTTATCTTTCCATATAAAAGATGAAGCAGCAAAAACCAAGGGCTGCCTAGATGGCTTGGCTGTTCCCTTTGATTTAGCACAAGATTAACACAAGAACCTTATTCTTAGAAACACACACACAGAGTCCTTTTTCTCGTAAGGAATATATTCATAGTCACTTTAGAAAATGCAGATAAGCAAGAAGATGAAAATAATTTGTAACCCCACTACTCTAAGAATACTACTGAAAATTATGACTTCTGTTTTTCCCAGTGATCATGAATTTCTCGCTCTCTGTATCAGTGTGTGTTCTAACAAAGCAGCGTCGCAGCGTTATGAGCTGCTTTTCTCATGTAGCATCTGTAATAGTGACCCCTATTGTGAGTGATCCTGCTACAGCAGTGCTTCTCGGCCTTCTTTTCATTATGGCTCCACTAAGGAGTCCTTTTAATACCACCATGAAATTTTAATACCACAGATATACTGTATATCTGATTATATATTGTGGTTCTTGGGAGGGCTGCAAATAATTGTAATATCTAAGATTTTTTACCTCCCAAGAACAAATATTTGCCCTCTGTTACACTGCATGTAGTATAGCAATATTTTTATAGCTTTATGGCATTTCATTATATGAGTGTACAATAATTTATATACCTATCTGCCATTACTGAAAATGTGGCTTATATTCAGGTTTTACTCAGTGTTATACACAGTGTTGTTGCAGACTTCTCATACATGCCCGGGAATTGTTCCTCTCATCCCTAGACATCAGACTCATCTGTAACGTCCAGCATGATTGCCTCTTTTCCTTATGATTCCATTTTCTCTCCGTACTCAGTAGTCCCTGCGTACCTGGCTGATGCCAGCCCATCCTGACTCTAGCGAGAGAGAGAGAGATGACTGAGAACCTATTGTTATCTGTGCAGAGATTGAACACAGTGGAAGGAAGGACGCAGGGAACTTGGAAGCCAAGAGAGGTCCCCAGTATGGTCTAAGGGGGTTCAAAGGTAGGAGACGTCATAGCCCCCATCTTTCTTGAAACTCAAGTCAGAGCACAAGACCACATGATTCAGGATTATTGCAAACCTTGTCCACATCTGTACAATGTGGAATAAGACTGACTGGAGAGGGATTTATTTTTTAAACCACTGCATTTAGGGCTCAGTTTCTGAAATGCTAAGCCCAAATCAGAGTCTAAGGAAATGCTAAATTAGAGCCCATTTGACTTCTTATGGGTTTATGATGATGTCAAAGTCAGAAAGAAAGCAAAATTTTTACTGGGAACTTTTTTTTCCTCTCACCCCTGAGTAATTCTAATGATATGCATGTAAAATACATTATGGCAAATCCTCTAACAATTTCCGCCTCAGCAATAAATGTTGCATTCTAGTAGAGCAAGAACATCTGCTTAATAATTTCATGGAACTGCTCTGCAGAGCTGCCAGGGGTAGAATTTAGTCAGTTGGGTGTAGCATGAATCAGATGGCGTGGGAGAAGGAAAGATGCATTTTGAACCCAGATTCGGCCACTGCTGTGACCTGGGGCAAGTGCTTTAACTTCTTCAAGCTTCAGTTTCCTCGTCCACAAAGTGGAAATATGAAATGATATACACCATGCAGGGTTGTTTTGCGGATTCAGTGAGTGAATGTGTGTCAAGGGCTTATTAGTACCCAGTCCTAGGTCAACATCTGATCCACAGTGAGTGGATCAGGGTGTTCACTCGATAAATGGCAGGTGATGATACTGATTGTGTTGAGAATGGTGATGGTGATCATGATGATGGTGGTGGTGGTGGTGGTGATAATGGTGATGGGGATGGTGGGACTTCTGCTCATGGTGATAATGATGATGGTAGTGATGATGATGCAGAGCGAAAAATATATTGCTAATATGAATCAGGAGTGATTTTTCTGGTTGTATTACAGCTAGCTGTAGCTGAGTGGCAGTGGCAGGGAAAGAGAATAGTAGTTTGGAGGACAGCTGGGGTGGGCAGCACGGAACTTTTTCAGAAAGAGTAGAAAGAACAGAGGCGTGGAGGCCAGCAGACCACACAGCATTTTGCCTCTCATCCTCGTGGGCTCAGTGATGTTTGGTCTCAGTGATCCTCCACTGTTCACCTGTGAAATGGGAACAAGACCTTCAGCTCAGATTGTAGTGGTGACCAAAGCAGACAGCATGTGTGCGAGCAGCTGGTGCTGGGCAGGTCCAGGAAACATCAGTTCTGTTCATGAAAAGAATTTTCAGTTAACAACTCAAACACTCAAATGGACCATTTATTTTATTCCATTTCCTCTTTTTAATTGTTTTATGGTTACCTTTTCTCCTCCTGTGAAATGCATGAAGGTCCCTGTTTGTGAAGGGGCTTACACAGCCCTGCCACCCACCTTTCTTTCAAACAGCTCCTGTCAGTCTAAATCTTAGTGTCCATTCGCCACATTGTGGTCACCGCCCTCAGGAAGCACTCCCTGACTGCCCTGACCCACCTAGAGCTTTCTTTCTTGGAACTTTGGAGTCATGGCAATTCATAAAGCCATTCACTAAGACTTTACTATGCTAAGCACATACATTTATTTTATATATGAATGTTTGTATTTGTTTCATCTCTCAACAAATTAAAGCTCCGTGAAGTCAAGAACTCTTGTTATATTTTTGAATCTCATCTGCTTTCTTTTATCCAGATTTCCTCCTCCTCAAAATTCTTAATGATAGAGTGCTGAGCATATAATGGGCATTTAATAAATAAAGCGTATGTGGACTTCTTTCTATAAATCCTGCTTTTGCTCTTGCTCCTTCTTCTTCATCTTGCTCCCCATATTGTGAGCCTTCAAATGTACACAAATACAACCTTTTATGTTTATATATTTAGTGACTCACTTGTGAAAATAAACATGTTACCATGTGGGGCCTGGGCCACCTGATACTATGGGAGCCTCAGAATATATTAATTAACTCATTTGTGTCCGTGAGAGAGTGGTAACTTCTCAATTTAAATAAATGGACTGTAGCAGAGGCCTGTGTCTTTGCCCACAAAGTTACTGAAGTTACGAATAGAACGAAAAGGAAAGGCACTCTTTTCACTGCCTTGCTGATCGGGCTGTGTGTCCTCCATTCCCAAACCCCGAGGTGATCTAACTCTAAAGTTATTAAAAATCCTGGCTTAGTGGAGAGGGCTCTGGATGAGTATTGTGTCCTGCTGTGGGATCCACTGTGACTCCTCTTAATCTCAGGCTGTGTCACTGTACTTTGTGCTCTTGCTGTGTTTAGTTCTCTTCTTTCTGTTTCTTTCTCTTCTTTTTAAAATTGATGTGTAGATAATTTTCAAAATTGTGTTAGTTCTAGGCGTCTAGCAAAGTGATTCAGTTATATTCATATTTTTTCCAGATTCTTTTCCCTGACAAGTTATTATAAGATAATAATATAGTTCCCTGTGCTGTACATTAAATCTTTCTTGCTTGTCTATTTTATATATAGTAGTGTGTATCTACTGGGCCTGCCAGGTGATACAGTGGAAAGGAATCTACCTACCCATGCAGGAGACGCAAGAGACGTGGATTCAATCTTTGGGTTGGGAAGATCCCCTGGAGTAGAAAATGACAACCCTCTCCAGTATTCTTGCCTGGAAAATTCCATGGACAAAGGAGCCTGGCACGCTAGAGTCCGTGGGGTCACAAAGAGTTGCACATGACTGAGCACATAAGCATAGCAATCTGCTAATCCCATCCTCCTAATTTATCCTTCCCCCCTCCTTTCTCCTTTGATAACTGTAAGTTTGTTTTCTATGTCTGTGAGCCTGTTTTATCAATTAGTTTTTTTAGATTCTACATATAACTGATATCATATGATATTTGTCTTTGTCTCTCTGACTTCACTCAGTTTGATAATCTCTAGGTCTGTCCATGTTGTTGCAAATGGCAGTGTTTCATTCTTTTTTATGGCCAAGTAATAGTCAATTGCATATATGTCTATACAGCAGATCTTCTTTATCCATTCATCTGTTGATGGACATTTAGGTTGTTTCCATGTCTTGGCTCTATAAATAGTGCTTCTGTGAACACTGGGGTGTGTGTATCTTTTTGAAGTAAGATTTTCATCTCTTCTGGATATATGCCCAGGAGTGGGATTACTGGGTCATATGGTGCGTGCATGCTAAGTCACTTCAGTTGTATCCAACTCTTTGAAACCCTGTGGACTGTAGCCCACCAGGCTCCTCTGTCCAAGGGATTCTCCAGGCAAGAATACTGGAGTGGGATACCATGTTCTCCTTCAGGGGATCTTCCCAACCCAGGGATCAAACCCACATCTCCTTATGCCTTCTGCATTAGCAGATGGGTTCTTTACCACTAGCACCACCTGGGAAGCTTGGGTCATTTGGGAGCTCTATTTTCAGGTCTTCTTTGTAAAACAACCTTCATACTGTTTATCTCTTTTTCTTATTTCAGAATTCAGTCATGTAATATTCTAGCCAGCCGTGTGAATGATGGTGGCCATTTGGGTGTTTCAGTCTGCCTTTTATTGAAAGACAATTCAAGAATCTTTCATCTAATCCTCCTAAAAGTTATGAGTGCCTGCATACCTTGGTGGGCAGGAAGGAAAAAGGGGGATTTCACAGTATTTCACTTGTGACTTTGTTCTCTCCTTCCTACTAAGAGTCAGTTTGGCCTGATGATTCTCCTCCTGATATTTACTCATTTGTTCATTCATTCAACCACTCTACCATTTAATAAATATTTATCCTTTGTCCACCAAGTGCCAGGTGCTAAACTGGGCTATGGAGATAAAACAATGAATTAGACTGAAAATGCTCTGCTCTCCAAGAGCCAGCATTTAAGCAGGGGAGAAAGAAGAACATACCGCATGGACATTTTTTGATTGGAACTTTAAAAAAACTGAACCTTGGAAGAAATCCACTTTCCATGGGCTTGTTAAGTATGCTGAACCAGACTGTTAGTGCTGCTGACTGAAGATCAGGGTTCAACAAACTTTAGCTCCATGACACAGAGCATTAGATTTTATGATTTATAAAATAAAAATAGTATAGCTCTCTGCAGATGTCACATCTGGTTTGTTCACTATGTTCCCCAGAGGCAACGTGATGTCATGGAAAAAAAGCAAGACCAAGCCTCCAAGCTTTTTCTAGCCACTAGGCTTGCTGGGTCTCAGTTTCCCCACCTGTAAAATGGGGGGTGGAGTTGGATAGTATCTACGCTTCCCTCTAGCTCTGCAGCCAGATGACTCCGGTCTTCCAGGATCAAGATCTTTTTCCTGAAGAGCCATTTGCCGCCTTTAAGCTTCAGCCCAGCCAGGGCATCTGAGAAATACCGAGCCTTCGTTGTGATGTGTCACCATGAAAACGCTGGCTGCCCTTCGCACGGAACTCTGCTGATGCTGTGGCCCAAAGTTAAATTTAGATAAAAATCAGTTCGGAGCTAAAAATATTCCCAGCTTCCCTGACAGGTTGTATCCATCATCATGGGAGGAAAAACAAGGAGCTGGCTGCCTGGCGACAGGGAGGGGCTGGGCTGAGCATGAGCTCAGGCCTCTGCTGGAATCTTGCTGATTTGAAAGCCCGAAGCCATGTCCTAGGAAGCCGGAGCAGATCGTGTAGGCTCGGGCCCAGGGAAAGTTCAGTGGGAAAGCAGGGTGGCCTGTTGACCGGGTGACCCACACTGCCTGTAACTTCTAGAGGTCCTTTTGGGGAATCCTGTTCAGGGTGAGACCCTGAAACTTCTTTTGCTGATTCCTTAACAACTTGCTTTAAAGGGGACTTTTCAGCCAAAAAGCATATTTTGTTTGAGTGGAAAGGTGACAGTCGAGTTGAACTCTTATCTCCTGTGAGACACTAGGCTGGCAGGCAGTATGGTGGGTCTGAGTTAGGACTCTAGGTCTGCATCCAGTACTTGTGCCTGTCTGAGCCTCAGATTGTGAAATCGAGGTCATGCCACTTACCTGGCAGGGCTGTGGTTCTGATCATATGAGGTTATTAATATGTGCAAAGTGCTTGGTTTGGTACCAAAGCCGTTGGTAATGTTTGATCAGTATTCAGGATCATTGCTAGCATAAAAATGCACTCCTGGGCAAAAAAAAATAAAGTGGCTGTGGCTACCCCTGGGTGCACCTATGAGAAGGACTTAGGGTGTGTGGGGCCACTTTGCCTCAGTTCCAGCCTGTGCCCCCACTCCTGACCCCACCCCACCTACTAGCAATGTGACTTTGACTCAATTCATCCTTCTGAGTTTTGTTCTCACTTCTTAGAAATGGGTATGACACAGACTTTGTCGGGTTTTTGTAAGGATTACATGAGGTCAGGTAGTTAAAACACCAGGCACACAGTAGGTATTCAGAAAACACAGGGAATCATGTATTGCTGTAGTGGATAAAGTAAGCTTCAAGGGTGGTGGGCCAACTGGTTAAAATTCAAGCTTGACGATTATTAATTGGAAAGCTTCGGGACCACTCTGGACTTCAGTGTCTTCTGTGTGTTGGAAATCATAACAGTATCGACTGTCTCCAGTGTGAGGATTAGATGACATAATGGACATAAGTCAATTAGCACAGTACCTGGCAATCAGCAAATCTCTCAATAACCGTTTGCCCTTTCCTTCCTGACTTCTGTTCTTCAGGGACCCAGCTGAATGCAGTGCTCAGGCCCTGTGTTCCTTCCGACCTAAAATACAGTTCTTTAAACCCACTCACCTTTTCTCATTTTCTCTCTCTGTCTCTGCTGCGGCTGACCGTGGTCCACTGCTCGATTGGCTGCCAAGAGCAAGAGAGAGGCTAGTTCTGTGAGT
The DNA here is from genome assembly GCF_027580195.1 of Bos mutus. Taxonomy (NCBI): domain Eukaryota; kingdom Metazoa; phylum Chordata; class Mammalia; order Artiodactyla; family Bovidae; genus Bos; species Bos mutus. The sequence goes on from NC_091626.1 coordinate 17,714,848, forward strand.
AACTTAAAAAACAGACATCAGTTGACACATTGAAGGTTTGAATGGCTCGGACACTGATCAGCCTGTTTACTGGCTGTCCCTGAAAGCTGGCCTTGGCAGGAGACCAAGGGAGGCTGTGCACCTTTGCTCTCCCGCCTGTGCATCTCCTAGGATGTAGACAGAGAACTGAGCTCCTTTCCTCTGGACTCCCCTCAGTGGCCTTTGGCTGGCAAGGCTGTTTGTCTCCCCTTGCAGTCTTCTGCTACAGTCATCTAGACAGCACTGATTGGTTTCCCTGCGGTGGTATTTGGGCGTCTCCACCAGCCACCTAGGTGTTCAGCCTGCAAGTGGTGACGGAGGCATGGCTATCCTTCCTCAGGCTCCTCCTGACGCTGGGGAAGGAGCTTTGAAATCTCCAACTGGGGCAGGCCGAGGATTCATGGATATGGACACATCCATGTTTCATCTGAAGGCGGTCAGGCCTCAGGTGGCCAGGATCACTGGGAAGAAATGTGGCTTTGCATCTGAACTCCACGTTTGGGGAGACTTGGAGTTATCAGTCTCAGCTGGCTCCGACTCAGAGCGGATTAACTTTTATGAAATGATTGTCTCCAAACACTTACTAAATGCAAAAACCTGCTGTGGCTCCATGGGGCGGGGTGAACCGCGGAGGCACGCTCTCACCGGGAAGGCTCTGACGCTGGAGCTCACCAGCTGAGAGGAGGAATCCCAGATTCAGATGCTGAAAACCTGGACTTTGGTCTTGGCCTGCCACTCGTCAGCTGTGGGACCCGGGGAAAGGCGTCCAGCTTCACAAAATACACTGCAGGGCCTTTGCGGGGCTCTGGGGCTCTTTGTGGAAGGGTGGGTAGTGTCTGTGTCATTTGGATTCCCAAAGAGCTGATACCATTGCAGCTCTTTTCAAACCCTTTTTTGACTCTGGGCAGGTTACTTGTTTTTTTGAACTTCAGCCTCCACATCTGTAGTACAGAGATAACGAGATTCTGTTTGTCAGGGTCTGGCAAGAAGCAAACACAGAGACAGGATTCAGTGGGCAAAGATATTAGTAGGGGCAATGTTTGGGCTAGGAAAATGATCAGACAGCAGTGCAGGTCTGCCCTTGAGAGAAGGAAAGAGGGAGGGAAGGTTGTGAGGGAAGATCCTAGATTTCTGAGGAAGGTAATATCAGGGAGCCCTGGAGTCAAAGTTGGCTGTTGATGGACCTAGAGATTGTCATATAAAGTGAAGCACATCAGAAAGAGGAAAACAAATACTGTATATTAATGCATATGTGTGCATGCATAGTCGCTCAGTCATATCCAACTGTTTGTAACCCTTTGGACTATAGCCCACCAGGCTTCTCAGTCCATGGGATTTCTCAGGCAAGAATACTGGAGTGGGTTACCATGCCCTCCTCAAAGGGATCTTCCTGACCCAGGGTTCGAACCCATGTCTCCTGTGTCTTCTGCCCTGCTGGCAGATTCTTCACCCTCTGAGTCATTGGAGAAGCCCCCATTAATTATGCATTAATATATGCATTGATTAATGCATATATGTGGAATCTAAAAAAAAATAGTATAGACTATTTGCAAAGCAGAAACAGAGACACAGATGTAGAGAACAAACGTATGGATAATAAGGGGGAAAGGAGGGAGAGAAGAATCGAGATTGGTATTGACACATATATGCTATTGATACCATGTATAAAATCGATAACTAATGAGAACCTACTGTGTAGCACAGGGAACTCTACTCAGTGATCCGTGGTGACCTAAATGGGAAGGAAATCCAAAAAAGAAGGGATCTATGTATACATATAGCTGATTCACTTTCTGTACAGTAGAAACTAACACAGAGCAACTATACTCCAATAAAAATTTTAAAACGGCAACAAAACAAAGTTGGTTATCAGAGCATCCGTGTCTCTCGGGAGCAGACTTGCCTCTGTACTCCTGCTGGGCCCAGCCATTGCCTCTGGAAAGCTCAGCTCAGAGCCACTGCTGATGCAATGATGAATTTCAGAGCCCAGCACCTGGGACCCTTAGTCAGTTACGCTCCCTGTAGTTAGAGGTCTGCAGAGGACATTTATTCTTACATTCATTCTTAGAAATACCTACCCTGCAGGTGGCTATGAAGATAAGAGTGCAAAGAGAACAGGACATCTTATTTTAAGGATGACGTATCTGTGTGCATGGGTTCACGTGTGTATGGCAATTCTTGGCTGTAGAATATGGAAGGAAGAACACCTGGCTTGGAATCTGGAGACCTTGGGGGAGGCATGGACCCTATTTAGGGTCTTTCAGATTCCTCCTTTAATTTAATCCTCCCCCCAAACCTGGAGAAGCTGGGCATCTGAGGTTGCACAATTAAAACACAGCATGCCTCAGATTTTAACCCCAGTTCAAGCTTTGTGAGCTTAACATCTTATGACCCATGGCTTTCACAAGGTTAAGGTAGGGTTCATTCATTATCCTTGAAGGCAGCTGGGTCTGTTTTGTCTCTGGTGTGTAATCAATACCTAGAATTGTGCTTGGTACACAGAAAGCTCTGAAGTAAATATGATGAATCCATTGATTGCAGACTGTTAGTTGGGTGTCCAGTCTAGCTCACCCAGATTCCATTTGGGCATCGTCTTCCCCATCAGACCTGCCGAACTGTGGTGCTCCTATGGGGAAACTGGGATGCTGGGCTGGGAAGACATTGTCCCTCTTTGCTGGATCCAGAGTCATAGTGGAGAGAGCCCTGAGCTTTCTGCTTGAAGAAGAGGGGTGCGGTGCAAGTTTTAACAGCTCAACCCAAGAGAGTGGGCTTCCTTCCTTTGGAATTTCCGGGCTAAAATTGCATCAGGAGGAGTTTACCGGTTCAGTTTTCAGATCAGGCCTGCATTCTGTGGAGTGGGGTCCAATCCATCTAAAGCACTACCCCACCCCCACCTCGGCCCCATTGCTGCCCCTCTGACTGTTAATGTGTCCTGGAAGAGGAGGATTGCTCATCTGGACCCCAAACAGCTGCCTCTTTTATTTCCCATTTCTGATGTGTGGGCCTCTCAGATTTGAGCTTTCTCACCCTCAGCATGCTCTCATTAGGCTGAGCCTTGTTTTTTCTTGGCCAGGAGCCTTGTTGTTCTGGCATCTACCATTTTGGACAGGAAAAGTGTGGATTTGAGTGGCTGGCAACTGGTCCACTGCAGAAGGACAGTGATATGAGAGGATCGTTCCAGGCCATCAGTGTGGGCCTTTTAATTTTCCTGAGAATCCACCAGACCAGGATACTAGGGGCTGTGGCTGTCATTAGAGACATATATTAAGTCTTTCCTTAATACCTGACTTAATACTCAAAGCTATTTCCCTCTCATTAGAGGTGACATTTGTGTCACACATCCGATCTTTAAGGCAGTATCAAGCAGGAACAAGCCTTCCTGTCTTACAGGGCTTGGTAGATGCTTGTTGACAAAGTGTGGACTTTAGTTGACAAGATAATGCTACAGAAAGTTGTGGCTTCCTTCCCTCGCCCACTCTCCGGTCCCTTATCCTCAACTCACATTTCTAGCCTGGCTCTTTTATGCCAGATATGTGGAACTCACAGTTGAGTAAGAGACACAACCTCTGCCCTTGAGAAACTTGCAACCCCCGAGCCAGCCATTTTGGGTGCTGGTTCGATTGATGAAAGTTTGTAAAGACAGACCATTTTTAAGATTTAGAAGTCACATTATGGAGGACAGTGTGATAAGATACATCCAGCGAACAGGGAGCCAGAACAGTATATCAGCAAGCAGAAACATCATAGACAGCTTCTCTCTTTTCCACAAAATCATCCAAGGCATGTTCACATGGATCGTTTTTCTCCAGGTTATATGTCCTGAAGAAAACCAAGGAGAATTCCCTCCTTCTTGCACATGGGCAGGCAGAATTAAAGGCGCTCTTCAAAATCTTAGCTTTGAAATCAAGCCATGATTTCGCTAGAGCCTTTTCCCCAAGAGATAAACATAAGTGTCATTTCTATGTGAGTAGGTCATAGGAGAGTTGGGGCATTAGCCATGAGAGTGTATGTGAAGCATTTGGTATGTTTCAAGGGTGCTTATCAAACATCCAGTAAATCGGTAGCTCTCCTTTTAATTATTATTTTCGTCATCATTTTGATTTTCTCACTCCCCAGATCTGGGAGCAGCTGGTACAAGGCTGTCACCCAGGATCCATGGAGCATTCCTGAGGGCCAAGTAACACTGGAATTTGTCCCAGTCTGTGGCCAAATGCCATCCCACAAGGGCAGATGACTCGGCAGGTCAGAATCTGACTCAGGCCTGGGAGAAGAAGCCCCATAGCTTTCCTATCTCTTGTTCTTTGAAATGAAGCCTTTGGCATCATCTGATTGATGGATAGATTTGTCACCCTCAAAGCTCTCAGAAATGTCATCAGATGCGGTAGATGGGGGCTTCCACCAGTGGCTCAGCAGTAAATCCATCTGCAATGCAAGAGACCTGAGTTCAATCCCTGGGTCGGGAAGATTCCCTGGAGGAGTGCATGGCAGCCCACTCCAGTATTCTTGCCTGAAGAATCCCATGAACAGAGGAGCCTGGCAGGCTATAGTCCATGGAGTCTCGAAGAGTCAGACCTTACTGAAGCTGCTTAGCACGCACAGTGCCTTTTTGGACTTATTTTGGGTTGGTGGATGGAGGAAGGGAAATGTATGTTCTCCATGGAAGCTGTGCTGTCCATCTGGGGCAAAGGCGGACTGCGTTACAAAGCGTGCTGCGTTTTTGAAGCTGCGTGTTCAGAAATAGAATGTGGCTGAGTGACAGACTGAAACAGATGGGCCAGGGCTGCGCTGGCTTTTAGAAGGGCCCTGCTTCTTGAGCAGAATTAATGGAGCTCAGGTCCTGGGAGGCTGAGAGTGCTCTTGGCATACAGCTGTCCTGCACAACTTGGGCTATGCTCATCTGTGAAACATGCTGGATCTGAGAAATGAATCTTGGATCCTGGGTAGTGTTCGTGTCAGAGTCATCTTTTATTAATTAAATGAGACAGTACATGTGAGGTGCTCAGAGCGGCTGGCACACACTTCACGTTCAGTAAATGCAAACACATCAGCACCAGCATCTTCTGGCTGAAGGCTCTTTGCTTAAATCAGTGTTACTGGTGTCAGGGATGGTATTTCAATGCAACAGAACTTCATACGCTGCTTAGAACTTGAACGAAGTGCCCCTTACCCCATGAGGATTTTTGTATAATCCTCATCCCTTAGAACCTGGACTCCCAGGATGGCAAATAGATTTAATCTGATACCATGGAGTCTGGCTAGACTTCTTTTCAAGAAGAATTCTGGGGCTGATTTCAGGTTCAGAGGAAAAGGATATAGTGATTGATTAGTGATGTCTGTCATGAATATGGGAGAGGGGTGGGAGGACATATATCCCATGCATTTACCATCTCTAATTAAACAAAGAAGACTCAAGGCTTGACCTCCTCCATCAGGATGAGGGTGAGGCTCATTTCTGAAGATGTTGCCATTCTGGCCAGCAGCTGAGACCTGAACAGCTGTTTATCTTTCCGGTCATGTTTCTGGTTTCTGGCTGTTTGTCTTTTAACAAGAGGTCAGTGATCGAGGGCTCCTCCACATCTGCAGGGAGTTTCCTGCAGAATTAGGATGTGTAAAATAAACCTACAAAATCAAAGACCCAAGCCGATGCTGGAGATTGTTTCCCATTTGAGGTCATCCTTCTTCTACAAGGGCATGGGGGTGGGTTGTAAAGGAATGATGTGAAAAGCCAATCTTGAGGAGCTGGACCACAACAAAGCACAATCAGTTTTTTAAAATTCTCAAATTGGGGAGTAGTCACCTCAGTGGATGGCCTTTCAACTTTAATTCATTAGGGAGGGGCAGTATAGTGACTGCTACCCTACCGCCATGTGTGGGGCACTCTCTCTCTCTCCCACAAATGCTTACTCTTCTAGAGTCTATTCAAACAATTAAGTGATTTAGGGCAATATTTTTTCAACTTTTAATATGAAAATAAATTTACAGCCTTGGTCTGGGTTGTAATGCATGGAAAGAAGAGGCATCTAATAAATAGATGAATACCCTTTATTACAAGTTTGTAATATTTCATTTCATAGCATCTAATAAATAGATGAATACCCTTTATTACAAGTTTGTAATATTTCATTGAATCTGAAATTCATTTAAATGTAAAATAAATTCAAATTCAAGTTACTGAAAAGTTAAAATTTCTATTAGCAATATTTAAGGCAAGAAATTCTAGATTTTGTCATTTTAACATTTAAGGGAAAAAGCAAAGCAGTCACTTGGGTGTAATTGCTTTTCTTAAAGGGAATGATGAATATGTGGAGCAGTTGGTGTTACCACTGGCCATTCATTCAATTCCACGTTGAACCATGTCTCCATTTGTTTTAAAGTACCATGTGTACAAGGAAGCAATAGATCTCACAGAATTAGACTTTATAAAAAGGTCTAGAAATATTAAATTTCTGTAAGACATGCTTTCAAAGCTCTAATCTAGCAACTCATTTCTTTTCCTCAAAAGATTTTTTTTAATTCATAACTTGTTTTCTTATATTTGGTACAATTTCTGAAGCAAAAAAACTGATTTAACCACAATCTAATATTTATTTATGTCTAATATTTAAGTGGAAGTGGGTGAAATTCTAAGAATGATGCACAAACCTGTCAAAATGAGTGAGGCTTTCACACCTTCATCAGGGAAAAATGCTATTTATTAAGATCACTTGGAGGTGACTTTGGTCACATTTAAACATACACCTTAGGAAAACAAAGGGCGTTATTTGCTTGGGTGCCAAATCAGTGGACATGAATTTGAGCAATCTCTGGGAGATAATGGGGAACAGAGGAGCCTGGTGTGCTTCAGTCCATGGGGTCACGAAGAGTCAGACAATTAGTCATTGAACAGCAGTTGCTTGAGGGCTTTTTGTTACCTGCCCAGCCCTTCCAGATCTTAGGACAAACCAGAGTGTGCGCACACGTGTCTGTCCGGTAGGGGAGGGGGAAGAGTGGAGGAAGAAGCAGGGCTGGAATGACCACCTGGTCCTGGGCTAGGCTGAGGACATCCATGGATATGGATGTGGCTGGACTGGGTGCAGCGCTGAGTTGCTCTCTAGTTCCACCTGTAAAGGTGGAAGCCAAGCTGAGTGGCTATTTCCCAACCCAAGAGAAAATGTAGTAGGAAGGTAGTAGTCCTTGTAGCTGCCGGGCCAGATGTAGAATGGATGGTGGACCCAGCCTGGAAGTTCAGAGAACCCAGCAGCTGTGCTTAGGGTCCAGGTAGATGAGTAAGCTAGGCCCCATGGCCGCTGGTGGCACCAGGAGTGAGGAGCAGACTGAAACCGAGTTAGCTGGGGGAAACCTGGCCCCAGAGGGCCTGGCCCTGCTTATTCAGTGTCTGTCGCCCCAGGAGAAAAACCACAAATACTTGCCCTGTGAGCTAAACCCTACAAGAATCAACTAGTTAACTTGTAAAAAATCATCCTAAATCGGAACTGGATAAACTGGTCTAGACTGATAAATAGCAAAAGGGTTTCCCAGCCAGGAATAGGATGAGAGAGCCCTCAAACGCTCTGTCCTGGCAGGCCATCCATGCAGCAAATCTCTATTCAGCCCTGGGGGGGTCTCAAAAAGCTGGGCCCCGGGCTACAAAAGCCTCTGCCGGGCTGGAAGGTAAGCCTCTGCATGTTGGGTGCCCCTCATGGGCCTGATAGAAGGCTAGGATGCCTGGAAACATGCCCCAAAGGCTGGAGGGGTTAGTAAAGTGACTTCTGGAGGCAGTATGATGTAGGCAGAATGCTCATTTGAAGGTCAGACTGAGTTCTAATCCAGACTCTCATTCACTAACTGACTGTGGTCCAGTTTCTGAGCCTTTCTTACCCTCAGCCCCCTCCCTATATAAATAAATCAGGGTACTGATGATGTCCATGAAGGATTGTGAGGGTTAACAGAACTGTGTTAAACAGTTTATCACCCAGCAGTACCTAACAAAGGCTGGTGTTCACATCTCCCCTCCCTGTGCTGATGGTAAATCCCTCCGTCTTCTCCTCCCCAAAGGCCATCAGCTTATTTCCCCAAGAACTGGTTCATGGGGGAAGGAGAGGGAGGACAAATGGAAAGAGTAACGTTGAAGCATACATATCACCATATGTAAAATAGGTAGCCAGTGGGAATTTGCTGTATACACAGGGACTTCCCAGGTGGCACCGTTGGTAAAGAATCTGCCTACCAGTGTGGGAGATGCAAGAGACACGTGTTTAATCCCTGGGTCAAGAAGATCCTCTGGAATAGGAAATGGCAGCCTACTCCAGTATTTGTGCCTGGAAAATTCCATGCACAGAGGAGCCTGGTGGGCTGCAGTCCGTGGGGTCACAAAGAGCTTGGACGTGATTGAGCACTCAAGGGGTGGCAGGGAGCTCAAAGCCCATGCTCTGTAACAAGAGGGGTGGGGCGGGTGGGAGGTGGGAGGGAGGTTCAAGAGGAAGGGGACAGATGTATCCCTATGGCTGATTCATATTGATGTATGGAAGAAACGAACACAATATTATAAAGCAATTATCATGCAATTAAAAATAAATTTTTTAAAAAAGAACTGAGCTCAAAGTATGGTTTTTAACATTGAAGAATCTGAAGTTTGAGCTTTAAATGCTAGCCCCCTTCCTTAGCTAAGTGACCTTGAGCCAGTCCTGCAATCTTGGCTTGGTTTGAAATGTCAGGATTCCTTGGTGGTGGCTCAGGTCCCCCTGCCCTGACCTCTCCGAGCTCTCCTTGGTAGCACAGAGACTCCAGAAGCAGAGTCTGCTCCCACATTGCATGATCAGTGTTCTTTGGACCTGTGTCTAAGCCAGCCTCATGCATCAGGGAGCATCACTCACTCAGTCCCTACTCACACATGGAACCTAGAATCAGGCCGTGAGGTAATGCCGAGAGTATGTGGACTGTATAAATTAATATGCTGATCTGCTCCACAGTGAGGTTCTTTCAGCTCTGATTTCTCCTTTTATGGCGTCTTTAGAGAAAGGAAGGGAGATTAGGAGGCACGTGCCTTCGGCTCAAAAGAACTAGAGTTCAGCTTTTTGTTTTTGAGCAAGTTCTGTTATTTGGGTTTGCTGAATCGGTGACGGAAAACTGAGATTATTAGAAGGAAAAGGCTCTCATAAACCTCATAACCAGCCTCTTGCAGGAACAGACTCTTAGTGGGAGGTAAGAGAAGAGGGAATTAAGATCAAATGGAAAAGTCCCTCTAACTTGAACCACCAGCGTAGGCCTAGCGAAGATGACAGGCTCCAATTTGGGATGACCAGAGCTGAGATCAAGGTCCGGGTTCTGGAGCTACCTGTCTACCCTAGGGGTCACCTTTGTTCCTACAGGAAGGGAGCTACAGGCACGCCTGTGTGGCTGGCGTTTATAGGATAAGTTCCTTGCAAGGCAGTTACCCTGTGTCGCTGCAGCAGCTGGCCTTCTCTGTGCCTTGCTTTCTCCCGGGCCATCTTGTCCTGACCTCGTCCCAGATCGCTTTTGTCAGCCTTGTTTTCGGCGCTTGAGATATCACTGCTTCTGTGCATTGTGCTCTGCTCTTCATAGCATTTTAGCTTTCCTAGTGTGTTTTGTCTCCTTAAACGTTTTCAGTGTTCTATGCAGTTTCTCGCTTTTTTTCTTTTCTTCTTCCTTTTTCCTTTTTGAGGGGGAGGGGGTCTCTGCTGCCTACCTAAACCCTTCCTTCTGCCTGGGCCTCCTTTACATTTCTTTATTTTTTAACCCAGAAAACCTTCCATTCATCCTTCAAAAGCCAGATTGAGTTTCATCAGTCTTAGGAAATCTTCCTTGGCCTTCACAGCTATTTTATTATTTTACCCCTGGGTTACATCTGTGCTTAGCACACATGTCCTGTTAAACTGATCACAGTATATTTTTATATATTTAAGTGCCTTGTCCATACCTAAAAATGTAACCTCATTGAAAACAACTGCACTGTGCTAAGTCACTTCAGTCATGCCCAACTCTTTGCGACCCCCTGGTCTGTAGCCTCTGTCCATGGGATTATCCAGACAAGAATACTGGAGTGGTTGCCATTTCATCTTCCAGGGGATCTTCCTGATCCAGGGATTCAACCCACATCTCTTTACATCTACTGCATTGGCTGGAGGGTTCATTACTACTAGTGCCATGGAAATAAGAGCCATATATTATTTATCATCACATAAGCATAAGGTACAGTGTTTAAGAGATGGATTGCTTAGATGAAAACCCCAGCACTAGCGTTTGCAAGCTTGTAACTTGAGGCAAGTTCTTAACTTCTCTGTGCCTCAACTTCCTAATTTATAAAATGTGAATAATTAAAGAGCCCACCTCCTAGAATGCTGTTAAATGACAAAGATGTATAAAGCAGGTACTCAGTAGTTGGGGGCTGATCTGCTTTGTACTGTGAATCTTGACCAGGCTGTGTTTGCAGAGGAAGGACACCATGACCTGCCTGCTAAGATTCATGGTTGGTTTGGCCCTTTGCTAGGATGGATCTTGTATCCCCACTTCATAGATCAGGAACCTAACGCTCCTAGAGGTTGAGGAACATCTGGAAGGTCACTTTGAAGTTCCAGATATAGAAGAAGTCCTGGAACTGTGAGGACCAGAGAGTCTAAAATGTCGCCACCCTGAAGGTGAAAGGTTCTGGCCTCTCAAAACAAATCCTCAAGGGAGTAAGTGAGAGGAACCAGGACGTGTGGCTCTTTCCATGCAACACCAAAGCTTGCTGTGCCATCTGCCTTCTGGAAGCCCTTGGCTGTGGCTCCCTCCCACCATCCTACCTTGCAGGCTTTCCTTTGTAGGAGAGGCAGCTGGTGTTTGGGCTTGAATGAGCCTCCAGAGACTCTTCCATAAGCTTTCCAAGGAGATTCACTCCTGAAAATGGAACAGGAAGGCCTAACACCACGCTCAGGGTTTCTAAGGTGGGTATCCCGATCATAGCCTCAGCATTTCTTTGGAGTGGGTCTCATTCTCTCCTGTTTGTTTTCTTTTCTCTTTTCTTCTCTTTCCTTTTTTTCTCTTCTTTTATTCTATCCTCTCTTCTTTTCCCTCCCCTTCCCTCCTTTCTATTTACTTCAACTTATGGGAATTTTATTCCATTTCTTTTCAAATAATGACCTAGTACCTTAATTTTTTCTAAAATTAGCATGTGTCCAATGTGAAGAATTCAAACAATCCAGATGAAAGCTAGAAAGAAAGTAAAAAAAAAATCACTCCAGATTCCACCACTGAGAATTAATTTGTGTTAACAGTAGGTGAACATTTTTCCAGGCATCTTTAATGCATCTCTCTCTCTCACTCACACACACACACACACACACACACACACACACACACACACACACACAGAAGGATAGATGAGTGGGTTGGTTGATGGATGTCCTGATAGAGAAAACAACAGATCAAGTGACTGAAATGCTTTTTATAAAAACGGAGCAGTAAATGCTATAGCAACATATAGTAAATTCCATTTTCTTCCTGGAGTTTAAAAATAACACAGCTGATGAGGTTTTACAGCATGGGGAGCTGAAAGGGAGAGGCCATTTGTGTTAGAGACTGTTGTAGGAAGTGTGAACTATCCGCGGTATAAATGGTCAATCTAGTAAAGAAGTAGGGGTGTATGTGCTCTCAGGTCTGTGGTCCTTTCCTTGCAGGCACTCTGTCAACCCCTGGAAACAAAAGAGGTGCGGCCTTAGCATCTGTATCTCTCCCTTCTCAGACCTCCCACTGAATTGCCCTCCATACAATTAGGGTTAGGGTTAGGGTTACATACCTACATACCATTGTAGGTTACATACAATGAAACATATTCCACTTTCTAGACTCCCTCACCTGGCTCCCTGTGTCCCCTTCTGCCCCTGCCCTGAGGTGCTGGCAGGGACAGACCCTGAAGGGCTGCAGAGCCGCCCCTGGGTGCCCTATGGTGGTAACCCTTCTGGCTGACTCCAACATACCCATCCCTACTTTTAGGACAGAATTGCTGTGCCAGGCATCTATGTTGGAGGGAGCCCAGCCTCAGTTGTAAGCAACGCCAAAGAGGCCTTCCCCACCCCACATCACAGATAGGGGCCCAGCACACCAACTAGATGCCCCTTTCCTCATGGTGAACTCAGCTCCTGGGATCTTTGATGTCAGACCCACCTAGACCCTCAGAGAAAGTCAAGTGCTGAGTCTCAGAAGGTGTTTGCCATCCCCATTTGTTTGAGGCTCTCTGCTATCTTCCTTTCTCTGCCCAGTTCTGCCCACAAAAGGGTCTTCAGAGAAACAGCCTTTGCCACACCCCCAAAAAGTTCCATTTCATCCATGCGCCAGAGCCTGTGTTCATCAGCACTGGGAGGGAAGATGATTTCTTTTCTTGACAGAGCCTACCCTTCAATGACCTGCCTTGCCCACTCTACAAGCTTCCTAGGGGTACTATAACAAAAGATCATAGACGTGATAGCTTGAAACAAGAGGAATTTATTCTCTTGTGAATTCAGAGGGCAGAGTCTGAAACCAAGGTGTGGATAGCATTGACTCCTTCCGGGGGTCCCATGCCTCTCTCCTGCCTTGATGACTGCTGATAATCCACGGCTCTCCTACCCCGCATCCCTCGACCGCTGCCTCTTTCTTCACGTGGTGCCTTTCTGTGTGTGTCTGTGACTTTGGTCTACCTCCACCACTCTCATAGGAACACCTGCCTTTGGATTGGTTGTTATTGAATTGCTAAGTTGTATCCGACTCTTCTGTGACTTCATGGACTGTAGCCCTCCAGGCTCCTCTGTCCATGGGATTTCCCAGGCAAGAATACTGGAGTGGATTGCCATTTCCTTCTCCAGATTTAGGGTTACCCTAAATCCAAGATGGTCTCATTTCAGGATCCTTCATCTGCAACGACCCTTTTGACAAATAAAATCACATTCAAAGTTCCAGGGTTCAGGTTTGGATCTATTTGGGAGGAGGTCACTTTCTACTACTGAACCCTCTACTCCCTCCTGATTCTCAAGATGCATTGACTGGGACTTCCCTGGTGGTCCAGAGGTTAAGAAATCGCCTGCTAATGCAGGGGACACATGTTTGATCCCTGGTCGGAGAGGATTCCACATGCCACAGGGCAGCCAGGCCCAAGCGCCACTACTGAGCCCGAGCTACACAAGAGAAGCCATGGCAACGAGAAGCCTGCACACCACAAGAGTAGCCCACCCCCCTCCCCAATAGAAAGTCTTTTTTCTCTCTGCAGCTAGAGAAAGCCAACGTACAGCAACAAAGACCCAGTGCAGCCGTAAACAGATACAGAGATAGATAAAAATGTAAAAAAAAGAGAAGTGTTGATTGCCTCTCCAAACATATATGAGCTGCCTCTCCAGCACACTAGCTGGGTGTCTGCTCAAAAAAACCTCACGTCCTTTATCCTTCGTGCCCTCCTTGACACTTAGCACTGTGCTATAGGCTTATCTTTAGTTTCTTGCTGGACGTGTTAATTTAGGGAAAATAGTAAATGGTGCAAAAGTTTCTCTGGGCTTAGGGTAGAGGCATTATTTTCACACTCAAGGGGGAAAAAAAAAGACATGGAAATACTGAGTTTTACTGCAAGCATTCAAAACGATTTCTCATGCTTGCCTCTGTGGATTCTGTGTTCATATGTACAAGATCAGCCAAACAAATTGACCTCGCTCACTAGAATCTTCAGGGCCATGGGAAGGATTTGAAAATAGTGTAGTATTGACGTCTGTTTCTCAGGTCTAACCAGTGAGAGCTGCCCAGGTGGGAGATGCCCTTTAGGTGTGATGGCAAGAAAGTGAGCCAAGAATTCTGAGTATGTACGAAGTCCTGAGGGAAACGTGTGGAAAGAGGGGTGCAGACTTCACGAGGTAAAATATTCTAGGGGGAGAGCATGAGGCTTAAAATCCAAAGGAAAACTGCTGCCAAGTTTCTTCATCTTTATCCTTGACCTTCCTTAGTCTAGACGGGGTCTGTGACATTGGCTCTAAATAGAGATGTGATTTCTCCTTTCTGTAAGGTACATTTTTGTTCTGTTTCACTGTGTGTGTGTGTGTGTGTAGGTAGGGTGAATGAGGGACTGACTTTGAGTAGGGAGAAGTTGTAGCCTAGTGGTCTGTCAATAAGAAGGGTATTTTACATGTCAGCACCTTCAGGCGGTGGAGGATGGGAAGCTAAAACACAGAGCCAAAGGTAACTGAGTAGCCTGTAGTGGGAGAGCTGAATTCTTTGATGGACCCCTTTCTTCAAACAGGAGAGCTAGTGCTGCCTGATGGCAGATTTTTTTTTTCTTCTCTTAATCTAGATTTGGTGATAAATCACACATAAGAAATCTGGAAGGAGGCAGGTTGTGGGCTTGCTAATTTAGAAACTCCACAGCATCAGTCCCTGGGATGGTTTCTCTGAGTTTCTAGTGACTTTTCCTCATTCACAGGATGATTGCCACAGCTCCCAGCATCAGCTTCAACACATAGATGTCTGGGTCACATGGAAGGGAAGATATTTTCTGCACACTGTTCTCTCTTTTTGCTAGACAAGAACATCTTTCTGAGATGTCTCCAAAGTGAAAGTGAAAGTTGCTCAGCTGTGTCTGACTCTTTGCGACCCCATGGACTGTACAGTCTGTGGAATTCTCCAGGCCAGAATACTGGAGTGGGTAGTCTTTCCCTCTCCAGAAGATCTTCCTAACCCAGGGATTGAACCCAAGTCTCCCGCATTGCGGCGGGGGTTCTTTACCAGCTGAGCCACAAGGGAAGCCCGAGATATCTTTAAGGAATTTCCATTACAATCCTTTGACCCTTTTGGCTCAACAGGTAAAAAATCTGCCTGCCGTGCAGGAAACAAAGGAGATGCGGGTTTGATCCCTGAATCAGGAAGATCCCCTGGAAGAGGAAATGGCAGCCCACTCCAGTATTCTTGCCTGGAAAATCCCATGGACAGAGGAGCCTGGCAGGCTACAGTCCATGGGGTTGCAAAGAGTCAGACGTGACTGAGCATGAGCATAATCGTGTTCTCTCTTTTTGCTAAAGAAGAACATCTTTCTGAAATGTCTCCAAGGAGTTTCCATTACCATCCATCGGCCCAAAATAGATAAACATGGTTTATTTTTATTTTTAACATCGAAACAGTCCTAAACTTACAGAAAAGTTGCAAGTCCTGTACCCAGAATTATTTTTTCCCTGAACTTTTTGAGTACATTGCCAGCGGGGTGCACCATCACCCCTGCATGCTGTATTGCCTATAAACAGAGACGTTCTCACACATAATCACAAGTCCATCAAAATCAGCAAATTAATATTGGTATGTTACTACCGTCCAACATCGTTCACATTTCATCAATTGTCCCAAGAATGTTCTCATAGTGAAAGAATCTAAGTTCAGAATCATATGTTATATTTAGTTGTTGTATCTCTTTGGTCTCCTTCAATCTGGAGAAATTTCTCAGTCTTCCCTGGACTTTCATGACCTTGACATATTTGAAGAGTGCAGGCCATTTATTACGTAGGATGGCCCTCAGTTTGGGTTTGTCTGGAGTTTCCTCAAGACTAGATTCAGGCTGTGTGTTTCCAGCAGGAAAATCACAGAAGAGGTGGTGTGTTCTTATTGTATCCTAGCAGATGGTACATCGTGTTTATTCATTCCTTTATGTGATCGTTTATTTATATCAGTATGGACACATGGATTTCTATTATATTCAATGGGTTATGATTTGTTACAGTCATTTCTTATTTTGAGGCTCATATTGTCCTAATTTGCCCATGGGGGGCCTGTCTGTCTGTGTCTTTTTTGACACGCCCTCATTATTCATATCATTAAAGCTGTGGTTTTTCCAGTTGTCAAGTATGGATGTGAGAGTTGGACCAGAAAGAAGGCTGAGTGTCAACATTATTCACGCCCCAAGCCCTGTCTCACTATCTGGCACAATAGGATGCTCCAAGCTTATATTGTATTTTTCCAATCCAAGCCCTGGAATCAGCCATTTTCCCAAGGAAACTTGGTTGGCTTAAGTGGGAAATGAAATTTAGAAGCCAAGATCTGGAAAACAGGTGTGCCTATTGCTACTAGGGCATTGCTGTTCCCAGGCCCTCAAGGTGGACAAAGCTAGGCAATATGTATGTATGTGTCAGATCAGATCAGATCAGATCAGTCACTCAGTCGTGTCCGACTCTTTGCGACCCCATGAATCACAGCACGCCAGGCCTCCCTGTCCATCACCAACTCCCGGAGTTCACTCAGACTCACATCCATCGAGTCAGTGATGCCATCCAGCCATCTCATCCTCTGTTGTCCCCTTCTCCTCCTGCCCCCAATCCCTCCCAGCATCAGAGTCTTTTCCAATGAGTCAACTCTCCGCATGAGGTGGCCAAAGTACTGGAGTTTCAGCTTTAGCATCATTCCTTCCAAAGAAATCCCAGGGCTGAACTCCTTCAGAATGGACTGGTTGGATCTCCTTGCAGTCCAAGGGACTCTCAAGAGTCTTCTCCAACACCACAGTTCAAAAGCATCAATTCTTCGGCACTCAGCCTTCTTCACAGTCCAACTCTCACATCCATACATGACCACAGAAAAACCATAGCCTTGACTAGACGAAACTTTATTGGCAAAGTAATGTCTCTGCTTTTGAATATGCTATCTAGGTTGGTCATAACTTTCTTTCCAAGGAGTAAGCGTCTTTTAATTTCATGGCTGCAGTCACCATCTGTAGTGATTTTAGAGCCCAGAAAAATAAAGTCTGACACTGTTTCCACTGTTTACCCATCTATTTCCCATGAAGTGGTGGGACCAGATGCCATGATCTTCGTTTTCTGAATGTTGAGCTTTAAGCCAACTTTTTCACTCTCCACTTTCACTTTCATCAAGAGGCTTTTGAGTTCCTCTTCACTTTCTGCCATAAGGGTGGTGTCATCTGCATAGCTGAGATTATTGATATTTCTCCCGGCAATCTTGATTCCAGCTTGTGTTTCTTCCAGTCCAGCGTTTCTCATGATGTACTCTGCATAGAAGTTAAATAAACAGGGTGAAAATATACAGCCTTGACATACTCTTTCCTATTTGGAACCAGTCTGTTGTTCCATGTCCAGTTCTGACTGTTGCTTCCTGACCTGCATACAAATTTCTCAAGAGGCAGATCAGGTGGTCTGGTATTCCCATCTCTTTCAGAATTTTCCACAGTTTATTGTGATCCACACAGTCAAAGGCTTTGGCATAGTCAATAAAGCAGAAATAGATGTTTTTCTGGAACTCTCTTGCTTCTTCTATGATCGAGCGGATGTTGGCAATTTGATCTCTGGTTCCTCTGCCTTTTCTAAAACCAGCTTGAACATCAGGAAGTTCACGGTTCATGTATTGCTGAAGCCTGGCTTGAGAATTTTGAGCATTACTTTACTAGTGTGTGAGATGAGTGCAATTGTGTGGTAGTTTGAACATTCTTTGACATTGCCTTTCTTTGGGATTGGAATGAAAACTGACCTTTTCCAGTCCTGTGGCCACTGCTGAGTTTTCCAAATGTGCTGGCATATTGAGTGCAGCACTTTCACAGCGTCATCTTTCAGGATTTGGAATAGCTCAACTGGAATTCCATCACCTCCACTAGCTTTGTTCGTAGTGATGCTTTCTAAGGCCCACTTGACTTCACATTCCAGGATGTCTGGCTCTAGGTCATGATTATCTTGGTCGTGAAGATCTTTTTTGTACAGTTCTTCTGTGTATTCTTGCCATCTCTTCTTAATATCTTCTGCTTCTGTTAGGTCCATACCATTTCTGTCCTTTATCGAGCTCATCTTTGCATGAAATGTTCCTTTGGTATCTCTGATTTTCTTGAAGAGATCCCTAGTCTTTCCCATTCTGTCGTTTTCCTCTATTTCTTTGCAGTGATCGCTGAAGAAGGCTTTCTTATCTCTTCTTGCTATTCTTTGGAACTCTGCATTCAGATGTTTATATCTTTTCTTTTCTCCTTTGCTTTTCGCTTCTCTTCTTTTCACAGCTATTTGTAAGGCCTCCCCAGACAGCCATTTTGCTTTTTTGCATTTCTTTTCTATGGGAATGGTCTTGATCCCTGTCTCCTGTACAATGTCATGAACCTCATTCCATAGTTCATCAGGCACTCTATCTATCAGATCTAGGCCCTTAAATCTATTTCTCACTTCCACTGTATAATCATAAGGGATTTGATTTAGGTCATACCTGAATGGTCTAGTGGTTTTCCCTACTTTCTTCAATTTAAGTCTGAATTTGGCAATAAGGAGTTCATGGTCTAAGCCACAGTCAGCTCCTGGTCTTGTTTTTGCTGACTGTATAGAGCTTCTGCATCCTTGGCTGCAAAGAATATAATCAATCTTATTTTGGTGTTGACCATCTCGTGATGTCCATGTATAGAGTCTTCTCTTGTGTTGTTGGAAGAGGGTATTTGTTATGACCAGTGCATTTTCCTGGCAAAACTCTATTAGTCTTTGCCCTGCTTCATTCCGTATTCCAAGGCCAAAATATATATATATATATATATATATATATATATATATATACACACACATGTATATACACACACGTACATATTTAAATCTACATTAATTTCTGTATCCATCTATATATACATTGAATATTGTGAGTTCACATTCATATCTTAAGTTTCAGTTTAACATTATAAGGTTCATTTTAATTTTCCCTTTCCATATTTGTAACTGTCTTCTCTGAGGAGGAACCCAGCTCCCATTGTTCTTTATTTAATTTTGGGCTGCTCCGGGTCTCCACTGTGGCACGTGGTTCCTCATTGCAGTGCGTGGGCCTTTCTAGCTGCGGTGTGCTGTCTTAGTTGCCACACCGCGTGTGCAATGTTAGTTCCCCAGTCAGGGATCAAACCCCCATTCCCTGCATCAGAAAGTGGTTTCTTAACCACTGGAACCCCATTATCCTTAACATATTTATTTGCTCAGACACCTTGTGTGTAATTAATTTTCCATTGCCATCATTACCCCTGCCCCAAGTAGATGTCCGCTCAGTGTCAGATCACCCTTGCACATGAATACCATCTTTCTTCCACTCGAACTCTGGCACCTTGCTCCTGTCCACCACCAGACGAACATCTTCCCTTGCTCGCCCCCCGCCATACCTTTTTTTAAGGCAAAGGTTGACTTTATCAGCATCTCTGTTTTCTCTATGTCTAAATCTACTCAGTCAAACCTTTATCTTTCTTTGACTGGTACCTTTAGTGCCTCTTCAGTGCCCCTTCCCTAAATGGGGATCCTGCTGGTCCTCCTTGTGCCTGAAGCGGGCACAGGGGTGGTTTCCTATCCATGGTGTTTATATATACCTGTGCTTCCAGGATGGTGGCCAACAGTCACAAGTAGCTTTTAAGTTTAAAGTAATTAAAATTAAATAAGATGTGAAATTTATTTTTTTAGTTTTGCCAGCTATTTTTTAAGTACTCAATAGTCACATGTGGCTAGTAATTACCATATTGGACAAAGCAGATACAGAACATTCCCATTGTCACAGAAAGTTCTATTGGACACCTCTGTTATATACTGCATAAACCCACTCTCTTTTCCTCCTAATTTGACATTGATCCTTCCCTGACTGCTTTTCCTCCTGACTTTAGTTTAGTTTTTCATTTTCATTTAATTAAAATTTTTTAATTTTTCATTTGGGATGGCCCAAATGATTAGCTGGGCCATCCACACACTTGGCAGGCCTTCACACTAACTAGCCTATCTCCATACCCACAACAACTTCACTCATCTTACCCCCGAGTACTCATTCACAGTACCCAACAGCCCATCCCTGTTGCCCCAGACCGTCCATAATATGCCATCTGCGAATGGAACAGAATATTTGAAACTGAGACTGTCTTGGAAACTCTTGGGCTTATGGTTACAGTAGTTATAAAGTGAGTAGAATCAAACTCCTGCTTGTCTGAGCTTTTGAAGAGCTTTCTTTTTAGGTGATTCCTGGGACCCTTGACTCCAGGTTGTCCCTTAAGTTTCCCAGGATCCCACCCTTGGCACAGGGCCTCCTCCTCCAAGTCATTGCTTCTCAAACTTTAATATGCAGCACAGCCACATGGAAATGTTATAAAAATGCAGACGCTTTGATTTAGGAGGTCTGGAACCCGCCCAAGAGCCTGCCTTTTAATGAGCCCCAGTGGGTGCTGATGTTACTGGTCTGAGGACCACATCAGCAGGTCCTGGATGTCCGAGATGCTGCATCCCAGAAGTGTTAACTCTATCCTCTATTTTTAATTTGTCTTCTCTTGGAACACCTGCTCATCAACTTGATATCTAGGTGAATGTTGTCTTTCAACAGCAATACCTCTAGAGTCTATACTCTGATGATCCCCCCATTCCAGAGGACAGCTCAGAGCTTTGCTTGTATTCAGAGCCAAGCAGGGCTAGAGAAGATGTAGTATCTCTGTCTTACAGTCACACCAATTTATGATGGCTGTTTTAGCCTTTAATTAAAGTTTACACTTTCCCATTCAACCTTTTGCTTCAGAGTTGGTTCCAAATGATGAACACCTGTTTCCATTAAGCTGTTCAAAGAAATGTGCTGCATGTTCCATAACCCCATGTAAATAAGGAGTCATATAAACATTTTGAGTGACAGTATCATCTTTGGAATATAAAAGATCTCCAGGGTGAGCCCCTTGAAAGGTGGGGGCAGTGCTCCTATTTGGGTAGGCAGGGTTTTACCTTTTTGTTATGAAATTTGCTTTCCTTTACCGAGCACAGCTTGTATTGCAGTCTCTGTAGCTCTCTACTCTGGATTTCAGACACACATTTACTTTTTCTGAATGGTTCTCCCTACCTGTGTGCTCAGGTCTATCCCATCCTCCAGGATCGTGCGGTGGGGAAACTGGGACAGAAAAGTCAAGCTAATCTGGGTTCAAATCCCATGTCAGTTCTTCTTAGTTGTGAGATTATAGACAAATTATTTAACTTCTCTGATTTCAGTGTTTTGATTTAAAATGAGGCTTCTCTGACATGTGGGGATAGAGTTTAACGCAGTATATACAGAGGATACAAGGCATACAGAAGTGCCCAGCCCAGAGAAACACTGAAAAATGTTTCCCTTTCTTAGTTGTTTCTCTCTCTAGTTTTTTTTTTTTTTAATTGCAGTATAGTTGATTTTTTGAGGGCTTCCCCGGTGGTGCTAGTGGTAAAGAACCTGCCTGCCAATGCAGTAGATATAAGAGACCCAGGTTCAATTTCTGGATCGGGAAGATCCCCGGAGGAGAGCAAGGCTAACCCACTGCAGTCTTCTTGCCTGGAGAACTCCATGGACAGAAAAGCCTGGTGGGCTACACACCATGGATTGCAAAGAGTCAGACACGACTCAAGCAAGTTAGCATGCACACACATATTTGAGTTACAGTGTTGTGCCGTTTTCTCTTTAGTTTTGACCCCTTTGTTGCTCAGGTCTTTGCTTCTTCATCCAATCATGCAGGTCTCTGCTATCAGGAAAGCAGTGACATGAAGCTGCTCCTTTCTCGGAATGCTATTCTATCTCCCTGCCTCCCTCCACTAACTGGCTTATTGAAGACATGGCCTCGGACTACCCTCATCACTTCCCTGTCTGCCTGGCCCTTGTCAGTAACCCCAACCCCACAGCGCATGCCCTCAGCCTGGAAATTCTGTATATTCTCTGACCTGCTCACCTCCTGAGAGACAGCATCTCCATCTTTTCTTCAGTTGATGGTACTTTCCCAGGTAAAAGTGGGCCATACCTAGCGTTGGTCAAAGATCACCGTGGTCACCGTGGTGGGACTTCCCTGGTGTTCCAGTGACTGAGACCCCACACTGCCAAGGCAGGGGGCCAGGGTTTGATCAATGGTCAGGGAACTGGACCCCACGTGCCACTAATAAAGAATTCATGTCAATCAAAGATCCTGCATGCCGCAACTTAGACCCAGTGCAGTCAAATAAATATTTTTAAAAGTATATATGATATGTGTATTAAAAAACAAAATAAAAGCACTTTAAAAAATCACAATGGTGGGAATAAGTGTGGCTGAGAGATTAATCAAAGGATCAGATTTTTGTTTTGTTTTGCTTTCCCTTGTTTTGGAGAAATGGGATGAGGCTGTGTGTGGGTACGTTTGTCTTCAAAATAGGATAGGATCCTTACTCTTAGAGGTTTTAGGGGCTTTGTAATTGAGGGGCACATGGAGTGTGGGCCCAGTCAGGGTAGCCGATAAGCGGCTGGTCTCAGGAGGGAGGTTAGAGCAGGAAGGAGAGACACGATATGTTTCTCCAGGAGCAGAGGTTTACAGCCCATTAATTTTAACGTAATGCAAATCGGTTTATGAAAGTGCTGACATACTGTTATTCAAAAAGCATGAGCAGCATGATAATTAAATCTCCATCTATATTTTATTCTAGCACATTTATAGTATATCCCTTCCCAGCTGGTGTGATAGATTTCCAGTCTTATAATTGTATAAACTGCAAAGTACCAAAAAGAGAAGAAAAAAAGTGAATTTGATACCAAAGCCAAGGTGGGGTGTATTAACTTGAGTTTCATTATTTGAAGCCGAATTTTGTTTTGTCCCTAAGTTTGATATTCACTCACTAAAAATATCCTGAAGTTATGATTCCCAGTATCTAACACGAGGGGATATTGGAGTCTGTTTAGTGTTTCTTTTTGGCACCTTCGCTTTGAAGCGTGTGTTCTTGGTGGGGAGCCTCGCGCCCTAGAATTCACAGTCATTCCCCGCTGAGCTGAGGAGTGGAACAGAAGCGAGTTCTCTGCTGGGAATCTGCTTTGGCGCTGCCACTAACTGGTGAAGTGACCGCTGCTCTGGGAACCAAGATGCTCTAACTTCCAGAGTAAACATTTTGTTACTCGATTTTTTTTCTTTTCCTTTCTTCTCTTAAAATAAAAATCTCCCAACATTGCTGTTAACACAACTCTAAGGTCGAATTTCTTCAGTTCCAAAACATTCAACTGGAAAGAACGGCCAACAAACTTGAGTTGTCTTGGACGGTTAGGAAGAAGGCAGGTGGGAGAGCTGGGGAGACGAGCTGAGACCTTGAGGAGAAGGATATATGGGAAAAGAATACTCGGTGATGAGAGTGTGCCATCCCCAGGTTTGCAGAGTCTCCTCTTTATAAGTTGCAGGCCAAGCATGTGGACATGCCTCTCACATCTTCACTGCATGAAGCCTGTTGGTAATTCTTCTAAGAAACACCTCTGGGAGGATGGATGGTTTTGTTACCTTTAAACTGAGCTGATACGGGAGGCCGCTTGGGTCCCTGTGTATAAGGAACATAATCAGACAGGTCTGTCAACAAGCGGCGGTTAGAACAGCTTTGCTTGAGCGCCAGCTGGGGTACCAATTACCTCTGTTTGGGGAGAGGCTTCCAAGGCCAGCTGTGGTCCTGGGGGATCAGGTGAGTGGCTGGGGCTCCACTGGGGAGTAGTAGAAGTCCATGTATACTCTATAGGAGGGCAGCCCTGCATCACAATGAAATGTTGTGTGGTAAATCAATCACGGGACATGAGCACTGTGAGAGGCATTAGAGAGCCACTGGCCCAAGCCTAGAGGCCCAGACTCAGCTAGTGAGGGGCAGGGCCCATGGGGCCACCTGGTGCTGAGCAGAGCTTTTGTGTTTCCCACTGTAATATCATGTATATGTATATATATATGTCATTATTGCAAAAAACATACATTCCTTAGGAAAGGTATACGTAAGTAATACAGTCACAATAGGTCTTTAAACTATATTGCTTCTGTTGATTGATTTTACTCTCTAAATACTGGTTTGTTTTTTTTCTCTCAACTTGTGGATTTCATGAGACTTCTAACCTTGTTACTCCTCCCAGCTGTCCGCTCTTAAATTCCTCCTTGTACAAAAACTAACCCTTTTATAACTTCAGAATAGTATTTAAATGCTTCTCACATGTGCTGTAGCTTTCATTATCTGGGTTGAGACAGCAAACTCTCTGCCATAGCTATTTCCAGATTCTCACCAGAGAGTGGAGATGGCATTTGCCTGGTCCTTCTTCTGGGCTGCTGATGGTTTTCTCTGCAGCCAGGTTGGCCTGCAAATGCCAGAGAAGCCAGTTTCCTTTCTCCCCGGGGCTCCCAACTTGGTCCCTGCCTTTGCTTCTATCTCCTTACTCCCTTCCAGGGGCCATATTGATTCAGAAGTCAGTTACCAAATCATGGTAACTTGCCTACGCTGGTCTGCATTTAGAAACCCACTGCTTCCTGCCACTTAGGTTTTCCACCCAGTTTGCCAGCCTTGGTTCTTTTTGAAACTTCTCAGTACATGTGTGCAGCTACCCAATAAAAACCCACTTTGAAGAATCATGATAGCCCTGTACCTCTCACATCTCCCCTCTTTGATGTCCAAAGTGTCCAAAGAAAAGATTACAATGTTCCTTTATTTTTGGCTGATTGGTGATTTAAATTAGTTGATACCTTTTGTCCTTTCTCCGCACCCCCCACCCCCCCTGCTTTTTTTTTTTTTTTTTTCCTTAAGCATTCTTTTCCAACCAGGAACATGTTGAATATTCATTTGGAAAAACAGAAACTTCCAAGACGTCACTCCTAGTGTTAGCATTTCTATTACATTCAGCCCTCAGCCAGGTTAAGGTATGATGATTGGTCCATAAGGTAAACTTCTTCTGACTGAAGACACATGACCTGAGTTTATCCAAAGCCCTGATGGTTGCCAGCCATTCTTTCTGAGAAGCAGACATGTTTCTTTCCCTTGGTGACGGCTTTGTATGGAGATAAATTACAGGATGTTTCACATAGTCATGGCCACGTAACAGAGTAGCAGACATTACTGTGTCTGCTGGGTCTGTTATGAATGGGGTTGAAAGGTACGGGTCTTTAAAAACCAGGTAAATTGGAACATACTTGAACTTTACTAAAGCTTCTAGACACCCTGGGACTTAAAAGAATTTGAGAGGATTTGCTAGTGTAGTTGTGCTCATTCCAAAGAGTATTGAGAACTCTGATGCTGGGGAAGATTGAAGGCAGGAGGAGAAGGGGACAACAGAGGATGAGATGGTTGGATGGCATCACCGACTTGATGGACATGAGTTTGAGTGAGCTCCGGGAGTTGGTGATGGACAGGGAAGCCTGGTATGCTGCAGTCCATGGGGTTGCAAAGAGCTGGACACAACTGAGCAACTGAACTGAACTGAATTGAACTGAGGGATACAAATGTTGGAGACATGGGTCCTGTCCTCAGTAGTTATGAGTTCCTAGATACCAGGAGAAAGAAATGAACACGGTATCATATGTTCTGAGATGGAAGTTTTGTTGTCATGGTTGTTTAATTACTAAGTCATATCTGACTCTTCTGTGACCCCATGAACTGCAGCCTGCCCGGCTCCTCTGTCCATGAGATTTCCCAAGCAAGACTACTGGAGTGGATTACCATTTCCATCTCCAGAGAAATCTTTCCAACCCAGAGATCAAACCTACATCTCCTGTATAATAGGTGGATTCTTCACTACTGAGCCAATGTGGAAGCCCATAATAGAAGTTTAGCAACTATTATAGCACTTTATGGCACTTCCCTGGTGGCTCAGATGTGAAGGAGTCTGCCTGCGATGCAGAAGACCCAGGTTCCATCCCTGGATCAGGAAGATCCTCCGGAGAAGGGAATGGCTACTTATTCCAGAGTTTGGGTGGGGGAGGGGTAATGGAAAGCTTAACTTTTAAGTTGGATCTTTTTTAAAAATTAAGGTATAATTGACATATACCTTTGTATTAGTTTCAGGTGTACAGCATAATGATTTGATATTTGTATATATTGCAAAATGACCACCACAGTAAGTCTAGTTAACATCTGTCACTGAATACAGTTACACATTTTTTTTCCTTGTGATGAGAACTTTTAAGTTGAATCTTGATGAAATTTTTCACATGGACACATTAGTGGAAAGGCTGTCTAAGAAGAGGGAGCTGCATGACTGAAGGTGCAGAAGCTTGAAAACTCTGGGAAATACTGTCTAGTCCTACAGGCTGAGTCAGTAGGAGATCAGGAGATGAGGCTGTAAAGGCAGCTGTGGCCAGCTTTCTAAGGACCTTGCAGGCAATAGCTCCCATTCATCCAACACCACCTCATGTACCAGACGTTTTGCTGAACACTCTCTATTTGGTGCTTCTTTGTTATCAGAGCATCTCCATCAGATCCTTCTTATATCAACAGACACATGCCGCATGAAACAGAAGCGAGGTTTCTCTATTTCCATCAGAGGATGTCACACCTAGAAGAGCAGTGAGGGGTCAGGAAAATAAAATCTTCATGGGACACAACATCTTTAGTTGGTTTGGGCCTAGTGCAATTTTTAACAATAAATAACCCAATTTAATAAAGTCTCCCATTATTATTTAGAAAGTACTTAATCTGCTTTCAAAACAATCCGTGATATGACACAGTTTTCAGTTTGCTTTTGAGAGGCAATTCAGAGCAGAGGAGAAAGAGCACCTAAATTGTGGTTTTATTTAAAATACTTCAAAGATGTTTTCAGTGTCTTTACAGGATAGGTTCTTAAATTTGAGGTTTCTGACTCAGATGGAGTTATTGCTGAGTGTCAAGGGGATCCAGGACACCCTTCAAATCACATACAAACACTTTCTCTATCAACACATACCTGTGTCAGGTCCTGTGGAGAAAGTTCATGCTTTTAGACAATTCTGAAAAGGGTCCGATAGTCCCCCAGATAATAGGAGCCACTAACGTATACATTATGTACAGAATATAATGTCCCTGCTCTGCTCTGTGCATGCTCAGTTGTGTCCAACTCTTTATGACCTCGTGGACTGTAGCCTGTCAGGCTCCTCTGTCCATGGATCCCTCAGGCAAGAATACTGAAATGGGTTGCCATTTCCTTCTATAGGGGATCTTCCCAACCCCGGGATCCAACCTGTGTCTCTTGGGTTTCCTGCATTGGCAGGCAGGTTCTTTACCACTAGGGCCACCTGGGAAGCCCACTATTTCTTCAAAGCCTGGATGACAAAATAGTGGCTTCTTTGCATTAAAGGAATGGATTTTAGACTCAGACAGACCTGAATTCAAATCCTGCCCTGACCCTTTGCTACTAGTGTGACCTCAACTTTCCTTTCCTCCCTTTTGAATATGGAAAGTTACTATGGGAGCAGATAATGAGATTCACACATGTGTAATAAAGAAAGCAGATGAGATTGCCAGGTGATTGAGGGGGAAAGGGGCTGAGGATGAAACTCTGGAGAGCATCAGGATTCAAGGGGCTCTTGAGAAAAGGGGGCCAATGAAGGAGACCAAGGAGAGGCCAGGGAGCCAGGACAGAAGTCAAAAAGGACAAGTAAGTATCTGCAGGGAGGCCTCATAGTGGCCTTAGACTGATCCACTTAGGTAAGGACTCACAAGATACTTCTCACAAGTGTAGCAGTCTCAGGAAGTTTTTGATGAACTCGTTAAAGATTCCTCTTTTATTAACGTAACATCAATTTACTGAATGCCTATTGTGTGCTAGTCAGAGCCAGTGGTGCCATGGAACTTGGTTCCTGCGGTCTCACTGAGACAGGCTGGGACCTAGGACTCTGCCGCAGCGCTGCAACGCTTGCACCTGAGCACACCTCTCTTCCAGCCACAAAATACACAAAGAAACTATTGTTGTTCAGTCGCTGAGTCGTGTTCAACTCTTGGCAACCTCATGGACTGCAGCATTCCAGGCCTCCCTGTCCTTCATCATCTCCCGGAGTTTGCTCAAATTCATGTCCATTGAGTCAAAGAAACTATATGAGACTAAAAATAACTGTGTATGTGCACAGTTGGGGCAAATTCTGGACAAAAGATGAAAAATCGACCAAAAAAGCCCAACTGCCACTTTTGAAGAGCCTGGAGCAAAAGCAGGGTACTGAGCATGCCCCCTTCACAACACCCCTCAAAGTGTGGACATAGTCCCTAAGCTGACCTCTGCCCTGACCCCTAGACACTACCCCTCACCCCACGTAAGGAACAAGGTCACTTCTGCCTCACCCAGCGAGCAAGGGAATCTGTTATTTGTTCTCACGCCCCACTGCTGCAGCAGGGGCCCCAGTAATGCCTTGCCTGAATTTCTTGTCTGGCCTCTGATCAGTTTTGGTTGATTGGGGAAGGCTAAAACCCTGGTTGGTATCATCACCATTAGAAATTTAAGGTTCTAACATGACATCTGTTCGTGCAGTTGCTAATAACTATTGGAAAAGATAACCAGACCACATATTGGTCTGTTGTGTGGCTTTGGGGGCACCCCTGGTGCCTCAGTTGGTAAAGAATCCACTCCTGGTTTGATTCCTGGGTCAGGAAGATCCCCTGGAGAAGGGATAGGCTACCACTCCAGTATTCTTGGGCTTTCCTGGTGGCTCAGCTGGTAAAGAATCTACCTGCAATGCAGGAGGCCTGAGTCAGATCCCTTGGTTAGGAAGATCCCCTGGAGAAGGGAAAGCCTACTCACTCCAGTATTCTGGCCTGGAGAATTCCATGGACTGTATTAGAGAATTCCATGGACTGTGCAGAATTCCATGAACTATACCAACAAAGGTCCGTATAGTCAAAGCTATGGTTTTTCCAGTAGTCATATATGGATGTAAGAGTTGGACCATAAAGAAAGCTGAGCACCTAAGAATTGATGCTTTTGAACTGTGGTGTTGGAAAAGACTCTTGAGAGTGCCTTGGACTGAAGGGCAATCAAACTAGTCAATCCTAAAGGAAATCAATCCTGAATATTCATTGTAGGGACTGATGCTGAGGTTGAAGCTCCAATACTTTGGCCACCTGATGTGAAGAGCCGACTCATTAGAAAAGACCCTGATGCTGGGAAAGATTGAAGGCAGGAGGAGAAGGGGACAACAGAGGATGAGATGGTTGGGTGCATCACTGACTTAATGGACATGAGTTTGAGCAAGCTCCAGGAGTTGGCTCAGCTGGTAGAGAATTCACCTGCAATGTGGGAGACCTGGGTTTGATCCCTGGGTTGGGAAGATCCTCTGGAGAAGGGAAGGGCTACCCACTCCAGTATTCTGGCCTGGAGAATTTCATGGACTGGATAGCCCGTGGAGTCGCAAAGAGTCAGACATGACTGAGTAACTGAGCTGAACTGATGAACTGTGTGGCTCTGGGCTGGCTACATGATCTCTCCAAGTCTAAGGGATGGAGACTAGATTATCTCTCAAGTTTCCCCAGGCTATGGCGAATCCTGCATCCCTAGTCTATGGTGAATTCTCCCATCTTGATGGGGCGAGAGGTAGAGATCAATGAATGCCTTTCACATACAGAACTCTGGATATACCCAGAGCACTTCATCGTGTAGGGTGTCCTTCTATCCTTCTGTCAACTTCATGGCCCTCTTGTTCTTCTTTGCATCTCCTGTACCTGCATGGTGCCTCTGCCCATGTTTGGTGAATGGATAAATCTTTTGCAGGTGAGGAGCTTTTCCTAGCAGGGAATCATGTTGTCTTAATACAAAACCTGTACAGATGTTTATAAAACAAAAATAATGTCTCTGAACACCAACTGTGAGATAGAGCTTGTGCATGACCTTGTTGGGGGCAAGAGTCTTCTTTATGAAGATTTCAGTGCACTGTGGATCAAATGGTGTTTCAAATGAAGGTTTTCCTGGAGCAAAACCACAAGCACTAAAAGAGTGATAGAAACTCCTAACTGCATAAGGTGAGGGTTAATCCTGGCTGCCTTACACCCAACTCACCAAGGAGCTCTTCTTTGTTTGAAATTGCCTTCCAAACCTGATGACTTTCTGAGCAAGACATTCTTCTCTCCAACTGGTTTGAAATTTGCCTGTTTTGTATGTGTGTGTGTATACATGCACACCTAGGCATGTGTGCATACTCAAAACAGAAGCCCTAAATAGATGTCTCTACCTTCCCAGAGGCTTACTTTTTGGTTTTGTGGCAAGCATGGACAGGTTGTTTGTTCACTGGTGTCCTAAGAGGAGAGGAGGGATCATCAGGTGAAAGGGACGGTCCTGCCTGGTGGGCAGCCAGGGGTGGAAAGGAAGGTGCTGGTCAAGCTGGGAACATGCTCTTGGGCAGCCAGGCCTGGACCTCGGGGAGCTGAGTTAGTGGACAGTAGCGCCCAGGGAGGGTGCTGCTGCACGACTGGGTTTCCATCAGCAGGGCCCAGTGGCAAGTAGTAAGGAGTGACGTAGCGTTGTCTTCGTGTGTCAAAAATGGAGCCTTAGCCTTTCCCAAGTTGTCTAAGTTAGATTCTTCCCCTTAGTTACAATTCATTTCTTTTAAAAAAATTTTTAATTTAAATATAATTGCTTTACAATATTGTGTCAGTTTCCGCTGTACAACATCGTAAATCAGTTATGTGTGCTGCCCGCTAAGCCATTTCAGTCGTGTCCGATTCTTTTCCACCCCATGGACTGTTGCCTGCTAGGCGCCTCTGTCCATGGGATTCTCCAGGCAAGAATCCTGGAGTGGGTTGCCATTTCCTCCTCTAGGGGATTTTTCTGACCCAGGGATTGAACCCACGTCTCTTACGTCTCCTGCATTGGCAGGCGGGTTCTTTACCACTAGTGCCACCTGGGACTCAGCTTGCTGCTGCTGCTGCAAAGTCGCTTCAGTCGTGTCTGACTCTGTGCGACGCCAGAGACGGCAGCCCACCAGGCTCCACCGTCCCTGGGATTCTCCAGGCAAGAACACTGGAGTGGGTTGCCATTTTCTTCTCCAACGCATGAAAGGGAAAAGTGAAAGTGAAGTCGCTCAGTCGTGTCCGACTCCTAGCAACCCCATGGACTTCAGCCCACCAGGCTCCTCTGTCCATGGGATTTTCCAGGCAAGAGTTCTGGAGTGAGGTGCCATTGCCTTCCCCCAGTTCCTTCTCTAGAGTATTCTATTTAGATTCTTCCAATGAGATTGATGACTAGTCTCTGAAGATAGGTTCTTCTGGGGCCCAAAGACCTTCCACAAGCACCCAGACCAAAGTGACCCTGCAGTCACTCTCTGCCTGGTCCTGGTACTGCCTCTCTCCATCACACTCAACAATCCAAAAAGGAGTTGGGGAAACTGTTTGCTTATTTATTTAGTGTCTGTCACCCCAGCCCCCAACAACAGAATGTAAGTTGGTGAGAGTGGAGACCTAGCAGTCTTAATTCCTGCCACGTCTCCAGAGCCTAGAAAAAGGACTTGGTGCATAGTAGGTGTTTAATGAAAATGTGATGAATAAATGAACAGAAAGCAGGGGAAAGGAAAAAAAAGGAAGGGAGGAAAGTGAGAGAGGAATGGAAGGGGATAAAGGATGGAGGGGTATAAAGGGAGGAAACGTCAGCAAGGATATGGACTCTTCTTGTATACTTTTATTAATTTTTATTGGAGTATTGTTGCTGTACAGTGTTGTGTTGGTTTCTACTGTTAGCAAGGTGAATGTACATGTACCTATATCCCCTCTGTTTTGGATTTCTTTCCCGTTGAGGCCGCCATAGATAACTCTTCTTGTCTCAAGCAAGCTCTGGTGGAGGGGCCTCAAGAAGGGTCCCTTGCTCCCTGAGTGCAGCTCCCCTCCCCTCTTGGAGCTCACAGAACTGTCTTAAGTCAGATAGGAGTCTGCCATGGCTACTTCAGCACTGAGGGGGCCTGGAAAGCTCTCACAGGTCCTGCGTTATGGGGAGTTTTGTTCCTAGGACATTAGCAGCTCCATGCACCCAAAGATACCACATGACAGGGCCTAGGGAGGCAGTCAGGTCTAGCCTGGGGAAGAGTAGAAGGAGACAGGGGCTGCCCACCTCAGCCTCTGCTTCTCCCCGTCTCGCATGTATAGAAAGAGATTTTCCTTGTACAGTTGGGATAAGGGGGGAACATCCATGTCTGTGCTCCCAGCTCCCAGGTCCCCAAGACCAGAACTGCCCCATCTGTGTTCTGCAGCATCTGGGCCAAGGACCACTCCTTCCCAAAGTCTCCTGTGCATTACTGAGGAGCATGTCCCCTCCTCTTGCCTTCTCACCTCCCACCTGAGCTGCTCACGGGGACAGACGGTGTGCAGTGGCACATCTATGCTGGCACAGGGACCCTATTGCCGTCCCTGAAATGGCTCGGCTAGGAGGCGTACGTTGCTTTGGCTACTGCTTTTGGCCCCAGTGGGAGCTGACACCCTATCCCATGTGAATTTCAGCAGGTCCACTTGGTGGGACTCCGTGTGGGCTCGCTTCTCCCAGAGGGCGTGGGCTGTACTGCCAGGAGCGGCAAGGGCCACTGCCAGGCTTTGAGAAAGTATTTGAGGCATGGAGGCCACGCAGGGCCCCACGCCCTTGCTCCCTCTCCCCTCCTGGCTCTCCGACCTGCAGTTTTAATATGGGCGGGGGCTGGATTAAGTGTCTTGGCAGAACCCAGCAACCCGAGTCCTTTCTGGCGGAGGATGGGGAGTGCGCCTTGGGCTCACATTCCAGATGCAAGGACGGAGATTTGGGAAGGATAAAGGAAAGAGAGTGAGAAAATTAAATGTGGCGAGAAATGGATTTTCCCTTTCTGCCGTCTGAAAATAATTGAGTTATGTTAGTTTGTAAAATAATCTGTTTTGAGGTTTTTCCTGGTCCCCATCATACTACCAGTTGCTGTACTGATTTGAAGAGGGAGGGAAAAAAGCATTCACTTTGGCCCTGTGCTGCGATTCCTACCAAATACCTCAAACTTGGGCTATATTCTAAGAGGGGGTTTCATTGTCTGTTAACACCGTGAAAATGAGAACCTGGACTTTTAGGGGAGAGGTGGCTGAATCCCCGTTGTCAGGTCCCAGCTGGCTCCTCCCACTCATCCAGACAAGTGCCCACAGCACGGCCTTCTCCCTGGCCTTTCCCTTCTCTGGGCTTTGGAGGGCTTAGTCACATGTGGCTGGAGATCCTCACCTCGGGATGTCCTGGTGGAGGATCCCTCCCTTCCTTCCCAGTTGTTCCTGGAATTCTGCTCCCTGTGTCTCTTGGTGGTGGCTTAATGGTGCGTTCTCACATCAGGGTTCCCCTAACAGTAAAACTGCTTTATTATCAGTCCAGGGAATATTTAGTGACTGTTAGTTACTGTACTTTCATCATGGAGGGTGATCAGGTGGGACTTCAGGCATATGTCCAGCCAAAACCCGGTTGGATAGGTATCCATCTATTAATAGAAGCAGCCTGACCGGGTAACAGACAGGAATAGGCAGGGCTTTAAAGAGCTTCAACTCTGGGGCCAGACTTCATAAATTCATATCCTGCCTTAGCCACTAATCAGTGAGATGGTTTTGGGCAAAGACATAACTTCACTGTGCCTCAGTTTCTTAGCTGTGTAGTGTTGCGTGCTCAGTTGCATCTGACTCTTTGTGACCCCATGGACTGTAGCCCTCTAGGCTCCTCGGTCCATGGGATTTTCCAGGCAAGAATACTGGAGCGGGTTGCCCTTTCCTATGCCAGGGGATCTTCCCAACTCAAGGATCAAACCCACGTCTCCTGTGTCTCCTGCCTTACAGTTGGATTCTTTACCACTGCCCCAGCTCTCCAGCTATGAAATGGATGCAAAAATAGTATTTACTTCTGGTCTCTGTGAGGATTCAATGAAGTAATGAGCATAAAGTACTGAGAACAGTGCCTGCTACTGCTCAAGTAATATTACTTAGCGTCAATGCCATGGTCTTCATCGTCTTTACATACTATCTAGTGGCCTGATTCTCTGAACCTTGGCTTCCTTATATGTAAAATGGCTATCATACTAATAGGACTGTCAAGAAGAAGAGAGAATGTATGTGAAGACATTAGCCTGGGGCTTGACATCTACTGGAAGCTTGGCAAAAATGAGTTTCCTTGTCCCTCTGCTATGCCGTCTGCCTCTGCATAGCCTGTCAGCTACTTGGACGGAAGGATCCATTTTATTATAGCGTGGTTGGCTGTATGGCAAATGTAGTCCTTGTCAGTTGTTTTATTATGGTGCAAGTTAACATAATCTTCAAAAAGCTCCTTTTCTCATCCTCCAATTCTCTCCTTTGCCTCTTCTCTTCTGCTGTGTATCAATCAGGCAATGAGTCTTGAGGGCCTTTCCATGTCCAGGACAGTGGACAGAGACCCAAAGCTCAGTGAAGACGTGGAAGAACCTTCTCCTTGAATATTGGACTCAACATGCCTAATACTCTTTCCTGACCCCATTGTATCATTCATATCGCAATTCTCCCATTCATCTTGAGTTACCTTTGATTCTTCCTCTATTGTTACAGTACCTTCCATTCAGTAAAGGCCTATCTTATAATCACCATAGTAGGTGCCTTTATTTTGTCATCTCATTGATTTTCACATTAACCTTGGGAGGAAAGAATATAATCATCCCGTTTTATAGATGAACCAACTGATGTTTAGGGAGCTTAAGAATCTGCTGCTGCTGCTGCTGCTGCTGCTAAGTCATGTCAGTCGTGTCCGACTCTGTGCGACCCCATAGATGGCAACCCACCAGGCCCCGCCATCCCTGGGATTTTCCAGGCAAGAGTACTGGAGTGGGTTGCCATTGCCTTCTCCATACTAAAGGCTACTCAGTAGTAAATTAAACTGGGATTGGAACCCAGGTACATGAGAATTCATCTTCTGCACTTGCCACTCTGTGATTTTGTGTCTGCTGCTTCCTTTATGTTTTGGCTATCTATGTCTATGTAACAAACCACCCAAAACTGAGTAGTTTAAAGCAACAGCTTATTGTTTCTCATTATTATCTCTCATTATTATTCTGACTGTGCTCAGGTGGGTGATTCTTACTTCTTCTCTCCTGAACTTGCACTCAGATGGTGACCAAGACTGGAGATATCTCTCCTTCACTCATGTATTTGACTCTTGGGCTGAGAAGATCCAGGGGCTGATTAGGCATCTCTCTCTCTCCCTGCGTGACCCCTCCTTATGGCTAGCTTGTGCTTTCTCACAGCATAGTGGTCTCAGAGTAGTCAAATTTCCTACATGGCAGCTGTCTTTCCCCAGAACAAGCATTCTAAAACATTGACTGGAAGCTGCAAGGCTTCTTATAACTTAGCTTTAGAAGTCCCAGACCTTCGCTGCCACCACATTTTACTGGTCAAGCAAGTTCTAAGGCCAGTCCAGATTTAATGGAATGAATTATTAGGCTTGATATTTTGACATGAGAAGAGACATGTGTGTGTGCAGAGTACACCATGAGAAATGCTGGGCTGGATGAACCACAAGGTAGAATCAAGATTGCCGGGAGAAATATCAATAACCTCAGATATGCAGATGATACCACTTTAATGGCAGAAAGTGAAGAGGAACTCAAGAGCCTCTTGATGAAGGGGAAAGAGGAGAGTGAAAAAGCTGGCTTAAAACTCAACATTCAAAAAACTGAGATCATGGCATCCAGTCCTATCACTTCACGGCAAATAGATTGGGGAAAAGTGGAAACAATGGCAGCTTTAATTTTCTTGGGCTCCAAAATCACTGCAGATGAAATTAAAAGATGCTTGCTCCTTGGAAGAAAAGCTATGACAAACCTAGGCAATGTATTAAAATGCAGAGATATCACTTTGTTGACAAAGGCCCGTATAGTCAAAGCTGTTTTTTCCAGTAGTCATGTACAGATGTGAGAGTTGGACCCTAAAGAAGGCTGAGCGCCTAAGAAATGATGCTTTTGAACAGTGCTGGAGAAGACTTTTGAGAATCCCTTTAACAGGAAGGAGATCAATCTAATCAGTCCTAAAGGAAATCAATCTTGAATATTTATTGGAAGGACCGATGCTAAAGCAGAAGTTCCAGTACTTTGGCTACCTGATGCGAAGAACCGACTCATTGGAAAAGACCCTGATGCTGAGAAAGATTGAAGGTGGAAGGAGAAGGGGACAACAGAGGATGAGATGGTTGGATGGCATCACTGACTCAATGGACATGAATTTGAGCAAATGCCAGGAGATAGTGAAGGACAGGGAAGCCTGGCATGCTACAG
Source organism: Bos mutus (assembly GCF_027580195.1). NCBI lineage: Eukaryota > Metazoa > Chordata > Mammalia > Artiodactyla > Bovidae > Bos > Bos mutus. The sequence continues at coordinate 17,750,738 of NC_091626.1, forward strand.
TTCATGGGGTCTCAAGGAATTGGATATAACAGTGGATGAACAAAAACAACGTGTGTATAGTGAAGGAAGAAATTGATAGTTGCCATCTTTATTTGACCAGCCACCAAGACCCAGTGTTTTGCATTTTAAAAGTCCCTCTTATCTATTCTACTCTACTTCTACTCTTTGTAGGGTTCTGTTCCATTGTGCTTTGTTTTTGGTTCACTACAACCATCTCCTAGTTCGGTCCTGACACTCCCCAGCTCCTAATCCATTATGTACTTTGCTAGCATACAAATCCCCATCAGATGCCTCTTTCAACCATCAGTTCATATATTCATGGATCTAATAAAGTTTTTTAATTAATCTAGTGGTGGTGGTGGTTTAGTCACTAAGCCGGGTCTGACTCTTACGACCCCATGGACTGTAGCCTACCAGGCTCCTCTGTCCATGGGCTTCTCCAGGCAAGAATACTGGAGTGGGTTGCCATTTCCTTCTCCAGGGGATCTTCCTGACCCAGGGATTGAACCCAGTCTCCTGCATTGCAGGCAGACTCTTTACCCACTGAACCTCAAGGGAAGCCCCCTTTATTAATCTAGTAAGGACCTTTATTGCCAACAAAAGTCCGTATAGTCAAAGCTATGGTTTTTCTAGTAGTCAGGTAGGGAAGTGAGAATTGGACCATAAAGAAGTCTGAGCACAGAAGAATTGATGCTTTCAAAGTGTGTTGCTGGAGAAAACTCTTGAGAGTCCCTTGGACTGTGAAGAGATCAAATCAGTTAATCCTAAAGGAAATCAACACTGAATATTCATTCGAAAGACTGAGACTGAAGCTGCAGCTCCAATACTTTGGCTATCCTGCCAAAGATGCAAAGAGCAGACTTATTGGAAAAGACCCTGATGCTAGGAAAGATTGAAGGCAGGAGGAGAAGGAGACAACAGAGGACAAGATGGTTAATAGCATCACTGACTCAACAGACATGAGTCTGAGCAAACTCTGGGAGATAGTGAAGGACAGGTGAGCCTGGCGTGTTGCAGTCTATGGGGTCACAAAGAGTCGCACACAACTTAGCACTGGATGACGATGACGACAATGTGAAAAAATGCTCAACATCATGCATAATAAAGGAAGTGAAATTTTAAGCTACACAGATACCATTTGTCACTTGTTAGAGCAGCAAAGATCAAAGAGTCTAATAGCCCCTGACTTGGTGAGGGTATGGGATTCATCATACTTTGCTGGTAGAAGTGTAATTTTGGTGCCTTCTCCGTGGAAAACAACTTGGTGATATCTATCAAAATTATAAATGCATGTATTATTTGCCCTAGCAATTCTGCTTCTCAGTGTACAGCTATTCATATATTTAGAGGAAGCACGTGATTATTTATTGTAGCATTGTTTGTAACTGCCAAGGATTCGAAACAACCTAAATGTCATGGAAAGAAAACTAGTCAAATTATAATTCATCCATATGAAGGAATGCTATCAAACCTTGAAAAAAGAGAATGAGATTTTCTGTGTGTGCTGATCTGGATGGCTTGCCAAAACAAAGTATTGGGTAAAGAGAAAAAAATTGTAAAAAGAGAGTGGAAAGTAAATATACATACATATTTGGTCAAGTATACATAAAATATCTCTGGAAGGAAATATAAGAAACTTACAGTATTGTTTATAATAATGAGTAGCTGGGGTATAGAAGGAGGAGGAAAATATTTCATTTGTTTATTTTGTTGTGCCTTCTGAATTTTGAACCATATGAATCTTATTTTTTAAAAATGGAAGGGAGACAAAACAAAAGCAAAAATTCAAACAAGTAAACCATTAATACTGGGGCCTTCATCAGACCTGGAATAGAATAATACTCCATGAATTTCCTTCACTGTGCAGTCAGTTAATGAGAGAGGAAACTTGGCCTAATCTTCTCAAATAAAAGACTATGAAAATAAAACTTAAAGCAAAGCAAATGTGACAAAATAGTAAAGTGAGTTGAGTTAAGCGCATAAGTATTTCACACTGCCTTTCTGTATACTTGGAACTATTTTGCAATAACAAAGATAAATTGTGGCAAGTAAATAAGCAAACAAATTAATAATTTGCATGGCATGGCTTTGGGATTATTGAAGCTGGTTATTTCCATTTTCAACCATACTCAGTTCCCATCTAAGTTTCATTTTTCTCCTAACCACTCCTATCCATGGAGACTCACTTTATTTTTATTGTCATTTTTTGTATTTTCACCTAGGTATACTCGTTACTTCCCTTCATGAGATTATGGATGCTGTAGAGAGTAAAGATTGTGTCTAATTGAGAAGCTGGCAAACGTTTTCTGTAAAAGGTCACACATAAACATTTCAGGCTTTGCAGGGCAGGTAGTCTCTGTTCTAACTACTCAACACTGCTGATAGTTGTATCACAAAAGCAGCCATAGTTAACACACAAATGAATGCATGTGACTGTGTTCCAATAAAACTTTATTTACAAAAGCAGATGGTAAATCGTATTTGGCCTGAGGGCCATAGTTTGCTATCACCTAATTCCTAGTTTACTGTAATCAGATTTCACTCTCTCCTTTTCCCTGTGTCTTCCTGGGCAAGGGCTGAAGTTCCTGATCCATGTGCATGTGTGTGTTTGTGTATTATGTGTGTACTTGTGGTTCCTGGAAAGGGATGGACTGAAAAAGAAAGGAAACAGACCGTAATTCTAGATTAGGAATTCAGGCTGAGTATCTCAGGGAGCAGTGGAAAATGTTAAAGAGCAATTTTTAGGAAAAGGTACAATGATGATGCTCTTTCAGATAGAAAATGAACATGTTGAAGATTTTATTTAACTCATGAAATAATGAGGGAAGCAGTAAGATGTTACAACTAGTTCTCAGGAGACAGTAAGCGCACATAAAGATCATCGGACGTGCTGAAAGGAATTGACTGTAGATGAAAAACTAGCCTCTGGGAACCAAGGGGGCTTATAATTTGCATCTCCACAAATGGCAAAATTCATTTGCATTATTATCCGTTTTCTATAGTTTATAGGGTTGTAAAAGAGCTCAGCTAAAGACTATGAAAGACATAGGCCTATAAAATTAGGCCATCTAAAAAAGGCTATTTAACAGTGCTTAATTTTACCCTTTCCTCATGGCTTAGACGGTAAGGAATTTGCCTGAAATGCAGGAGACCCAGGTTCAATCCCTGGGTTGGGAAGAATCCCCTAGAGAAGAGGTTGGCAACCCACTCCAGTATTCTTGCCTGGAGAATCCCATGGACAGAGGAGCTTGGAGGGCTATAGTCCATGGGGTAGTAAAGTGTCAGACATTACTAAGCAACTAATACCTAATTATACCCTGGAAAACATACTCAGAAATCTTTTTTTGTTCTTTCAGAATTTTCCCCAATTTTGTGTGGTAGAAATAACATTTAGTAAGGTCAATGTACTCTAGATTATAGAATAGCAGTCCCCAACCTTTTTGGCACCAGAAACTGGTTTCACAAAAGACAATTTTTCCACGAGCTGGGCTGGGTCAGGGGGATGGTTTGGGGATGATTAAGTGCATTGCATTTATTGTGCACTTTATTTCTATTATTATTACAGTTTGATATGGTGGTGGTTTAGTTATTAAGTCGTGTCCGACTCTTGTGACTCCAGGGTCTATAGTCTGCCAGGCTCCTCTGTCCATGGATACTGGAGCAAGAGTACTGGAGTGGGTTGCCATTTCCTCCTCCAGGGGATCTTCCCGACCCAGGAATTGAACCTGGGTCTCCTGCAATGCAGGAGATTCTTTACCGACTGAGCTATGAGGGAAGCCCATTTTGATATATAATGAAATAATTATACAACTCAGCATAATGCAGAATCAGATAATCAGGCATTAGATTCTCATAAAGAGCATGCAGGGCTTCCCAGGTGGCTCTAGTGGTAAAGAACCCACCTGCCAGTGCAGGAGACATAATGAGACATGGGTTCAGTGCCTGGGTCAAGAAGATCCCCCCTGGAGCGGGGTATGGCAACCCACTCCAGTATTCTTGACTGGAGAATTCCATGGATTCCATTCTTGACTGGAGAATTCCAGAGGAGCCTGATGGGCTACAGTCCATGGGGTCGCAAAGAGTCAGACATGACCAAAGCGACTTAGCACACACGCACACAAGGAGCATGCAACCTAGATCCCTCGTGTGAGCAGTTCACAAGGAGGGTTTGCACTCCTGGGAGAATCTAATGCTGCTGCTGATCTGACAGGAGGTGGAGCTTAGGCCATAATATGAGTGATGGGGAGTGGTTGTGAATACAGATGAAGCTTTGCTTGCTCACTTGTCCCTCACCTCCTGCTGTGCAGCCTGGTTCCTAATGGGCTAGTACTAGTCTGTGACCCAGAGGTTGGGGACTCCTGATATAGAAAACTTTGAAATCTTGGCAGGCGTTTCTCAAACTCAGTGATTGGCAGCTGTAGCCAATGCTTGAGCCTCAGATATAGGAGGACATAGATTTACCAGCAGTCCTCTACGTGAAGGCTTACCAGTGAAAGTGGATGAAGGGGACAGTTCCAGGGACTGAATGGACTGCTTCCATTTCAGGAGCAGCAGCATGGTGACTTGGAATACACAGTTCTGGAGTAAAAAGCCACATTTGAGTCTGAGCACTGCTACTGAGCACTCCTGCGACATCAGGCAAGACCAGTTTGCTTATAGCCAGTTGAGGAGTAATGATAACCCTCACAAACCATTGTATTAAATGAGAAAGCATGTGCTTTAATACTTACCACTTTGCCTGGCCCAAGCAGTTTGTAACAATGTCAGGTTCCCAACTTCCATCTGGGGTGCTCGCTAGAGACGATCTCTTTGCCCATGGGCAAGTAACTTGAGCAACCTGAACTTTGATTTCTTTACTTGTTCAAATGTGGAAAATGATACCCACCTTGTAGATTTGCTAAAAGAACTGGCAAGAAGCAATTCCAGAAAATAATACTTTCCCTTTAGGGGTTTGGGAAGGCCTCACAGAAGAGAGGACCACTCAGTCAAGTCTTGATGCGTGAGTAAATGTTTTGTATATCAGCATTTCCGGATTTCATAAGATTTCCCAGTACGATAATTAGCATTTATGTAATTCAGTTTTATTTATTTTCATCACATCATTTCAGACCATTTGTGTTCTCTTTTTGGCCACTGCATGGCACTGCATTTTAAAGCATGTCATGGTAAGGCACATGTGTTGTGGTTGTAGCAAGCACACAAGAGTATGAAATTGCTTGAAGTTTATCTGGGAATGGATTGTAAATGGAACATATATTGTGCGTGTGAATTAATGGTTATTTAAAGCCCTGTTAAATTGCATTTGGGGAGAAGAGCACTAATCACAAATATTTTCACCCATGGCTTCCACCTAAACAATAAAATATCTTAGGAATTCTATTATTTTGGCACCTAAACCACATTTCCTAGAATACAAAAAAAAAAACAAAAACAAATCCTTGGAAATGATGCTCATTTTAACTTTATAGTTTATAAAATTGTATTTGTTTCTCTCCCTACCCCTGTGAGTGTGTGTATGTGTGTGTGTAGAGAGAGAAAGTAAGCCCACCAGCCACGGCCCATTTGACTGGGTGTGTGCTGCTTGAGAAATGCACATGAGGATTTTCAGGGAAAGCAGAGAACACACTAGCTCTGACTTTCCCAGCTTGCCTTCTGATTGTCAGTCTTCTGTACCTCATGTCTCTGTTGCTGGTGTAAGTGTAATAAGGCCGCCAAAGTGGTGGTTCAGGCAGGACTCCAAAGGAGGAGCCTTAACCCCAAGAGCATGGTCTCCACTCCATCAAGCCCTCTTTCTGCCTAGCAGGATTCCTACCTGATCTTCCTTTAGCTGTGGTTGCCCTGCTGCTGCTGCTGCTAAGTCGCATAAGTCATGTCTGACGCTGTGTGACCCCATAGACGGAAGCCCACCAGGCTCCTCTGTCCCTGGAATTCTCCAGGCAAGAACACTGGAGTGGGTTGCCATTTCCTTCTCCAATGCATGAAAGTGGAAAGTGAAAATGAAGTCGCTCAGTCGTGTCCGACTCCTCATTTGTAGTAAAAGGCCTCTTTCCATCTTTTCCCTGTCCTCCAGAATCCCTCTACCACATATTTCATAGGCATCAACAGCAGAATCTGCTAATACTTTATAGAAATAAGGAGAAGTGGGGAGGGGGATAAAGAAGAGATTCTATAAGCTGAAAGAAGGTTTGGGGCTGCCTTTGGAGTCCATGGTATGCCAGCATCCTGAAGTGGGTTCTGGTTGGAATGGAGCTATAACTTGTAAGTGAAGTGAACAAGAAACTCATGGGATGTAATTGCAAGCAACCATTTTGGTCCCCCCCCACCCCCAGCCACTGTCCTTTTAAAGGTATTTCAGTAAAAGTTCTTCCACTGCCATTGGTGAAAGCTCAGGTAACCAGTTCCATATTTTTCTGATCACTTTCAAGTAATATTAATATAGATTCCTTGAACCACTGGAAGTTGACAACACAGTCTCAGTTTAGTTGTTAAGTGTTTGGTCTATGTAATAAATTCCAACTTGTTTAAAAGTTAGAACTGAGACTTCCCTGGTGGTTCAGTGGTTAAGAATCTGCCTGCTAATGCAGGGGGCATGGGTTCGATCCCTGGTCCAGGAAGATCCCACATGCTGAGGAGCAACTAAGCCCTTGTGCCATAACTACTGAGCCCGTGCTCTAGAGCCCCATGCTCTGCAACAAGAGAAGCCAGCACAGTGAGAAGCCCATGCCCCGCAACTAGAGAGTAGCCCCTGCTCACTGCAACTAGAGAAAACCCGTGCACAGCAACGATGACCCAGCACAGCCAAAAAAAAAAAAAGTGAGATCTGCTCCCCTCTCTTTATTAGAGTCTGATGCAGATGAGAAGAGGGTGAGTTTCCTTTTCACCCTGCTTTCACACACCTTCACCCATATCCGTGACCAGGACTGCTGACTCTGCTGGGTACATGGATGGGGCGAGGAAAGGGCAGGAAAGCTCTTACTGGACGAGTCCTGTTGTAAGGTGTGCTCACTTCGTGGGCTTGGGAGCGTCAGAGAGCTGACTCCTTCCCTTGGGTTTTTCTGTGGGCTCTTCTGAGATGCTTACAGGAACACTGACCTGTATCTTTCCTGACACATATGTTGCATTTTCCTCCAGCTGGCCACTCTTTCCTCAGCTCTCCACACAGGCCCATTTTGATCAGGCTCCTGTCACCTTATCAAGGAATCCTCTTGGTGGGATTGAAATAGATCAAGGTTCACTTTCTCCCCAACACACCTTCTGGTCCAACAGGTGTGTTACAGGTGTGTACAGAGTACTGTCCTGACAGTCTCTAGGGGAGCAGTGCCCAGTAGATACCTCTCCTTTGCTAGTATTGATAGGGCATCTAATCTTTTAAATTTTCCATGGCACAGTGGTAAAGAATCTGCCGGCCAATGCAGGAGACACAATAGACAACGGCTTGATCCCTGGGTCAGAAAGATCCCCTGGAGAAAGAATGGCAACCCACATCAGTATTCTTGCCTGAAAAAACCCATGGACAAAGGAGCCTGGTGGGCTATAGTCAGTGGGTTCACAAACAGTTGAACACGACTGATCACAGCACACAGCACACAGGCAGGAATTAGACCCACCACTCTGTGTCTCAATAATTATAAGGAGACCAAATCAAGCCCTCCAGTGATCTCACTGAAGCTTCTTTCTCTTTAAAGATAAGCCCTACTCTTTCCCCTGGGGAGGGGGAAATACCAGCCAGACTCTCCCCAAAAACATTTTCTCAAAATTATTCTATCTTCACCGTGAGTAAGGGATTCAAGAGTTATGTAATGCGTATTTGCTCTCCAACTTTGAAATTTTGTGTTATGTTCCCTTCAAAACGTAGCATCCCCTATCTTCCTATTTTAGCTGAACAGGAGACTGAACAGCCCCATTTTAAAATCCGTTACACAAGTTTGGCCTTAGAACTGGCATCACATTTATTGTCTATGCTAGACCCCTTTTCACGTTATCTCTTTTAATCCTCATAACAGCCTCCTTCTTGAGAGAATGAAATTAAGTGATTATAGGATTTGTCCAAGAGTGTTCAGATAGTGTTAGGGCTAGGGTTGGAAACAATTCTTCTAAATAGTTTATAATTTCAGTTTTGATCACCTCTTTAATCAGTTATTTCAAAGAACGTCTGTAACTTGCACATGGATAGATTAAACATTATTCTTCTAGAATCATTTCTAGTTTGTTTCTTTTGGGAACAGAAATATAGCCCTATATGAGTTCTAACTTTTAGATTGTAGTGAGGTTGATATGGTGGACTAGTATATGGACAGTTTTAGTAGCTATTTTCATGGATATTTGAAGACTGTTCCATGGATATTTGCTTTTTGGTTGTTGGGTAGACCTGGGTTTGATCCCTGGGTTGGGAAGATCCCCTGGAGAAGGGAAAGACTACCCACTCCAGTATTCTGGCCTGGAGAATTCCATGGACTGTGTAGTCCATGGGGTCACAAAGAGTCGGACACGACTGAGTGACTTTCACTTTCACATTCACTTGTTGGGTAGAGAGTTCTGTGGGCTTCTCGTAACTCAGACTTTCATTGTTCCTAGTTCAAGGTCTTACACACAGGAGATGCCAGAGATTAAAACAAAAGCATTTTGGAATGGCTTGTGACCAAAATGGGCTTCCCTGGTGGCTCTGTGGTAAAGAATGTGCCTGAAATGCAGGAGACCTGGGTTCAATCCCTGCATCGGGAGGATACCCTGGAGAAGGAAATGGCAACCCACTCTAGTATTCTTGCCTGGGAAATCCCATGGACAGTGGAGCCTCCCACAAGAGTCAAATGCGACCTAGTGACTGAACAACAGCAACGTGACCACATAGCAAATTTTAAGAACGTTAGCATACAGGAGACCCAACTACATTTTTATTATTTCATTCCCAAGCAATCAGGAAGTCTCTTCTAGATCCATACGCTCTGGTAGGGGAGTGTTCCTCTACTCCTAAATCAACTTTGGATGGTGAGGCAGGACCTGTGAGTTCTTGACCCAACTCTGCCACTGACTTGCCCCTAGGCGAGTCACCTCCCCATGAAATATGGGGGTTGGGTCAGATGTTCTCATGGTCAATTCTGCTTCTCAAAGTCTAAGACTGCACAGTGGGCCTCGGGCTTTCCATTCTGAAGGTCACAGTCAGTTCACGAAGCAGGGTGTTCCCATTGCAAATGAGTGTTTCTTGGAGAAAGCATTTTGCTCAGGGAAGTGCTACATGCTGGTCCCTGGGAATTACAGAATCATTATTTTTAAAGTGCTGGAACTGCTGGTCTGTAGTCAGTTTTAAAATCACTGGGGTAACCCTTTCCTCAGTTTGTTATATGAGCTCTGGACCAAGTTCAATGACAAACTAGGTCAGAGGGCAGACCTGCGATGATATGCACAATGCTGGCTTGTGTTCTCTCTGTCTAGAACAGCTGCACATGGGCTGGGTGCTGTGTGGACTCCCTGAAGGGGATGCGAGCACACGTTTCCAGTGCTCACTGCTGTACTGTCCCTCCCCAGATGCCCTTGGCTGTGGGGTAGCTGAAGCTGTCTGATGGGGATGTGGAGGGTGTGTAACTGTCTATGCAAAACACTTGGGTCATTTTCTTCATTTCAAAAGTCCCCTTGAACATGTATCTTAATTATTTCCTTCATTTTCCATCTGTTGAGCATTTAACATGTGTCATGTTGTGCTGTCTTCTGCAGAGACAAAGATGGAGAAGAAGCCAGAAGAGCGTAGTAGATGTCTGTCACTTATTCCACCTAAAGGGAGGCATGAGCTAACCACACTCTAAATACGAATTAATGCGTGTGGTCAGATAGGGGATGTAAGACGAAAATATCCGTCTAAGTTTCCAAATCAGAAAGGGGCAGTTTGAGGGGGAAGGTTGTGGCATCTACCCATTCGGTGGTCAGAAAAGGCTGTCTTGACCTCACCAAAGTGCTGGGGCTTCCCTCCAGCTCCCTCAAAGGCTGCTTTGGGGAATGAAGCTTGAGGATGAGCAATGGCACTGACCCTTCAATTTTGAATTCTAGGCATGAAGTTGTTTGCAGGAATGAGCTCAGCCTAACCACTTGAAATTAAGGCAGCAGAGGAAAACGCCCCATCTCTGTTTATAAATGTGCAAAACAATTTGCGAGACACAGCTATTACTCAAGCAAGAGACTGTTCACAGATGGTGGCTTGGGCTGGGAGTGGATGCAAAGGCTAGGACGTTGGGCCATTAATCACCGTCTGCAGATAAGCTGCTGGGTGTAAGCGGCATACTGGGCTGAGACAGGGCTTAGTAGGGCTTGGTGTCTGTCGATCAATGGCACCCCACTCCAGTACTCTTGCCTGGAAAATCCCATGGATGGAGGAGCCTGGAAGGCTGCAGTCCATGGGGTCACTGAGAGTCGGATATGACTGAGCGACTTCACTTTCACTTTTGACTTTCATGCATTGGAGAAGGAAATGGCAACCCACTCCAGTGTTCTTGCCTGGAGAATCCCAGGTATGGGGGAGCCTGGTGGGCTGCCGTCTATGGGGTCGCACAGAGTCAGACATGACTGAAGTGACTTAGCAGCAACAGGTAATTAGAGAAATCCTCACAGCCACAGAAAGCACCAAATCACAGTGGGGAGAGGGGTTTCAGCCAAACCTGCATGCCCTTATTTCACCTGCTGCTCTTCGCCTATGCTTTCCTAAATACAGAACAACTTCAGTTTAGTTCAGTTCAGTAGCTCAGTTGTGTCTGACTCTTTGCGACCCCATGAATCGCAGCACGCCAGGCCTCCCTGTCCATCACCAACTCCCAGAGTTCACTCAGACTCATGTCTATTGAGTCGGTGATGCCATCCAGCCATCTCGTCCTCTGTCGTCCCCTTCTCCTCCTGCCCCCAATCCCTCCCAGCATCAGAGTCTTTTCCAATGAGTCAACTCTCTGCATGAGGTGGCCAAAGTACTGGAGTTTCAGCTTTAGCATCATTCCTTCCAAACAAATCCCAGGGCTGATCTCCTTCAGAATGGACTGGTTGGATCTCCTTGCAGTCCAAGGGACTCTCAAGAGTCTTCTCCAACACCACAATTCAAAAGCATCAATTCTTTGGCGCTCAGCCTTCTTCACAGTCCAACTCTCACATCCATACATGGCCACTGGAAAAACCATCAGATCAGATCAGTCACTCAGTCGTGTCCAAATCTTTGCGACCCCATGAATTGCAGCATGCCAGGCCTCCCTGTCCATCACCAACTCCCAGAGTTCACTGAGACTCATGTCCATCGAGTCAGTGATGCCATCCAGCCATCTCATCCTGTTGTCCCCTTCTCCTCCTGCCCACAATCCCTCCCAGCATCAGAGTCTTTTCCAATGAGTCAACTCTTTGCATGAGGTGGCCAAAGTACTGGAGTTTCAGCTTCAGCATCATTCCTTCCAAAGAAATCCCAGGGCTGATCTTCAGAACGGACTGGTTGGATCTCCTTGCAGTCCAAGGGACTCTCAAGAGTCTTCTCCAACATCACAGTTCAAAAGCATCAATTCTTTGGCGCTCAGCCTTCTTCACAGTCCAACTCTCACATCCATACATGACCACAGGAAAAACCATAGCCTTGACTAGATGAACCTTTGTTGGCAAAGTAATGTCTCTGCTTTTGAATACGCTATCTAAGTTGGTCATAACTTTCCTTCCAAGGAGTAAGCATCTTTTAATTTCATGGCTGCAGTCACCATCTGTAGTGATTTTGGAGCCCAGAAAAATAAAGTCTGACACTGTTTCCACTGTTTCCCCGTCTATTTCCCATGAAGTGGTGGGACCGGATGCCATGATCTTTGTTTCCTGAATGTGGAGCTTTAAGCCAACTTTTTCACTCTCTACTTTCACTTTCATCAAGATAGCCTTGACTAAACAGACCTTTGTTGGCAAAGTAATGTCTCTGCTTTTCAATATGCTATCTAGGTTGGTCATAACTTTTCTTCCAAGGAGTAAGCGTCTTTTAATTTCATGGCTGCAATCACCATCTGCAGTGATTTTGGAGCCCCCAAAAATAAAGTCTGACACTATTTCCACTGTTTCCCCATCTATTTCCCATGAAGTGATGGGACCAGATGCCATGATCTTAGTTTTCTGAATGTTGAGCTTTAAGCCAACTTTTTCACTCTCCACTTTCACTTTCATCAAGAGGCTTTTGAGTTCCTCTTCACTTTCTGCCATAAGGGTGGTGTCATCTGCATATCTGAGGTTATTGATATTTCTCCCTGCAATCTTGATTCCAGCTTGTGTTTCTTCCAGTCCAGCGTTTCTCATGATGTACTCTGCATATAAGTTGAATAAGCAGGGTGACAATATACAGCCTTGAGGTACTCCTTTTCCTATTTGGAACCAGTCTGTTGTTCCATGTCCAGTTCTAACTGTTGCTTCCTGACCTGCGTATAGGTTTCTCAAGAGGCAGGTCAGGTGTTGCAAATGTTGCAAATGAATAGAAACATCTACTTCTGCCAGAGTCCAGCACCCTAAGGAATGCCTCAGTAGATTAAAGACTACCACTTCATCCAGGTTGGTTACTGTCTAGATGTGGAGATAAGGCAGAGTGTGTGTGTATGTGTGTGTGTGTGTGCACACGCATGTACATAGGTATGTGTCCAAAAGGTAAGCAACCCTAGGCAACACTTAAGTTTCTTCCTCCACTTCCAGGCTCCCTTCTCCTCATCCTTTAAGTCCCAGCTCAGCTCCACCATCTCCTGAGCAGCCTTCTCCGACCTTAAGACTGGGTGAGCTGCTCTGCATAAAATTGAAACCAGGTCTGCAGGAGACCTGGTTTCGATTCCTGGGTTGGGAAGATCCCCTGGAGAAGGGAAAGGCTACCCACTCCAGTATTCTGACCTGGAAAATTCCATGGACTGTATAGTCCATGGGATCTCAAAGAGTCGGACATGACTGAGCAACTTTCACAGCTACATCTACATGAGAAATAGACTTTATCTCATGTGCTTTCAATTTCCACCATTGCCTGTACTTCCCCCATCACAGGGCTTCTCACACTGAATTGTAACTGACTATTAAATTGTTACTTGTGGGAACAGGGACTTTGCGTCTCTCTGTCATTCCCAACGTAATTCCTGTTTGTTGATAAATCATATTAACAGTATCAATAATCTTCTCTAAAAGTGGAGATAAATGAGGTAATTTGAAGTCTAGGAGAGAGGACTCTATCTGGCCCAAGAGATATGAACAAAATGAGAGAAAGGGATGTGGTTTTACCTTGTTTGCTGGTTCTCAAACTGTGGTCCCTGGATCAGTAGCATCGGCATCATCCAGGAATTTGTTAGAACTGCAGATTTCTGACCTCACCCCACACCTACAAAATTAGAGACCCTGAAGGGGGAACTGGCAATCTGGATCTTAACAAACCCTCCACATCAAAGTAAGAGATCTGCTGACCTAGAGCCCTGCAGCTCTGTCTCCATGCTATTCACAACTGAGCCAGTGAACTCTCACATTCAGACTTGTCCCTACCTATGACTTTGGGACCAGGCATGACAAATAGAGGGCTTCCCTGATAGCTCAGTTGGTAAAGAATCTGCCTGCAATGCAGGAGACCCTGGTTTGATTCCTGGGTCGGGAAGATCCACTCGAGAAGGGATTGGCTACCAGTTGCAGTATTCTTGGGCTTCCCTTGTGGCTCAGCTGGTAAAGAATTCACCTGCAATGCAGGAGACCTGGTTTCGATTCCTGGGTTGGGAAGATCCCCTGGAGAAGGGAAAGGCTACCCACTCCAGTATTCTGACCTGGAGAATTCCATGGACTATAGTCCATGGGATCTCAAAGAGTCGGACATGACTGAGCAACTTTCACAGCTCCATCTACATGACAAATAGACTTTATCTCATGTGCTTTCAATTAATTGACAGTGGCTGTTTGGAGATCTTATATGAAGGATTTTGACGTTATTTCCTGGGCCCAGAGTGAAAAAGTGCCACAGTTGATTATTGATGTCTGCCATGTGTTCAGGAGTAAGGAATACTCACCTCCTTTATGTCTGCAATGGTTCATCTGGAGATAGTCCTGAATTTATGCAGGACAAGATGAAGGCCATGCTTAGGGCTGACAGTCTGGCTATGGGTTCTGTTCTGAGCTTCATGCTATAGCTTTCTAGAGCCCACCCTTCTTTCTTGTGGCCCAGTTTGGGTGGCCTGCCCTTTTACATCAGTCTTGATGTAACTGGGCATTTAGTACAGGCGGCTGGACCTCTTCCCCATAGTGATCACCACCGCTTGGGTCTTTCTTTTTTAAATATTTATATATATATATTTGGCTGCTCCAGGTCTTAGTTGTGGCGCTTGGGATCTCCAATCTTTGTTGCAGCATGTGGGATGTTTAGTTGTGGCATCTAGGATCTAGTTCCTTGACTAGGGATTGAACCTGGGTCCCCTCCATTGGGAGTGCAGAGTCTTAGCTACTGGACCACCAAGGAAAATAATTTGAAAAAGAATAAATATATATGTATGTATACACCTGAAACTAACACAACACTGTAAACCAACTAAAGTCAATATATATATATATATATATATATATATTTTTTTTTTTAAGAAACCATGTCAAGGCACATTGTATTGAAACATTGACAAACAATTGGTAAAAATTATGGAAGGTTTTAATCCCCCAGCTCTAGAGTTTGGGTTTTGTGCTATAGGAGGGAGCTGCCAGAGCTCTGAGCTGGGAAAGATGGTGACACTTGAAAGAGGTTCTGTAGGGGTTGTGACCTAGCAAGTATGAGCAGGGTGATCAGCAGAGGTGCGACCAAGAGGAGTCTGCCACAGTTATCCAGGGTGGATGTGGCACTAGGTACAGAGCTAGAAAGAAACTGACCTATGAAGGAAACACTGGAAACATTCTCCAGGGGGAATCAATTGGACTAGATGACTGAATTCAGGCAGGAGCTAAGGGCCAGAGAAAAATCAAAGATGACATTATTTTGAAGCTCTGTGACTAGAATAATGACATGAAACAGGAAGTCCAGTGGGGAAGAGCAGAAGTAGGAGGAAGTTGAGGGCTTGAATTTAGCAGCAAAGTGAGTTTGAAGTCAAAATGTCCCCACAGGAATGATAAGCAGGGACATGGAGAGCCAGGACAGCAGGTTGTGTGCAGACTGAGATGAACAGGTATGCTGGGGGTTCCCCATCCTGGGAGACAGCTGGAAAGGGAAGGACAAGCTTCAGATCTGAGACATGACCTTCGGAGAATGCCTACCTCAGGGTGGAGGAAGAAGAATGTGGGGAGAAATAGCCCAGGAGGAGGGCAACCTGGAGATGTCCAAGGGACAGGAGGGTACCAGGAAGTGGGGGTGGCTGCTGCTGCTGCTGCTAAGTCACTTCAGTCCTGTCTGACTCTGTGTGACCCCATAGATGGCAGGCCACCAGGCTCCCCTGTCCCTGGGATTGTCCAGGCAAGAACACTGGAGTGGGTTGCCATTTCCTTCTCCAATGCATGAAAGAGAAAAGTGAAAGTGAAGTCACTCAGTCGTGTCCGACTCTTAGCGACCCCATGGACTGTAGCCTACCAGGCTCCTCCATCCATGGGATTCTCCAGTCAAGAGTACTGGAGTGGGGTGCCATTGCCTTCTCCAAAGGGGTGGTGGTCTACAGTATAAATCTGTGCGAGGACAAGGAAAAGGAACAGATTTGATGCGTATGCCTGTGGGTCTGTGGACAACACCCAGCGTGCTGTGGGCCATTCTGTGTCAGGACAGCTGTTTGGTACCTGAGCTCACAGTGTATCGACAGGGAAATCCTTTTGCAGACAACTTAACAGGTAAAACTTGCTGGGCCTGAGAACTTATGATGGACAGAAGTCATTCATTAGAATCCTTGTGATCTAACATGTGATCACTGCTTGCCCCCTTCCCAACTCCCTAAGTGATAGTCACTCAGTTGTGTCTGGCTCTTCCAAACCCCATGGTTTGGAACCATGTTACATGCTACAGTCTAATGGACTGTAGCCCGTTAGACTCCTCTGTCCATGGAATTCTCCAGGCAAGAATACTAGAGTGGGTAGCCATTCCCTTCTCCAGGGGATCTTCCTGACGCAGGGATCAAAGTTGGGTCTCTTGCATTGCAGGCAGATTCTTTACCACCTGAGCCACTGGGGAAGTCCCTAACGCACACACAAGCATGCACATTACCAGCCTCTTTCTGTCAGTGAATCTTCTGAAGCCAACATGAAAGTAACAGAACATAAATGGTTCTACCATTTACCACCAACTCATAGATTCAGTTTTTCAAGATTAGTCACATAATGTCTGAAAGAAATCAGCTGGCTTGCACAGTTGATCAGCTGGTTTGCTGCATGGGTTACTGCATCTCCAGAGGCAGTATTTATCTTTATTGGTTTGATTTTCTTCATGTTTTTTAAAAATATGTATTTATTCGGCTGTGATGTGTCTTAGTTGCGGCATGCAGGGTCTTTGTTCTATCGTGTGGCGTCTTTCATCGTGGCACGTGGGCTCTCCACTTGTGGTGAGCTGGGTAGTAGTTATGGGGCGTGGGCTTAGTTGTTCCACAGCATGTGGGACCTGAGTTCATGATGGACCAGAGATTGAACCAATGTTTTCTGCATTGCAGAGCAGGTTTTTAAGCACCACTCCACCAGAGAAGTCCCTGATTTTCTCCATATTTTTATTATGATCTTGTTGACTCAAAAGTTGAGTGACTTGGATATTTACTATGACGACTTTCCAGCAGATGACAAAAATGGCTGTTTCTATCAGTATTAACACATCATGATAATTTTCTATCGGGAGGAAATAAGGTGTGTTGAGGAAGGGACACCTATTCTAATTATTGTGAAGTCTTCATAAAGGAGACCTGGACAGCTCCCCTCAGATGAATGAGGGACCGGCACTTTACAGATGGTTCATCAGCCATCTGTTCTCCATATGTGGATGGACCATTAGAATGGGCTCTGAAATGAGTCCATTTCAATTTGACAAGCGTTTATTGAACACCTGCTGAGGACCTCTATATCAGCTACTAGGATGAGAAGACATCATTGTCAAGGGACACTGAATCTAAGTAAAGGCATGAGTAGGAAAATGACATCACGCAGTAACCTTATGTCTAAAGTGCTGAGCACCCAAATTCAGTCCTGACACATCCACTGTTCCACTCCATTATGCTCTTGCTTTTAATGGAATAAGCTTACATATTGGCTATAATTAAAGCATCATTTTTAATGGATCTTTTATTGTTGTGAGTCACTGCTTAATAAACCTAATTCTTTCTTCCAGGCAAAAGAAGATAACGTGTTTTAAACCAGTTGCTGAGATCAAAAGTTTTTAGGGCGTCTACCCACTGTGCAGCTGTGGAGCAAGAGAGAGAGAGAGAGAGAGAGACGGTGTTTTTCTTTAGCTTGTCTCCTTTTCTCCTTCTCTGGAAGCGGATGGTTTTGAAAGACAGGGAAAAGTTTGCATTTCAGTTCAGCTCAACAGCTCTAAGTTCTCTTAGGAAGAGGCAGGAATGTTGAGTCCTCTTGGGCGTATCCTGTTTTCTTGTAGTCAGGTGTTCTCATAGCTAACTTGTCCTTCACCAGCTCTCGTTCCTAAGTGGAGGACAAGGTTAACCTAGCTTTCCTTTGCTTGCCAAATTCTGATTCTCAGGATTGTCGTCTTTGTGAGGCTATTGAAGTAGAGGCTTCATTCCTTGTCCGGGTCTCTTTTTCCTCTGACCATCATAAATAGCATAGACTTAAGGGATCAGTCCCATTTCCTTACTGTACAAACAAAGAGATGGAAGCCCAGAAAGCTGCTCGGGTTCAGGCTAGAAGTTTAATACCAGGAAGCAATAGTTTATAAATAGAATTGCACGTTGGTTTACTTTAAAGAAAGGAATGGCAGAATGGAGACTAAACTAAAGAGAGAGGAGGAAATTGATTCTGAAGGGAAAAGTGGTGCTGATGAAGAAACAGAAAGGGCAGAAAAGTAGTCATGTACACAAGCAAATGCACTTGTATTTCCTGGGGCTAGCCACTGGGTGGGTACCTGGCCAAGACGGAATCAACATGAACAGACAGAAAAGCAAGAGCCTTAGAGACACCAGAAACAAGAGAATGGCAACTACAGCCTTGCCCTCACTGCCCCAGTGTTTGTGGGTTTATTTATTTTTAAAATAAGAGACAACACAGGTGGTTATTGAACAGTTTACCCAGCCAGATAAAGGAGCTTGTGCTGTGAACAGTTAAGACCATAGTTCAAAGCAATGCCAGCCTGGGGGGTGGGGGTGGACGGGAACCCCTTGACCTCCAGGTAAACAATATCCAGCTTTAGAGCAGGGTTTCTGGATTAACTTAAAGATGTACAGTTCTAAAGGAAGACTGATGGAGACTTGCACAAACCGTGGGGAGGAGGGTGAGCCAGGGTTAGGAGAGGTCCCGCAAATGCCAGAGGGATGAAGGCCACTGGGGACTTCAGAAATAAGGAAAGAAGCCAGATGTTTTAAATAAAATGGCAGTGCTTCTGAATGGGAAAGTGTGAATGTAAGTTTGACCTAGAGTTATAGGAAAATAAAACTAACATTATCTGCCTTTAATGCAGACATCTAAATTTCCAGCAGATGGAGATGTTACCACGTGAAAGAAAAGTTCGACAGGTGGGCCCTGTCCCAGACTTCCTCTTTCCAAAATGGGAGGGCTTCTTTCTTAGGAGTGAGACGCAGAAAGGATCCCTGAGATATGTTGACCCCCATCTCTAAGTAAATAACACATCTTAAGAGAAAATATGGACATTACCTAGGTTCCAAATTCAGAGGGTAAGCTTTTAAAACGACGAAAGCCTTTCTCAGTTATTTCCTTCTCAATTTGGGAGAACTTGGCAAAAATCCTTTGTTTTCCAAGCTTTGTTTGTGTTTGGAAACCAGAGGCAGAAAAGGGTTCTCTTTGCCTTCTAATCAACATAACGCGTTTGCATTATAGTACTTGCTACTTAAGGAGTCGAGGGTTCAGGGTTTGCTGTTGTCGTGTGTTTGATTTTTTTTCCTGGGCCCTAGAAATTGCCTTGCAGCCCTGGGCCTGGGGGGTCAAGTTGTTTTCACAGCTTCCTTGCATTTTGTTTCGGCTTCTGAGGACTTGCTTTTATCACCCTTTTGAAGAGTTGAATAGCTGTGCCCTGCAAGCTAGCTGCTAGGCATAACTCATTAACATTTTAAAAAAGAAAAACAACCTGTCTGGGTGCCTATAGAATGGGATCTTTTTGATGGACTGTGTTGTCTGGGTGATCTCAGGTATTAAGGAAGCATTTTCAGATCTGCTTAGGATGCTGTGGTTGGTGACTGTCTCCAAACCAAGGAAGTGGTACCCATGAATCAAGAATTAAATGGGGGTTAGTATGGCCTTAGGTGTAGTGGGATAATGTTTTATCTCCTCCAGTATTTTTCCTAATGAGTTTTTTTTTTTTTTTTAAGAACTCAAAATTCATTCAAATACATTTTCAGGAAAATTGTAATATGTTCTCTTCTTTTAGATTTTAGTCTTAGAATAAATTCTAGGAGGGGGATGAATAGGTCTGTCCATATGAATAATATGTCACTGGATATCTTCCTTATTGTCCCCAAAGTATTAGACCAATTACACAAAGATATCACTTTCACCCCAAACTTATTTTACGTGCCATCATTTTTTTCAAACGAAAATAAGACCTCTTTTTGTTAATTATAGGTATACACAGCAAAGGCTTAGAAGTAAATTTTACGGTCAGGTCAGGGAATTTGTGGTATGCAGCTCAGAATCCTGCTCTGCACAGCTTAGGAGAAGCATCATACCGATCTTCTTCTCAGCCCAGAACCCCTTTTCCACATTCCCTCTAAGTTCAAGCAAAGGTTACCCTTCCTTGGCCAGGGGACCTCTTGCTGCCTGCCAGCCGGGGATGTCTGGATCTTCTTTTGATCTCTTTTTTTTTTTCTCGACCCAGAACTATTTAATCTCTCCAGGAGAGGCAGAGACATTTGTTATTTGGCCATCAACAGTTAACTGCTTCTGTGGCTTACACACATACACAGAAGGCAAATCAAAACTGCATTCAGGATATCACATATTCTCAGTAAAACGTGAGACTTTAACAAGAACCTCCTTTACCTTGTTTCTCATAAATCATCCCTCGGATATGTCCAGAAAGAGGCAATCAGTTTGTGTTTTTAGCGCTCTTGAGGGGTTCTTATATTTTTATCAAATAGTACTTGGTTCATTCCCTCTTAGCCTTTGAGTGGTTCATTCATTTGCTCACCAAACACCTATGGAGTGCCCACTCTGTGCCAGGCTTTTAAGAGTAGGCAAATGCAGGTGAAGTGATGGAAATGTATCTCTAGTAATGGTGAGCACAGCATTCTTGCATGCTTTGTTGGTCTGGGGTCAGTAATGTCATCATTGCTTGCAAAGGATGGCTGATTTTTCCATCTCCCAGAATATATTCTCTTCCAAGAGGTTGTCTGTGTTGAACTCTTCTCTTATGCCCACTTCACTTTACAAGGGGAAGACAGAGACTAGAAGGCAAAACTCTGTGGGGCAGAGTAGTCTGGTGGATCATCCCAGCTATTGGAAGTTGACCACCAATTTTATATAGTTTCATATCAGAGTGTTGATTTGATCTTTGGAATATAGTAAGGGGAGGGACAGGCTTCTGAATGTAAAGACTCTAGTTCCATTTTTTCAAATTTGTAGCAAAATACACATAATAGGACTCCCCCTATGGCTCAGAGGGTAAAGAATCCGCCTGCAGTGCAGGAGAAACAGGATTGATCCCTGGGTCAGGAGGATCCCCCTGGAGGAGGAAATGGCAACCCACTCCAGTATTCTTGCCTGGAAAATGCCATGGACAGAGGAGCCTGGCAGGCTACAGTCCAAAGGGTCGTAATGAGTCACACATGACTGAGCATGAGCACAAATAGACACATAACATAAAATTTGCCATCTAAACTGCTTTTAAGTATTTGATGAAGTAGCATTAAGTACATTCACACTGCTGTGTAACCAGTCTCCAGAACTCTTTTGTTCTCTCAAGTCTAAAACCCTGTTCCTATTAAATAATAGCTCCTCATTTCCCCTCCCCCAACCCTTGCAAGCACCGTTCTACTTTCTGTCTCTAAAAATGTAATTATTCTAGATGCCTCATATAAGCAGAATCATACAAAGTCTTCTTATAACTGGCTTTTTTTATGCAGCATAATGCCTGAAGGTTCATTTGTGTTGAAGCATGTGTCAGCATTTTCTTTCTTTTTCATGCTGAATAAATACCATATTAGAAGTGTAGGCCATGTTTTGTTTGTTCATTTGTCTGTCGATGGATACTTGGGTTGCTTCCACCTTTTTGGCTCCTGTGAATAGTGCTGCTGCCATTGTTGTAGGAAAAATGGGCTGTAAGAGGATGGTCATGTCCCAGGTCTCTGGTGAGTCTCTGGGACGGGCCACCAAGTGACGATCCTTGACTTCACGCAGGAAAGAATTCAAGAGCAAGCCATAGTAAAGTGAAGCAGGTTTATTTAGAGAGGGACACACTCCACAGGCAGAGTGTGGGCCATCTCTGAAGGCAAGAACCTGGGGCTGGGGTCCTCTGTTCACAAAGTGAGGGTGGCGCTGTGAGGGATACACATTCCATAGGCAATGCAGTCAGATCCCAAAGGTGAGATGCTGGTGAGGGGGTGGTTCGTTTCTGTGGACTGGGTAGTCATAGGCTGATGAGTGGAAGGAATATTCTATCTTGGAGAAGAGGGGGATTTCCAGGAGTTGGGGCACCTCCCACTTTTTGGCCTTTTACAATCAAACCTGGAACTGTCAGGGTGCCTGTGGGTGTGTCGATTAGCATATGCTAATGTATTACAATGGGTGTGTAATGAGGCTCAAGAGCTACTGGAAGTCTAGTCTTCCCCCTTCTTGGGCCTAGTGGGGTCTACGCAGTTTCGTGGCCTCCTGTTGTTCCTAATTGTCGTGTCATTCTTTTAACGATTGAACAACAGACTGGTTCCAAATAGGAAAAGGAGTATGTCAAGGCTGTATATTGTTACCCTGCTTATTTAACTTATATGCAGAGTACATCATGAGAAACGCTGGACTGGAAGAAACACAAGCTGGAATCAAGATTGCTGGGAGAAATAATCAATAACCTCAAATATGCAGATGACACCACCCTTATGGCAGAAAGTGAAGAGGAACTAAAAAGCCTCTTGATGAAAGTGAAAGTGGAGAGTGAAAAAGTTGGCTTAAAACTCAACATTCAGAAAACGAAGATCATGGCATCCGGTCCCATCACTTCATGGGAAATAGATGGGGAAACAGTGGAAACAGTGTCAGACTTTATTTTTCTGGGCTCCAAAATCACTGCAGATGGTGACTGCAGCCATGAAATTAAAAGATGCTTACTCCTTGGAAGGAAAGTTATGAACAACTTAGATAGCGTATTCAAAAGCAGAGACATTACTTTGCCAACAAAGGTTCGTCTAGTCAAGGCTATGGTTTTTCCTGTGGTCATGTATGGATGTGAGAATTGGACTGTGAAGAAGGCTGAGTGCCGAAGAATTGATGCGTTTGAACTGTGGTATTGGAGAAGACTCTTGAGATTCCCTTGGACTGCAAGGAGATCCAACCAGTCCATTCTGAAGGAGATCAGCCCTGGGATTTCTTTGGAAGGACTGATGCTAAAGCTGAAACTCCAGTACTTTGGCCACCTCATGAGAAGAGTTGACTCATTGGAAAAGACTCTGATGCTGGGAGGGATTGGGGGCAGGAGGAGAAGGGGATGACAGAGGATGAGATGGCTGGATGGCATCACTGACTCGATGGACATGAGTCTGAGTGAACTCCGGGAGTTGGTGATGGACAGGGAGGCCTGGCGTGCTGCAATTCATTGGGTCGCAAAGAGTCAGACACAACTGAGCAACTGAACTGAACTGAACTGACCCTGCCTCCCTCCTTCCTGTCTCACTGTGAACATGGGCTTGTAATACTTTTAAAGACCTTTGCTTTTACTTCTTTTGGATGTACAGTTGACCCTTGAACAACAGGAGTTTGAACCATGGAGGTCCACAGATTTAGATTTTTTTCAATATAGTCCCTGAATTTTCATTTTACATTAATTAAGTGTGGGGAAAAGTTCGTGTTTGATTAGAGATCAGAATGTGTGCAATCAAAAGAACTGAGGTTTGAGTACTGATTCTATCCAAACTGTTTCAGCTTCCTGTCCTTGGGTGTCAGTTACCAGTGTTTTCGTTTTTGAGGTGCAGATTTTTGACTGTGGGGGTGGGGGCAGCGGTGTCAGCACCCTCACTGACACATTGCTCAGGGGTCAGCTGTATACACTCAGAGCAGAATTGTCACATCGCATGGCGATTATACGCGTGCTTTTTGGAGGAACATCCGTACAGTTTTCCGCTTTAACTGTGCTGTTTTACATTCCCAGCAGCAGGGCACAAACTGGAAACGATCTTAACACTTCTTTTCTTTTTTTTGATAATAGCCATTCTAGTGGGTGTGAGATGTTGGTTCTAAGGGTGAAATAATAAGCAGAATCAACAACGTATCAGAACAACCCCTGCATTTTCAGATGGAAGGATACAAACCAAAACGTGCTAATAACATTTGTCACTATATTGTTCAGCTCTTCTTGGTTTATTTTTGGTGGCTCTTAATATACCTTTTGGGCTTCCCCAGTGGCTCAGCAGTAAAGAATCCACCTGCAATGCAGGAGCTGCAGGAGATGCAGGGTTGATCCCTGGGTCAGGAAGATCCCTGGAGGAGAAAATGGCCACCCACTCCAGTATTCTTGTCTGGAGATCCCATGGACAGAGGAGCCTGGCGGGCTACAGTCCACAGGGTCACAAAGAGAGAGACAGAAGCAACTAAGCATGAGCACAATATACCTAGTATCAAAAACCAAGCAGGATGGGCCCAGTGGAACCTAGACCAAAGGTTTATAAGAGCTTATATTGCATTTCTTCTTTCTGTATGTAATCTAATTCAATTTTCATGAAATCTCTGTATGGCTTTAGCTAGGCAAGGAAAGTAGAGGGAAAGATTAGAGAGGACTTGGAAATATGGTTACAACTATTGGAAGATGTCTGGATTGCCTAGATCTCTATGGAAAATTTGACTTTCTTAGGTCTACAGGATCGAATCCAACTTTGCTCCCTATGTTTGCTCTGTCATATAACCTTCCCCTGACCTCCAGCACTCTGAACCAAGAGAAAGACCTTGAATGTCCTTGGTCTAAACGCGTGCTCGCCCATTTGTCACAGTGCCCTGAGGAGCAGTTTACTATATTGGATGATCCAGGAACTTTTCTTGGAGCCTGATCTGCATAGTACACTCAGAAGGAGTGTAGGTAATAAACTGGATTGCTGTGTGTGCTGTGCTTAGTCACTCAGTCATGTGCAACTCCTTGCAACCCCATGGACTGTAGCCCACCAGGCTGCTCTGACCACGGGATTTTCCAGGCAAGAATACTGGAGTGGGCTGCCATCTCCTCCTCCAGGAATCTTCCTGACCCAAGGATTGACCCCTAGTCTCCTGCAGCTCCTTCACTGCAGGTGGCTTTTTTACCACTGAGCCACTAGAGAAGTCCCATAGTCTGTATTACTCAGTCAAAAAGGTTACATCCTTTTGTCTCAAACCTATTGGGCATTTAAAGAGAATTCTCTTTTTTCCTGGCTCCCCCCCAACCTCACCTTGCCCAATTTTTAAGGTAATTATGGCTGGCTAAATCTATCCAAAGGGGGACTACCTTGGCACTCCAGTGCCTAAGACTTTGTTTTCCAGTGCCAGGGTGTATGTTCAGTCCATGGTCAAGGAACAAAGATCACACATGCCTTGCGGGCAAAAATCCAAAGCATAAAACAGAAGCAATATTGTGAAAAATTAAACAAAGACTTAAAAATAAAATAGAAATAAATCTATTCAGAGGAATTCAGAGCATCAGGCTACAGCTACATTGTCGAAGTAAAGTAGGGGACTGAATCTAGGAAGAGCCAATATCCTCACAAAGGTAGACTGATTGTGACTATGTACTGTTGGGAGTCTGGGGAGAGGTACCTTCTTTCCAGGCATCCCTATCTGTCACCCATTTTCCACTGAGGTAGAGAAAGTATGCTTGGGCTTCCCTGGTGGCTCAGACAGTAAACAGTCTGCCCGCAATGAGGGAGAGCTGGGTTCGATCCCTGGGTTGGGAAGATCCCCTGGAGAAGGGCATGACAACCCACTCCAGTATTCTTGCCTGGAGAATTCCATGGACAGAGGAGCCTGGTGGGCTACAGTCCATGGGATCACAAAGAGTTGGACACGACTGAGCAACTAACACACACACAGAGTATGCTTGTCAATGGAAACTTCTACTGAAGGAAGATAATAGCAAGTTCCTCACTAAGACCTGTGTTTGTCAGTAGCTGGGGGTTGAACTGCAACTGATGGCCTTTCAGAACACAGGAGACTCCCAGAAAAAGGAGGATGAAAACGATCTTTCTATACAGACCTAATAACAAAATGAAACTTGCAGGTGGCTATTTGCAAGAACCATAAAGGAGAAAGAAAATAGAATAATGAGATCTTAAACAGTGTTCCCAAGGTTTGGCTACTGAGCAGCTGGAGTCCTGAAGTGCAGCCAAAACACCATGGAACCATTCTCCCTACTCCTCTTCCAGGACATATTTTAACTTGACCTCACTGCTTCGGCAATTATCAAAGAAAATTAAAAGAACAGACAGCTCTGCAGAGCTTTGGGGACAGACTAACATCAATTACCTACCTACCGGCAAGGAAATACTTTTAATAAAGCCTTGAAACTAGCAGGGACTACCTCCTAGCCCATCTTTTTACTGCCAAGGGTTGCCACATTTCTATCAAGTCAAATATTTCCATGTCTGCAGTTCTTAATAAAGCTTCCAGAAGCAGACTTCATCACTTCCTTGGGCATCTAGTTTCAGGGGAGAAGAAAGGAAGTGATCATATATTTGCACCTGTGCTTTTACGAGCATTCTCCTACTTAATTCTCAGACAAGACTGTGAGGTAAGCATTAGCATACCCATTTTAACAAATGAGGAAAACAAGGTTCATAGACATAATTAGGTTCATGACACAAGCTTGGTAAGTGGCAGAACTCCCATGCAAACCGAGAGAAGGACGTACAGAAACCACGCCCCTTCCCGTTTCCCTTTGTGCCTTTCAGTGGATTCTCGAGCGCTAGGTGGTTTGTCTAAAGGTCTAACCAGAATCTTTTCTATGGTGTTTCTTTAAATGCAATTGCATTTTGAAGGTCCTAATGGGCCCTGAAGGCCTTGGCTAGGGAGCCATAATGCTGGCAGCAGCTAGTTCTGCAAAAGGGCTTTAGGTCTGAGATTGAAAGGAAGGCTGCACCTCATTTAACTCAATGGCCACCGTCCAAATCGTCCCAACAGTCAAGAAGTGGGCTGCTTTTCATGCCTCTTCTGTACACATCCTTTGTTTTTCTTTTTTGTCTTTGCCCATCCTTTCCCCAAATATCACAAAACACTGTTTCAGCCTGAAGTTTCAATTAGGTTCTGGCGTGATGAGCTCATGCCACGCTTTGTGTGGCCACAGCCAGAACATCCTTCCCGGTGCTTTCTTTGAGAGGGAGTCGGGGCTGCTGAATTCCCTTTTCATGCCTCCACAAGGGAGCCTCCATTTCTCATTTGTCCAAATCCTTGTTTGTCTTCGGGCAAGTGAAATGCTTGCATTTGATTGTGATGGGAATGGATTGACGTCTTTTCAAGTCCCATGGAGGAATGAAAGCCAAGCTTACTCAGAGGGATAATCCCCCTGCATTCAGTCTGCTTGAATGTGGAGGGCTGCATTCGTTTGGTAAATAGTGGCGGAGGTCCCACCCCTGCCTTTTTCTCCGGGTGGTTGTGCGTATTTGGATGCAACGTGTTCTGCGTACAGAGAGGGCCTGAAAAAAGTCTCTTAGCAAATAACCGGACCCGAAAGGGACAAACGTCGCTGGCTGATGTGTCCCTTAAGTGTCACAGTTCCTGTCTTAGGGAGAAAAGGATCCTTTTCTACACTTGCCATGTCAGTTCCATGGGCTACCATAGAGTAAATTTACCAAGCCAGCAAGGAGGAGAGCCGTCTGGGTCCCTGGCTCTTGTAGAGTCTCCGAGAAAAGGCAGGAGTCTAGCTGTTCAAAGCAGCCACTGGCTGGGGTCCTTTGTGTTCCTGCCTGTGTTTGTGCATGTGCGAGTGGCCTCTGCTCTGTCTGGCTGGCTGTTTATTTTGTTTGGAAAGCTCCTGGCTGTCTGGGATTATATCTATTCATCCCCCTCTGTCCAGAGGCATGTAAATGAGCTTGTTAATTCAATGGAGCAATTGATTAGACTCTTTTTTAATGTGCTCAGCACTGTCCTAGGCACAGCAGGAGGGCATGAAAGAAGCCTCAGTGGGGTCTTTATCTGAGACCTTGAGCAGCCCTGGAGCCTTTCTAAGCCTCCTGTTCTTGTCTGTGGAGCTAGAAGGTCAGACCAGCTGATTTCTAGGACTCTTCTTGCTCTGAGGTTCTCTGACTGGGGTCATGAGAGCTGGAAAGACATGAAGCCAGCTTTAAAAAAAAAGACCTGTTGTGGTAAAGAATACAAATGAGTTATGTAGAAAACTTAGTCCTTTGGTTGTACAATTCAGAGTAGCATGTGTTCTCAGTTGCTTCAGTTGTGTCAACTCCTTCCAACCCCGTGGACTGCAGCCCACCAGGCTCCTCTGTCCATGGGGTTCTTCAGGCAAGAACACTGGAGTGGGTTGCCGTGCCCTCATCCAGGGGATCTTCCTGACCCTGGGATCGAACCCATGTGTTCTGGGTCTCCTGCATTACAGGCGGATTCTTTACCACTAAGTCACCAGGAAAGCCCCATTCAGAGTAGGATTGCTAGCAAATAAAAATAAGGATTGTCAGTTAAATATGAGTTTCAAAGAAACAAATAACTTTTTAATGTAAGTATTAGCATGAGTATGTCCCATACAGTATGTACTGTGCATCTGAAAGTTTCAACTGGGCATTCTGCACTTTATCTGGCAACCCTGATCCAGAGAGATCATGAGAACTGTGGGCTTAAAGAAGGGTCACCTCTCCAGCCTCTCTCCTCTCCAGACTATCTCTCCAGCCACACTGGTCTTCTTTCCACTCCTCATGCCACAGGGCCTTTGCACAGGCTGATACCCACTGCTTGAGACGGCTTCCTCTCCATCCCCTCTCTCATAAAACTAATTCATTCTTCAGATTTCAGTTCAAAAGTAACTTCCTCGGTAAAGCCTTTCCTGATTCCCTAGACAGAGTCCATCCTGTTCCATGTTCCCTGGAGACTGCTTTCACAACTATTATGTTTGTGTATTTTATAGTCATATGCTGGAGGTAGGGTTTGTGTATGTAGATTGGAATGTCCAGAGTATTCTGGTTAGATGAACAAAAAATTGAGGTACAGAGGTGTGAATGCCCATGGTGTATTTCCAGAACAGTGAAGAGAGCAATTGAGTGGCTATGGTTAGTGAAAGATCCACTTGTAGAAAAACATGTCCTTGAACCCCATCTTTGGGGCTGGATGTAGATATTCTGAGGGGGTGGCTACAAGAACAGTGGTAACAGGATGACAGTCATTCTTCAGTGGGTTTTATTAAGACCCAGAAGGGAGAGCTGAGTCTGAGCTTAGCTGGGGCTCCTTGAAGTTTTCCCCTGAATTCTGAGAATTTGTCATATTAAAAAATCCTTTCCCTGAAGCCATGAAAACTTTCTTTCTCCTGAAATCTTTTTTTCTAGTGTCTTACCATGTCTGCTATTAAATGTTTAAAAGAGAGAGCCATCATTAGAACCACTGCTTGGTTTTCAGGAATGTGGATTTGCTGTATCTGCCCACACATTCATGCCATAAGTTTTACCACCTTATAGACCAGCTCATATTGTGTTCTTATCATTGTGGAACAGACTCTAAAAGATACAGGGTTGGCCAAAAGTTTTTTTCAGCTTTTTCTGTAATGTGGAAAACCCAAAAGAACTTTTTGGCCAACCCAGTACTTGCATGCTTACTATGCACATATATACATGAACAGATACCTATTTACATATACTCATCTACACACTTACACACATACTATGTAATGTCTGCATGCTAAGTTGCTTCAATAGTGTCCAACTCTTTAAGTCCCTATGAACTGTTGCCTACCATGCTCCTCTGTCCATGGGATTCTCCAGGCAAGAATTTTACAATGGGTGGCCACGGCCTCCTCCAGGGGCTCTTCCCAACCCAGGGATTGAACCTCTGTCTCTTATGTCTCCTGCAGTGGCACAAAATACACACGTGTAAATAAGTACACAAATTATTGTTATTAAACAACAACATGACTAAGTCACAACAACATGACTAAGTCACGTCTGACTCTTTGTGACTCCATATATTACAGCATGCCAAGCTTCCCTCTCCTGCACTATCTCCTGGAGTTTGCTCAAACTCGTGTCCATTGAGTTGGTGGTGCTATCCAAACATCCCATCCTCTGCTGCCCTCTTCTCCACCTGCCCTCAGTCTTTCCCAGCATCAGGGTATTCTCCAATGGTCAGCTATATATGTGTAATGAATACACATATACACATGAATATATGTGTGTGTGTTTGTGTGCTCAATTGCTCAGTCTTCTCTGACTCTTTGCGAGTCCATGGACTATAGCAGCCAGATTTCTCTGTGGGGATTTCCCAGGCAAGTGTCCTGATTGGGTAGCCATTTCCTCCTCTAGGGGATCTTCCTGACCCAGGGATTGAACCCACATCTCCTGCATTGGCAGGTGAATTCTTTACTACAGAGCCACCCAGGGAGCCTGAATATATGCATACATGCATTCATACACCCAGACACATACAACATATATACATACTACACACATGCAAACACACACATATACACACACACATATATACATATATCTAATTTTTACTATGATAATGGCAGGTGGTAGGAGGTCAAGCTGCCCTCCTCTGGGTGAGGCCTGCACAGGTGGTACCATTTCCTCTCTCTCTGAGTTTCTTGAGCCTCTGAGGCTTTTACATGCATGACAGTTTGTACCAAAGTTCCCTTCTCCAGCTTCTTTTTCAGAACTCTTGACAGCCTCAGTCCTTAACAAGAAGAACTCCAGCCACATCGTTTTTCTGGAGGATATGAATATATACTGTATCTTATTAATAATATCCACATCCATCAAATTAGATCTATATTTTCCCCTAAGAAACTGGTTATGACCTCCCACTTCTATTGATGCTGTCAAGCTGCTTTCCTGACAGTTGGCCAAACTGGCTTTCTATGGACAGAACCCCTTTCACATTTTTTTTTTATTATTAAATGTAACATTCTAAGATGTAACACTACATGTCACACTGCTTGAAGAGTTTTGAGCAGCATGGTGTTTTTTCCGTCACAGTATTTGTTTTCAGTCACTTTTTCTGGCTTTGGATCTACATGAGACTAAAAGAGAACACATTTCAGAAAAAGGTTGGGTAACTTGGACAAAGTTGGCTTAACCAATTCCCGTGAAATGATGTGTCTGGGAACTTTCTCCAAATGGGAAGCTTCTGCTGTGCCGTGTTCTGCTATCCAGTAAAGCACAAGAAGTGCCAGCCCTGCTGCTTCGTGGAACTTGAGACAAGTGTGTTCATTGTTTCTACAGCAATGATGATCTTGTACACCGTGGGCTGCCAGCCGTCTTCTGCAGCCTCCTCTCAGCTCATCCCCCTTCGTTCTCTACCTCCACCATGGAGGATGTCTCTTCACCCTTTGAATGGGCCCTGTGTGGTTCAAGTGAGTGATATGCAAGTCACTCAGCTTGCCTGAGCCTCAGTGTCCTCATCCTCCAGAGGTGAGGATTAGCCGAGTTGATGTATATGAAGGGTCTGGCACATAGTAGGTACTCAGTAAATAATAGATACTGTGGAGCTGGAGAAGACTCTAGAGAGTCCCTTGGACAGCAAGGAGATCCTAGAGGAAATCAACCCTGAATATCCATTGGAAGAACTGAGACTGAAGCTGAAGCTCCAATACTTTCGCCCCCTGATGAGAAGAGCCAACTCATTGGAAAAGACCCTGATGCTGGGAAAGACTGAGGGCGGGAGGAGAAAGGGGAGACAGAGGATGCAATGGTTGGATGCATCACTGACTCAGTGGACATGGTTTTGAGCAAACTCAGGGAGGTAGTGAAGGACAGGAAAGCCTGGCGTGCTGCCGTCCATGGGTCGCAAAAGACAGACACCACTTAGTGACTTAAAAACAACAAAAAATGTCGAGTAAAAATTGTGGAAGGCAGGAAGAGGTTAGGCAGCCAGATGGCAATGCAGGTGCTAAAAAAGAGAACTTCCTTTTCCCTCTTTGTTTCCTGCACAGTGTGGACTGTACCTGCCAGCTCAGAAGGGAATGTCATCCTTGCATGTCTTAATTGCAGTCTCAACTGGCTGGCTCACATGTATAAAACCTTTGATTTTGAGCATCATTTTGTGTGTCCACTTTGGCAATGCATTCCCAGGGTGATAACTAGTGGTCTGGTTTCTGAGTAGCTCTCCTTTCCCTCTCTGGGTTCAGTAGCACCAGTTAGAACTGGTAAGTCGCTTCAGTTGTGTCCAACTCTGTGCGACCCCATAGACGGCAGCCCACCAGGCTCCCCCATCCCTGGGATTCTCCAGGCAAGAACACTGGAGTGGGTTGCCATTTCCTTCTCCAATGCATGAAAGTGAAAAGTGAAAGTGAAGTCACTCAGTCGTGTCCGACTCTTCGAGACCCCATGGACTGCAGCCCACCAGGCTCCTCCACCCATGGGATTTTCCAGGCAAGAGTGCTGGAGCGGGATGCCATGGTTCTCAAAGTGTGGTTCCTGGACTAGCAGCATTGGCATCACCTGGGAGCCTCTTAGAAATGCAGACTCTCAGACTTCCCCAGTGGTCCAGTGGTTAAGAATACACCTACCAATGTAGGGGACACAGGTTTGATTCCTAGTTCGATTCCTAGGGCAAATTCCACATGCCATGGGGCGGCTAAGCTGGTGTACCACAACTACTGAGCCTGTGGTCGGAGCGTGCGAGCCTCAACTACTGAAGACACTCGATGCAGCTATTAAAGCCTGGGAGCTCTAGAGCCCACGCTCTGCGATAAGAGAAGCCACGACAATAAGAAACCCACACATCACAACTACAGAGTAGCCCCCCATCACTACAACGAGAGAAAGCCTACATGCAGCAACATAAACCCAGCAGAGCCAAAAATAAATTAATTAATTTTTAAAAAGAAAGAAAGAAAGATTCTGGGGCTCCACTTTAGACCTAATGAATCAGAAACTCTAGGGGTGGCATCCACCAATCTGTGTTTAACATGACTTCAAGGTGATTCTGAATATAGTTAAGTTTGAGAACCACCTCATTTAAAGTGTTACCTACTAGAAATACATGTAAGTCTGAGCAGTGCTAAAGAGGAATTTAACATCTCTGGAACATCAAGCCAATGAATTTTCAGGACTTAAGAAACACATTTTGTGTACTGTTTCTAATCCAGATCTCCAAGCCTGTAGAGACTAACAATTGAATAAGATTCACCAGGGTACTGCTTGTGAATTTCTAAGTTTTAGTTCACATAGTCACAGTGTGGGATAGAAGGTTAGGGATATTACATAATTGATGAGCCATATGCTTTCGCATTTAAGTTTTTATACTGGAATGCACCCCAAACAATTTCCTTTTCAGAAGAGCAAAAAGCTAAGAATTCGACAGTCTCGCCCCTCTTCTCTTCTTTTTCAGAACAGTTTTCTAGTTCCAGAGAAGAGTCTGGGCTCTTAGAAGCATTCTCCTCATCTTATTTTCCATAACTTTGTCCTGGAAAATATAGTCTGGGGGAAAGCAGTTTAAATAGTAATCATCTGTGTCTAGTGCAGAATTAGAAGATCCAGTGTCATAAACAGGAGGAATAGCACATAGATAATGTAGTCGACAGAGGTCAAACCTGGCGTGGCTGTGTGGCTTTGACTCTGGCTCTGTCTGTCCCTGGATTATTCCACCCCAACCAAATGCTACAAACTCTGTGCCCACTGCTAGGGCTTTGGGCAAACCCCTTTTTATTTTATTTAAACCTCGCATATACAGTTAAGACATTGCATCCACATGTTTCTAATTCGTTTACACTTCACTCATCAGCATGTGTTGGGTAAGCACCCTGCCACGTCTGAGTTTTACGAGCTGCGTTTACGAGGCTGCTTTTCTTGAACAGGGATATCGTATATTCTACCCAGAAAAAGGGAACTTGAGCCTGGGAAATGAGGGCTTCGGTGTTAAACTTGGAGTGAACTGGTAAAGTTTGAATGGATCCAAAACTAAGCACAGATGTTATCCATTCTCCAGGAATAGCCTCATGTATTTATTCACAGAATATCTCTCCTCTTTTTACCTGAAATTTTCTCTCTACTTTAAGGGATGGCCAGGGAATGTGCATTTGTCTGCAAAGTTTGAACCTCATTTCCTGCCACTTTGAGGAGTCTCCCTCTTACTTACTCCCTCCAAGCTAAGGCTAACCTTGGTAGTAGCAAAGCTGGATGAAATCTAGAACCTTCCACAGCATGTTGCTTTCTTAGAAAGCAACATTTTGCTCTCCCACTTATGCTGAGTTCCTGAAAAGACAGCAAGGAGTTTTACAGTTTTGTGCTAATTTTGAATAGAGATGAAAGAGACTTACCACTGATAAAACTGCACAGAGTTCCACTTCTCACAACCCAAATTGTTGGAATTCATTTTCACATTCTTTATAAAATTAATTTTATTGTTTAATCTGAGTTAATCTGCATGCATGTATCTTAGAGAGTCAAATAATTCTACACACTTGGCCCATCCCCTACTATTCTTTCCTCCTCAACAATTTTAATTGTTCTTTTGATATTTACTTTCTTATCTCTGAATAATGTTTACATTGTTACTTCTGGATTTTTCAGTTTCAGGATTTTCTGTTGAAGGTGAGGATTGTAGCCCTCTTTTATTGTCCTCACCCTCCACCTCACCACGTATACACACTTCCCATCCCACATACTCTTGATGGAATTAGGTGGTAATTCTGTTAGACTAATAACCAGTGCTTCCAGTATAACTGTGTGCATGCTCTTCACAGCTGAGCCACATAGTGTAATAGGTCAGCGCTCCTGACTGTCGATCTCCAGGTAGAGATTTGTGCCCAGTGGTTTTTAGGGAGTGATTCAGGAACAACTCTTGTGAGGGGTACAGGATGCAGGTTGAACAACTCTGAGCTGGGTTAGCCCTATAGAGTTACCCCACATTGAGATGGAATGGGCCATTGTCCAACCACACAGACGGATCATTGGACAGGGGCTATCCCGGGGAAGAAGGTTGGTGAGGCGGCTTCCTTAGGCTAGGGGTGAGTTTCAGAAAAACACAGCTGTGAGCTACCAGCTGGCAGCACTCCCATCTGCTGGGGGAACCCTCACTTGGATTGGGGTGGTAGCAGTAGATAATCTGGGCACCCCTGTGAGTTACCAGCTGGCAGCACTCCCATCTGCCGGGGGAACCCTCACTTGGATTGGGGTGGTAGCAGTAGATAATCTGGGCACACCTTGCACCCTTGTCCGGGTACTTGGTGGACTCCTTCAATCAAGAAATTTTCTGGATATTTATTTGATGATTTCTTGGGGAGTTGGTAAAGAATCCGTCTGCAATATGGGAGACCTGGGTTCAATCCCTGGGTTGGGAAGAGCTCCTGGAGAAGGGAAAGGCTACCCACTCCAATATTCTGGCCCGGAGAATTCCATGGACTGTATAGACCATGAGGTCACAAAGAGTTGGACACGACTGAGTGACTTTCACTTGGGGATCTAGGAAGCTAACTGCTGCCACTTCTCTTAAAAAAAAAAAAACAGCTCTATTGAGATAAAACTCACATACCTTATAAGTCACCAATTTAAATAGTACAAGTTACTGGTGTTTAGTATGTTTGGAGTCATGCTATCATCACCTCAATATAATTTCAGGACATTTTCATTGCCCAAGAAGAAAGTCCATATCCATTAATAGTTGCTCCACATTCTGTCCTCCCTCCAGTCCCTGGAACCCACTAATCTACTTCCTACCTCTGTACCTTTGCCTATTCTGAATATTAGATATAAATGGAATTGTGCAGTATATGCTTTTTGTGATTGACTGTTTCCACTGAGTGTAATGTTTTCATTGTTTACATGTTGTAGCATGTCCATGTGTGCTACTTCATTCCCATCTGTTGTCAAATATTTTCTGTACGGATACACCACATTTTCTTTATCCATTTACCACTGGAAGGACATTTGGACTGTTTCCACCTTTTAGCTATTATGAAGAATACTTCTGTGAATTTTCATGTACAAGTTTTCGTGAAGATGTGTGATTTCATTTCTCATTGTTAGACACTTAGAAGTGAAATTGCTGGGTCATATGGTAAATCAACATTCTGATGAACTGCCAAAGGTATTCCAAGAAAACTGTTGCATTTTATAGTCCTGTCAGCATTGTAAGAGGGTCCTGATTTCTCTACATCCTTGCCAGTGTTTCTTATCGTCTTATTCTTTTTTCAACCATCCTCCTATGTGTGAAGTGGTATCTCATTGTGGTTTCACTCTGTATTTCCCTAATGGCTAATGATATTGAACATCGTTTCGTGTGCTTAGATTTTTAATAAGTGGAAGATCTTTATAATCCAAGATCATGAAGATTTATGCCTATGTTTCCTTCTAAGATTTTTTTTATAGTTTTAGCTTCTACATTAAGGTTGATGGTCCATTTTGAGTTAATTTTTATACATGATGTATGATAGGGATCCAGCTTCATTTTTTTGCACATAGATATGCAAACTGAAGTCCTGCAAATGTATTTTTATGTGGCATTTTAAAGTGGTTGGGGAGTATGGGCAGGGTCTGGAGAAGTCAGTGGTTATGTAATTAAAAAACATATTTGTTGACTTTTGGCTGTGCAGGGTCTTCACTGCTGTGTGCGGGCTTTCTCTAGTTACAGTGCGTGGGGGCTACTTTCCAGTTTGGAACACAGGCTCTAGGACGCGTGGGCTCCCATAGCTGTGGCCTGTGGGCCCCAGAGTGCGGGCTCCGTAGTTGTGGTGCAAGGGCTTAGTTGCCTCGTGACATGTGAGATCTTTCTGGACCAGGGACTGAACCCATGTCCCCTGCACTGACAGGTGGATTTTTAACCACTGGACCAGGGAAGTCCAGGGCTTATGTAATTTTATGAGAAGCTCTACATGGAATATTGCTAAGGCAGCAGGATTCTGGGCAGTTTTTAAGTAGTCACTTGTCTCCAGGTTTCAATTGTCTCCTAGGATCTCCTTTTTCCTTGTTGCAAGTCTGAGAGGCAGGGACATTGCCTAAGCCACATAAGCAGAGGGGTAGACCCAGCTGGTTTGGGCCACAGGTAGAAGAAACCCAGTCATTCCTCTGGGTTATTTCCATGTAGCCCACTTGCTGTCATTGTCTCCTGATTAATCATCATTTTGTTGCTGTTGTTCTTAGAAAGTTCTTCTGTAGTATGGCTGCAATATTGAGGAATAAACTTGTGGCTGCTGCTGATACTATTCCTAAGGATAGAAGTAATTGAGAGGAAGCCCAGAGAAATCAGAACTCAAAATCCTTGCCCTCTGTGAGGCTGCTTTATAAACACTTTTATTACATCAAAATGCAATGCACTTGGATAGTTCCTGCTATAGCT
This sequence comes from Bos mutus, assembly GCF_027580195.1. Lineage (NCBI taxonomy): Eukaryota > Metazoa > Chordata > Mammalia > Artiodactyla > Bovidae > Bos > Bos mutus. The sequence continues at coordinate 17,787,452 of NC_091626.1, forward strand.
TCAGTACGTAAGGAGCTGGGAGAGAGGAAATGGGGTCTGGATAGATAGATGACACAAGAATGCAGGTTGTAGGAGAATGGTTTTCCCTCCAGCTTGTCACTTCCTTTCCTGGACCTGGTGTGTGTGTGTGTGTTTCATCTACAAAATGACAGTTTGGTTTCAGATAATCCCCATAGTGCTTCCGTCTTTGGTAATCTTTGACTTTGCCAATATCACTTCATAGCTTTTGGGCAGCTAGGGTAGGAAATCAAGTCTCTTGACTTCTCCGATAGAGCTCAGAGCACACAGAAGATTCAATCTTCCCTAATCCATGTGGTCCCACAGGTTGCCTGCGATTTCCTGTTAGCGGTTTTCAATGGCTTTGGAGTAGAAGGAAGTTCATTGCTATGACAGTCAGGCAGCCACAGTGGGGAAAATATGATGTATTGTGTTGTGTAGGAAAAAGTCAGTATTATCCAGTGCAGTAATCAGATTTTCAGACAAAGACATGACCCTGGAACATGCTGTCTATGGCTGAGCATAGCATTAGTCTCGTCTCCAAAAACAGTGAAGCAAAATCAGTGTGTACTTGGCGTGTCTTTCTCCCTTGGATATGGAAATATATCTCGCCTGAACATTTTTCTCATTCTTATTTTGGAGGCAACTAGATTGCTCTGAAAATATTAGTCATAGCAGTAATTGATTTAGTATTTATTGAGCAGCAGGCTCTGTGTGAGGTAAGAGAAATACAAAGAAAGACTCTGAGGTAGGGGGGTCTATCTAGTAGGGAGAGAGGAGAGAAAAACGAAAATTAAAACACCTCCAAAGGCCAATATTTATTTTCTCTGTCCCTCTCTTTGGGGCTTCCTTGGTGGCTCAGTCAGTAAAAAAATCCACCTACAATGCAGGAGACTGCCTGCAATTCAGGAGACCCAGGTTCGAACCCTCGGCTGGGAAGATCCCCTGGAGAAGGCAATGGCAACCCACTCCAGTATTCTTTCCTGGAAAATCCTATGTACAGAGGAGTCTGGCGAGCTGCAGTCCATGGGGTCGAAAGAGTTGGACACGACTGAACAACTGAGCACACACCCTTCCCTTTATTCTTCAGTTATTTGTTGAGCATTTGTCCTATGCCCGAGCTCTCTTCTGAGTGCTGGAGATACAAAAGTGAGTAAGACAGACACATCTCAGACTTCCCTGGTGGCCCAATGGTTAAGAATTCACCTGCCAATACAGAGGACATGGGTTCGATCCCTGCTCTGGGAAGATCCCAGATGCAGCAGCTAAGCCCATGCACCACAAGTACTGGGCCTGCCCTCTAGAGCCTAAGAGCCACAACTACTGAGCCCATGTGCTATAACTACTGAAGCTCGCACACCCTACATCCCATGCTTTGCAACAAGAGAAGCCACCGCAATGAGAAGCCCATGCACCGTAAGGAAGAGTAACCCCTGCTTACTGCAGCTAGAGAAAGCCCTCACACAGCAACAGAGACACTGTGCAGCCAACAATAAATCAACTAAAAAAGACAGACACATCTCTGCGGTCCCTCAAAGCCATGCCTTAAATGATGTTTGTTGAACCGTATAGTAGAGGAGACCAGATCAGCCTGTGCTAGATGGACTTTGAGGGCAGATCAGGATCCATGGAGGGCTTCCCGGAGAGGGTGACCTGGGATCTAAAGCAAAGTAGAAGCAGGTGCTAGTCAAATAGGCAAAGCCAGAAGAGCAGTGATCAACGGCTGCCCAGAGGAAATGCTTCGTTGGAAATAGAACAGTAGGAAATGAGACTATAAAGGTAGGTGAGGTTCAGCTCTTGAGAGGACTTTAGACTTCAATCTAAGGTGACAGGCAAACCACTTAAATGTCTCATAATGGAGGAATTATTACAGGAAACTTGGGCCATTTAAAAGAACATAAAATGGTATAACTGCATAGATTTTAAGTAATAAAAAGCAGAACGCAAACATTGTGTGCTCACCGTGATTACTGATTTATACGATATAATTGAGACTGTTAAAGATGGGAGGATGCCTAAAAGGGAAGTCCTATTTGTATTGTGAGATTCTTTAAGAATCCCTTTATGGTATTCACTCAGCATCGAATCTCTACCATGTGTGCAGATCAAGGTGCAACCTCTTCTCTCTCCCATCAAATACGGAGAGATCTAATAGCTTTAATGCATCTTAAATGTGTGTGACTGTGAGATACCAAGAATAGGTACATCCACAGAGAAAGAACATTGATTTGGTGGCTGCCAAGGTCTTGGGAGGAGGAGAGAGGTCGGGGTGACAGCTGATAGGTCCAGCGTTTCCTTTCTGGGGTGATGGAAATGTTCTGAGGTTAGTTTGTGGAAATGGTTGTAAACATTGTGAGTATACTAAAAGCCATTGAGATACATGCTTTGGTTAAAATGGTTAATTTTATGTTATGTGAATTTTATCTTAATAAAAAAAATACAGAAAGATAAAAGATGCCGATTGGTTTTTGTTGCTGTTTTTGGTAGTCAAGGGCAATCGGAAGTGTGAGCTGAACTGCCAGGCAATGGGCTACCGCTTCTATGTTCGGCAAGCTGAGAAGGTCATTGATGGTACCCCCTGTGACCAGAATGGTACGGCCATCTGCGTGTCGGGCAGTGCAAGGTAAGTGCCCCGGACTGGGGTGTCTGGAGTGGGTCTCGGGGTGTTTGATCTGTGCCTGCCAACTGCATTGTTTGCCAAGCTGTGACATGCTTCCTCCCCATCAACTGTGGTCCAACCCACCCCCCAACTCTGAACCGTGAGCTCTGGGAGAAGTGGATTAAATGGGGCGGTTTGTTCTGCTCTGAGTTTTCGATCTTTGGGAGTTGCCAAGTCTCACTCTGGCATTTCAGTTATTAAGTGATTTACATTTACATCATGTGCGTTGTAAGAATCTCAGTGATCTTTCCTTGTTGGATCTGGAGCTTCTTCCTTACCTCTGAAGACGAGGTTATGAAAAGGGCACTGCTGGATCAGTCAAGAGGCGGTTGGCATCATCAGGGTGGCATTTTAAGGGCATGGCATATTTTATCTTGCCTCCCACCAACTGGGGCAGGCTTCCAAATGAAAGCGGTCTAGTGCCTTTATAGCCGAAGTTGTACTTTCAACAGGAAGTTTTCAGCCTCCTTGGACTTCTGAAGTCTGTTCCAAGAACTCCCCGCCCTGCATTCTGAAAACATTCTGGGCTGGAGAGAATCCTTGTGGGATGCTACCCTTTGACAGAAAGCACCATTTGCTTAAAAACAGGTGCCCCAGAGAGATAGTACCAGTTCCACAGTATATTCATTGGGGCCTGGATGTCCACTCTCCTTTCATCTATAAATGTAAGAGGTGGTCTGACTCTAGCAAGTAAATGACTTTTTGGAGCCCAGGCTAAGATTCTGTCTTAACACTCAATTGCAGGCAGGACTGAGTTTCATCAAAGGAAGAGCTCTTTGGCTATCACATCTAAAAGTTCCTGTTGTACTTTCCATGTAAATTGCTGCACTGTTTAGTATTAGAGCTACTCAAGTATGATTTATAATCACCTCCTTCCCCCTCCAGCCTTTTTCTTAATGAGATTTTAAATAGAATACAAAATAATTTATCAAAGCAATATGAATATTCTGGGGCTTCTCAGGTGGCTCAGTGGTAAAGAATTTGCCTGCAATGCAGGAGACGCAGGTTCGATACTTAGGTTGGGAAAATCCCTGAGAGAAGGAAATGGCAACCTACTCCAGTATTCTTGCCTGGGAAATCCCATGCACAGAGGAGCCTGGTGGGCTATGGTCCATGGGGTCACAGAGAGTCAGAAAGGACTCAGCAACTAAACAGCAACAACATGGATAGTCTGAGACTGTGAATAAAGAAAGGAAAAAGCTGTCGTTTGATATTCAATGCATGAAGTTGCCTTTGGACAGACAAGAAACCCACAAAGCTTTGAGATGGGGTTCAAAAGAAGCAAGGAATATGGTGGGGAGCACACTGGAGGCTGAGACCCATCTGGCCCCAATTTCGACTCCTTTGGGAAAAACCACTGGGTTTCATGCATCCCCTCTATCCTTACTGTCTTCAGATAACGCTGAAGGAAGCCCCATTAGAGTTTATGATTTCCGACTCAACTAATCCCTGCTTCTAAATGTTAACTGAGCCTGAAATGATGCACTTTATAGCAACCTAGCTTTTCTTTCGGATCCCGAATCAACTGTTTAATTTCCTGAATACAAGTGCACACTGCTGGGAGGTGTTATAGTGCAGTGGTTAAAAACATGCCCTCTGAAGTCAGACTGCTTGGATTCAAATCCTACTTCTTTTATCATTGACTGTGTAACCTTGCACAAGTTCCATGAGCTCTCTGTGCCCCTACATCACCTACAACACGAGGAGGACGGTGCCTACCTCCTGCGTTGTAGTGAAGAGTCATGAGCTAATACACATATGGTCCTCATATGAGGTCTGGCACTTAATAAAGCAGGCTGGCTTTTCCTAATATTATGTTCACTTATGCCCACATATGACCTGTCATATTTGAACTTTTTATGCAGAAGTATTTGAATTTTTTAGCAGATTATAGATTTGTGAGATTCACATTATGCTGTTTTGCAGAAAAATTAAAATACTTTAATTGACAGATACATCTTTATAATAATTTTTCCTTATATATTTTGGCTGCAATTTAAAATTTTTTTTCCATTTTTAAATTTATTGTTTTAAATTGGAGGATGACTGCTTTAAAGTGTTGTGTTAGTACAACAGCGTGACTCAGCCATATGTATACATACATCCCCCCTGTTGAGCCTCTCCCACCCCACCTCCCGTCCCACTCCTCTAGGTCATCACATAGCACCAGGCTGGATGCCCTGTATTATAGAGCAGTATCCCACTAGCTATCTGTTTTACGCATGGCAGCGTATGTGTCAGGGCTGCTTTCCCAGTTCGTTCCACCCTCCCCTCCAGTTGTGTGCACAAGTCCATTCTATATGTCTGTGGCTCTATTCCTGCCCTGCAAATAGGTTAATCGGTACCATTTTTCTAGATTCCGTGTGTATATATGCATTAATATATATTTGTTTTTCTCTTTCTGATTTATTTCACTCTGCATAACAGGCTCTAGGTTCAGCCACTCCAGGTCAACTGATTCACATTTGTTCCTTTTTATGGCTGAGTAATATTCCATTGTATACACGTACCCCAGCTTATCTATTCACCTGTTGATAGACGTCTAGGTTGCTTTCATGTTCTGGCTATTGAATGTGGTGCTGCAGTGAACACTGGGGTGCATGTGCTCACATTACCCTTCGAGGCGGTGTCCCTGAGCTGCACTGTGACTCTCCAGGAGATGTTAGATCCTATGTTGGTAGGTCTGGGGAAAGTCCTGAATAGTCTATTTTTATAACACGTTCCCATGTGGTGCTGATGCTGCTGGTCCATGGGTCATATTTTGAGTAGCAAAGTTTTAAAGGACCCTTTGATTAAAGCACAGTTCACAAAGAGCCAGAAATGTAAATATAGAGTGGTGAGATGAGTTGCAAGGAAGAGGAAATGTGGTCTGTTTCCACTGGGGAAGCTTGTTTTCTTAGTATTGGCTTAAGTACCTCTAAGCTGATGATACGAAGGAAAAACAAATACTAATAAGGACATATGGGTATGAATTCTTACAAATTGATGAAAACTAATGGTGTCGGACAACACAGTTTGAAGTTGATAATTGCAAGAAGACTGAGACAGATATTCCCCAGGATGTGAGTAGATGAATAGGAATTTGATGTTATAAGGACAACTTTGATATTACTTCGTATTTGTTCTCTGTGTATTTACCCAAAATTTGCTCATAGACGTTGTTGAAACAACTGACCGTCGTGTCCTCACTAGAACTTCAGTTTAAATAATCAGAAGTACATTTGCTTCCCAAGCTAAGTTCTGTTTACTCTGTAACTTTCAAAGGGTAGAGTGCCCTTTTTGAATATTTGATTGGAAGCCCAGAATTCAAATTGCTATCTCTGCCTCTCTGATATCACTCTCCAGCAGGAGTCTCTGCATCTGAAATAGCTCCACAGAGCCTCTGCCAGCCACAGAGAGGTGAAGGCAAACCCCCGGCCTGCAACAAAAGTTAATGAGAAGTGACAAGCACTAAATGAGAATGTGAGCTAAACCCACACAAGAGTAGCTGGGGGAGAAGGGCGTGCTCCCAACACCAAGCCACAGAAAGGCCCCAGGCCCACCCAGAGCAAGCTGGAATGCTCTTCCAGTGCCCATGGAGCACTCCCTGGCCAGCCTGTGTTTACCCTGTTGCTGGAGCTCCACTGATGTTTCTGATCCAAGAGTTGCAAGAGAAGCCAGGCTTGTAAGAATGCAAAAGTCCTTGGGCTCAGGGTTGGAGAACATGGGGATTCCTCTCCAGTCCCTCAGAAGTGTGTGACACTTCCTTTCTTGACAGGGAGTGAAGGATCCCAAATGTTAGCTTCAGGCTAAAGACTGCACTTTGATAGCTAGGCTTTGAAGGGAGAGTTCTAGCTGTGACTTCCTAAAGCAAGAAAGTGTATCTGAAACCCACAGAGATTTCTTCTTCACCTTAACCTCATCCTTCTAGACATCGAATAGGAACCTCTGGCCAGTCTTCAGAGAAGTATCTGCTCCACCCACTCATGATTGGCATTGATGGGAATGGGACAGCATATATGTCTAATTAATAGAGAACAGTGCAGTAATTGTTTCTATTGTTAAGCATCACGTTAACTTGCTATGAATTTTTTTTTTACTTGATCTCAGTTTCAAACTCTGACTAAAAAATTCTACATTTTCATGGTTTGATCATGTGCATGCTATTTTTGCTGACAACTTAATAAAAATAGATGAAACTTTGCTTACAAAAGTATGGCAGGCATTTGAAAGAACAGGGTCCCTTGGATAAAAACTAAAAAGAAAAAAAAACCCCACACAAAAAAAACCACCTTAGCTCCCTGGAGACCAGCCTTTCAGAAACCTCAGGCTTTCACATTTAAATGATCCTGAAAGAATCAGAATCACCCCCAAGACCTATCCTCCTTCCCCCCAGAAAAAAAATCCCTGGTGCTAAAGAAACAGTCCTTGAGTAGGTGCCTTGAAATAATAGGCTGATGCAAAACCTTCATGCAGGAATGTGTTGGAGCTGATGCAGACAGCAAGGAGCCCCTCTGAGAGCTTGCCTTGTGCCAGACACTGTGCTGTGTGCTGTTCATACAGAAGGCTTTCCTTAAGCCATGCGTCTTCACAATAACTCAGTCAATAGGAATTATTAGTCCCCATTTTACAGAGAACTGTTATGAAGATAAAATGAGTTGGACACCATCAGTGCTACATGGAGAGCTGGCTATTAGCTTTTTCAGTGAATTGTTAATCAGAACAGAAAGTAATTTAAATGTGATAGGGTGAAACTCATGTGCTTCAAGTGTCTCCCCTCTTCAGAGTTTTTTTTCCTCACCACCTCTTTCCAAAGCAAACTGTCTTTCTAAAATACACATTAGGATGTGCGTCTCGCTTAAATTCCATCTGTGAGTCCCCATTTCCTGCGGAATAAAGTCCAGGGCCTAGATGCTGGCCGAGCTGCGACTGGCTGCTCCCTGACCCGGCCGGCGTTCAGGTTGTGCCTTCACAAGCATGGACGCTCTGCCAGCCTGGAGAGCCATTCCTTGTCCACTCTTGGACCACCCAGTGGACTCTGCTCAAAAGCCACTGGCTGACCCCCTTGAACACTGTTTCTGTTCTTCTGTTCCCACTTCTTGTACTTATTTGTTCCCATTTCCCCAGCCTACCCCCCATCCAGGCCCGGGAGCACTTCCAGGCACTTTGCTTTTCAATAGGTGCTTAAAATAAATGTGTAAATGAATTGAGGTACTTGGTGACTCAGTCTGTTGGGTTTTAGCAAGTGAAATTCATCTTTAATCCAGCACAGAGCTTTTCCTTTTGGCTTGATGGGCAGTGGAAGGCTGCTCGCACAAGGACGCGGAGCCCCCTTGGCCAAATCCCCAGAACCCAAGGCTTTGAATGTCAGGCAGAATTCTTGGCACCTCCCCAGGCTCCTGTCTCCCTCGTCTTGTTTTTAATTTTGCTCACACTGAATTTCTTGAGTCCAGACAGAGCTAATGACAGGAAGAAGCTAAGCAAGTGTGAGAGTGCAGTCTCCCACGGTGCTTTCTGCTGTGGGGGGAAGACCCCTTTCTGCCACACACTGCCCCTCCCCATAGCCTGGTCAGCCTTTGCCTGCACCATCCACCCGTCCTCAGGGGCGAGGGCGGGTGAGCCTTCACACCTCCTCTCCCAGCTGGGGCACTGCTCAGCTTCCAATGGCTCCAGGAGGACGCATCAGTGGACAGTTTCATATTTATTCAATAAATTACGGCAAGGTAACTCTTTCAGAGATAAGCTCTGGACCAGAGTGTCACCGTGACCGAAAAGGATGACACAATGGGCGTGGGCATCTGTGTGCACCCCTGTATTCAGGCGCCAATTGTCTTCCGCCCTCTGCTATGGACTGCCGTGGCACTCTCCTGAACCACACAGCCCTGCTCCTTTCTCTGCCTATTTGCCCCAAGTTGCTTCTTTTTTTTCCCTTTTGGTCAGCGGCTGTATTTTGTGGGCTTTGCTCAGAGTTCTTTTGTTTCTTGAATGAAACCTAGAGAGTCAGTTGCGTTGAGTAAAGTGTTGTGGCCTGTGCCAGACATGTGCATGAATCGAGCCTTGAAAGAGGGCAGAGGGCTTTTACTTTGCTCTAGTTCTGAGCTTATGTGACTTGGTGGATTCCCTGTTGTATTTCCACCCCAAGCAAACCGTGTTCTAAGAGTACTTTCTGCTTGTGAGTATTCAAATGCTTATCATATTATGTTACAGTTATTTTGACATGTGTCTGAACTCCGAAAGCTGAGGGAGTATTATACATATTTGCATCCTCAGTGCTTTTGTTGCAGGAGGGGGGATCCCTTCCAAGGCCAAGAGTGGGCTCTTATCTAACACGCAGAAATGAATTGTCCGAGGAGACACACGTGCTGACAAAGCAAGAGACTTTTTTGGGAAGGGGCGCCCAGGCAGAGAGCGGTGGGATGAAGGAACCCAGGAGAACTGCTCTGCTCTGTGGCTCGCAGTTTCGGGTTTTATGGTGATGAGATTAGTTTCTGGGTTGCCTCTGGCCAGTCATTCTGACTCGGGGCCCTTCCCAGTGACGCTTGCATCCCTCAGCGGGATGGATTCCAGCAAGAAAGATTCTGGAAAGTTGGTAGGACATATGGACTGGCATCTCCTGTCTTATTCTGACCTTTCCCAAATTTTTCCGGTTGGTGGTGGCTTGTTCTGAGTTCCTTACCAGGACTTACTATTCTAAGTTAACTCATACAAGTAGCTACTATCTGCCCTGGCCAGGGCAGGCGGTTTTAGTCAGTATTTCCCCTGACACTTAAGGTATTAAGATTTTTTAATAAATTGAATAAGTTGCCAGTCCAGGTTCAATGCACAATACTGGATGCTTGGGGCTAGTGCACTGGGACGACCCAGAGGGATGGTATGGGGAGGGAGGAGGGAGAAGGGTTCAGGATGGGGAACACATGTATACCTGTGGCGGATTCATTTTGATATTTGGCAAAACTAATACAATTTTGTAAAGTTTAAAAATAAAATAAAATTGTAGTTGGAAAAAAAAAAAAAGTATGTCAATGAATGAACCAAAGAGCAAGTTAGAAAATGACTTTCCAAACCTCTTTTCCTAAAAATGATCAAGCATAGGATTAACGAAGCATTAATCAACAACCCAAGCAATACACATAATTAATTCATCTTTTTTTTAATTGGAGTATAATTGTTTTACAATGTTGTGTTAGATCTGCTGTATAACAAAGTGAAGCAGCTGTATGTATACATATATCCCCTCCTCTCTGAACCTTCAACAAATAATTTTATATTTTTTGTATAGCCTGCTCCCAGCCAAACACTGGGCTAGGCACTGGAGATAAGAAAAAAAATGGGAAAGATGAAAATAGTTCCTCCCTACCCTGAGCTTAAAATTTAATGGAGAAAGTGATAAAAAGTCAGTTAACAAACAAAAAGCTTCCCTGGTGGCTCAGACTGTTAAAAATCGGCCTGCAATGCAGGAGACCTGGGTTTGATCCTTGGGTCAGGAAGATCCTCTGGAGAAAGGAATGGTTACCCACTCCAGCATTCTGGCCTGGAGAATTCCATGGACAGAGGAGCCTGACAGGCTACAGTCCATGGGGTCGCAAAGAGTTGGACACGACTAAGTGACTTTCACTAACAAACAAATTTTGATGACAAATTTTGATGAGCACTTTGAAGCTGATAGGGAAACTGAAATAGTGAACAGTGGTGAGAGGCATACATTAGATGGGTGTCAGGGGAAGGTCTCCAAGGCAAGCAGGGTTCTGTATTACAAATGCAGGCAGTACTACCAGCCATACATGTCCAGGGATTGGCGGAAATGTGTGTCAGGCCTCCAGCCAGGACCCAGGACACTCACGGTGCTCAGGAACTCATAGATACCAAGATGATTATTTTGTATTTTCTTCTGCTCCCTGCCCTTGGGTGAATCTGGTCCCCTGCGGATGGTGCTATCCTTCTTTCCTCCAAAGTATTCACATTTTCCTGGGTGAATGCTGGCTTTAGCAAGAGTAAGTCCTCCACTGAGTCATTGTCTAGGCCAAAAAAGATTGCCTTGGAAAATAGGTGGTATTATGGGTCGAAAACAGGTTTGGGGGTCAGCCAGGATCTCTAATATTAAAACAGATGAGAGAAGGTTTGCTCAGGTGAAATTGGGGTAGGGTGTACAAAGCCTCCAACCTGCCCTTCCTGATGGTCCGTCCTATACCAGAGTGTCAGAAGAGACAGGATTTTCGAGTCCCTTTCCCCTGTTCTTCTGAAGGAAGGGACCGCTTTCCCCCAAAGGGAACTTGAGAAATATTCTTAACCAAATTGGCCAGGGTGCTGAATGGCATGTGTAACTGAGAAAATGAAACGTCAGCAAAGTCCCCTGAGCCAGACAGTCCACCTTTGACCCAATCCATCCCTATTCCTGCCCTGAACCAAATACAGGCCAGAAGCACTGCTGAGTAGGAGACAGAGGCTGCAGAGTTACGCAACACTCACTGTATAGAACAATGTCAGGGGGATGTCCCTGTGGTCCAATAGCAAAGTCTCAAGTTCCCAATGCAGAGGGCCTGAGATAGATCCCTGGTCAGGGTGTTGTAGAAATCGAGAAACCAAGCACCACACTCGGAGAGCTGGAGAACTCAGGTTTATTACACTGGCGGGCCCAGAGGAGTTAACACTCCAAGCTCTCAGCCCTGAACAAAGGGGTTACAGAGTTTTTATACACGGCCAGGCATGATTAAGCAAGTTTTCGGGTTTGCAGGGGCTGGGCGATTGCAAAGAGCAGGACAAGGGTAAATGAGATAAGCTCCAGTTCCTAGTATTGTGAGTCCCCACTTTCTGAGACCTATGTGATCCAGGCTTTGCAAGGAGCAAGCTGAGTTACAGAGGGAGAAGGAGCAGGAGGTTATGTAAAATTTTAACTTTTCCTCTTTAAGGGAACTAGATCCCACAGAGTTTGCAGCCACAATAAAGATCAGCGATCTCACCTGCCACAACTATGATGCAATGCAGCCGAATAAATAAATATCTTTAAGATATTTAGGGATGCAGAAAACTATTGCATATGGAAGCCACGAGGCAGTGTCTATTCGGACTAACAAGCCAAGGTCCCCTCTTTCCCCTTGGCTCCTGTGCACTTTCTTGCCGAGTCAGCTTATGTTCTTAATCCATAATATTGACACAGGATCAGACTTAAAAAGTAGGCTGCTTAGCCTGATAGTGATTCAGTAGAGCCTGAAAGCCTATTAGCCTGACTCCGAGTTTGGGCATCTTGTTTACATCTCTGCCAAAAGTCAGGTCACTCCAAGTAGTGAGCAGCTCTGCTAGGGTGAGAGACAAGCTTCAGAAAAATATCCTGAGGTGTCATGCATCTCGGTAGAAATAGATATAAGAGGACAGCAGTGCCAGAGGAAAACACATTTTTATTTCATATTTTTAATAGATAATAATACATTTACTTGACTCCAGTGTAAAAAAAGTGATCCTCTGTCTCCATCCACCCGCTTCCCATTCCCCAACAGGAAATAACCCCTCTCTGATAGTTCCCTTTTTTAAGGCAGATGCTTTTTTTTTTTTAATTGAAGTACAGTTGATTCACAATGTTGTGCCAATCTTTGCTGTACAGCAAAGTGATTCAGTTACACATACGTACATTCTATTGTTATATTCTTTTCCTTTATGGTTCATCACAGGATATTGCTGTATTAATAGTTCCTGGGGCTATACAGTAGGATTTTGGTGTTTATCCATTCTATGTGTAATAGTTTGCACCCACCAACCCCAAACTCCCAGTCCATCCCTCCCCCTCCCCCTCCCCCTTGGCTACCACATGGACCTTGCTTTTCTTACTTAATATATCTTGGGGAACTTTCCATTTCAGTATCTAAAGCACGTGTCCCTTCATTTGACAGCAGCATGGCACTGCACTATATAAACTAACCATAATGTATTTAACCCTGATGCATATTTAGGTCATAGCCAATCTTTTACCGTCACCAGCAGTGAATTCTACAATAAATACTCCTGTGTGTAAGTCGATTTTATGTTTGTCTGTATCTGTAGGATGAAGTCTTAGAAGTGAGTCAAGAGTACACATGGATTTGTGATTTTAATGCCCAGTGGGTGGCAAATTGCTCTCCAGAGGGGTTGAAACAACTAACCCTTAGACCAGCCACGTCTGAGGGTGGTGTGTTGTCCAGCATTTGGATTTTTGCCAATCTGATAAGTGAAAAATGGTATCTTGGGTAGTTTTCATTTGTGTTTATTTTGAGTGAGGTTGTGATTCTTTTCCTGTGTTTAAGATCCTTTCAGTAAGATGATCCATTCAGCTTGGAGTAGGGTGAGTGAGGTGCCCTGGATGCAGAATTTAAGGCGGCACTAAATAAAATGAAATTCTCAGGGTCTCCTTAAATGCTGTACCTTAAGTACCTCACCTGCCTCATTCCAGCCCCGGCCCTGCATTTATGCACCTTGATCTCCTGCCCTGGGGAACCATTTATATTTCTCCCCTGTGATCTGTCTCTCTATTGGGTTGTTGATCATTCTCTTAATTTGTAGAAGCTTTTCATACAGGAAAGAATTTTTTAATATATAAATTTCAAGGCTTTTTTCTTCAAGTAGCCTTTTGACCTATATCTTTGTTCATGTAGTTTTATTTATTTATTTGCTAAGCAGAAGTTTTACATTTTTTAAATGGTGAATTTAGTAATTTCCTCTTATCTGATTCTAGATTTTGTGTCATGGAAAGACTACACTTTGAAGTTAAAATTTTTCTTCTGTGTCTTTCAGTAATTTATAACTATGCTTTTACATTTTTACATTTCATATTAATCCATTTGGAATTTATTCCTGTGTATCATGGAGAAGGCACTGGCACCCCACTCCAGTACTCTTGCCTGGAAAATCCCATGGATGGAGGAGCCTGGTAGGCGCGCGTCCATGGGGTCGCTAAGAGTCGGACACGACTGAGCGACTTCCCTTTCACTTTTCACTTTCATGCATTGGAGAAGGAAATGGCAACCCACTCCAGTGTTCTTGCCTGGAGAATCCCAGGGACAGAGGAGCCTAGTGGGCTGCCGTCTATGGGGTCGCACAGAGTCAGATACGACTAAAGCGACTTAGCAGCAGCAGCATCATCTGAGGTATGGATTCAATTTTACTTTGTTTCAGATGGCTACCCAGTTATGCCTTTACTATAATTGAATAAATCTTTCCCCCACTATTTTGGGGTTCCCTCTTTATTACCATATGTATGAATGTATGCGTGTGTATATGTAGCTATGTATTTTGGGCTTTCTAGTATATTCCATTAGTCTGTATGTCTATTCATAAATGAATACCAGAACATACATTTTGAAAGAGAAATACAATGAATGGCATTTAAACTTACGAAAGGTAAGTTTGCTTGGAGCCATTGTACTCCTGGCCTTCGTTGTTTATCACTTGGAAAAGCCATCTACGTTTAGGGGCTTTAGCAAGACTTCATATTTATAATACATTTTCATTTCATTGGAAAATGTATGCTTTGTGACTTTTAGGACTAGAATAACAGAAGTTACAATCATGAAAGGTACTCCAGATGGCAAAACCATGGCAAAAAAAAAAAAAAAGGAATTATAAGATTTCTTAAGGTTTATTGAAAAGCACAGAATAAAAGTTCCAGCAGCTCTTTGCTTTTAGAATAAACCAGATTTGATAGGGGAAAAAATGTGGTTCATAAGAGCAAATCGGTTCTTGGGGTCCCATCTTCTGTCATTCAATAAACAGAAATATCTTCTAGAAATTTTATATAGTATGTATATGGATCCTATTGATTTCTTTAAAGCTTATCAATATCTCCTAATGGTTAGAAATTTACTATTTTCCTACTTATTTTTATTATGTTTTCCTGTGTTTTATTTTTAGCATAATGCTAGTAGTTATCGGACACGACTGAGCGACTTCACTTTCACTTTTCACTTTCATGCTTTGGAGAAGGAAATGGCAACCCACTCCAGTGTTCTTGCCTGGAGAATCCCAGGGACAGGGGAGCCTGGTGGGCTGCCGTCTCTGGGGTTGCACAGAGTCGGACACGACTGAAGCAACTTAGCAGCAGTAGCAGCATAGCAATACCTGATGTCCTAGTGAAACCTTGAGAGAGTGCCAGGAGAAAAGATCTTTTTTGTCCAATCTCCAAACTCATGCAAATGAACTAAGGAGGGGAGATTAGTAGTGGCCCATGATTGTCAAGGAACTGAATATAATCATGTGAATTAAAAGAGCTGGTTTCAGTTTTTGGTTTCCAGATACCAGCCTTGTTTTCTCAAAACTGTACTTGACAAAACCTTAAAGTGTGCTTATTTCCCTTATGAAAGCTATGATGAGCTTTTCCTGAGTGAAAGATCTTTGTATTATTTGGGTTTCAAATCAGTTTCTGAAAGACCAGTCTAAAGACCTCATATATCCAATCGTGAAGTCAGCTCAGTTGTGTCCGACTCTTTGTGACCCCATGGACTGTAGCCCACCAGGCTCCTCCATCCATGGAATTTTCTAGGCGAGAGTACTGGAGTGGGTTGCCATTTCCAATAGGAGGTTTCAAATATATGACAATGCCTGCTATTCCAGTGGTGCATGATGCATTCTTGCTATTATCTCTCACTTGGGGAAAAACAGGCCTTTAAAAAAAAATTTTTTTTGAGCCCCTCAAAGTGAGGCTAGAAAACATACAGTATTATTTAATGGAATTCTATGTCTTATTGCTGTTCCAGTTTTTATAGATTAAGTAGCACAATATCACATAAATGTGACTTTAATGTAGGTGATGACTTTTACCTTATGAAGGGTGGTTGCGTAGAACTGGTTAACAGTGACATCTAGAGTTCAATGTTGAAATTACATGTCTTTTGAAAGCGTGGAATTTGTAGCAACATGGATGGATTTAAGAGATGTTCATGCTGAGTCGAAGAAGGCAATGGCACCCCACTCCAGTCCTCTTGCCTGGAAAATCCCATGGACGGAGGAGCCTGGTAGGCTGCAGTCCATAGGGTCGCTAAGAGTCGGACACGACTGAGTGACTTCACTTTCAATCTTCACTTTCATGCGTTGGAGAAGGAAAGGGCAACCCACTCCAGTGTTCTTGCCTGGAGAATCCCAGGGACGGGGGATCCTGGTGGGCTGCCGTCTGTGGGGTCGCACAGAGTCGGACACGACTGAAGCGACTTAGCAACAGCAGCATGCTAAGTGAAATAAGTCAGAAAGAGAAAGACAAATACCATATGATATCACTTATATGTGGAACCTAAAATATGACCCAAAGAGAACCTATCTGTGAAGCATAAGCAGGCTCATAGACATAGAGAACATAGATTGGTGGTTGGTTGGGGGGAAAAAGAGGGATTGGGGGCTTGAAGTTAACAGATGCAAACTGTTATGTATGGAATGGATGGGCAATAAGGCCCTACAGTATAGCACTGAGAACTATACTTAATGTCCTATGATGAACCATAATGGAAAAGAATTTTTAAAAGAATGTATATATAATCTGAATCCTTTTGCTGGGCAGCAGAAACTAACACCACAAATTGTATTACAACTATGCTTCAGTTAAAATATATATATATATTAATATTAGTGGAATTGATGGACAGGAGAGAGAGAGGAGAAAGGGGAGGAGAGGGCAAATACGAGTGTAGTAAACTGGTCACTGAATCTAAGGGAAGGATACATGGGTGTTAATGGAACTGTTGTTGCAACTTTTTCTTTAGGTTTGTAATCCTTCCAAATACAAATTGGAGGGGGGGGGGGTAATGAAAGATTTGCTTTGTTTTCATTTTTGCCTTTAAAGCATTTCTTTTGGGGGAGATTGGACCCATATGTTGTGTCTTTCCTCCTTTCTCATATGGCCTCCCTGGGCTGCTCTGGCTGCTTATAAATACTATTTGTGTCCAGAAGACAAAACTGTTCTCTCCCCACAAACTGTCTCTCCTTGACATGACTTGGCTGTACTCAACTGGGCTTCCACCTGTAATGAAGAGAAAAACATATTCCTCTCCTCCTAGGTGTGAACACAATATTGCTCAGAAGCCACATGTATTTTGGAATTTGGGATTAGGAGGGATAACGTTAAATTTTGCAACAAGGGGACATTGAGACAGCTCCTTAAAAGTGCTTATACCTTTCAGAAGCAAGAAACAAAAATTTTTAAGTTGCCACTTACATGGCCCAGCTCCCCCTGCTGGGAATTTGCAGAACTGCAGCACCCCAGATCACTCGTTAAAAAAAAAACATTCCTCGTGCTGGTGTGCTTTTGAAAAGCCTGAAAGGTGCCATGTTCAAAGCTATAATCCATTCCATTCTGCAGCAAGCATCGCTTAAACCATTAAGCTATGTACTGAATTAAAGCACAGCGGGCAAATGTCATTTCAAAACAAAAGCCGCACAGCAAACGCTCTTCAAATACTTCTATTTTATTTTTTAGAAGAAAGGACCTGAGGCAAATCCTAGACTTGAAGACTGTCACACATCCCTTCTGTTACATAGATTGCTTGAAGATCAGAGGCTTTCTCTCAGTTGAAAAATCTGCCTCTCCTAAGGCTGAGGGTACTTTCTGAGATAACAGGCCTTTTGTCAACATTTTTTAAAAGTTCCTAAGATTAAAAAAAAAATGTCCCTAAGAAACAGAAATTTCTTACAGTGGAATGGCCCTTTTCATGTGGTACTGCCCTCCATTTCAAAAACGGCGTGAACGCCTGTTAACTGTGGAGGGAACGGGGCAGGGGGCAGGCAGGCATTCAGAGACACGCAGGTAGCATGTGAACAAGCCGAGAAACTGGTGCTGGAGGAGGGATGTCCAGGCTGAGTGCAGGTCAGATCACCTGTGGGTCTGTTTCCATCTAAAATATTCAGAGTCCACCGTTCTGAAGGATTAAGTGAAGAGTGCAAAAGCACTGAGTCAATCTGAAGTGTCTTAGGCTGATACCACCTCTTCAGTGAGCACAAGTAACATTCCTAACTTGTCTAGTCATTTAGCGATTTAATTGTCGGTCAGAAATCTACCAAGAGAGCCAATGTGTCCTCCGCAATCAGGTCTCTTTGGCGCTGCTGACTGATGCTAATTCGTTACTGTGCATTTCCACCTGGAGATGTTTGACTGGATCACCGCAGAACTCATGTTTCTCTCTCCTTGTTCATCCTCATGGTTCTGATTTTGGCAAGTGGCACCTTTATTCTTCTGGTGTCCCAAGCCCGACCAACCGGATGCCTTCCGTATTCGTGCCTCTCCACATCCATGGTGACCAAGTTCTGTCCATTCTGCATTCTTAAAGTCTTCTGTGTCTGCCCCTTTCTTGTCTTCTTAAAGCCATCGCTTCATTTCAGGTCTTCAGCTCTTTGGATCATTGCAGGGGTCTCCTAACTGATCTTCCTGCCTCTTTTCTTGTTTTCTTTCATGAAAATTGAGCTATCATTTTGCTGTTCAAGAGATTTTAAAATATAAATCAGAGTAAATTTACTCTCCTTCTGTGCCCGCCATCCCCGTCTTCACTGTCCACAAAGTCCAAACTCCATAGCGTGGCATCAGTGTGTGCTGTGATGTAGCCACTGCCTACCCCTCTACTCCTGAAACACTTAGTCCAGCCCTAGCAAACCAAGTACAGCTCTCCGAATAGGCCGTGCCTCTGTTTTATGCCTTTAGACTTTGCTCCACCTTCTTCTGCCTGGAATGTCTCTTCTTCCCTATACAAATGGCAAATAGCCTTTCGTCAGACAAGACAAGACTCAGTTCAGGCATCATTTCTTCTGTAACCTTATTCCTCTTGGTTCCAGGAGAAGATGGAGGCTTTTCTTGTGCCTCAGACAGGCTTCTATCAAGACACCTATAATTCTCCGTTGTCTTTTCGATTTACATGTCTGCCTTTCCATGGATGCCCAGAAATACCTTGAACCATGACCATCCTGGTCTTACTCATCTTTGATCCTCCACTGACCAGCACAGTGAGTCATTGCATAGTACTTACTTCAAGTGAATGAGTCAACCTATTGTTCAGCCAGCCACGAGATTGTTCACATACCTGTGTGCTCAGTCACTCCAGTCGTGTCCAAGTCTTTGCAACCCTATGGACTGTAGCCCACCAAGCTCCTCTGTCCATGGGATTGTCCAGGCAAGAATACTGGAGTGGGTTGCCATGCCCTCCTCCTGAGATTGTTCAGCACTTTTCATCTCGAGCTGCTGGATTGTATGATCTATTCATTCTTCACCAGTTTTTACCTGGGAAAGTATCCCCTGATCTTACAACCACATTTACAACAGGAACCCCAGATCCGTGTTCTCATCTCCTTATACTTGATCAACTGGAGTTTCTTCCTTTTCTCAGATGATCCTGCCAATCATTTCCAATGGTGAGATCAAGTAGGCAGCTGTATATCCAAGCCCGAAGTTCAAGGGTTGGTCAGGATCATTGGTTGGGCTGCCTGGGGAAGAAGTGATGGTCTAGTTTTATGGCTAAAAGCCTCAGAAAGTTCTTTTCAAGGTGGTAGGCTTCAAATGTTACCTGTAAAAATACACAGAGCCTTTATGATATTTTTCTTTCTTTGTACATTAAAACATGAAGCATGGGGGAAATCTGGCTGAGTTCAGTCATGGAGACCAGTTCATACTTTACCCCCTTAGCAATTACATGCAGGATGGCTCCACCTAGATGCCCAGTAAGGACCTCAAATGTCAGGATGATTAAAATGGAATTTTTCTTATCTTTCCCCCAAAGAAAATAATCTCAGTCTCATAGGTGCTTCCTTCTGTATCTCCATGAGCAACACCCCGCTGGTTATCCAGGCCAGAAATATGAGTGTCACTCAACTCCTCTTTCTTCCCCCCACCACATCCAGTGGTGATTGAGGTCCCCAAGCTGCATCCGTGAGTCTGTATTTTGCTCTTCTTTCTATCACTCCCCTTCGTCACATCTTCATCATTGCTGGTGTAGGTAAGTAAAGCAACCACGGTCATGGTTTTCCTGTTTCTAGTGTTGCTCCTGATACAGAATTGCCAGTGTCATATGCTGAAAATTTTCAGTAGTTCTCCCTTGGTCTTTAGGTCTCTGCTTAATTGTGTGGCATCATTTCATCAAGCTGGGCTTCCCAGGCGGTGCAGTGGTAAAGAACCTGCCCCTCAATGCAGGAGACACAAGAGACGTGGGTTCGATCCCCGGGTCAGGAAGATCCCCTGGAGGAGGAAATGGCAACCCACTCCAGGAAAATTCCATGGACAGAGGAGCCTGGCGGGCTACAGTCCATGGGGTCACAAAGGGCAGGACACGACTGAGCAACTGAGCCCCCACATACATTCCATCAAGCTACACTATCACCTTAGATGTAGGTCTTTAATACCTCTAGGTCTTAAAACAGGTCATCTCTTGTCGTATCTCTTGTTTCTATAGCATATGCTGCTACTTCTCTCCAGAATGCCTTCGTAGCAGGGTATTTTTGGCTGCAAGTAACAGAAAATCCAATCCAAAAGACAAACATTAGGAGGATTTATTAACTCACATAACATAGGCCTGGGCACCTGGTGGGTCTAGGTTTGATTAAGATAAAAAGTAAATTATGCCACCGAGATGCTGTCTTTCCACTCTGCCAAGCTCAGTGTGGTCTCCTCTGGTTCACTTCCCTTGTTTTGAGGATGTCTGCCATGGGTGTAAGCATTGTGGGCAGACATGAGGACCGGTAGAAGAAAGAACAGCCCATTCTTTCTTCTTTGTCTTCTTTTTAAGAGTGAATAAAGCTTTTCTAGACATCATCGTAGTAGAATTTGCCTCCTGTCTCATTAGAACTGAGTCTCAGGCCCATCCTAGAGAAATCACAGGCCAAAGGATTTAACAAAGTCATGAAAGGGAGAGGGAGGGAGAGAGGAGCACTGGAATGAAAACCAAGGCACTGTCAGCACAGAGGAAGGGAAAATGCCCATTTGGTTGGGTCTGCTATAGCCCTCTTTGCCCTTGTGTGTGTGTGTGTTCATTCACTAGTCATGTCTGAGTCTTTGCGACCCCACGGACTGTAGCCCACCAGGCTCCCCTGTCCATGGAATTTTCCAGGCAAGAATGCTGGAGTGGGTCGTCATTTCCTTTTTCAGGGGAATCACCCTGACCCGGGGAATCAAACCCATGTCTCTTGTGTCTCCTGCATTAGCAGGCGGATTGCAGGCGGATTCTTTACCACTGAGCCACCTGGGAAGCCCCCTTCTTAAGGGGGTTCATTTTACCAGGCTAATTCTTGAATACCCAAATGAGTCACCTGTGGGGGAGTGGGGGTGGGGAATGAGAGACTATTCTGACCACCTCCCTTCCTTCCAGGCCTTCTGATGAGTGACACGGCCACAGAGCCGATCTCACCAGACTGCAAGCGCCCCTGGTTGTTAGTATCAGACTGGCGCGTGGTCACAAGCATGTACTCTGTACTCTAATATTTGTTGAGTAAGAAAATGAATGACAAAACCTGAGTGGCCGTGTCAGTTGGGGATGAATTTCTGCTTAGAAGTCCAACAACAGTCATAAAACCAAATAAAGGTGTGTGTTTTTCCGGAATAACAACTCCAGAGGAAGAGGCCCTAGGCCCGTGAAGATGCTCTTGTCGAGGACCAAGACGCTTTCTGGTACTTTAGCATGTGACCACATGTCCTCATGAGCACCGGGTGACCAGTCTGCCCCACCGAGTCCACATTCCAGGCAGGAAGAAGTGCTGAGGATGCTTGTCAGCTAAGGCTGTGTCTTTTCCGCACATAATAGCTTTCTCAGCAGCAACACCAAGTTGACTTCTGGTTACATCCCATTAGCCAGACCTAGGTCTGGGCTAGGAACGTTGCCAACACAAATATTGTCAGGGTTCTGTTAGTTAGGGAGAGGAGAGGCAGGAAAATGTGCAACGGCCTTGGGTAGTGCCTGCCTTGGTCACCTCCAAAGGGTCTCAAGATAATTTATTCTTTACTTATTGTCCCACCTGCCAGCCTGAAACAAAATAGCAGCCGTTCAAAGCTGTCCCACAGCAGTATTGTGTTCCATCCTAGAACTGAGTCTTGTAAGAATGGTTTATACCACACTATCCAACATCCTCATTGAGAATATTGAGGAGACAATATAGAAAGAATGGAGATGTCGTTTGCCCAAGTTTGATCAGAAATTTAGTGGTAGATTATTTGGGGAATAACCTATCCTTATCTCCCTTAACATTCTGAGCATTCAGTGATTTCAGTGTATATGATCCTGGGGTCATCCGTCCATCTGTGCTCCAGGTCGGTTGTGTCCGACTCTGCAATACTATGCACTATAGCCCGCCTGGCTCCTCTCTCCATGGGATTTTTCAGGCAAGAATATTAGAACGGGTAGCCATTTTCTCTTCCAGGGGATCCTCCCAATCCAGAGATCTACCCCACATCTCCTGTGTCTCCTGCATTGCAGGCAGATTCTTTACCCGCTGAGCCATCCGGGAATGGAAATTAAATTTATTAACTTCTTTTTTCCAGTCTTGCAGAAACTGCATCTGTATAATTTTCTAGGTATTGAGTCAAATGTAACAAAGATCTTAATGTAGTCCTTGCTTCTTGCTCTCTCTGCAAAGATCTAAGAACTGAGGAGGAATAATGTGGCCTGCAGTTACCTCCATTCACACCTAGGTGGCACTCATACATCAGTCGGGAAACGATCGACTGGTAATATTAACCGCCTGGTAGAAACTGACAAATTCTTGAATCGAGGTGGTGAAAAGTTAAATGTAGGTGGCTTTCAGGCGTGTCTGGGTGAATGGATTGGTAAAAGGAAAGGTGGTGAAAACTGGGGTCTGGCTGTAAACACATTTGATGATTACATAGAAATCTTGCCTTCTGTTCATTTTCCGTCAAATCCCAGGTCCCTGCTGGGCCAGCCAAAGCAGGCAAACCCAGAAACTGACTGGCTGGTCTTACCTGGGTGTGCCTGCCTGACCAGGGACCGCCTCAGCAGTGCCCCAGAGGACTCAGGGGAGCCTCGTCATGTCCGTCAGTCATACACTAGGATGGTCATCACAGAGGAGACAAGGTCACCAGGCCCTGTCTTCACTGTTGAGACGGAGAGGGGTTAACATGTTGGCCTGAGTTAGTAACCAGGTGATTGACTTTTAAATTACTCTCATGGACATAAGCATATATATCATTATTCAATACCTCTACTACTTTATAGTCAGTTGAATCTGACTCTTTGTGACACCATGGACCATAACCTGACAGGCTCCTCTGTCCATGGAACTCTCCAGGCCAGAATACTGGAGTGGGTTGCCATTCCCCTCTCCAGGGAATCTTCCTGATCCAGTGATCAAACCCGTATCTCCTACATTGCAGGCAGATTCTTTACCATCTGAGCCACCACTTGTGCCACTGACTGACCAAATTACCTGGACGTCTACTGGACATCGTTTCTATGTGGCAGCATAGTAGCGTGGTAAAGAACATGGGCTTTGGCGTTGGAAGGACCTGGGTACTCATCTAGTTTCTATCACCCATTATTCTGTGGCCTTGGGTAGATTGATTAGGCCCTCTGTGCCTCAGAGACATGGAGGTACTACTAGAAGCTCCTTCCCAGAGTCATTGTGAGGATTGAATAAGATAATTCTATGGAAACCGCCTAGCACAGTACCTACTAGACTGTAAGTGCGCAAAACAATGGCAAATTACTGTCTGTTATTGTTGCCTGTAATCCAGATTCATGAAAGTCACAAACGACAGTGATGTCTATCAGGTCCCCACTGTTTACGCATTTCATAATCAGTTGAGTTGTAAAAAGGTGCTGAGAGCAAAATCAATTATATTTTGACAGTAAAGTCTATTACTGGGTTCAAGCTAAAATAGTGTCTTAGAAAGAAATGGATTAAATTAGTGAAAAATTGATTTGCAACAAAAATGCAGACCCCAAACTACTAGAAAACAAAAAACAGATTTAAACTACTTTTGACCAGTTTAGCCCCAGTTTGTGTCTGTAAGATTTGCTGGCCAAAGTCCATGCCTAGTTCTCTGGCATGTTTAAAATCCCTGCTATGCATTTTCACCACAGATGTGTAGTAGGGTTACTAGACACTTAGGGGAAAACATATTGGTTTTAAAAGTGGGACTAGAGACTAATCTCTGTAGTAAAGCAACATGACAATGCAAAGAGGCGGGCCAGGGCTCTGATACAGAATAACTATCCACGGAGGATGAAGATGGTGCTAAGGGAGGCGTGAGATGCAAATATTGGCAGAATCAAAAGAAGTGAAGCTGAATCTGGCCTCTGTACCCAGACACTGAATTAAATCTTGGAACCAGAGTTTTGGGTGAAGTAAAAAAAGTAGCTTTTATTACTCTGCCCGACTTTCCTGGTGACGTGGGCTTCCCTGATGGCGCAGGCAGTGAAGAATCTGCCTTCAATGCAGGAGACTCAGGTTTGATCCCTGGTCAGGAAGATCCCCTGGAGAGGGGAATGGCAACCCACTTCAGTATTCTTGCCTGGAGAATTCCATGGACAGAGGAGCCTGGCAGGCTAAGGTCCATGGGGTCACAAAGAGTTGGACACGGCTGAGCAACTGACACTATTATTTTGGCAGGAAGAGGGGGCCACAGTGGGCTAATGACCTCAAAATCATGTGTTGCAACCCGGAAGGGGAGTTGTTAGGTGTTTACAGCAATGGTTCAAAAAGGCCATGATCATTTCACGGACATCCTTTCAATTGATGGTGGTGCAGTAAGTGGGAGTCAGCATCGTCAACCTTCTGATTCCAACCTGTCTGGGATGTCTGTGCTTGTGGGCAGCACCCCATTAACTTCTCTCACCTGGTGGGGGCTTCAGTGTCTGCACAACAGCTCAGAGATACTGTGTGGCTCCCTTGAGGGGGAACCAGGACCATGCCCCAAGCTGTGCTGTGGTTTCTTGGCTGTTCCTCCCTTGTCTCTGCAGCTCCTCCCTCCTCTGATCTAGCAACTGTTTGAACCTGCCCTTTCTCAGGAAAGGTCATGGAGTCTGAATAAAGCCTATTTCCTGTAATCAAAAAATGGGGGACACAAAGCTTTTTGTGCCTAGGAGCCCTACAGTGTCCTGCTTAGTATCAGCAGGGACAGAGGGAGGAAGGTTTTGGTGTTGGACAGATATTTAGTCCAGCTGTACGTGTTTGAACATTGGAGGGGATGGCAAACCTGTCTCTAAACCAGGCCAGTTTGGATCATTGTAGCTAATGACTCGGGTAGTTACCTGTCCCTCTGGCCTTTTATGTCCTGCTGCTGCTGCTGCTGCTAAGTCGCTTCAGTCGTGTCCAACTCTTTGTGACCCCATAGACGGCAGCCCACCAGGCTCCCCTGTCCCTGGGATTGTCCAGGCAAGAACACTGGAGTGGGTTGCCATTTCCTTCTCCAATGCATGAAAGTGAAAAGTGAAAGTGAAGTTGCTATGTCCTACTAGCTGGTTGGTTTTGCTGCCTGGAGGAGATGTGGGCTTGGGAGAAAAGTGTCAACTCGCCCTGTTGGTGCCCTGTTACTGTGGGCCAGGGTGAAAGTAATGCAGGCAGCTGAGGACCACTTGTCTTGCCTGCTTTTCACCTGGGAGAGCTGAGCTGCCCAGAGAGGGTTAGGGGAGATGAGAACAGGAAACAAACCCAAAACACATTGAAACTGGGCTCAGAAGACTCAAGTTCACACCCAGCTTCCCACTCTTACAAGCTGTGTGCCCACCCACAGGTTGCTTCCACCTTCTGAGCTTCTGTTTTCTCATCTTCAAAAGGGAAATAGCAAAACTTATAGCATCCAAAATAATGAGACAGGTACAAAATCAACAGCCACAAAGGGGAGTTTGTGGACATGTGACTATGTTCATGAGTGAGTTCTACTTGTTCACAAGACCCAATTTTTACTTTGTAGACAAAGGTTCTGGGGGCTGGGGAGGGGCTGGCATTTAATCTTGTAGTTCAAGTTAGTCGTTTCTTGTTTAGAAGTCTCTTCTAGACTAAGTCGCTTTGGGAAAAATCCTCTATCTTTCAGAATGCCTCCCTTTTTCTCAAGGGTCCCTTCTCTGCCCTGTTCTGGGGAGAGTTGAGGTGGAAGAGGACATGGGTGAAGCCCTGAGCTGCTGGGGGCCAAGGGCCTGGCTGACTGGGTTCCCTATTGCCTGGTCTTTGGGGTCCCCTCCAGCCTCACTGCATCTACCCCTATGGCCATGGATGAAACTCTCAGGCTGTTTTTGCAGCACAGTTGAGGGCTGATGGAGTCCAATCCTTCCTCATGCCCCTTTTGGCCACTGATGCTCCCGGGCCCCCTGCATGCCCCTGAGTCTCCCAGTCCTTCCACGTCCACCTCTCACCTCGACTCCTCATGCAGCCACATTCTGGTCTTGGAGCCGCTGTATCGGCTCCTCTCTCTGCCTGGTCTGCCCACGCCTGTTTCTTCTCTCCTGCAGCTTTCCCCTGTTGCTGGGGAAACAAGGAGCCAGTCTCCCAGCTCCCACTTTTCCAAGGGAAGTACAGCGCATGTCCCCTCAGCTTTGGGTTCCCAACTCTTTCTGGAAGTTTCTCCTCCCACCTCCAGTGTTTCTACCCTGGGCTAGATGGAGAAGGGGTGTGGGGAAGGGCTGCATGTGGTGAAGGAACAGGTCCCACACTTGAAACTTTAACCCTCCCCTACTGGCCTTTGGGTTCAATCCCTGGGTCGGGAAGATTCCCTGGAGGAGGAAATGGCAGCCCACTCCAGTACTCTTGCCTGGGAGATCCCATGGACAGAGGGGCCTGGTGGGCTGCAGTCCATGGGGTTGCAAAGAGTCAGACATGACAGTGACTAAATCGTCACCTCCTACCACCCTTCTCCCAGCTTTTGAGGGCATCTATGCCTATTCCAGATTGAGTTTTTGCCCCCTTTCCCCAAAATAGATATGTTGAAGCCCTAACCCTAATGTGATGGTATTTGGAGGTGGATCCTTTGGCAGGAAATTAAGTTTAAATGAGGTTACAAGGGTGGGGCCTACTGCCCTTATAAGGAGAGAACCAGAGAGCCTTCTCCACCCCACCCCCTTCCTCTCTCTTCATGCACTTTATGCAAACACATGAAAAAAAAAAGGCCATATGAGACCATAGCACCAAGTTGGCATCTACAAGTCAGGAAGAGAGTTCTCACTGGAAACTGACTTTGTGGGACCTTGATCTGGGATTTCTACCATCTAGAACTGTGGAAAAATACACGTCTGTAGTTTCAGCCACCCCATCTGTGGTGTTTTGCTGCAGAAGCCGGAGCTAAGACAGCCCCTGCCCCCTTGTGGCATGCCAGCTTGCCCTGTCACTTCCAGACAGCCTGTGCTCAGACCCAGCTTGGGGTGATCTTGTGGGCCAAGCCCTTTCAAAATTTAAAACTAAACTCTTCCACACTGAAACACCTAGTTCTTACAAGTCAAAAGCCTTCTGTCGGAGATGGGCTTCGGGAACTGACCTGTGGTCTCCACTGTGCCTCAGTGGATGGAGGGCCATGGAGCATGGAGCAGTTTAGTGTTACCGACCACGAGTGAGCAATACATTGAATGATGATACTATACCATTACTTTGCCTGGGAAACAGTGGGTGGCCAGTGACTGTTTTCTGAATTTTGATATTGAGTAACAGCTGTGAACTTGAGTATCCTAAAAAGTAAAACTGAACTACAGTCAAATGATGTAGACATTTGAACTACACTCAAATGTCTGCTTGTTAGCTGCTTTGTCTCCTGGAGGCATGGTACTCAGACCTGGAGGGCTGTGGTTGTGGGCGGCTGTGAAGGTTCTCTGATGGGTATCTAATGGACAGCACCCGAAAATCCAGTGTGGGTTTCATTGCCTTCCTTGTGTCATGACCATCATGGTTACTTACTGGCAACCCCCAGAGGTAAACTCCAGGCCTGGGAGCATGGTTTATTTGTTGCAAATGAACCTTGGTGCCCATGGTGGGTGAATACTCTTTAAAATGAAAGAACCCACATGGAAAATAACTCCGAAGAAATGTACATTTAAAACCACTCTTCCCTCTCTTGCTCTTCTAGGAAAGAAATGGGTTGGGGGGTGGAATAAAACTTCATGTTTAAGTCAAACAAGGCCCTTTCTGTACATTGATGTAACTGGATAGCTTTGAAAAGGAGGGCGGGCTCATCTCTGGCCTGGGTCTTGGAGCCTGGCTGCCAAAGAAAGAGGCGGCCTGGCCCCTCTCCCAGCTGTGGGGCTCCGGGGCTGAGGAGCCCGAGGCCCCGCATGTGACACCTCGTTCTTAAGATACTCTAATTTATAGTTAACGCCTTTTAAGCAAACAAGAGGGAGAAAAAAATCTGGTTCATATTATGGTAACTTGCAATGAAGGGAAGTCTAGGAGTTCAAAGAAAAATATCCCAGGAAAAGCAGAGCCCATTAAAATTCATTCTAAGTGGTTGGGAAGATAATTGGAAAGAAGGCTTTCTCAGGGCGAGGTTGGAAGCCGGGTTCCCCCCACTCCAGTTGTCTCTCCCCGACACGAGAGTCATTCCAAAGAGGAGCCAAATTCACAAGGATTGGTTACTAAGACAGGCTAAATTGACTGAAGAAATAAAAACTTCAGAGCTCAGTTGAAGGGATCAAGACAGAGGTAATGAGTATGTTCTCTTTCCAAAGCCAGCAGACTCCTGTTTGGTTTGATGTGAGGGGCACAGAAGCTTTCTCTCCCTTCCCATGCTCACCCCTGCCATCACCCCCCGTAAAAAAAAAATTGCCCCTCACCTGCTGATGGTCTGTTGGGACTTGATTTTCTACCATCAGTAAGTTCCTAACTGATTCTCTGGATCAAGGCATCTTTTGTGGCTCTGTGTGCTTGTTGGAGGTCTGCAGGGCAAGAGGGATGAGAGCCAGCAAAGAGCAGAACTTTGCTTCACCACTCCCCACCCTCTCCCCTCAGCTCCCCTCCTCTGCCCTGCATGGAAGCCTTGGGCCTCTCCAGGCTGGAAGGTCTTCATATTTGATGCAGTGGTAGCACCACAGTGACTAAATCAAAAGAGCTTGGGGTGTCAGAATGGTTGGAAGGTGGTATTATGGGGCCTATCTTATAGCTGTGCCTACTGAGGAGCCTATGGTTTGGGCTCAGACTGCTGTATCAGTGGTTTGGTGGGTGGGCGGTCAGGATTAGAAGGAGAGCCTGGTGGAGGTTACATCCTTGATCCCTGCTGACTTTCCCATCCCCACCCTGATACTTCATGGATGAGGAAGCCCAACCTCTTAATAAACAGCTCTCAACCCTCCAGGTCCCTACCAACGAGTCCATATGCCATCAGCCTCATGCCCAGAACTGAATATTCATTCCTTTGACCTAAGGAATTGGCCTGTAATCAAAAGCCCTTGTCCCTCAGAGGCCTGACACCCTGGCCTAGCGTGAAAGTGAATTGATGGACATAATCTGTTCCAGATGAACTCCAATTTGGTTGAGAGGTAGGGGTAAGAATTAGGAACACAGAGGAAGGGGGCAGAAATTTGACACAGTCGATGCTGAAAGGGAGGTGGGAAGTGTCAGGACAGAATTGCCCTCTTCACCTCAGGGTGGCCCTGGATTGCAGCGAGAATCTTGTGCTCCCCCCACCCCAACAATTCTCATGGGTCCTACTGTTTCTCTTAAGCAGCTGAGGCCGCTGATGTCTGCCCCTTTCATCCAGGTCAGTTTTTCCTCTCTTTCTGAGCCTGCCAGAGAGTCAAGGGTCAAGCTCATCCCAGTTTGACCCACTGACTTTTTAGACTGAGCCCCTTTTGTAGACAATGACAGGCTTTTGCTCCCTTAATTAGAATTCCCTGGTATGAATGGCAGTGTTATTTGGTGGTGTTTGGTTTGGATATGAGGAAAGAACTTTTCTCTTCCTTTCTTTTCCTCTTGTGGTTTGCTTTTGGATTACTTAAATAAATAGGGGGAAATGTCCCCAGTTCAGCATCCAAGGAGTGCCAAGGCAGCATGCCGTGTTTACTCATATATTTCCACCCTGTGTATTCCTCTGCACCTCGGATTCTAAGGCAATCTTACGCATTTCTTTTTCCCGCATAATTTCTTCCATTTCCAGAGAGCATTTCTGTCAGTGGCAAAAATGAGTTGCCTTTAAGTATCAGTGAGATAGTGGAAATGCTGAAATGCTTGTACTTGCTGGAATAAAAAGAGTGGGTGGGCAGGGTTAGAAGGAGAGCCTAGTGGAGATTACACCCTTGATCCCTGTCAGCTCTCCCATCCTCGCCCTGAGACTTCATGGGTGGGGAAGGCTGATCTCTTAATAAGCAGCCCTCCCGGGGCAGCCTGTCCCTTCCAGTGGGTCCATATGCCGTCAGTCCCATTGGGTATTCATTCCTTTGACCTACAGGAATTGGCCTGTAATCCCCTTGTTTCCTGAGTCATGAAGATGAGTGAAGCTCTCTGCTAAGCACATTACCTGCCCATCTCAACTGGCCCCCAAGCAATGTTACTGAGTAGGTTTCATCATGAACCTCAGTTTACCCATGGCAGACCTGATGCACACAGCAGTGTGGCCAAGATCTTACACCCAGTTGGTGGCTGAGTCAGGAGTCACACCTCATCTGAGGGCCTTCTGAATCCAAGAGTCCTATCTGGGGACTTTCCTGGTTGTCCAGAAGTTAAGAATCTACATGCCAATGCAGAGGACACAGGTTCGATCCCTGGTCTGGAAAGATTCCACGTGCATGGGGGCAAGGAAGCCCATGCACCACAACTGCTGAGCCTGCGCTCTAGAGCCCGTGTGCTGCAACTACTGAAGTCTGGGAGCCCTAGAACCCGTGCTCCACAACAAGAGAAGCCCCTGCAATGAGAAGCCCATGCACTGCAACCAGAGAGTAGCCCCCACTTGCAACTAGAGAAAGCCTGCAAGTGGCGATGAAGATCCAGTACAGTCCAAAATAAAGAAATACATGATTTTAAAAAGAGCCCCATCTGGGCACTGCGCTGATTCCCAGTGTTTGCTTCCTTCTCAACAAGCCCTTGTTAGGATTTGAAACAGAGTTGGGACAGAATGGGGAGGTGACACAGTAGTAGATGAGGAGAGAGCCTCCATGAGTGCCCTTTAGACAAGGATGAAGGCCCCCTGGATATAGAAAACCATTCCAAACTGAAGGAGCTGGCCTCGGAATGACGGTGATGCTGGTGTTTCCAACCTATACATTCAGCCTGAGGGTAAGAAGCAGAGATTCATCACTTGGAATAAAATCCACTCTCCTTCCTGTGGACTACAGGTTCTGTATACTCTGGCCCCTTCCTACCACTACGGTCACTCAGCATCTGCCGCCTCTCTTTCTTGTTCTTGGGTGTGGCCAAGCTCTGCCCATCTGAGGCTTGGCACTTGCTGTGACCCTGGCCTGGAGCCCTCAATGCTGGGATCTTTTCAGGGCTCACTCCTTTGCTTCTTTCATCCTCCTCTGGAAGGCTCCTCCTGAAACCAGCCTAGCTCCACCCTGCCTCCACCGCCATACACTCTCCTCCCTTGTAACGCCTCACTTTCTCCATAGCACTGCTGTCTGAGATGACAGTATTTATTTAGTTATAGGTTCATAGCCTGCCTTCCCCATCAGAAGGTGAGCCCCAGGGATGCAAGGTCACCTTGCTCACTACTGGATTCCCTGTGCCATGACAGTGCCTGGCACATATGTGTTGGATGAACAAATGCATTCAGGAAGTCTGTGGCGCCTGCAATGATCAGAATCCTCTACCAGACCATTTCTGGGTTTTTCCAGTTCTGGGATAAATTATTAAAAATGACACAATTCTATGAAAATGTAATCTTGTTATAATAAATATCTTTTACATATGTATTAGTTTAGTTCTTTAATGGCCATGTGTAAACTGTTCTAATTTTTATCAATATTTCTCTTTCTTGGATGGTAAAACTGAAGCTTGGAGAAATGCACTGACTTTCCAAAAGCCATATAAGCTTTGAACAAGAATTTTATGAATTTTGTGTGGAAATTTGATGTGTATGTCTATTGTTACAGAGTGAGAAGAGCCTGGGATTTGGAAGCAAAAGGTTTCTATTTTGTATTTTGTCTTAGTTTGCATTTTAGCATGTTTATCGCAATATTATCTCAGACAACAGGGACTTCCTTGGCGGTCCATGGCTGGGGCTCGGGACTCCTGAGGCAGGGGGCTCAGATTCGATTCCTAGTCAGGGAGCTGGACCCCAGGTGCCACAACTGAGAGTTTGCATGCCACAACTAAAGATCCTGCATGCCACACTGAATATCAAAGACTCCGTGTGCCACAGCTAAGACCCAGCACAGCCGAATGAAATAAATGAGCAATTTAAAAAATATTATCACAGACAAGACTTCCCTTTCTAAGCATCAGTGTTCTTATTGTAAATGACAAACATAAATTTTAAAAAGTAGAACTTCATTCACAGCACCACCTGTGATAACATATTTAGCATTTAGTAGAGTCCAGCATACCTGTTAGGCACACAATAAATATTGGTTGACTTACACACACCTATTTCCTCATGCATAAAGTACTATGCCCACCTTTGGGGTTGTTATTAAGCTCACATAAAGTAAGGTATCAAAAGTACTTCGTGAACTATAAAAAAGCATAATGTGGTGCCAACTGATTATATTATTGTCCTGTTTCAAAACACTGGACATCTTGGAACTTTCTAAAAGAGAAATAATTGTGATGAAAATATTCTTTTCATCCTTAGACATTGTTGGAAAAATAATAACATAAATTCAAGGCATTGATGTTACTGAGAGTCCTCCTTATTCTGTGAGGTATCCACAACTTTATGGTTTACTCTTCCGCACAGAATTTTTAAAAGAAGCTTCAAAAAGCTCTACTCTGTTACTCCTTTACAATAGTACAAAGTGGACCCAGTGTGTTCGCGAGCCCTGTGACTTGCACGGTGGGTACTTCTCTGCTTGGGTCCTTGACTGCACTGCCACTGATGTTTCATATTTTATTTGAAAAGAGGTGGACGTTATCTTTGAGGGACCTGGAAAGGGCTCTTAAGATAACTTTCTCACGAATCCCTAAGTGTAACTTTGTTGATTCTCCATGAGTCCTCAGTGCTAGGCACCCTTTTCATTTCTTCTTGCTTTCTGTCTGATTAATGCTTCTTGGGACTTGCCTGGAGGTCCTGTGTTAAGCGTTCACCTACCAATGCTGGGGGTGTGAATTGGATCCCTGGTTGGGGAGCTAAGATCCCACATGCCTCATGGTGAAAAAAAAAAAAAAAAACATAAAAAGCAGAAACATTATTGTAACAAATTCAATGAAGACTTTAAAATGGTCCACATAAAAAAATCTTTATTAAAAGAAAAAAATGCTTCTAAGCTGCTCAGCAAAGCACACCAGTAGTGTCACTGGTGGGGGTTTTAGTCTGCTCACCCTTCTTGGTTCAAGGTAGATGAAAGCATTTCTTCTGCAAGTTTTCTTCAAAAAGTTGTATCTCTAACCATAAAATAGGATATATGAAGCAAGTTATTTAGATTCCTTTTTAATTTGAAAAGTTCAAAAAGATACATATATACCTTCAAAGTAAAAATCACACACAATCCAGCAAAATATAAGTAAGATAAAAGGTGACTACATGGGGACTTCCCTGGTGGTCCAGTGGCTGTGACTTCTAGCTCTCGGTGCAGGGGGCCCCATGTTTGATCCCTGGTCAGGGAACTAGATCCCACATACTAGGACTAAGACCCTGTGAAGTCAAATAAAAATCATAAATAAATACTTTTTTTAAGTGACTACATATAAACTAAGGAGTTGTATCATAACTGTTACTTTGGAATGACACTTCAGTTTTGTGAAGGATAGCCCATTGTGAGTAACTCTGAACTAGAGATTGGCAAGTGAATTGGTAAATCCTAGGTGGGCTGATGAAAGTGAAAGAGGAGAGTGAAAAAGTTGGCTTAAAGCTATTCAGAAAACGAAGATCATGGCATCTGGTCCCATCACTTCATGGGAAATAGATGGGGAAACAGTGGAAACAGTGTCAGACTTTATTTTTTTGGGCTCCAAAATCACTGCAGATGGTGACTGCAGCCATGAAATTAAAAGACGCTTACTCCTTGGAAGGAAAGTTATGACCAACCTAGATAGCATATTCAAAAGCAGAGACGTTACTTTGCCAACAAAGGTCTGTCTAGTCAAGGCTATGGTTTTTCCAGTAGTCATGTATGGATGTGAGAGTTGGACTGTGAAGAACGCTGAGCGCAGAAGAATTGATGCTTCTGAACTGTGGTGTTGGAGAAGACTCTTGAGAGTCCCTTGGACTGCAGGGAGATCCAACCAGTCCATTCTAAAGGAAATCAGTCCTGGGTGTTCATTGGAAGTGATGATGCTAAAGCTGAAACTCCAATACTTTGGCCACCTCATGAGAGGAGTTGATTCATTGGAAAAGACTCTGATGCTGGGAGGGATTGGGGGTAGGAGGAGAAGGGGACGACAGAAGATGATATGGCTGGATGGCATCACCGACTTGATGGACATGAGTTTGAGTGAACTCCAAGAGTTGGCGATGGACAGGGAGGCCTGGTGTGCTGCAATTCATGGGGTCACAAAGAGTCAGACACCACTGAAGCGACTTAGCATGCATGCATGCATTGGAGAAGGAAATGGCAACCCACTCCAGTATTCTTGCCTGGAGAATCCCAGGGACGAAGGAGCCTGGTTGGCTGCCGTCTATGGGGTCGCACAGAGTCAGGCACAAGTGAAGTGACTTAGTAGCAGCAGCAGGGAAGTATTATCAGGTCAGTAAGCTTTACTGTGGGTTTCCCTGTTGGCTCAGACGGTAAAGAATCTGTCTGCAATGCGGGAGACCTGGGTTCGATCCCTGTGTTGGGAACATCTCCTGGAGATCTTCACTCCTGGAGAATCTCAATGGACAGAGGAGCCTGGCGGGCTACAGTCCATGGGGTTGAAAAGAGTCAGACACGACTGAGCAACTAAGCATGGCTTTACCCTTTTCTTTTTTGTTTATAACATTTGGCTGCATAGAGTCTTAGTTGCAGCCCTTGGGATTTTCATTGTGTTATGCAGAATCTTTCATTGTGGTACTTAATTCTCTAGTTGTGGTGCATGGGTTTAGTTGCTTAATGGCATATGGGATCTTAGTTCTCTGACTAGGGATCAAACCCATGTCTCCTGCATTGCAAGGCAGATTCTTAACCACCTGACCACCAGGGAAGTCCCAGCTTTACACCTCTTTTTTCTCAGAGTAATATATGTATTTTTATTAATACTTGACATATTAGGATATTTTTAAAACTGGCAAGTCAAAGTTTTAATTTTATTTTAAAATGATTCATCAAAGTGAGGGCAGTTGTTACTTTAAAATTTTACGAGGGGCATTAACTAGTGAGGTGATCCTTGACTCACCCCCTTCCACCTGTTGATCAGTGAACTATGTAGGAAGAGGGGCTTGGAAAGCAGTGAACGTACTTGGGTCACTGGTTGAGACCATGAGACATCACTGTTTGGTGACTGAACATTTGCTGCGCACAGAATTACCTGATATTGACTGGCAGTGTTGTAGGAGCATCAGAGGAGAACATGTTGATCACATGTATTCGGTAGCAGATTTCATAATTACTCTAATTTAGAAGTAATAGTGAATATAAATGATATTTTGAGATGTTGGTAACCACTGTAATGTGATCCAGCTTTACACTTTTTCAGTTTCTGGATTATATTCCCTCTTACAGGCTTGATAATGGTTCTCCCACAGCCTGGATCTACATCGTGTCTCCTGCCACACTCAACCACACCTTTTATGGCCCCGGAGTGACCAACACTCTCTGCCTCTGGGCCTGTCTCCAAGGTTCTACCTCTGGCCACACTGATGTCTGTCCGATAAGAAGTGCCATGGCTTCTTTTTCACGTTTCTCTGGAGCTCTCCCCTCTCTCCTCCTTGATTCAATGCTGATGGTAATTTAATTTCTCAAGCACATTCCCTAAGGATTCCCTGAGGGAATGGCTAAGAGGTTGAAACCTAGGCCAGTTATTCTGAGCTGACACATGCTAATAGAAGAAATAAATCACCTACCAGCGTTCAAAAATATATAGGTAGATAAGCAAGGAGGAGAAGAAATACAAGCCACCGTTTTTTTTTTAAACATACCTTTTGTCCCAGATAACTCCAGGAGTAGATTAAATGGTATATTAAAAGGCAGTTAAATATCATGCCTGCTCTCACAGAATTAATGTTTCAGAGTGCATTCCACACTGAATTTATTATGCCTGCCTGCAGGGCTGGATGGCATGTGGACACAGTTGTACATTGTGGAAACAGTAGCTTGGTTTATGATACCTCAAGTCCTGAGCCCACATTAGAATCTGACAGTAATGCCCATGACTCTATGGGAGCTGATTTATCCTGAACCATTTAAAGTCAGCAGATACTTTGTACTATCTAAGTTCTGCCCTTTCTCTCACTGGCTGGTGGCTGTCTCTTTAATGAAAATAGAAAAGGGCTACCTTGTGACAATGATGAATGTTCCCTTTTGAACACAGTTCAGCCACCTTTAGGGTTTAAGGTCAAGGTCATTTTATTTCTTGCTGATGTCTAGTCATTGCCACCCAGCTAGATGGGACTGGAAGTTACCAGAGCACAGTTTGCTTAACTAATCGCTCATTGCCCAGGGTAGTCAGTCCAGGAAAGACCAAACAAAATCTGTTTCTTCCATATGGCTTTCTAGGTCTTCATTTTATACAGATTGGCCCCCTTTGTGAGGCCCCTACTACTCAAGCACTAAAAAGAAAAATTGAGTTTTACTAATTGTAACTCGATATTAACTCTCCTGTGTTAGTTATCTCTCGCTGTGTAACAAATTACTCCAAAACACAGTGACCTGAAAATAATAATCAGCATTTGTTTTCCCACAATGGCTCAGCAAGTAAAGAGTGTGCCTGCAATGCAGGA
Organism: Bos mutus; assembly: GCF_027580195.1. Lineage (NCBI taxonomy): Eukaryota > Metazoa > Chordata > Mammalia > Artiodactyla > Bovidae > Bos > Bos mutus. The sequence continues at coordinate 17,823,943 of NC_091626.1, forward strand.
GACTCAGGAGATGCAGGTTCCAGCCCTGGGCCAGGAATATCCCCTGGAGAAAGAAATGGCAACCCACTCCAGTACTCTTGCCTGGGAAATCCCATGGACAGAGGAGCCTGGTGGGCTACAGTCCAAAGGGTTGCAAAGAGTTGGACGTGGCTAAGCAGCTAAGCATGCACACATTTTCCCACAGTGTTTTTGTGGGTCAGGAATTGACGAGCAGTGTAACTGGGTGGTTCTGACTCAGGGGCTCTTGTGAGGTGGCAGTCAAGAGGTGAGCTGAGGGACTTTCCTGGTGGCCCAATAGCTAAGACTCCATGCTATTAATGCAAAGGACCGGGTTCGATCTCTGGCCAGGGAAATAGATCCACATGCCACTACTAAGAGTTCACATGCCACAGGTAAAGATCCCGCATGCTGCAACTAAGGCCCCGCATAGCCAAACAGATAAAATAATTAAAACAAAGAGATGTTACTTGCGTCTTCCTGCTACTGTGTAAAGGCTTGACTTGGGCTGGAGGATCTTTCAAGATGGTTTACACACATGCCTACTAAGTTGGTGCTGGCTGTTGGTAGGAGGCCTCAGTTCCTCCTGGATGAGCGTCTATAGGGCTGCTTGAGTGTCTTTACAGTATGGCAGCTGGCTTTCCCAGATGATCCAAAAAAGCACAAAGTGAAAGCCCCAGTGCATTTTATGGCCTAGCCTCAGAAGTCACACTTCATCATTTCTGTAATATCTCGTTGGTTACACAGATTAGTCTCATTCAGTGCAGTGGTAAAGAATTTGCCTGCCGATGAAGGAGATGCAGGAGATTTGGGTTCAATCCCTGGGTCAGGAAGATCCCCTGGAGGAGGAAATGGCAACCCACTCCAGTATTCTTGCCTGAAAAACTCCATGGACAGAGGAGCCTGTGGGCTGTAGTCCGTGGGGTCACAAAGACTTGGACATGATTGAGTGACTGAGCACATGCACTTTGTGCGAGGGAACTACAGAAAGGCATGAACACCAGTTGGCCAGGATTGCTGGAGGCAATCTTTAGAAGTGTTATTTCAAATAAAGAACCAAAGGAGCTATTGAAATCTGTAGCTTCCACTGGTATTATATGTAGACCACTAAGGAAGACCCAATATTATATGTAGTACTGTTAAAAGAAGGATTCATTTCCAAACATCTGACTTGATGTTTGTTATGAAACAAAACGTCCAGAAAATTCAAGGTTAGAGTCCACTTTTGATCACGCTTTCCAAACAGGATTTTCTTCTGCCATGATGAAGCCATATGGGCACCGTCAGTTTTCTTTTCTTCCCCAGTGTTTGCATTGGGGAAAGTTAAACAAACAAATCAAAACTGAACCTCCTTTCACAAAGTTACCATTTCATGGATTGCCATCCTGGAGTGCAGGCAAGTTTCTTTTGTCAGCTGCTGCTTTGAAAGCCAAAGCCAAGATTGCCTGGCACGAAGCTTTGCATGTTGGCAAGCCAACCGCAATGAATTGGAAGTGCGTTCAAGGCTAAAAGAATAAGGCTAGAAGTGTTGTAGATATCTTTTATAGTCTCGTGGTTGGAGGGAATTTGCGAGGCTCTCCACACTTAACTTCCATTGTAGGCAGGTATATATTCTGAAATTCTAAAGATACGTAGGTGATCACCCTGCCTTTGTTTTAATATCAAGTGAGAAAAAGCTTACTACCAGTCCCTTTGATTGTCAAAGGTTTCTCATTTGCTGCTTAAGCCACATTTTATCTCTGTGTATCTTCTGACCATGGACCTTCCCTTTCCACCCCCCAGAGAAAACCCAAATGTGAAATTTCATCAGATATTTGAAAACCCACTCTCATGTGGGTCTTCTTAGTCTTTTCCAGGTTAAATCGTCCTGTTTGTTTGTTTGTTTGTTTTTGCCTCCAAATCCCTTGCCATCTGAGTTTCAAAGTCCATCTGAAAATGTGGCGTCCATTCATTTGCAACAAAGTATTTGTTGAATGCTGTCTGTGGGCAAGGCACTGTGCCAGTCCAGATGTCTGAAAAGGACAGAGTCAGGCCCTGCTGTTTCTTCCCATTAATTTAGATGTTATGTTTCTGTTGATGTCCCCAAAGATTACATTAGCTTTTCTTGTAGCCATGTCAAACTCTTGGATTATTTTGGGCTGTGATCAACTAAAACGATCAGTTTTTGTCGAAGGGAACTCTTCTCAGTTCTCGTCTTCCCAAGCCTGTACTCATGTAATCAAGGTTTTGAATCTAAATGAAAGACTTCACATTTATCTCTATCCAGTTATATCTCATTGGTCCAGCTCATCGTTCCAGTCCACTGAAGTCATTTTGATATTTGCTGACTCTTAGATCTTGATTTCACTGTTTTAACATTTCTCGCAGCTTTGCGTGTTCATCAACGTTTCTTCTCTCTTTGTAGCCAAGTCACTCCTAGTGATGAGGAGAACAGGGCCAGTGACAGTCATTTGGCAGGTCACTAGACCCCTCCATGCCCCCTTCCATCAGCTCTTTGAGAACAGATTTTCAGCCAACTATGAGTTGCCCAAATTATACTGTCATCTGGTCTGCATTTCTCCATCTTGTCCACAAGAATTTCCTGAGAGACTTTGCCAAATGCCTTGATTAATCAATACATGCTGAGTCTCTGACATTCACAGTTGTCGGTCGTAGTGACCTGCTTCTTTCTCCAGAGGAAGAAAGGGAATGGGGCAACCTGAGAACTGTTCTGTCCTCCGCTTGAGCTCCCTAACCACCAGACTCCTGGGTCAAGCTAGGGAATAGCCAAGTTCATGAAGATGTATCTGTTGACTGACCCCTTGACCTTATCCTTTAGGACCAAAGGATACCTTGTCACTTTAAAGTATTATAACTTTGATTAGAACCCATATCTCATCATTTCTGATTAGTTGTTCTTTCTAGCTATCTTGGGCTCACTTCACTCTCCCCCTTTCCAGGTGGCGTTAGTGGTAAACAACCCATCTGCCAATGCAGGAGACGTAGAGACTTGGGTTCAATCCCTGGGTCGGGAAGATCCTCTAGAGGAGGGCATGGCAACCCACGCCAGTATTCTTGCCTGGAGAATCCCCCTGGACAGAAGAGCTTGGAGGGCTACAGTCCATAGGGTCACACAGAACTGGACACAACTGAAGTGACTTAGCATGTCCACACTTTACTTTGACCCTCAGGTTCATAGGTTTTTATAGTTCAAATCACCAAATATTTAGAGTATCTGGTATAAGTTCCTGTACAAGTTATTTCCATGCCATGTCAATACTCTTTAATGCACCATACATAACTACCCAAACCACAGTCCACAACAAGCCTCCCTGGTCAGCTCTGCTCCACCTTAAGAAGTCCTGCAGACTCACACCTATCTCCATCATCCAAGGTATCCAGCCTTACATGTTGGGATCTATGATTTCTCCATTCTTTTGAGCCTCATGTTCTGACATGCATGTTCTCTTTGGGTCTTAGATTTGGTAACTAGGTTTAGACAGTCTAGTCTGATTCAGACCTTTTTCCCCACCAAGATATGACTTCCACTGAATCAAGCACTGTGGGCTTTCCTGTGGCTCAGCTGGTAAGGCACCCACCTGTAGTTCAGGAGACCTGGGTTCGATCCCTGGGTTGGGAAGATCCCCTGGAGAAGGGAAAGGCTACCCGCTCCAGTGTTCTGGCCTGGAGAATTCCGTGGACTGTATAGTCCCTGATTGCAAAGAGTTGGACATGACCGAGCAACTTTCACTTCACTTCACTTCGAGCACTGTAATTAGGATGCATATCACCCTGCCTCTACCTTGGAACCTCCATCACAGAACCTTCCCTTCACCTGTCAGAAGGATTAGAAAGGCAGTGGGTGGAAAGATAGATGAAAGGACTGGGTCCCAGTTCCCAATCCAGTGTAAATAATCCAGTACAGTTCATTGCCTGGTAATTTTAGATAAAGCACACTTTGGCAGGGAGGAGGGTGCTGATTTGTAGTAATGAGTCCCAACCGTCATTCTTGGCGATATTAATGAACAGGCACACACCATCAAGGGCTTTCCTGGTGGCTCAGCTGGTAAAGAACCTGCTTTCCAATTCAGGAGATGCAAGACGCTGTAAGTTTGATTTCTGGGTCAAGAAGATCCCCTGGAGAAGGAAATGGCAAACTGCTCCAGTATTCTTGCCTAGAAAATTCCATGGACAGAGGAGCCTAGCAGGCTACAGTCCATGGAGTACCAAAGACTTGGACAAGACTGAGCACATATGCACACACACACACACACACACCCCATCAAGTTTCACAATTCAAGGTAACTGGGTTACTTGGAGCCTGTCTCTTGGTTTGCAGGACCTTTAAATTGTGAGCAACATACTCAAAAATCTTGCCCTAATTTTCTCACAGAAAATATAGAGCTTTGGTGTTTTTTCTGGGACACATTCATTGTCTTAGAGTCATAGTCTCATCTGGACATTTTCCCTTCTAAAGCTTAAGCTCATAACCCTCTAGATGAGAAATTCCTATCCCATATTTTCTCCAGTTTGGGGAGATGTACATTGTTTCTTTTTATTTCTTTATTTTAGAGTTTTTGTTTTCCTAATTTTATTGAGATATAATTGATACATATATATGGCAGAAAGCAAAGAGGAACTAAAGAGCCTCTTGATGAAGGTGAAAGAGGAGAGTGAAAAAGCTGGCTTAAAACTCAATATTGAAAAAACTAATATGGCATCTTGTTCCATCGGTTCATGGCAAATAGATGGGGAAACAGTGGAAACTATGGCAGACTTTATTTTCTTCAGCTCCAAAATCACTGCAGATGGTGACTACAGCCATGAAATTAAAAGATGCTTGCTCCTTGGAAGAAAAGCTATGACCAACCTAACAGCATATTAAAAAGCAGAGACATTACTTTGTCAGCAAAGGTCCATATAGTCAAAGCTATGGTTTTCCCAGTAGTAATGTAAGAAGGCTGAGCACTGAAGAATTGATGCTTTTGAACTGTGGTATTGGAGAAGACTCTTGAGAGTAACTTGGGTTGCAAGGAGGTCAAACCAGTCAATCCTAAAGAAATCAATCCTGAATATTCTTTGGAAGGACTGATGCTGAAGCTCCAGTAATACTTGCCACCTGATGAGAAGAACTGACTCATTGGAAAAGATCCTGATGCTGGGGAAGATTGAAGGCAGGAGGAGAAGGGGACAACAGATGATGAGATATTAGATGACATCATCGACTCAATGGACATGAGTTTGAGCAAACTCCAGGAGATAGTGAAGGACAGGGAAGCCTGGCATTCTGCAGTCCATGGGGTCACAAAGAGTCAGAAATGACTGAGCAAATGAACAACAATTGAAAAATAATGTTCTATTTTTAATGTGTCCAGTGTAATGCTTTGATATATGTATGTATTGTAAAATGATCACAATAAGTTAACATCCATCACCTACTTAAAATTTTTTCCTTGTGATGATAACTTTCAAGATATACTCTTAGAAACTTTAAAATATAAAATACAATATTATTAATTATATTCATTGTGCTGTACATTACATCCCTAGAACTTGTAACTTGGGGATAACTTATAATCTTATAACTGGAAGTTTGTACTTTTTGACCATTTTCACAAATTTCCCCCACCCCCTACCCCCTCTCCTGACAATCACCAGTCTGCTCTTTGTTTCGATGATTTCAGTGCTTTTTAGATCCCACATATAAGAGAGCTAATGTAGTATTTGTCTTTCTTTGTCTGATTTATTTCATTTATCATAAAGCCCTCAAGGGCCATCCTGTTATCTCAAATGGCACAATTTTCTTCTTTTTATAGCTAAATAATATTCCCTTTTATACATATACCACATTTTCTTTGTCAGTTAATTCATCAATAGATTCTTGGATCGTTCCCATGTTTTGACTATTATAAATAGTGCTGCCATGAATAGGGGGGTACAGATATCTCTTCAAGATAGTGACTTCATTTTCTTTGGAGTTATTCCCAGGAGTGGAATTGTTGGATCATATGGTACTTCTAGTTTTAAGTTTTTGAAGAACCTCTATTACTGTTTTCCTTAGTTGCTGTACCAACCTACATTCCCAGCAACAGTTCCCTTTCCATCACATCTTGACCAACACTTGTTATCTCTTGTCTTTTGGATGATATTCATTCTAACAGGTATGAGGTTAGAATGTGGGTTTGATTTGCATTCTCCTGGTGACTAGTGATATTGAACATAGTTTAATGTATTAAAACCTATTGGCCACTGGTATGTCTTCTTTGGAAAAATGTCTTTTCAGTTCCCTTGCCCACTTTTAAATTGGGGTGTGTGGGGTTTTTTGCTGTTGAGTTACATGAGTTCTTTGTATATTTTGGATATTAACTTTGCAAATATCTTCTCCCATTCCATAGATTCCCTTTTCATTTGGTTGTTGGTTTCCTCTGCTATGCAGAAGCTTTTTAGTTTGGTATAGGCCCAACAGTTTATTTTTGCTTTTGTTGTCTTTACTTTTGGTGTCAAAACTAAAAAATTATCACCAACATTGATATTAAGGAGTTTCCTCCTTATTTATTTATTTATTTAATTTTAGGAGTGAGATGTACACTGTTTCTGCCTAAGAAGTCATAGAATCCCTATTTGTAAATGCTGCCTAAGTAGCCAGCTACTGATTTCCCATATTCCACGATCTTCCAAAATCTTTGACTTTCAGTTGGAGTAAGAGATGATAACATTACCTCTTTACTTAAAATGTAATTCCCTACTTAGAAAGTGAATATGTGGATTTTAAACATCAATTTCTATTCCCTAAATGGTAAGTGGAAATGACCGTTTAAAACTCTCCAGTTTAAGTACCATTTGTACTTGTGTGTGGCCCTTACCTGGGTTATTTTTTTTCGCGGTGGGTGAGTGACTCACAATAGAACTCAAGCTCCTGGCTCTCTCCCTAAATGCTAGGAAACTGGAGCTTTCAGCCACTGAAATTCTTTACTAAATGAGCCTGTTTCTACTCATTTTCAAATGTATTAATCTCCTCTAACATTTCACTGTGAAGAAAACAAGGTTTTTATTAATTGAAGCGGGATCTCCCACAGGATGTCCGGTGTGATTGGCTGCATCATTACATAATAGTAATAAACAAATGAGCCCCCTTTGAACTCAGCAGTTCAGGCTCCTCCAGCATCTTGGCTGTGGTTCCATAGTTTGACACTTGTGCCGCAGTTAATTAGGGTGACTGTGAAAGGTAGACAGGGGCAGAGAAAAGGCAGGATTTAAAAGCTGTTCCTTCTACCTTTTGGGGAGTTTCAAGTCCTTTCTACATTATAAAGCTAAATGATAGATTTATGCTTTATTTTCTCCCTGGCCTCCCTCCTTGGCTTCAGATTTAATGAGCCCAAAGGAAAGGGGGATCATTATTTAAAATCTGGGTGACGTGCATTTAAAATTAAGATTTGTATTTGCCCAGACTTTTTATTCCTGCAACCCAAGATACCTACGTATAAATCAAACTTCATCAGTTACACTGTCGCCATTCATCTCTCCTATTGGGAAAAGCTTAGCTTAATAGGTTATTTCCGAAAACTTGCTTTGTTGCTTTCTTATTTGGGATGTATATAGAATCAGCTGGAGGAGGGAGGAGACTGGAAAAGTGCTTTGGTCACTTTACATGAGTTTTAAAATAGCAGCAAATAAGAGAATGTCTATTCACAGTGCTTATTGGCAGTCCCATGGTGGGTAGGTGCTGAAGGTTCCTGTGACAACAGAGAAGTCTAGAAAGCAGGGCCCGGGATGAAACTGATGCAGGGAAGGGGGTCTGACTTCCCTTCCTGGAGAATTCTGAAGGGTATTTCTTCCTTCTCCTCCAGCTTTTCTGCCCCTCTTTTACTTAAACCCTGGGAACAGAGGCCTGATGGGGAGAAGCTGGACCAGGGAAACAGGGTCAGACCAGATATGCTGGAGACACTCGCTACTCCCCAAGCCCCCTAGTATGAGGTCTTATCATGCTTTTTTTCCTTCAATATTTATTTTATTTATTTATTTGGCTGTGCCAGGTCTTGGTTGCATCATTTGGGATCCTCATTCTTTGCTGGAGCATGTGGGACCTTTAGTCACAGCATGGGAACTCTTAGTTGTGGTCTGTGGGATCTAGTTCCCTAACCAGGGATCGAACTCCAGCCTTCTGCATTGGGAGCATGGGATCTTAGCCACTGGACCACCAGGGAAGTCTCATCACCCTTTAAAAGGTCATGTCCTTTACCTGTCAGACCTCCCTTCTCTGGTCCCATGGGGGCAGAAGCCTCTGGTAGAGTTTCTCCAAATTCATCCTTCATCCCTCAAATGTTTGTTCCACTTTCTGGATCTCTCTCAAATGCTCTTCTCTTTCCCTCCCCTGGTAGCAGCCGTTCTTACCTCCTGCCCCGATTGCTGCAATGGCTTGGAAATGGACTCCCCCACACACCCCATTGCTTCCTATTGGCTTGCCCTGACCCACCTTCTGTGCTGCAGCCAGAGCTGTCTTTCCCGAAGGCACCGTCAATCTCAGGCTCCTCTGGTTAAACCTGGAGGGACTTCATTTTCATCACCTTTAGGATGACATCTCCACCCCCTAAAAAGGCTGAGGCAGCTTGCCACCTGGCCTGTTCCTCTCCTGTTCTTCTCCACTTGCCCTGCCCAGCTCTACTCCAGCTACACTAGACTGGACATGCACTCTCGTGCCTCTAAGCCTGACGTCTCAAGTTCCTCTAATCTCAGTCGAGACAGCCTTCCTTACCCACACCCTTAATCAGGTGTTCCCTCTGAGATATTGTTTCACATTTAAGTTTCCCCTCCAAGAAAACTTATTAAAGTCTTGGAAAGGCCTAGAAGCGCCAAAACGTTTCCAGAGACTTCCGGGGCTTACTTTTTCATGCTTCTCTCTGCCGCTTCACTTCTACATCCTCATGTACTGCCTTGGTTTCTGTCTTCATTAGTCAAGCTCCCAAATCCATTTCCCACAGAAGTCCACATGCTATGAGCTTACTTTCATGAACCGAGTACCTTTACTGAAGATGGGGATGATTGTGAGAGGTAACTTTAACAAGTGATTGGTCCTGAGTCCTTTCACTGGCTCAACCCTCATTCCACTCCCTTTTTCTTATTCCCCATTACACAGAGTTCCACTCTAAGAGAAATAATAATAATGGCAGTGATCTAAAAGAAACTATTTCTGTCTCACATTGAAGAAGTTGGAGCGTGGCGGGGCAGTTTTATTGTCCTCAGTATGAGTCTTTCTTTCATTTTATTTCTTCGCCATTCAAAATGCCTGCTGCAGGTCCAGCCATTCCTCGTACATTCCAACCATCAAGAGGGTCACGCATTCTCCCTTGAGACTATTTCCCAGAAGTTGCACAGACCACTTCTGCCTCTACCCTACTGGCCAGAACTTAGTCATATGGCCACACCTTGTTACAAAGTTGGTTGGGAAATGTAGTCTTTCTCTGGGAATACACGTGCCCAGTTAAAACCTAGTGATTCTATTACCACGGAAGAAAAGGAAGATAAATATTGAGGGGCATCCTGAAGACTCTGTTAAACCTGTAACAGTAAATACCTGTCCCCTGTTCGTGACTTGCCTAGTTTGGCATGTGATCAGGTTCCCTCCGAGCCTCACATCTGACCCATGAACTTGTTTGGATCTATTTCCCGAACACCTACAGCTCTACTTCCAAAGAGGGTGCCACACCTTTTTTCTACATCTCATAAACCAGGGGTCACCATCCTCTGGGATCTAATTCCTGATGATCTGAAGTGGAGCTGATGTAATAATAATAATGAAGTGCACAATAAATGTAATGCACTTGAATCATCCTGAAACCATCCCCCCTCCCAACCCTGGTCCGTGGAAAAATTGCCTTCCACAAAACTGGTCCCTGGTTCCAAAAAGGTTGGGGACTGCTGTTATAAACCATGTAACTTCTCTGTGGCCTGCCTTGCTCAGACCCCCTGTGGTTGCCATGTGTCTGTATCAGTGGGGTTCCCTTAGGTTGCACACATAGGCCTGGTCTGCACACATACTTAACATTTGTGGTTGACTCAGGTCACAATTTTGGATTTACCAGGTGTCAGAATGTAGCAGCAGATTCACCAGTCAACAGCCATGGTGAACAGTAAAAGAACAGTCAGGAGTGTTCTTGGTATGGTTCCCTCATAGCTGCACGTCTATGGACACACTCATGCCTGGCTTCAAGGCTGAGAAGCTACCCGCTAACTCCTTCTGATAGCTCCCTTCTGGTGAAGCAAGGCACAGGTGATATTATCTACTAAACAGCCCTCATATGAATACATTTAGCTGGATATGTATTCAACTTACGCTGAACACGTCTGCATCCAATGTATCTTTGGGAGACTGCCCTTTTAGGGGAGGAAAGCAGGAAATTCAAAATCTGGTCATGTCCCTCCCTGTGTTCTCCACTACGCTGGTCTTGCTCACTCTTGTATCCTTCCTCAGTGCTTCACCTGGAGCCTGACATAGAATAGGTTTTCAATAAATATTTGCTTAATGAACAGATGAAAGAACACCATATGCTAAATGATGAGATGCAAAGATAATTGAAACATGGTCTTTCTCCTCAGAGTTCAAAATCTAGTGGGGGAAGCCAAACATAAGCAATCATTTGCTAAAAAAAACATGCAATATAAATACGTTGATGTAGCCCAGAGGAGATGCCTGAGCTGGATTTTGTCATATGAATAGGAGTTTGCTAGGCCTGTGGAGGTAGAGATGGAGGACTTGCAAGTGGAGAAAGCAACCTGTACAAGGGGCTAAAGGCACAGAACAGCCTTTCCGTCTTTAGGCAATAAGTATAAGAGGTCCTCTGACTTAAAGACCTTATAGTTTTAAAGTGTTTTTTTTAATTAAACTTCCTTTTTATTTCCTAGAAGTGGTTTGTAAGTACTATTGATTCATCAAAAGTCAGAGCTTTGATTTAGAATGAATATTTGCATCCAAATATTAGGAACAGGATCTCATCATTTGTTAGAGTTCCATCCATTCCCCACCTGGGGGCACCAGTAAAACGGAAAATCTTGCTGTCTTTCTACATGTGGAGTATTTGCGGCCCTGTGAATGCTGTATTTCAATAATCTCAATATAAATGTCTTAAAAAACTCCACCTATAACCACAGTTAGAAAATAGCAACAGTTGCTGATATTTATATGGCAAAGTGCCAGGTGCTATTCTAAGCATTTTAATAGTATTGACTCTTTTAATTTTCATAATAACCTTCTAAGGTAGGTGCTAGTGTTAATAGCATCCCTATTTCATAGATGAGGAAACCGAATCACCGAGATTTAGTGACTGGCTCAAGGTCACTCAAGTGACTGAGTTAGAATTTTTAAACTCTTGCACAGTTCAAAAGTTTTACAGTATGTTTAGAGTCATCTGGCTGTTTCTTTTATTTCACTTTTTGAGTTTTCCTGCCAGGCAAAGAAGTTTTTATGAAGAAAACCAGAAAGAACTTGCTGGGTTTTGGATAACCCCTTGGGCCCTGACATCTCAGGAGCATTCCCTGGCCTCTCTCCAGCATGACTTCCTTCTCTGGCCTCCCCCTCTGTGGTTGATCCCTGCCTCTTCCCCGCCCGCCCCAATGCCAGCTGCCATGAACATGAAACATGAGTACTCTAGCCCTCTGCATGGGAAGGTTCAGAACTAATCACTAGAGCAAGCATGCAGAGGTATCAAAAAATCAGATCCATGGAACAGTTTCTAGAATGTTCTTACAGGAGTTCCTGCCTCCCTCTGAGACTGTGAATGTGTTTAATCCCCTCTGTTTCATCCCTTGAAAGCAGACTATACCACTCTCACCTCTTTAGTGGCCCTTCTTGCTCACCCAAACAGCTCTGAGGTGGAAAGCTGGGTCTGCAGTGTGCCATTCTGAGGCCATCTAGCTCACTGCTCCTCATTCCTCCCTTTGACCTGGCCCTCGTCCCTTTGTATTATCTCAGTCAGGTAATTATTTTATTTAAAATTTTTTATTTAGTTATTTATCTGTGCCAGGTCCTAGTTGTGGCATATAGGATTTTTTATTTGTAGCATGCAAATTCTTAGTTGCGGCATGAGGGCTCTAGTTCTCTAACCAGGGATGGAACCCAGGCCCCCTGCATTGAAAATGGAAGTCTTGGCCACTGGACCACCAGGGGAGTCCCAGATGTTGCCTTTTGCAACATAGTCTATATTCTAAGGCTAGGAGCAAGGATGCTCTGCTCAGACATGCCTGGGTCCAAACCCCAGCTCAGACATACTAAGGATGTCACCTCAGGCAAGTCCCCCAGACTTTATTCCTCAATTTCCTAATGTATGAAATGGGGGTGATAAAACCTACCTGGCAGTGTGGTCATGAGGATCCAAGTAAGATGGTCCCTGTTGTCCGTTGTTTATGTCCAGCTCTTTGCAACCCCTTGTACTGCAGCACGCCGGGCTTCCCTGTCCTTCACTGTCTCTGGGAGTTTGCCCAAACTCTTGTCCAACGAGTCAGCAATGCCATTCAACCATCTCTAAAGTTGATCCCTTGTACTGAGTAACAGCAGCTGTCAGAGGCTGTCCATCAGTGTCAGAGTCTAGACTCTAGGGTCCCACAGTGGGTGGGAATCCCAACTTGCCTACTGACTGACCAGTGACTTTGTGACTTCTCCTCCTCTGAAACACGGCCATAATAGTAGTATCCACCTTATCAGAGGGTTGTAAAGATTTCATGCTGTAACACCGTAAAGTACATGGTAGGCTATCTGGCACATATTGGGTGTTCAATAAATACTAACTAATCTCGTCTGTCGTTCATTATTATCATTGCCACCAGCTAAAGTTAACCCCTGGGATTTCCTTGGAAGGAATGATGCTAAAGCTGAAACTCCAGTACTTTGGCCACCTCATGCAAAGAGTTGACTCATTGGAAAAGACTCTGATGCTGGGAAGGATTGGGGGCAGGAGGAGAAGGGGACAACAGAGGATGAGATGGCTGGATGGCATCACTGACTCGATGGACGTGAGTCTGAGTGAGCTCCGGGACTTGGTGATGGACAGGGAGGCCTGGCATGCTGTGATTCATGGGGTCGCAAGGAGTCGGACAGGACTGAGCGACTGAACTGAACTGAAAGTTAACCCATTCTGGATGAATTATCTGTAGTATCTGTGAAAGCCTTATCTGAGTAGAGACCCTTCCCAACACAGTTCAGACCATATCTGTCTTTCTCCTGCTCTCCCTCAAACTTCCCAATTAGAAGCTCCCAGCTGAAGGTTTCTTTGCCTTTTTTTTTTTTTTTTTTTTTAGCATACAGAGGCTTGGCTACCCTAAGCAGACAAACTAGAGTTTTTCTCCCCCAAGGAATTTTCCTTCATTTCAAGATGAATGTTCCAGAATATTCATCTCTCTCTTTCTCTCTCAGTGCATCTTTGGAAATCCCACTCGCTGACCTGCTTGGGATGGAATCTTGATGTTAAAGGTTGATTTCGCAGGAGGTTGGCTGTGTGTTATTCTCATAAAGCACATGTCATCTTAATTGAAACTGTGTGAGTGGTAAACTTTGCATTCTAAATTTAGAAAAACAGCTTTGAGAGGAAATGTAACCTTTGAAACTGTGGAGGAGGCAGTGTGAGTTGTTTTATGTAACTCAGATGGGAAGAATACCTGGGTTGTATAGACTGACTGCTGTTACTGGTGAGGTCTTTTTGAATAGTACGTTTTTCGGCTTTGTTTTGGTTTATTTTTATTTTATTTTTGGTTTTTCTGATATTACCTGATCTTTTTGCCATTTTTTATTGACCATATGCAGCTTTGCGAATCTTAACCTGTTTCACTTCTTTCAGTATTATTATTAGTAGCCCTCTTAATAGAAATAGCCTCAGCACTAGTGCCTGACATGCTCATGTCATTGTAACTAGATGGTCTCACCCTGCGCCCCAAGCCCTGCACACAGAAGACAGACATGGAGCATTCCCTTCCCATTGCCACTGCTCCTGGAGGGCAGGGGAGTGGTGTCAGGGACTCCACCCCCTCTTTTGGTAGGTTGTTGAAAGTGAGGGATTTGTGGCCTTGAGTGGGCTAAATGGGGCCAGCAAAATCCCCATACACATGCATGGCTGCAGGCAAACAGATGGGGAAACATTCCATATCTTATTTTCTTGGGCTCTAAAATCACTGCAGATGGGGACTGCAGCCATGAAATTAAAAGAAGCTTCTCCTTGGAAGAAAAGCTATGACCAACCTAGATAGCATATTAAAAAGCAGAGACATTACTTTGCCAACAAAGGTCCATCTAGTCAAAACCATGGTTTTTCCAGTAGTCATGTATGGATATGAGAGTTGGACTATAAAGAAAGATGAGCACTGAAGAATTGATGCTTTTGAACTGTGGCATTGAAGATTTGAGAGTCCCTTGGACTGCAAGGAGATCAAACCAGTCAATCCTAAAGGAAGTCAGTCCTGAATATTCATTGGAAGAACTGATGCTGAAACTGAAGCTCCAATATTTTGGCCGCCTGATATGAACAACTGACTCATTGGAAAAGACCCTGATGCTGGGAAAGATTGAAGGCAGGAGGAGAAGGGGATGACAGAGGATGAAATGGTTGGATGGCATCACTGACTCAACTGGCATGAGCTTGAGCAGGCTCTAGGAGTTTGTGATGGACAGGGAAGCCTGGCGTGCTGCAGTCCATGGAGTCGCAAAGAGTCGGACATGACTGAGTGACTGAACTGACTGACAGATAATTCATCCAGAATAGGTGAACTTCAGCTGGTGGTGATGATGAACAACTGAACAACAAGAAGACGGATGCACAGAGATGTGTAGGTTGCCATGTGGAGGGCACTCAACAGAAAGCAGTGAGCCCAGTGCAGCCTCGCCTGGGACAGTCTTCCTTATCAGCCCAGGTCATTCCAGATGAGTTCTATTGGAGCTTCTAGGGCTGGGATCTTTGTGGTAGTTTTCAAAGATTCCCAGGTGGTTCAGATGTACATCCAGGCTGAGACTCACCCCAGCGAGGGCCCTGTGGTGATGGACCTTGCTGGGCAGTCTCTTAATGCCGACTCTTCCTTCCCATGTGGTTCGATGGTCAGACTCACCCACTGACCTCTCTGACCTCCTCCATGGTCAGGCTTTGCTCACTCCTGGAATCCCAGTGCCCCAGAGGCAGGGGTGATCATGGTTCATAGACTCTTGTGCCCTTACCGAGATGTTCTGCCCTATTTGTACACCAAGGACAGCATCGCAGTGCATGTTGGCTGCTTTGTTCTTGCTCGTGACTGGAGCGCTCTCCATGGCTTCATGCAGCCGGTCTGCTCCTGTGATACTTTCCTCTTGCTCCCCTTCGGTGGCCCTCTTCATCCTGCTGTCTGCCTGCCGGTGGTCCTGTTTGAATTGTGTCCTCCTGGTTTCCCGTTGGGTTCATCCAGGGGAAAGCTCAGCGCGTTAGAGGAAGGAGGAAGGAGAGTGAGGCTGGGGAATTCACCCCTTGCCTCTCCTTACTTTTTAGGTGGTTTTTCCACATGACCGTTTCCTTTCAGGTTTCTGCAGCCTCTCCCTTCCCTAGTCCCACTGCCCCCTTCTTCACTCTTACTTACTCGTCCTGAATTACCACACTATGCAAGTGATTTTCAAAGTGTCATTGCTGCACCAGCAAAATCAGCATCACCTGGAAACTTAGAATCGTGGACTCCCAGGCCAGCCCCATACCTAGAGATTCAGACCCTCCGGGGATGGGGCCCAGCAGTGCGTGTTTTAACAAATCCTTCAGGTGATTCTGGTGCACACTAGAGTTTGAGGACCACTGCACTAAACCTTCTTTTGCCTGACTCACACCTTTGCTGATAATCCCTTTATTAAACCCTCCTCAGACTGTCATAATTTGAACCTGCCATCTGTTTCCTCTAGGAACCCTGCCTATTGTACCTGTTGACACAGATTTAAGAGGTTTGCTGTTCTACACAGTTGTGATCTTTGTGTATAGATCTCTGCACATGTATATGAGCTTATAGGGAGAGTAAATTTCTTGAATAGCATTCTCCTTTAAAGGGAAAGTGTATTTTAAATTTTGATAGATAGTGACAAATTTTGTTCTCCAAAAACATTGTCCCAATTTTATATGTTCTAAACTGGGCTTCCCTGGTGGCTCAGACGGTAAAGATTCTGCCTGCAATGCAGGAGACCCGAGTTCAGTCCCTGGCTTGGAAAGATCCCCTGGAGAAGGAAATGGCAACCCATTCCAGTATTCTTGCTTGGGAAATTCCATGAACAGAGAAGCCTGGCAGGCTACAGTCCCTGGGGTCACAAAGAGCTGGACACGACTGGGCAACTAACACACAAACTAGTCTCTAGTTATTCCACAGTGAGTATTAATTGACCAGACAGTAGCAATGAGTCAGGGATATACTTCTCACACTTGGGCACACACAGATTTGGGAAGTCTTTGGTGGAACCTTAGAGTCTGCAGTTTTAAAAAGTTCCCTGGCGATACTGATCTGTGCTGGTTTTGAATAATGAGAAGTTAGACAGTACGCATAAAGAAATGGCTGAGAAATGGGCTTTGGGTTCAGATCTCTATTCAACTATTTACTCTGACTTTTGCCAAGTTTTTTAATCTCCTTGAGCCTCAGTTTGTTATCAACAAAATGGGGATGAGATCATAGGTTTTATGATGATCAAATAAGTAACACATGTATGTGAAGTACTTGGCAAAGGCTTGACACGTCACTGACATCCCACCAGTGGAACCTCAGATTCTGCTTTGCCCACCCCCACTCCTGATAGTTACTTGCCCCATAGATTCTGCTTTGCCCACCCCCATTCCTGATAGTTACTGATAGATTCTGTTGCCCACCCCATTCCTGATAGTTTGATTCTGCTTGCCCACCCCCCATAGATTCATAGATTCTGCTTTGCCCACCCCATTCCTGATAGTTACTTGCCCCATAGATTGCTTTGCCCACCCCATTCCTGATAGTTACTTGCCCCATAGATTCTGCTTTGCCCACCCCCATTCCTGATAGTTACTTGCCCCATAGATTCTGCTTTGCCCACCCCCATTCCTGATAGTTACTTGCCCCATAGATTCTGCTTTGCCCACCCCCATTCCTGATAGTTACTTGCCCCATAGATTCTGCTTTGCCCACCCCATTCCTGATAGTTACTTGCCCCATAGATTCTGCTTTAGATTACTTGCCCCATAGATTCTGCTTTGCCCACCCCATTCCTGATAGTTACTTGCCCCATAGATTCTGCTTTGCCCACCCCACCCTGATAGTTACTTGCCCCATAGATTCTGCTTTGCCCACCCCCATTCCTGATAGTTACTTGCCCCATAGATTCTGCTTTGCCCACCCCCATTCCTGATAGTTACTTGCCCCATAGATTCTGCTTTGCCCACCCCCATTCCTGATAGTTACTTGCCCCATAGATTCTGCATAGATTTTGCCCACCCCCATTCCTGATAGTTACTTTGCCCCATAGATTCTGCTTTGCCCACCCCATTCCTGACCACCCCATTCCTGATAGTTACTTGCCCCATAGATTCTCTGCCCCACCCCCATTCCTGATAGTTACTTGCCCCACCCCCCATTCCTGATAGTTACCATAGATTGCCCCATAGATTCTGCTTGCCCCATAGATTCTGCCCCATTCCTGATAGTTACTTGCCCCATAGATTCTGCTTTGCCCACCCCATTCCTGATAGTTACTTGCCCCATAGATAGCCCACCCCATTCTGATAGTTACTTGCCCCATAGATTCTGCTTTGCCCACCCCACTCCTGATAGTTACTTGCCCCATAGATTCTGCTTTGCCCACCCCCACTCCTGATAGTTACTTGCCCCATAGATTCTGCTTTGCCCACCCCCACTCCTGATAGTTACTTGCCCCATAGATTCTGCTTTGCCCACCCCATTCCATTCCTGATAGTTACTTGCCCCATTCCTGATAGTTACTTGCCCCATAGATTCTGCTTTGCCCACCCCATTCCTGATAGTTACTTGCCCCCATAGATTCTGCTTTTTGCCCACCCCCATTCCTGATAGTTACTTGCCCCATAGTTGCCCACCCCCCATTCCTTGCCCCATAGATTCTGCTTTGCCCACCCCCATTCCTGATAGTTACTTGCCCCATAGATTCTGCTTTGCCCACCCCATTCCTGATAGTTACTTGCCCCATAGTTACTTGCTTTAGATTCTGCTTTTGCCCACCATTCTTGCCCCATAGATTCTGCTTTGCCCACCCCCATTCCTGATAGTTTTGCCCACCCCATAGATTGCCCACCCCATTCCTGATAGTTACTTGCCCCATAGATTCTGCTTTGCCCACCCCCACCCCATTACTTGCCTGCCTGATAGATTCTGCTTTGCCCACCCCATTCCTGATAGTTCTTGCCCCATAGATTCTGCTTTTCTGATAGTTACTTGCCCCATAGATTCTGCCCACCCCCATTCCTGATAGTTACTTGCCCCATAGATTCTGCTTTGCCCACCCCATTCCTGATAGTTACTTGCCCCATAGATTCTGCTTTGCCCACCCCATTCCTGATAGTTACTTGCCATAGATTCTGCACCCCATTCCTGATAGTTGACAGTTACTTGCCCCATAGATTCTGCTTTGCCCACCCCACTCCTGATAGTTACTTGCCCCATAGATTCTGCTTTGCCCACCCCATTCCTGATAGTTATTCTAGATTCTGCTTTGCCCACCCCATTCCTGATAGATTTGCTTTGCCCACCCCCCCATAGATTCTGCTTTGCCCACCCCCATTCCTGATAGTTACTTGCCCCATAGATTCTGCTGATAGTTTTGCCCATTCTGCTTTGCCCCCCCATTCCTGATAGTTACTTGCCCCATAGATTTCTGCTGATAGTTTTGCCCATAGATTCTGCTTTGCCCATTCCTGATAGTTACTTGCCCCATAGATTCTGCTTTGCCCACCCCACGTTCCTGATAGTTACTTGCCCCATAGATTCTGCTTTGCCCACCCCCATTCCTGATAGTTACTTGCCCCATAGATTCTGCTTTGCCCACCCCATTCCTGATAGTTACTTGCCCCATAGATTCTGCTTTGCCCACCCCCCCCTGATAGTTACTCTGATAGTTACTTGCCCATTCCTGATAGATTCTGCTTTGCCCACCCCCATTCCTGATAGAGTTACTTGCCCCATAGATTTCTGCTTTGCCTTGCCCCATAGACCCCATTCCTGATAGTTACTTGCCCCATAGATTCTGCTTTGCCCACCCCCACTCCTGATAGTTACTTGCCCCCCCCTGATAGTTATTCTTTGATAGTTAGATTCTGCTTTGCTTGCCCCATTCCTGATAGTTATTCATAGATTCTGCTTTGCCCACCCCATTCCTGAGTTAGTTACTTGCCCCTGATAGTTATAGATTCTGCTTTGCCCACCCCCATTCCTGATAGTTACTTGCCTTGCCCCATAGATTCTGCTTGCCCACCCCCACTCCTAGATTCTGCTTTGCCCACCCCATTCCTGATAGTTACTTGCCCCATAGATTCTGCTTTGCCCACCCCCATTCCTGATAGTTACTGCCCCATAGATTCTTTTGCACCCCAGATTCCTGATAGTTACTTGCCCCATAGATTTCTGCTTTGCCCACCCCATTCCTGATTTTATAGATTCTGCTTTGCCCACCCCATTCCTGATAGTTTCTGCTAGCCCACCCCATTCCTGATAGTTACTTGCCCCATAGATTCTGCTTTGCCCACCCCCATTCCTGATAGTTACTTGCCCCATAGATTCTGCTTTGCCCACCCCATTCCTGATAGTTACTTGCCCCATAGATTCTGCTTTGCCCACCCCCATTCCTGATAGTTACTTGCCCCATAGATTCTTTGCCCACCCCATTCCTGATAGTTACTTGCCCATAGATTCCCCACCCCCATTCCTGATAGTTACTTGCCCCATACCCCCCATTCCTGATATAGATTCTGCTTGCCCACCCCCATTCCTGATAGTTAGTTAGATTCTGCTTGCCCACCCCATTCCTGATAGTTACTTGCCCCATAGATTCTGCTTTGCCCATTCCTGATAGTTACTTTTAGATTCTGCTTTGCCCACCCCCATTCCTGATAGTTACTTGCCCCATAGATTCTGCTTTGCCCACCCCATTCCCTGATAGTTACTTGCCCCATAGATTCTGCTTTGCCCACCCCCATTCCTGATAGTTACTTGCCCCATAGATTCTGCTTTGCCCACCCCCATTCCTGATAGTTACTTGCCCCATAGATTCTGCTTTGCCCACCCCCATTCCTGATAGTTACTTGCCCCATAGATTCTGCTTTGCCCACCCCCATTCCTGATAGTTACTTGCCCCATTCTCGGTCTGTTGCTCATACTCAGCTGCCCTTGGCTCCCTTCAGACAGCCTCCAGTGTCCCAAACTGGCAGCTTCTCCAGAAAGTCCTGCTTGTCTTCAAGATCCCTGGGTCCGAAAGAATAGCTGGGACCCAGAACTACTATTGTGCATCTTTCTAGGGGAGCTTGTGGCAGAGTTGCCAAACCCTCTGCTGAGCAGTTGTTCCACCAGTTTAAGAAACACTGGAGACATTCACTTTTAGAAAAGTGAGCCTTAGGAAACACCAGCTGCCCCAGCAGTCCCCCAGGCAGGTATATAATTAATCTTTTTCTTCAGAATGGTCTAAATCCCAATGAAAACGTTTTCCCCTTTAGAAAAGTCTCTAATCCTTCTTTTCTTTAGGATGAACCTGAGGGAAGCTTCAGTGGTGTCCTCCTATTTGGAGCAACAGATAGAGTACTTGACTTTCTCCCAGAGATATCTAAACTCATTTCTAGGGAACTTGGCCATGCCCAAACTTGCCTGCAGAAATCACTTATAGCCCATGAAAATATAACTGCAAATTGGTCCCTAAAATAGCACAGTTCACCAAGGTAAACATGCAAATCATTTGTCAAA
Organism: Bos mutus; assembly: GCF_027580195.1. Taxonomy (NCBI): domain Eukaryota; kingdom Metazoa; phylum Chordata; class Mammalia; order Artiodactyla; family Bovidae; genus Bos; species Bos mutus. Next base: position 17,844,838 of record NC_091626.1, read on the forward strand.
CAGATCCTGGTTTGCAAACATTTCTAGAACCTGAAGATGAGCTCACAGCATCAGGGGGCCCACCAGAGCCAGCTGCCCAACCGGCTTGCCTCATTCTTCTGTGGAATATGGAGTGGAGCAAAATGGTGAACAGACAGCCAGGAGAGCTGTGAGCATGTATGGAAACAGCATTTGAAGTTGCCAGAGGAGTCCAGAGGTGGAGGAAGTGGATGTGCTGCACCAAAAGCCCCGGGTCTTGAATTCATTTCCCCCACACTGCCCGCAGCTCTTGCGCCGGGAGGATGAAAAGGCAAGTGGATGGCAAGAGACACTTGAAAGTTCCAGGAGTACAATTAGGAGTATGGAGGCCACATTGGGAGCCTCACGCAGCATATTACAGAAATGGAAATAAAAACTGCTGCTTCCTTTACTTTTGAGCAACTCTTTTATCTGTGGGTCCTCAGCTCCTTCAGTTTTTGCCCCCTTAGCTGGGTCGGCTCTTCTCTACCTGTCTCATCTTCCACTGACTCATCTCCAGTCTTCATCACTCGCCCACATCTCCCTCCCAATCTGCTGTCTTGGTCAAGAGCTGAATGTCCCTCCAGAGGTCCGCCGTTAGCATCTCTAAAACTGCTCTCATCATCTGCGGCACCAAACCTGCTCCTCTTTCTATGTTTCCCACTCCTGAGTAAAGCATCATTTGAAGACAGTGTTGTGCAGCTTTAAAAAATGATTACAAACAGTCCTTCTGCTTGCCTCAAAATCTGTCCCTGGATCAGGTGCCGGGCAGTAGAGCTGTGTGTCCAGATCAAATTGTTCCGGTCCCGGAGGAGGAAGGCTTACACTCCCAGCCTGCTTTGAGGGCTGTTATAAGAAACAGCCCCATGAAACTGTTAGCTGGCTTTGTGCAGCATTTTCTTGAAGATATTCATTGCATTCCACAGCAGCCTTCTAATGTGGACCCAAGGGAGAGGTTTCCCTCAGGTTTAGCTGAATAGAATTAGCCATCTCTGTACTGAGCAATCAACCTACTCTTATCCCATGAATCCTGTGTCATATTACTGCTCCCAGCAGACAGTTCAGAGCTAACCTCTAGCAGGACAGGAGAAGGTACAATATGTGTTGTGTGCTAACTCCACTCTTGGCTTTGTTATGTAATCTACTTATTTTAATTTATATGATCTTGTATTATAACATGTATTTATTTAAGCCCCCTTTGAGATTCGATATGAAATGGGAAAGATTATACCCTTGTTGGTGGCTCAGATGGTAAAGAATCTGCCTGCAATGCAGGTGACCTGGGTTTGATCCCTAGGTCAGGAAGATCCTCTGGAGAAGGGAATGGCTACCTACTCCAGTATTCTTGCCTGGAGAATTACATGGATAGAGGATCCTGGCGGGCTACAGCCCATGGGGTTGCAAAGAGTCGGACACTACTGAGTAACTAACAATTTCCTCATATTTTTATAAATGAACATGCATATACAGTGTCTTTAGAGACGTCTTTATCAAGTAGAAAGATGCAGCAGATGGAGATGCAGCGGAGGACATAATTTGGTGGTTTCTACTCAAACGATACACTAAGTAGTAACAAAATCAAAATAGCAACACTCTTGGTAACCTGTTATAAAATAGTGCAGCATTATGAGGAGAGATGTAAATCTTGAACTTCAGCTAGAAGGAATGTCAGTTACAGGTAGCAACTAAAATTCAGATCCCCTTTATGTGGCTTACAACACACATGCTCACTCTAATTGTGTAACATATAACAGAAATATTGGGGACCGTTTTCTGATAATGGGAGGTCCCTGGCAACCAAATGAGTGATCACAAGGGACATGAACCATATGGACTTTCTTCCAGACACTGGGCAGTGTGGCAAAGTGCTCTGAGACCTGTCTTCCTCTGGCTTCTCTAATGGGCCATTAGAGAAAGGGACTCTTTGCTGGTTAACAGAGATGAAAGTTTCTGTCATTTTCCTGCAAGCGAACAGGTCTTTAATATTTCCTGAAACCACAGGTCTGTTTCGTGTCTTGTAACCGAAACAACTATAATCTTTAACACCAGAGAGCAGCAGGCCCCAATAGTACAGTGGCAGTCAAAGGAGCAGAAACACCTGCAGGAAAATTAGGGCATTTTTTTGCAAGGCATGTCTGAGATCTGTAAATGCTAGCTGACCACTGGCAGATTTTTTTTTTGGTCAGATGTTTTCAATGACTCCCCTGTACCTGAGTGAGGTATTCGGTGGACATATTTCACACAAATTCCCAGGAGACTTAAATAGCATTCTCTGCATCCATTTGTCAGCGTTGTTTATCGTGTTCACAGCTTCTGTTTCTGATTCCGAATCTTAGTCCTCTTAACTGGGTAAGCTTTCTCTTTCCTTGACACTAATGAACTTATTTTTATTAGAGTCTGCACTTCCCCAATCGTTGCTCTGGATTTGGGGTTTTATGGGCAGATCAAGCACAGATCATCGACTTAAAAGTGGGAGAGAAGATTAACCTTACCTTTGGGAAACTGTGTAAAGACTAAGTCACAGATATTCTACCCAGAATCATAATCAAAGGCTTTTCATAAGTTGAGTTAGGAGATGGACAAATTTGAGAAACATCAGTCTGGGCTGTTTTTGGTAGTTCCGTGGAATTTGGTTTAAATTTTGAAGCACATTTCAACATGTAGTTGCCTGATTTTTAAAAAGCATAGCTCTAAGTCTTTAGGAAAAAAGGGAAAATGTTTATATTCTTACCACTCAGAGAGAAACACTGATAACATTTGGTATATTTCTTTTCAGGTTCTTTCCTGTACTTTTCTGTACATGTAAACACATACATGTATATAGATTTTATATAAGAAAGGATTCATGCTATACATAAAATGTTTATAATTTGCTTTATTCTTAATATGTTTTAGATACTTTCCATGTCAATATGTACATAGGTCACTATCATTGATAATAATGACTCTTGGAACTTCTCCGGTGGTCCAGTTAGTTGAGACTGTGCTTCCCCTTCAGGGGGCACAGGTTCAATGCCTGGTCAGGAAACTAAGATCCCACATGCTGTGCAGTGTAGCCAAAATAATAAGAATAACTGTTGAATACTCCACTATATATATATATCACAATTTATTAAATTCTTTATTTTTTGACATTTAGGTTGTGTATCAGTCCCCTATGGTCATAATAATGCTATGTAACAAACAACCACAAAATCTTAGTGCCCTGAAGAAATTAAGCATTACTGCTTGCTCTTGAGTTTGCAGACTGGCTGGGGTGGTACTGGTACATAATGGGGTGTATGGAGAGGCTCTGATCCACGAGTTTGTCATCCATCTCCTGGGATCCTCTCATACTAATGTCGGCCAGCGTATGTTTTTATTGTAGTGATGATAAATGTGCAAGAGTGCAAGTCCAATTGCACAAATGCTTATCAAGCCTTGGGTTCCATACTGATCATGAATATTTCATTCCCCAAAGAAAATCACCGGCTCAGCCTTTATTCATGGAGCAGGAAGTATACTGGGTCCACAGAGAGGGGCATAGGAAGAGTAGGTATTTCCACATGTGAATGTAATCAAGCACATTGTCTTCATTTTTCATTATTGGAAGCATTACTGTGAGCATTCCTATGCTTCCAGTTTGTACATACAATTGATTTTTTTTAGGATACAGTCATAGAAGTGAAAATTGGTCAGGTGTCCAAATGTATATAAAGTTTTGACATTTATGTGTGTGACCAGACTGCCTCTGTTAGACTTGTTTAAAAACAAAACCATTGTCCAGGAATGATTATTTTTTACCCATGTTTGTGAGATTTTTGGGAGGAGAGGAGAGGAGATAGGAGGATATCCACTAAACCAAAAAGCAACAGCAAAATACCTGTACTTGATTGAGAGGAACAAAAAGGTTCAATAAGGATGGATTTTGGCTTTAAATACAACCTTTAGACATCGTGAAATAAGAAGCCCCAGTTAGACCCAAGATATCTGCTAATTTTGGAATACCATATTGTTAAACGTGTATGGAAAGTACTGAGAGATATCTTTAATTTCTAAGTATATTTATCAAATTTGAGTCATTCTATCATGTATATGTGTGTGTGTATATATATATATATATAAGCTTGAGAACTCATGGGAAAATGAAACTTTTAAAAACAGACATTCTTGGTGTTTCCAGCCATTCCTTCAAAATGCATCCTTTTAGCTTTTTCCACCAGAAAAGTGGCCCAGAACCATGGGTGCCCTTCCTAAAGTCCAGCATCAACATAGAGTAAAAAAGAATGATTCCTGCTCCTTCTGACCATACTCTGATCACTAAAGGTCCTAAGGTAGCAGCCATATCGTTTAGTGATGTGTTTGACTTTAAGTAATAGTAACCAACTTAGAGTAGCATAAACCAAGAGGGATTTGTTTTCTTCTCATAACAAAAAGTCAAGAGGTAGGCAATAACCAAAAACTGTTATTTAGTACTTTAACAATCATATCATCTCTACTGATTCCTTTGGCCTTTCTCCCATGGTCACGGGATGGCCAGCCATCGAACCTGAGTTCAAAGCCTAAAAAGAGATGGAAAAGACAGGCCTGTACCTTTTAACAGGAATGGAAAACTTCCCCATTACTGTTACCTCCAGTCAAGCTCAACTTATATGTCATTGGTCAGAACTGTTGGCATGCCCATCCCTAGCTAGGAGGGAGATTGGGAAAGTGAATATTTCTGATGAAGACATAAAAGAAGAAAGGGGGTTGAGAATGGGTATTGGATTGCTAATAAAAAGTGTCTTATACAGCAAGGAATACAAAATATTAAAGAACTGTAAAAACACCATCCAGGGATAGAAAGAGAGCCAAGGGAGACAGTGTGCAAGCCAAACTGTGCTGACCGCAGTGCTGAGTCCTTCAGCCTGGTTCCAAAGTATCTTGAATACCTTCTTCTTTAACTTCCCCCCAAACTTTGTATGTTTGAATATATGTAAATGTGTATGTCTGTAGTGTGTTAGTTGCTCAGTCCTGTCTGACTCTTTGCAACCCACCAGGCTCCTCTATCCTTGGAATTCTCCAGGCAGTACTGGCATAGCTTGCCATTCCCTTCTCTGGGGGATCTTCCTAACCCAGGGATTGAACCCAGGTCTCCTGCATTGCAGGCAGATTCTTTACCAACTGAACCACCAGTAAATGTATGGTTTATATATTTTTTGATATACTAGTATCATAATGGATAAAACATTAATTATTAATTACTGATATTTAGCTTTTTTTTAAAGAATTTTCTCTCGTTTTCAAGACTTTCTATACTTTAATTTTAGTAGTTTAGCTTTATTTTTGGGGCCATGCCACATGGCATGTGGGATCTTAGTTCCCCAACCAGGGACTGAACTCATGCCCCTTGCCCTGGTAGTGCAGAGTCTTAACCACTGGGCCACCAGGGAAGTCCTGGATATGTGACTTTTGACTGGACGTTTTATGTAAGTGAGAGTCATGTTCTTAAACTTGGCAAAGTGGAGTGAGAGGCAGTGCCTGTGTCATGAGAAGAACATTCAACTGGTTGACAATTTGCTTAGGAAAGTAACATGAATGTGAACTTTCACAGCCTCAGTTTCTACTTCTGGGCAGTGGAGGCTGCAGCCACTGCCCGCCTCATAGAGTTGTAAGCAAAACTGGACAAATGAGGAAGTTCACTGAAAACAATGACAGGTCCTTCCATTGTGTGTTAGTGTCTCTTTTCCATTGGGCCCATCAAACAGCTTTTCTCTGAGCCTAGACTTTCTCACGACTTGAAACTGTGATGGAGACAAGACTATTCCCCAAAGGAAACTTTTGAAATATTTTCCTATGAAATTGCTAAAGCTCTGACCACCCTGGAAATTCTGCTGACCTCACTGGTTCCACTTGCACTGTTGAATGATAAAGAGCAGCCACAGGTGAACAATCTGCTTTTCTAAACCAGCTCTCAGAAAGGCCCCACGTGCTACTGTTTCCATCAGTTCAGTTCAGTTCAGTCGCTCAGTCGTGTCCAACTCTTTGCGACCCCGTGAATCGCAGCACGCCAGGCCTCCCTGTCCATCACCAACTCCCGGAGTTCACTCAAACTCATGTCCAATCGAGTCAGTGATGCCATCCAGCCATCTCATCCTCTGTCGTCCCCTTCTCCTCCTGCCCCCAATCCCTCCCAGCATCAGAGTCTATTCCAATGAGTCAACTCTTCGCATGAGGTGGCCAAAGTATTGGAGTTTCAGCTTTAGCATCAGTCCTTCCGATGAACACCCACGACCCATCTCCTTTAGAATGGACTTGTTGAATCTCCTTGCAGTCCAAGGGACTCTCAAGAGTCTTCTCCAACACCACAGTTCAAAGCATCAATTCTTCGGCACTCAGCCTTCTTCACAGTCCAACTCTCACATCCATACATGACCACAGGAAAAACCATAGCCTTGACTAGACCTTTGTTGGCAAAGTAATGTCTCTGCTTTTCAATATGCTATCTAGGTTGGTCATAACTTTCCTTCCAAGGAGTAAGCATCTTTTAATTTCATGGCTGCAATCACCATCTGCAGTGATTTTGGAGCCCAAAAAAATACAGCAAAAGAATAAACTGGCTGTGAGTCTCTTCCTAAAATGTTTTTCTGATGAAATAGGTACTATTATTATTCCACATTTGAATTTGAAGAAACCAAGGCTCAGAAATATTATGTGTTTTGCCCAAGATCTGACTTTTTTTTTTTTGTATTCATAGATAAGCTTTATTCCAATGTTTACATAAAAATGAGTTGATGTCGAACAGGAAGAGGTTTTTACAAAGGGTTAAAATTTATCAAACAACAGAACTTGGTCCTTCCCTTTAGTTTGAATTCAGTTGGCTGACGCATTGTTGTTAGTATCTGCCCTCACTAATCATTTTCATCACACACAATATCTAAAAGTCTTCGGGTGGCACTTCCTATTTCCCTGGAAGTCTCTTAAACTGCTTTCAGTTACAAGAGAAGGGCAAGGATTTTATCGGCTCATACTCTACTCCACTGGAGGCAAAGATACATCCCTCAATTCTCTTGTTTAAATTGTGGTTGTTGGCAAAGTGTCCAAATGAAGAATTTAATGCTAACACACAAAAACATAGTATAATCTATGTATAACATAAGATCTGACTTTTAAATCACATTTGCCTTATCCAAAGGCAGAGCTCTTGGCCTCCACTCCTACCAGCAGTCAAAGGTAGCATCATCATCAAAATTCTCATTTTGCTCTTCCTTCTCCTGCTCATCCTTTAAGCACACCTTTCATCTTATGTAACCTCCTCTTCTCAACTCTGAAGTTGGTTGAACTGTGTTTATTAGCTCCAGCTTACAGATGAGGAAACTGAGGGGTAGAGATGTGAGGTGACCTATTATGCTACAAGGGATTCATGATTGACCTTATGATGGAGTAGGATCTGGAGTCAAGATTATCCTTCTCAGACAGCTGGAAGCATTCTGATTTAAAAGAAGTCATGGTATAGAGAACAGACTGTGGATGCCAAGGGGGAAGGGTTTAGGGGAGGGATGGAGTGGCAGGTTGGGGTTAGAAGATATAAGCTATATAGAATGGATTGTTTATCCAATATATCTAGGATATATGTAAATCCAATATATATAGAATACATCCATTATATATACATTGTTTATCCACTATATATAGAATGTATAAACAAAGTCCTATGTATAGCACAAAGAACTGTACTCAGTATTCTGTGATGGTCTTCCCTGGTGGTCCAGTGGTTAAGAATCCACCTGCCAATGCAAGAGACACCAGTTCAATCCCTGGTCGGGGAAGATCCCACAGGCCACGGAGAAACTAAACCCATGTGTCAGAACTACCGAGCCCATGTGCTACAGCTACTGAAGCTGCATGCCTAGAGCCCATGCTCCATGACAAGAGAAGCCACTATAATGAGAAACCCACATACCACAACTAGAGAACTGCCCCTGCTCTTCGCAACTAGAGAAATCCCGCGCGCAGCAACAAAGACCCCCACAGCCGGAAAATAAAAATCAATCAATCTGTAAAAAATATATCCTATAGTAATAACGGAAAAGGAATTTTTAAACAGAATGTGTATATATATATATATATATATATATATACTTATATATGTGTGTGTTAACTGAATCACTTTATTATACAGCAGAAATTAACACAAAATAGTAAATCAGCTATACTTCAGCTTTTGAAATATTGAAAAAAAATAAAAGAAGTCATGGGTTTCTGACCAAAGGTTTGGTCCTGGTGGATAAAATGTGCGTCTGGTTGAATTCACTTAAGATTTCCCATCTTCTCAGAAACAGAAGACTGGCCAGCGTCCCCTGCTTTCCTTCTGACTCTTGCTGACCTGCTTGGTGATGGTCAACAGATGTTTGAATCAGGCTGTGCCTTTGCATATGCCGTTTCTCCACTGCTTTCCACAGTGCCCCTAGAAGCTAGTGTTTCCAGACTTGGAAGAACAAGGACATGGCTAGGGAAAGGTGTTTAATGAGTAACCACCACTGCCCTCCTGCCATCCTCATTAATATTAATGGCTATTTCTAAGCCTCATTGGCTCAACACACACACACACACACACATATATATATATATATATATATATATATACATGTTTTTTTTTTTTCCTGCCATTATTCAGCTGACCTGATTCTCATCACCACAGTTTGGAGCCCTAGAAGAGGAACTGGAAGACACAGGTTCTACGCCAAGGTCTGCCATCTCACTCTCCCTCTCTGGACCTCAGATCCTTAGCCCTCAGCTGACAAGGTTGAACTGGAAACCCTCTAAGGAGTTTTTCTCTGTGATTCATTTTCCTCCCTGGGCAGAGTTACAGTTCACCATCATTGACTATTTTTGGCTCAAAATTATTGTGGTCAATGGTAGGAGAGGAACTTACTGCAAATTCATCTTTAAAATGTTTTGAGGTCATTAACAGAAAATTGAGCTCACCATTGACTCTGGAGCATTTGATGGTACCAAACTAGCCAGGCAGAGGAGTCCTGAATAAAGTGGAATTTGTATTCAAAACTGGAGATCCCAGATTCCTCCTCCCACCTTCTGTGAAGGGGCAACCACAGCCCAAATCCGAGGTCACCCCACTTTTAAGAACAAAATGGAGCATAAAACTATGTTTTCTACACTGTTTTATGATTCCTTTCATAGAATGGCAGATCTTTATTACTGTATATTTTAGTGTTATTCCTATAAAATTAGTGACCATGTGTATCAGCAATGTATATTATTTTCTTTGTGGTTGAGCTCAGTTACACTACATTTCAGTGACAACTTCTTTTTTTCAGCCTGTGGAAATAATTACATCGTCAAATACCACTTCATGATTAAAAACTTTTCTAACCAGGAATAGCTTCCCTTTCACAGTAATTGCTTGTGGCAAATATCCTTTTTTTAGAAAATAAACGCTGAGCAAATTGAAGTCAGATCATTTTTTCCTCTCCTGCTAAAATAATTGCATGAGTGAGAGGTGATTCCAATTTGGGGGATGTTAATAGTCTTATATATTGCATGGTATTTAGTCTCCAACACCCTTCCCGCCCGCCCCTCCATCTCAAAATATTTCTCTTTCTTAGCATCAAAGCTGAAGTGGATACATCTTCCTTTAAAATCAGCTCTCTTTAATTCTCCCTTCCTGGTTGATATTAAGCCCTCACTTTTACACATATTTCTTTAGCCACTGTAGTTTCTCCCTCTTAACTATTTTGGAGTCCCAAATCCAGTGCCAGTTATGTGACCTTGGGAAAGTTAAACTCTCAGGCTCAGTTTTTTAAAATGGGAATAAATATGTAATAAAAAATTTTACTCCACAGGGTTGCTCTGGGAATTATATAAGAAATTTACATCTTAGGAGAGTGGCTGGTACACAACTAGCTCAGTCAGTATTCATTCTCCCACTTACTGTTTTCCATTTTGGTTTATGGCATTATAGATGTTGCTCACATCTCACCATAAGCATTGGAACCAGTACCTCCCTGATGGAAAGCTTCTTTTCTCTAGTTTTTATTTTTTCCTATTCTTTCCTTCATTTTTATAAACATTTTAGAAAGAGTTTTTAAAAGCCTCTTTCAGATTGGCCTTTTATCTGCTATTCCTGGGTGTGAATTCTCATGTTTGTTCTGAGTGCTGATGCTGGCTCATGGTTGGGCCAAAACCAAAGCATGGTTTCTCCCATGCTTTGCAATTTTGGACTGTGAGCTAGTTCAGCAGGAAGACTTCTCCTTGAACAACTCATTTGCTCTGGGTTCAAGAGGAGTACATATGAGAAGATTCTGAATTGACCTTTTAGGGTGCTATAGATTTCTCCATGGGCCATGTTTTATGTTAATTTCTGTTCTAAGACAGTTAATTTATGTTCTGTTTCTAAGACAGCACCAGTTGAGTAGTTCCCCACCAGTTCCCCACCATAAAACTTCCAGTTTTATGCTGAGAAAACCCCTCAAGTTCAGCTTCTTTTCCACCTAGGAAGGGGTTTTCTGTAGTCTCAATTGTGGACAGTTTTTAAATTGTATCCATATCTCACCCCTGCAGGGTTTTGGTGGGGTCTTGTATCACTGCAAAACTTTCAGATTTATGCCAGCATAGTATCTGGACTTTGTGTTTCCTTTTCATTTCTGATTCCTCAAGATTTCCCTTTCTTATTCTGAATGTGCTGGGCGGATTTTGTGTATACTTGTATTTTATCCAATTTAACTGTGTGAGCAGGAGGATCAGCTTTTTGTATCAGTTTGTCGTTGTTCAGTTGCTCAGTCGTGTCTGACTCTTTGCGACCCCATGGACTGCAGCCCGCCAGGCTTCCCTGTCCTTCACCATCTCCCAGAGCTTGCTCACACTCATGTCCATTGAGTCAGTATCATTGTCTCAGTTAAGCTCCCTGTAATCAGGTGAGAAGTTCTGTGCCTCTCTTTCGGCACTGAAATGAGTGACTTTGGGTAACATTTACTGACTGGTTTTCAGAATCCCTGTGGAAACTGCTTTTTTTAATTTGGAGGATAATTGCTTTACAAGGTTGTATTAGTTTCTGCTGCACAACAATGTGAACTAACTGTAAGTATACACATGACCCCTGCCTCTCAAGCCTCCCTTCCACCCTGCCACCCCACCCCTCTGGGTGATCACAGAGCACCAAGCTGAGCTGCTTGTGCTGTACAGCACTTCCCCACGAGCTGTCAGTTTTACACATGGCAGTGCACATACATCATCCCCAACCTCCCAGTTCGTCCCACCCTCCCTTACCCCCGCTAAGTCCAGAAGTCCATTCAGAAACTGCTTTCTTGAAGATAAGAAGTAACCTCTTCATTGCTAGACCCAGTTGTCTTTTCTGAGTCTCAGTATACATCAGTTTTTTAGTATTTCTGCTATAAGTAACTATTTATAGTTATTGCAAGAAATTGTCAACCAGAATATGAGGTCACAAGTAATATCGTGAAGAACAATTCTTGTTTCATTTATGTTTGCAATCCTCCTGAAGCCAAGCCCAGAATCTTGTACATAGATATTTGTCTAGTTCCAAGGGGGTAAAATCATTGATAATTATATTAAGATCGTGTTAAATGTACACAATCCAAGAACACAGTATGACTATATTTGTTCAAGTGTTCTTTTGGAGACTTCAGAAATATTTTAAATATTTTTATGAGTAACTTTTATACTTCTTAATTTATGTGTATTTTATCTTTTTATTACTTTTGTAAATGGGAGCTTTTCTTCCATTATATCTTCGACCTACTTATTACTTATAAAAGTGAAAGTTATTGCATTCTGTATAATTTTTCTAATTATATTATTGTCTTCCTAATTTTTAATTATTTCAGTACTTTAAATTTTTTTTCCTTTGAGTGTTCAAAGTATGTAATCGTGTCACCTGCAAGTAATGATAGTTTTGCCCCCTCCTCAGTTATCATGAGACGCGCTGGGCTGGAGGAAGCACAAGCTGGAATCAAGATTGCCGGGAGAAATGTCAATAACCTCAGATATGCAGATGACACCACCCTTATGGCAGAAAGTGAAGAGGAACTAAAGAGCCTCTTGATGAAAGCGAAAGAGGAGAGTGAAAAAGTTGGCTTAAAGCTCAACATACAGAAAACTAAGATCATGGCATCTGGTCCCATCACTTCATGGCAAATAGATGGGGAAACTGGAAACAGTGGCTGACTTTATTTTTGGGGGCCCCAAAATCACTGCAGATGGTGACTGCAGCCATGAAATTAAAAGACGCTTACTCCTTGGAAGGAAAGTTATGACCAACCTAGGCAGCATATTCAAAAGCAGAGACATTACTTTGCTAACAAAGGTCCGTCTAGTCAAGGCTATGGTTTTTCCAGTCGTCATGTGTGGATGTGAGAGTCGGACTGTGAAGAAAGCTGAGCACTGAAGAATTGATGCTTTTGAACTGTGGTGTTGGAGAAGACTCTTGAGAGTCCCTTGGACTGCAAGGAGATCCAACCAGTCCATCCTAAAGGAGATCAGTCCTGGGTGTTCATTGGAAGGACTGATGTTAAAGCTGAAACTCCAATAATTTGGCCACCTGATGCAAAGAGCTGACTCATTTGAAAAGACCCTGATGCTGGGAATGATTGAGGGAAAGAGAAGGGGATGACAGAGGATAAGATGGTTGGATGGCATCACCAACTCGATGGATATGGGTTTGGGTGAACTCGGGGAGTTGGTGACGGACACGGAGGCCTAGTGTGCTGCAGTTCATGGGGTCGCAAAGAGTCAGACACGACTGAGCGACTGACCTGAACTGAACTGAATCAGTATTTTAGCCCTAATATTTTTTTTGTGGTTTAATTATATAGGCTACTACTTCTCGTACAAAGTTAAGTAAGAGTCAAATCCTTGTATCTTTGTCTTGTTCTTGACTTTGCTGAAGACACTTCTTATATTTCTCTCTTTAGCGTGATGCAGGCTCTTGGGGCAGGGATAGGTTTATTGTTATCAAGTTAAGGGAACATTCTTATATCACTGAATATTTTAATCAAGAATAGATGTTGAATTATGCTTTTCTTCTTAAACTTATTAATACGATGAATTATATCAACATGTCTCCTAATATTAAAGTCTCTGTTCCTGGCATAAACTCAAGCTGATTAGGATGCATTGTTCTTTTAATGTCCTGGATTCTATTTGTGTTACGACTTTTTAAAATTTGTTAAGTGGAGCACAGGTTGCTGGGTGGTGAGCACCGTTCAACAACAGACCACAAGAGATATTGAAATAAAGTTAATTTCTCATAGTTCCTGGAGGAAAAACACACCTTAAGAGGCCACATCGGATTGTCAATGCAGAGTGAGATAGTGAGACAGGACCTGGGACACATGCGTTTGTTAGGGTCTGTGGGCAGAGTGCTTTAGGGTTCCCAAGTTAGGACCTGATTGGTTGATTCAAACCAGAGGATTTTGGTAAAGCCCACAAGGGTGTTATATAAGGGCCTCACAAGGCGTACAAGTCCTGGGAGATTGTTGATCAGAAGGACGGTTGGGAAAGCCATATCAGGAACTCGTGTTTGTGTGTGACAGAAGCTGCTGTCTAGGGTATGTGCTTCTATGAGGAGGCTAGTGTCCGCTGAAGGTCTATGAAAGCTTCTTGGCAGAACAAAATAGATGCTGAAGCAGTAATACCACAGAGTCGCTTAGCCAACCTCTCAATACTTTGTTAACATTTTGTTTAGGATTTGTGCATCAGTATTCATAAATTATCTGCGGCTTTATCTTTGAAATCTTTGTTGCATTTTATTGCTCATGGCAAAAAAAATTCAGAAGTTTTCATTCTATTTCTGTGTTCTAGAATAGTTTAAATTACATTGGGACTTTCTGTTCTTTAAAATTTGATGGTGGAAATCCTATACGAAACCAGCTGGATCTGGTTCTTTTTAGATGAGGATCTTTGTCAACTTTCCCCATTTTTTCCCCCATGGAAACTGGGTCTGTTTAGGTTCTCTCTTTTTCTGGAGTCAGCCTAGGTAAATTATATCTTCTTCAAACATTGTTCATTCGTCTAGGTTTTCAAAAGTATTTATTTTGAGTTTAGCAAAGTAGTCTTTTATGGTTCTTTTAGTTTGCTTAGATTTTGAAGTCATTTCCTTACAACATTTCTTACTTATGTATTTACTGTTTTCTCCTATTTCCTGATTAGCTCACAGATAAACTGTCTTTCTCCCAAAAAAGCTTTTAGTTCTATTTATTCTACTACTATTTTCTGACTCACTAATATCTGCTTTTATTTTTATTGTCTTTCTTCTGCTTCTCTGCAGTTTTTTTTTCCCTTTTCTAACTTAGAATACCCAAAGTTGTTGTGGTCTTAGACGCATAGTGAAGTGTATCCAGCGTGCCTCACAGGTCCTTCTGCCATCGTGTCCCCAGTCATTTTTTGGTTGGCTGTATTTCATCTAGAAATTTTCACAGAAGACTCATGGAATCATTGTTCGCTGAGTTCTTGCATATTAAAAATTATTGTCCTGTGAAGAGGTGATCAAGCAGTTTGCAGTCAAAAACATAGTGACAGAAGATATTTATGGAAGGGGAATTATAGAAGAGAGGTATTATAGAGGTGGGCCAAACAGACTGTTGCGGTTAGTTTTGTTTGTTTGGCTGCGCTGGGCCTTTGCTGCTGCACACAGGTTTTCTCTAGTTGCGGCAAGCGGGGGCTACGCTTTGTCGTGGTGTGTGGGTTTCCCTTTCCTGTGGCTGCTCTTGTTGCCGAGCACAGGCTCTAGGTGTGTGGGTTCAGTGGTGTGGCACACGGGCTTTGTTGCTCTGCGGCATGTGGAATCCTCCCCAACCAGGGATTGAATCCGTGTCTTCTGCATTAGCAGGAGGATTCTTAATCACTGGACCATTAGGGAAGTCCTTGCAGTTAGTTTTTAAAAGTATATTATTTTTCTGTTGATTTCTGCCATACATTACCATGCAATTATCCGTCAGTTAAAAAAATAAACACTTTAAAATTTTTTTTAAAGTATATCATTTTTCTGGATCTTGGTGATGTGTGTAGAATTTATCAGCTTAAAAGTTTGCATTTATTACCCTTTCTTTGTTCATTCTAAAAGATACGTTTGTGACTCATTTTGTATTTTAGATGTATTGTGTATCTTTAAAAGGGGCCCTCAAATTGTATAAGCTTCAAGCCCACAGCACTGAATCTACTTCTGGCTGCTGCCCACCTCACCTATCTGGGAACCCTCTTGCAGATGATGGCCCTGTCGTAATCCCTAGGATATGTCCATCACCCTCTAGAAGTACATTATTTTTAGAGCTCAGTGGGTGTTGCTGCCCCCTATACTCTTCCTCCTCCTCTTTACACTTCCTCCTCTGGTGCTCCAGAGAAAATTTGTTTGCCTTTTGTATCCCTTTGCAACCCTGATGTATGTTTCTTGGTTTTGCCAGAAATGGAAGATGGTATGTTTTTTCCTTTTATCCTGATTGTTGAAACATTTCCACAAGCAGGAGGGGGAGAATGCTGACCTAGGCAACTATATTCACACCAGAAGTCCATTTCTGTCATTTTAAACATTTCTTTCTGTTTTAAGAATAAAATACATATACATTATAGGAAATTCAGATCCTGAGAAGGATAAAAAAGAAAATTAAAACCACCATCACTGTTAAAATCCTTGTGTGTTTCTTTCTAATCCTTTTCCCATGCTTACATATTCTGTTTCCCTTAAAAAGCTGGAATCACTGTAAACCTGAAGTGTTGTATCTTTTTTTTTTTTCACATAAACATTTTCTCAAAACACTGAAAGAAAAAAAAAAGAGCTGTAAAAGCTGCATAAAATATATTATCGTTTCCACATTGTAAGCATTAGGTGATTCCATATTTTTTTATCACTAATAAATTTTACTGTACAGGTTGGAAAACTATGTTTTATGGGCCAAATCTAGCCTGTGCAACCTGTTTTTATAAATAAAGTTTTACTGGAACACAGCCACGCCCATTCTACTATGTACTGTCTATGACTGATTTCTCCCTACAGAGGTAGCGTTGAGTAGCCACAGAGACTGATTGCCCTCTGAAGCCTAAAATATATGCTATCTGACCCTTTAGAGAAAGTTTCCAATCCTGTTGTACTGCAGTGAACATCTATCTATGTTCATTTTTTTTTTATTTTGTTTTTAAACTTTACAATATTGTATTAGTTTTGCCAAATGTCCATGTATATACATGGAGCTTCCCAGGTACCACCAGTGATAAAGAACCTGCCTGCCGATGCAGGAGACGTAAGAGACGCAGATTGGATCCCTGGGTCGGGAAGGTCCCCTGGAGGAAGAAATGGCAACCCACTCCAGTATTCTCGCCTGGAGAATCCCATGGACAGAGGAGCCTGGTGTGCTACAGTCCATGGGGTCGCAAAGAGTTGGACATGACTGAAGCGACTTAGCACACACATCATGTTTATACATATTTATTTTATCAGCATGAATTCCTAGGAAAAGAGCTATTTTGATCAAAGCTTATGAACATTTTTATGACTTCTGACAAATTGTCCACCAGAAAAGTTACAGTTTTCTGTAAGATCCATGCTTACATTACTAGAAGATGAAAGTTTGCCCGTATCCCCGCACCCTTGACACCATCGGGCATAATCATATTTTGTAACAGATTCTGTAAATTGATGAATGGTGTCTAATTTTTGTTTGTCTACCTTTGGTCACTAGTGAGGTGGAACACTTCTCCTTAACTGTCACTACCGTTTCATTTCGGAACTGCCTGTTCATCCCCTCTGCACATCTTCCTGTTGGAGTGTTTGTTTTCTCGTCATGATCTGTTAGACACGTTTAAAAGTTAGCACTATTATACACTTGGTGCTTTGAATGTTGGCAGCTTTTTCTCAGAATAATGTGCTGTCAGCATCCACAGCAAGAATGGATGGTATACTATGAGTCTGGAGTCATATGACAATTCTTTCCACCTTAGGTCTTGCTTTGAAGGGAAGTATACGTGTGTGGGAAAGCTAAGGACTTAGCTTCTCCCTCAGCCTAAGAGAAAGAAAGCTTCCACAAGAGAAACCTAGCAATTAAGGAAAACCTAAGCCCCCTTTTCCTTTCTTTTTTTCAAATCCGGAATTAACCCAGGGTCTTCAAAACAGAAAAGCCTCCCTCCCATTGTTTTTGTATAAACCCCTAAATCAATTCCATACTTGTGGAAGCTGGTAGCAGGAACGCATGTGTGTGTGGCAGGCATTATTGCTGAAGTATGCCACATTTAAGCCCTTTGCCCTCCATGAAATATCTTTTTTTTATGTTTTTCAGAAATCGTGTAATGAACTGTTGAAAAAGGGTTAATTGCTATAATGCAGAAAGTAGCCCCTCGAAAAGTCACACCAGCCATCATACTTTCCAAATAAAATTGTGTGAATTCAGGTGGGTGTCTTGGCTGGGAGAAGGCAGCAAGAAGATATTTCTGAACCATATGGTTGTCCCTAGTGCCTTAAAATAAACAAACCCCTTGGGTTACTCAGAGTAGAATGGTTTGGGAATGCATTCTTAAGGTGGCGTAATAGCATGCATGCGTTTGCCCTATCTGTGCTCTGGAGTAATGAGGTGATAGCCAGTTTTTTGAGATAGCTGGTGAGTCTCACATTTAACTGTGACTGCCTGTGGCCTTTTCTGCAGTTTGGCTGACAAATCAGCACTCCATCCCTGTACCTCTTGCTCTTATATTTCTTTGATTTTTTAAAAATAATATTTTGTAATTTCCCCTGAGTTAGGACAGGAGCCATCTCAAACTTACTAATCACCTGTACTTGTATAGCTCCCCACAGGTTCAGAAAGCTTCCTTCCTGTGATCTTATCACCTGTGAGGAAAATGTAGCTGACTGTTCTCCCTATTTCATATGGAGTAAACTGAGTTTCCAAAAAACCTTAATGGGTTCTTGTGTCTGAGTCCTCCAGCTAGTGTGCGTCAGCATTCCAGTGTATGAACCTGGACTTTATTTCTAGTCCGAGAATTCCATACATTTCAGCATGGACAGAAAGCACAATTGGATTGCCCTGAAAGTGCCCCCATGAACTCTCTTTGTCCTGATTTAACAGCTTCTTTCAACCAGAGGGGAAATATTTATCCCACTCACGATATCCTGTGTAGTGTCCTCTCTGCCAGGTATTTCACAGACAATATGTTCAATCAGTCATAGCTACCTTGTGAAGGAAGGGCTCTTGCATGGGGAGAGGGAGTCTCAGAGTGGTTAGTGGTTACCTCGCCCAAGAGCACCTCAGAGGTTGCACTGGATTTAAATCAGCCCTACATGGGGCTGATTTAAATCCAGTGCTGGCCTGTGTAAGGCTCAGGTCATGTGTGCTGGCAAGGGCACGATTCTATCTAGCAGCCTTGACCTGCCCTTCTTAGTTCACAGCATTGCTCTCAGGTAGCGTCTCTAACGGAACACCCAGATATAATCCAACTTTAATTTGACTCAGGACTGTGAAGGTCAGTTTTTGAAGGAAAGTATACATTCCCGGCAACTCCCAAAGGGCCTTTGCCCTGGCCCCCAGTTGACACACTGACCAACACCCCGTGCCCAGTGAGAGTTTGCACACTCAACGAGGACCAGCAGTGGGACAACCAGGGTACCGGGCATGGCACCTGGCTATGTGGAGTGGTGGGAGGGCATGTGTCTGTTAGTCAGGGCCTGACAAAATGTGCTCCACTGGAGAAGGGAATGGCAAACCACTTCAGTACTCTTTCCTAGAACTCCATGAACAGTGTGAAAAGGCAAAAAGATATGACACTTAAAGAAGAGGCCCCCTTGGTCAGTTCAGTTCAGTTCAGTTCAGTTGTTCAGTCATCTCCGACTCTTTGCGACCCCATGAATCGCAGCACGCCAGGCCTCCCTGTCCATCACCAACTCCCGGAGTTCACTCAGACTCACATCCATCGAGTCAGTGATGCCATCTAGCCATCTCATCCTCTGTCGTCCCCTTCTCCTCCTGCCCCCAATCCCTCCCAGCATCAGAGTCTTTTCCAATGAGTCAACTCTTCGCATGAGGTGGCCAAACTACTGGAGTTTCAGCTTCAGCATCATTCCTTCCAAAGAAATCCCAGGGCTGATCTCCTTCAGAATGGACTGGTTGGATCTCCTTGCAGTCCAAGGGACTCTCAAGAGTCTTCTCCAACACCACAGTTCAAAAGCATCAATTCTTCAGTGCTCAGCCTTCTTCACAGTCCAACTCTCACATCCACACATGACCACTGGAAAAACCATAGCCTTGACTAGACGGACCTTTGTTGGCAAGTAATGTCTCTGCTTTTCAATATCCTATCTAGGTTGGTCATAACTTTCCTTCCAAGGAGTAAGTGTCTTTTAATTTCATGGCTGCAGTCACCATCTGCAGTGATTTTGGAGCCCCCAAAAATAAAGTCTGACACTGTTTCCACTGTTTCCCTATCTATTTCCCATGAAGTGATGGGACCAGATGCCATGATCTTCGTTTTCTGAATGTTGAGCTTTAAGCCAACTTTTTCACTCTCCTCTTTCACCTTCATCAAGAGGCTCTTTAGTTCCTCTTCACTTTCTGCCATAAGGGTGGTGTCATCTGCATAGCTGAGGTTATTGATATTTCTCCCGGCAGTCTTGATTCCAGCTTGTGTTTCTTCCAGTCCAGCGTTTCTCATGATGTACTCTGCATAGAAGTTAAATAAGCAGGGTGACCATATACAGCCTTGACGTACTCTTTCCTATTTGGAACCAGTCTGTTGTTCCATGTCCAGTTCTAACTGTTGCTTCCTGACCTGCATACAAATTTCTCAAGAGGCAGATCAGGTGGTCTGGTATTCCCATCTCTTTCAGAATTTTCCACAGTTTATTGTGATCCACACAGTCAAAGGCTTTGGCATAGTCAATAAAGCAGAAATAGATGTTTTTCTGGAACTCTCTTGCTTTTTCCATGATCCAGCGGATGTTGGCAATTTGATCTCTGGTTCCTTGGCCTTTTCTAACCAGCTTGAACATCTGGAAGTTCACAGTTCATGTATTGCTGAAGCCTGGCTTGGAGAATTTTGAGCATTACTTTACTAGCGTGTGAGATGAGTGCAATTGTGTGGTAGTTTGAGCATTCTTTGGCATTGCCTTTCTTTGAGATTGGTACCAATGTGGGAAGGCTTTAAAAATTACCCATGAACCTTTGTAAATGAAAAAATTTAGAGAAAAATATTTTTCACTTTACATCTACTATTTTTATCTGTAAGCTGAACTTGCGGGGAGGAGGATTTTTTTTTTTTTTAATTACAGTAAATTAGATGAACAGTAACATAAAAAGAAAAATTTGGGTTTATATCTGTTCCCATCTTTTCTGCTCTAACTCCATCTTCCAAGCTGGGAACTTGTGCCTAAACAACTCAGAGCCTGAGTCATGGTCACCCCCAGAGCTGTGACAATTCCAAAGGCTGGCACAAAACACAGCTTCCAGATCCAACAAGACACTGATTTTTAATTAAATGTTTTCAAAAACTTTCAAGCAGCCTAAATATGTATTATACAAAGTTTCCTCTTTACTTTCCCATATTCTGACCCCCTTCCCCCATCACACCACATCATGGATCCCCAAAGAAATACTGTCTGGATCCTTGCCCATTAGAGAATTCAATATTTTTCTTTCAAGTTCTGTTTCAGTTCAGGAAGAAGAGTGGCTTTATAAACCATTACCAAATCAAAGCCCCATCAGAGGAGGACAGAAGCCCCCATACATTGGGATGAATTATTTTCGGTTCTTGATTTCATGCCAGTGCTAGTGAAATTTCACAGCTGGTTATTAAAAAATCCTGGGGTCAGGGTTATGTGCTATTTATGTCACAAGAAGCAGGAGAAATAAAATACCCTAAAGATACAAAAATATTTTGTAAATCGACATATTTGGGGCATATGTTTCTCTTTCGGGGCCTAGGAAGCGATTTATGTGCTCTGATGAAGTGCTGGTAGAAAGACCTCTACTGAATTCCCCACTTAATGGTCCACGCACCTTCCAAACTATTGATACAGCTGACCTGGCTAAGGCCCGTGGCGGGTGAAAGGAGGGAGCCTGAGGAAATGGGGACAATTTATTACCTTTCAGAAAGAAATGGTGTGAGTGACCTAAGTCACAGTTTCCTCGAAAGGTAGAAACTGCTAACAATTCAAGTTGACAACTGCCAATGGCAAGCCAGCTTCACTTTTCTCACTATAAATCTGAATTTTGGGGTTACTGGGGGGAATGCTAACATGGAGTATCCCCACCCCTCCACCTACTGATTGGAGCAGTTCAAGCCCTACCTCAGAAGCAAAGATCCAGGCACCTAAATCCCTCTTCTAAACATGAAGATGGCCCACGGACCAGCCCCTCCAGGAACAGATGTCTGCTCCTATAGAGAAATGAATTTTGAAAGTCTTTCTGTGATTGGTGAATGGTTCCCAATATCCAGTCCCCTGAGAATAACACTCTAAAATACTCAAAGTCTAGTTTCTCTTTGTTTGTTAGAAATATGATACAGGAGGAAAAGATATTTTTTTTCTTGCTCAGAGAATCTGATACCCAACAAATCAAAGTGGACATGCCCAAGCTGTTGGGTCAAGATGACTGCAGAGTGTGGAGGTTGAGAAGGATTAAAATGAGGCTCAATGTTATAATCACTGTTATAGAAAAGGATGTGAGTTTAGAAGCCTCCCATGTGGGCTGTAGAAGAGGAAGTCTAAAGGTATATTTCATAGACACAACTCACTGGCCCCAGGGACTCCCCCAGGTGCCCAGTCCATCTTATTTCATCAGGAAAAGAGCATGCATCTTGTTTAAGTCTATGGTAGAGACCCTAGGCAATGGCACCCCACTCCAGTACTCTTGCCTGGAAAATCCCATGGACGGAGGAGGCTGGTAGGCTGCAGTCCATGGGGTCGCTAAGAGTCGGACACGACTGAGCGACTTCCCTTTCACTTTTCACTTTCATGCATTGGAGAAGGAAATGGCAACCCACTCCAGTGTTCTTGCCTGGAGAATCCCAGGGACAGGGGAGCCTGGTGGGCTGCCGTCTATGGGGTCACACAGAGTCGGACACGACTGAAGCGACTTAGCAGCAGCAGCAGCAGCAGAGACCCTAGAAAGCCTGATGACAGCTTCAGGCTTTGGCAGCATTCAGGACAGGGCCTCCTCTGTTTGTCTCAGGACAGTCAGCTGATGCTCACACTCATCTCTTCTCTATGCAGTAAAGCACCAGCTCAGGGTCTGGCCCACCTTGAAACAGAGGCTTCTTTCTTGGAAATGATGTGCCACTAAATTGCGTCAGTCGTGTCTGACTCTTTGTGACCCCCTGGACTGTAGCCCATCAGGCTCCTCTGTCCATGGGATTCTCCAGGCAAGAATACTGGAGTGGGTTGCCATTTCGTCCTTCACAGAATCTTCCTGACCTAGGGATTGAACTCACATCTCTTAGGTCTCCTGCACTGGCAGACAGATTCTTTACCACTTGTGCCACCTGGGAAGCCCAGCTAAATACCATCCTTTGGTTTCTGAAGATACAGATTGGTTTGGAATCTCACTTGTCCTGCACAAATCTGAGGTGTTCCTTGATTCAGATGAACTGAGATAATTTAATGATGCATAGTGATATATTATCTATAGCTTAATTGAACTTTAGCTTTTTCATCCCAGTATTACCTCATGGTATAAAAGAGATGAGTTTTTGATATTCAAATTGACTTAGGATACAATAGAAAGTTGTTGGTTTAACACATTACATTAAGATTAGAATCTGTTGTACAAACAGAAGACTCAAAATAACCATGGTAGGGTCCCAAAGGTGGTTTTCTTTCTCTTTCACTTGAAAGAAGTCTGCATGCAGCAGTGAGGATCTTAAATTCCTCTGCATTTTTTTCTGTCTCCTCAACTTGCAGCTCTCATCCAGGTTGCCTCAGGGTCCCAGGGGTTGCAGTAGCTCCTGTTAACAGAAATGCATTCCAGGCAACAAGATGAAAGAAGGAAAGACAAATAGTATAGTACTGCTTGCTTCTCTCTCAGGGAACTTTTCCAGAAACTCACCCTACACCTTCCACTGACGTCTCCTTGGACACCCTGTCAACAAGACAGCGTAGAAGCTGTCATCATGTCATTGGGCACTCTGATGCATGAGCTAAAAGCAGTGTCTGTCCTAAGGGAAATTGAGAGAGTGGGTAAGTGACTCAGAATCTCCACCAGAAGCAATGCTAGAGCCAGGAAAAGATGTGGCACAGCCCCGCCCCCTCTCCACTCGGGGTGGCAGCAGGTGAAAATGAGAGAAACCACTCTGGGAGCCTTTGCTGGAAGCTTGGTGCCCCGAGCAAGGTGATGAATTAGTTACCAAGAGAGAAGGAAATACATGAAGACTGGGCATACTCGGGACTTTTCCATCTGAGAAATAAGAACACTGGCATTGCCATTGCTCTTTAGCCCCTGAAGAGTATTTTGCAAAAGAAAGGATATTTTACAGATTCTGAAATTGTTGCACTTGAAAGGAGATCTTTCTGCAATAAGAATGCAATTATACAGATTTTTGAATATTTCTCCAAATGCTGTGAATAAGTCCATGTATACCATTTTTCTACATCCCACACCTATGTGTTAACAGACGGTACTTGTTCTTCTCTTTCCAACTTCACTCTGTGTGATGGTCTCTAGTTCCACCCACCTCTCTGCAAATGGCACAGTTTTGTTTCTTTATATGGCTGAGTAATAAAGCAGAAGTAGACACACAGACATAGAGAACAAATGTATGCACACCAAGCGGGGAAATGGGAATGGGATGGATTGGGAGATTGGGATTGACGTATAGGTACTACTATGTATAAAAACAGATAACTAATGAGAGCGGACTGTATAGGTTAGGGAACTCTTCTCAATGCTCTGTGGTGACCTAAATGGGAAAGAAATCCAAAGAAGAGGTGATGTGTGTATATGTATAGCTGGCTCACTTTGTTGCACTGCAGATGCTAACATAACATTGTAAAGCAACTATGCTCCAATTAAAAAAAAAATGCTCTGTTAATAAGGACAAGAGAAAGGGACTGTGGCCATGTGTATGAAGGTATCAGTTAGTACAGTCACTCAGTTGTGTCTGACTCCTTGTAACCCCATGAACCGCAACATGCCAGGCCTCCCTGTCCATCACCAACTCCCAGAGTTCACCCAAACTCATGTCCATTGAAACAGTGATGCCATCCAACCATCTCATCCTCTGTCGTCCCCTTCTCCTCCTGCCCTCAGTCTTTCCCAGCATCAGGGTCTTGTCAAATGAGTCAGCTCTTCGCATCAGGTGGCCAAAATATTGGAGTTTCGGCTTCAACATCAGTCCTTCCAATGAACACCCAGGACCCATCTCCTTTAGAATGGACTGGTTGGATCTCCTTGCAGTCCAAGGGAATCTCAAGAGTCTTCTCCAACACCACAGTTCAAAGCATCAATTCTTCAGCGCTCAGCTTTCTTCACAGTCCAACTCTCACATCCACACATGACCACTGGAAAAATCATAGCCTTGACTAGATGGACCTTTGCTGGCAAAGTAATATCTCTGCTTTTCAATATACTATCCATGTTGGTCATAACTTTCCTTCCAAGGAGTAAGCGTCTTTTAATTTCATGGCTGCAGTCACCATCTGCAGTGATTTTGGAGCCCCCCAAAATAGTCTGGCACTGTTTCCACTGTTTCCCCATCTATTTGCCATGAAGTGATGGGACCAGATGCCCTGATCTTCGTTTTCTGAATGTTGAGCTTTAAGCCAGCTTTTTCACTCTCCACTTTCACTTTCATCAAGAGGCTTTTTAGTTCCTCTTCACTTTCTGCCATAAGGGTGGTGTCATCTGCATATCTGAGGTTATTGATATTTCTCCCAGCAATCTTGATTCCAGCTTGTGCTTCTTCCAGTCCAGTGTTTCTCATGATGTACTCTACATAGAAGTTAAATAAGCAGAGTGACAATATACAGCCTTGACATACTCCTTTTCCTATTTGGAACCAGTCTGTTGTTCCATGTCCAGTTCTAACTGTTGCTTCCTGACCTGCATACAGGTTTCTCAAGAGGCAGGTCAGGTGGTCTGGTATTCCCATCTCTTTCAGAATTTTCCACAGTTTATTGTGATCCACACAGTTAAAGGCTTTGGCATAGTCAATAAAGCAGAAATAGATGTTTTTCTGGAACTCTCTTGTGTTTTCGATGATCCAGCGGATGTTGGCAATTTGATCTCTGGTTCCTTGGCCTTTTCTAAAACCAGCTTGAATATTGGGAAGTTCACGGTTCACGTACTGCTGAAGCCTGGCTTGGAGAATTCGTAGCATTACTTTACTAGCGTGTGAGATGAGTGCAATTGTGCGGTAGTTTGAGCATTCTTTGGCATTGCCTTTCTTTGGCATTGGAATGAAAACTGACCTTTTCCAGTCCTGTGGCCACTGATGAGTTTCCCAAATTTGCTGGCATCTTGAGTGCAGCACTTTCACAGCATCATCTTTCAGGATTTGAAATAGCTCAACTGGAATTCCATCATCTCCACTAGCTTTGTTCATAGTGATGCTTTCTAAGGCCCAACTTGACTTCACATCCCAGGATGTCTGGCTCTAGGTGAGTGATCACACCATCATGATTACCTTGGTCGTGAAGCTCTTTTTTGTACAGTTCTTCTGTGTATTCTTGCCACCTCTTCTTAATATCTTCTGCTTCTGTTATGTCCATACCATTTCTGTCCTTTATCGAGCCCATCTTTGCATAAAATGTTCCCTTGGTATCTCTAATTTTCTTGAAGAGATCTCTAGTCTTTCCCATTCTGTTGTTTTCCTCTATTTCTTTGCATTGATCGCTGAGGAAGGCTTTCTTATCTCTCCTTGCTATTCTTTGGAACTCTGCATTCAGATGCTTATATCTTTCCTTTGCTCCTTTGCTTTTCGCTTCTCTTCTTTTCACAGCTATTTGTAAGGCCTCCCCAGACAGCCATTTTGCTTTTTCACATTTCTTTTCTATGGGAATGGTCTTGATCCGTATCTCCTGTACAATGTCATGAACCTCCATCCACAGTACATCAGGCACTCTGTCTATCAGATCTAGTCCCTTAAATCTATTTCTCATTTCCACTGTGTAATCATACTGGATTTGATTTAGGTCATACCTGAATGGTCTAGTGGTTTCCCCACTTTCTTCAATTTAAGTCTGAATTTGGCAATAAGGTGTTCATGATCTGAGCCACAGTCAGCTCCCAGTCTTGTTTTTGCTGACTGTATAGAGCTTCGCCATCTTCGGCTGCAAAGAATATAATCAATCTGATTTCGGTGTTGACCATCTGGTGATGTCCATGTGTAAAGTCTTCTCTTGTGTTGTTGGAATAGAGTGTTTGTTATGACCAATGTTTTCTCTTGGCAAAACTCTATTAGCCTTTGCCCTGCTTCATTCCATATTCCAAGGCCAAATTTGCCTGTTACTCCAGGTGTTTCTTGACTTCCTACTTTAGCATTCCAGTTCCCTAATGAAAAGGACATCTTTTTGGTTGTTAGTTCTAAAAGGTCTTGTAGGTCTTCATAGAACCGTTCAAGTTCAGCTTCTTCAGCATTACTGGATGAGGCCTAGGCTTGGATTACTGTGATATTGAATGGTTTGCGTTGGAAATGAACAGAGATCATTCTGTCGTTTTTGAGATTGCATCCAAGTACTGCATTTCAGACTCTTTTGTTGACCATGATGGCTACTCCATTTCTTCTAAGGGATTCCTGCCCATAGTAGTAGATATAATGGTCATCTGAGTTAAATTCACCCATTCCAGTCCATTTTAGTTTGCTGATTCCTAGAATGTTGAGGTTCAGTCTTGCCATCTCCTGTTTGACCACTTCCAATCTGCCTTGATTCATGGACCTGACATTCCAGGTTCCTATGCAACATTGCTCTTTACAGCATCGGACCTTGCTTCTATCACCAGTCACATCCACAACTGGGTATTGTTTTTGCTTTGACTCCATCCCTTCATTCTTTCTGGAGTTATTTCTCCACTGATCTCCAGTAGTATTTTGGGCACCTACCAACCCAGGGAGTTCTCCTTTCAGTATCCTATCATTTTGCCTTTTCATACTGTTCATGGGGTTCTCAAGGCAAGAATACTGAAGTAAGCGTCTTTTAATTTCATGGCTGCAGTGATTTTGGAGCCCAGAAAAATAAAGTCAGCCACTGTTTCCACTGTTTCCCCATCTATTTGCCATGAAGTGATGGGACCAGATGCCATGATCGTAGTTTTCTGAATGTTAAGCTTAAGCCAACTTTTTCACTCTCCTCTTTCACTTTCATCAAGAGGCTCTTTAGTTCTTCTTCACTTTCTGCCATAAGGGTGGTGTCATCTGCATATCTGAGGTTATTGATACAACCACAGTCACAGACAACTAGCCAATCTGATCACACGGACCACAGCCTTGTCTAACTCAACGAAACTAACCCGTGCCATGTGGGGCCACCCAAGATGGTCGGGTCATGGTGGAGAGGTCTGACAGAATGTAGTCCACTGGAGAAGGGAATGGCAAACCGCTTCAGTATTCTTGCCTTGAGAAGCCCATAAACAGTATGAAAAGGCGAAAAGATAGGACACGAAAGATGAACTCCCCAGGTCGGTAGGTGCCCAATATGCTACTGGAGATCAGTAGAGAAATAACTCCAGAAAGAATGAAGGGATGGAGCCAAAGCAAAAACAACATCCAGTTGTGAATGTGACTGGTGATGGAAGCAAGGTCTAATGCTATAAAGAGCAATATTGCATGGGAACCTGCAACATTAGATCCATGAATCAAGGCAGATTGGAAGTGGTCAAAGAGGAGATGGCAAGAGTGAACATTGACATTCTAGGAATCAGCGAACTAAGATGGACTGGAATGGGTGAATTTAACTCAAATGACCATTATATCTACTACTGTGGGCAGGAATCCCTTAGAAGAAATGGAGTAGCCATCATAGTCAACAAAAGAGTCCAAAATGCAGTACTTGGATGCAATCTCAAAAACGACAGAATGATCTCTGTTTGTTTCGAAGGCAAACCATTCAATATCACAGTAATCCAAGTCTATGCCCCGATCAGTAATGCTGAAGAAGCTGAAGTTGAACGGTTCTATGAAGACCTAAAGACCTTTTAGAACTAACACCCAAAAAAGATGCATGAAGGTATATATGTGCATAAAATAACATATATGAATATAAGAAATATATTTAAAAACTACATCTGATTAAATTAATCTTAGAGTGCTTACTACATTGCTTCCTTGTTCAAGAGGTCTTGTCTACATAGATAAAGTTTAATCTCTTAAGGCTGAAATTTTCTGGGGAAAAACATAATTTACCAAGCAGTCTTCACTGGGTTAGAAGGTCCTCAGGCTACTGCGATCTGTTGCAATTGTTTTCTTTCTGTTCATCAACTAGAGTAGAGTGTCAGTCTTTGAATATAATCAGGGGACAGTAAAGATTTCTCATTCATTGAGTAGATACAATGGGTTTTTAATGCTGTGGTCTAACAAAATAAATGCTTTTTTATAGATGCCCTGAAAAGTAGAATACTGCTTCAAGATCATCAACTCATTGTACTTGGTGAATAAACTGTCTGGTACACGCCAATGGAATTTTCAGATAGAGGAATTAAACATGTTTGGGTTAAAATTATATTTAAAGGAAACAATTCTCTTCAAGGGAAGAGTCGGGTATAGGTTGATTCTTCTGATGATTTAAGTGCTTGTCCTAACTGGGGGTGGTGTGAAGCCAGCATGAGCTGGTGATAGAAATCTAACACTTGAATTTAATGATTGAGTAATTTTTAACTAATAGAAACCCTGCTGTTGGATTATATTACTCAAAACAGTATTAAGTTTTGTAACACTGTCTAATCAGAAAGAATCTGTGGAAATAATCCATATAATAATTGTCATTTATCATGCTTTATGAGGGAAACTACTCATTCTTCTTGAGAAAGCTGATTATTTCTCATCTAATTAAAACACTAACATTTTGGGACCCTTTGAAGGTTGAGACCCACAAAACCTTCCTGCTGTGTGCAAGAACCTTAAATATATTTTAGAATATTTAACATTTTTTCCCTCTAGTTGTGCTTATTATATCTTACTGATACATAGGATTGGAGAACAGTGTTTTATTGTTTCTTGGTCTCTCTCTCTCTCTCTTTTTTTTTTTAATCCTGTGGCTGCCTTTCCTAGCACCCCTCATCCTGATGGTCTCTCTAGAATCATTGCTTCCTCAGACTGCCATGACCACCTCCCCCATCCAGGCTTCACCACTGGTTTCCTAGACATTGATGTAGTCTCCATGACTGCTTCCTCTGCCTCTGTTTCTACCTTTTCCATGGATCCTGTGCAGTGCCCAGGTTTATCTTCTGAATGATGTAACTTAGGTCACCTAATTAGCAAACTCAAGCACATCCACTCGCATTAAGTTGATGTTAGAGAAAGCATATAGCTTGATATTGATCAAGAAGTTCTACCTGTTCTACCATGTCTCTCTTTATTTTCAGACACAAACTCTTCACCTTGGTCTCATCAGTCCTACTCCTGGTGCTCAGAGTTTCTATCTGCTCTTTGCAGTTTTTCCACATACCATCCTTTCTACCAAGGATGTGTCTCTTTACTGAGTCCGATCCTTTCTTCAAGGCCCAGGGGGAAGCCCATCCTTCATTCTAACTACTCATGGAGCAGTGGTCTCTCCAATACTGAGTTTTTAAAGCACATATTGTCTCTGACACTTTTTGATATGTCACATAAGATGCCATGTACTACATCTTCCTACATTTATCATCTAAGCTACTGAAGGCCAGGCTAATATGCCTTAGGTGCTTAGCACAGATCTTTATGTATAATAAAAAGAATGTTGTTGATGATGAAAGGGTATGAAAAAATCACCAAAGCCAGGAATTCTTTCTTTTTTTTTGGAGGCAGGAAGAATGTATCTTAGTACAAACTTATGAAGTAAATGTTGGTTTCTTTATTTTGCAAAGAAAGAAACTGAGATTCACATTTAATAACTTCAGTTATTAAAGTCCATGGCAGAGTCTGGGTTTGCCCAGAGTCCTCAATCTCTTCTCCTTTCTCCTCTTTTCTCCACTTCTCTCTTCTCTTCATCTCTCTTCCTCTCCATACTAATATTTTCCAAATTTGCCAATATGAGCTATTGACTGCCTTCATACCAGGACTAGGTAATGCCGAGGTCATTATTAGCATCCTTTGGCAAGTATATTTCAATAAGGCAAAGAAATTTCATGGCTGAATTGATGAACTAATCCATTGTGCTCTGGATTAATTCATTAACCTTGTGAGTCTCTTTTGAAAGCTAACACTGACAGGCAGATATGAATTTACAGATGCAGACAATTTTTTCCATTCCAGCACTCTTGTGAAACTGCAGGACTATTTTTGTTTTGTTGTCACTGAGTTATCTTTGTGGCTTCCCTTTCCCATCTCTGCCTCCTCCACTTAGTATGTGTTACATAATTTCTGTCACCAAAGAGAGAACAAATCACAAAGTTAAATAGCAGTGAACACACCTATTTAACTTTGTTTAAGATCTGCCCAGGAATGTGGAACATGTTTAAATATAAAACTGAGAATGAGGTCTTTGACATTGATTGATTTTAGAAATTAAGTAAGACTAATCCACAATACTGATCTCATAGAGAACTATTTTCACAAAATTCCAGAACATTTGTGGGAACTGGGCCTTAATTAGAGGCCCATTGTATGGGGATAAATAGCATGATTCTTAAGAGTTGATATTGCTGCTAAATGGAATGGCCCATAATCAGGGAAAGTTGGTGCATGTAAGTATTGTAGATGTTTAGAACTGCTTATATATAATACAGAGTCAGCCCAGAAAGCATTTAAAATACTTCTCAACACTTTTATAGGATGTTGAAATTACCTAGGAGTACAAAAGTTCATCATCATTAGGGTGGGGAAATGAATGAAAATAATGGGATATGCTTCTTTGTGAAGTTCTGTGGGAAACAATTTAGAGGTTACCATGGGCCAAGGAATCCCTCAGAAGAAGTGGAGTGGCCATCATGGTCAAAAAAAGAGTCCGAAATGCAGTACTTGGATGCAATCTCAAAAACGACAGAATGATCTCTGTTCGTTTCCAAGGCAAGCCATTCAATATCACAGTAATCCAAGTCTATGCCCCAACCAGTAACACTGAAGAAGCTGAAGTTGAACAGTTCTATGAAGACCTACAAGACCTTTTAGAACTAACACCCAAAAAAGATGTCCTTTTCATTATAGGGGACTGGAATGCAAAAGTAGGAAGTCAAGAAACACCTGGAGTAACAGGCAAATTTGGCCTTGGAATACAGAATGAAGCAGGGCAAAGACTAATAGTTTTGCCAAGAAAATGCACTGGTCATAACAAACACCCTCTTCCAACAACACAAGAGAAGACTCTACACATGGACATCACCAGATGGTCAACACCGAAATCAGGTTGATTATATTCTTTGCAGCCAAAGATGGAGAAGCTCTATACCAGTCAGCAAAAACAAGACTGGAAGCTGACTGTGGCTCAGATCATGAACCCCTTATTGCCAAATTCAGACTTAAATTGAAGAAAGTAGGGAAAACCACTAGACCATTCAGGTATGACCTAAAGCAAATCCCTTATGATTATACAGTGGAAGTGAGAAATAGATTTAAGGGACTAGATCTGATAGACAGAGTGCCTGATGAACTATGGATGGAGGTTCCTAACGTTGTACAGGAGATACGGATCAAGACCATTCCCATAGAAAAGAAATGCAAAAAAGCAAAATGGCTGTCTGGGGAGGCCTTACAAATAGTTGTGAAAAGAAGAGAAGCAAAAAGCAAAGGAGAAAAGGAAAGATATAAGCATCTGAATGCAGAGTTCCAAAGAATAGCAAGGAGAGATAAGAAAGCCTTCCTCAGTGATCAATGCAAAGAAATAGAGGAAAACAACAGAATGGGAAAGACTAGAGATCTCTTCAAGAAAATCAGAGATACCAAAGGAACATTTCATGCAAAGATGAGCTCGATAAAGCACAGAAATGGTATGCACCTAACAGAAGCAGAAGATATTAAGAGGAGATGGCAAAATAAAGAGAAGAACTGTACAAAAAAGATCTTCATGACCCAGATAATCACGATGGTGTGATCACTGACCTAGAGCCAGACATCCTGGAATGTGAACTCAAGTGGGCCTTAGAAAGCATCACTACAAACAAAGCTAGTGGAGGTGATGGAATTCCAGTTGAGCTATTCCAAATCCTGAAAGATGATGCTGTGAAAGTGCTGCACTCAAGATGCCAGCAAATTTGGAAAACTCATCAGTGGCCACAGGACTGGAAAAGGTCAGTTTTCATTCCAATCCCCAAGAAAGGCAATGTCAAAGAATGCTCAAACTACCACACAATTGCACTCATCTCACACGCTAGTAAAGTAATGCTCAAAATTCTCCAAGCCAGGCTTCAGCAATATGTGAACCGTGAACTTCCTGATGTTCAAGCTGGTTTTAGAAAAGGCAGAGAAACCAGAGATCAAATTGCCAACATCTGCTGGATCATGGAAAAAGCAAGAGAGTTCCAGAGAAACATCTATTTCTGCTTTATTGACTATGCCAAAGCCTTTGACTGTGTGGATCACAATAAACTATGGAAAATTCTGAAAGAGATGGGAATACCAGACCACCTGACCTGCTTCTTGAGAAACCTGTATGCAGGGGTCAGGAAGCAACAGTTAGAACTGGACATGGAACAACAGACTGTTTCCAAATAGGAAAAGGTGTACATCAAGGCTGTATATTGTCACCCTGCTAATTTAACTTCTATGCAGAGTACATCATGAGAAATGCTGGGCTGGAAGAAACACAAGCTGGAATCAAGATTGCCAGGAGAAATCTCAATAACCTCAGCTATGCAGCTGACACCACCCTTATGGCAGAAAGTGAAGAGGAACTAAAAAGCCTCTTGATGAAAGTGAAAGTGGAGAGTGAAAAAGTTGGCTTAAAGCTCAACATTCAGAAAATGAAGATCATGGCATCTGGTCCCATCACTTCATGGCAAATAGATGGGGAAACAGTGGAAACAATGTCAGCCTTTATTTTTTGGGGGCTCCAAAATCACTGCAGATGGTGATTGCAGCCATAAAATTAAAAGACACTTACTCCTTGGAAGGAAAGTTATGACCAACCTAGATAGCATATTCAAAAGCAGAGACATTACTTTGCCAACAAAGGTCCGTCTAGTCAAGGCTATTGTTTTTCCTGTGGTCATGTATGGATGTGAGAGTTGGACTGTGAAGAAGGCTGAGCGCCGAAGAATTGATGCTTTTGCACTGTGGTGTTGGAGAAGATGCTTGAGAGTCCCTTGGACTGCAGGGAGATCCAACCAGTCCATCCTAAAGGAGATCAGTTCTGGGTGTTCATTGGAAGGACTGATGTTCAAAGTGAAACTCCAATACTTTGGCCACCTCATGCGAAGAGTTGACTCATTGGAAAAGACTCTGATGCTGGGAGGGATTGGGGGCAGGAGGAGAAGGGGACGACAGAGGATGAGATAGCCGGATGGCATCACTAACTCGATGGACATGAGCTTGAATGAACTCCAGGAGGTGGTGATGGACAGGGAAGCCTGGCGTGCTGTGATTCATGGGGTCGCAAAGAGTTGGACACGACTGAGCGACTGAACTGAACTGAACTGAATATCTATTAAAAATCTTCCAACTTGACATTAACTGTGTATAGTAATAATGTATTAAGGTTTGTGTTTCACAAGTTAGAGAAATGAAGAAACTCATAGAAGCTCAAATATGATTAAAGCACTGGAAAGTAGAATATAAGAAGAGTTCAAACAGTTGACTTGAAAAATAATAGGTTGGTTCATCATATGGTATATACTGGTTTGGGCAAAAGTTCGTTCAGGTATTCCCACAGCATCTTACAGAAAAATCTAATGAACTTTTGGCCAGCCCAATATTAAATATTATACATTATATATAATATTATATATTATGGAAGAGTTTCTACAGAAGATAGTTTCAGGCTCCTGTCCATCTTTAGATAGAAAAAGGGTAGAAAACATTGTGAGAGCTGGAGAGAGAAAGCAAACCACGTAAATGAGGTCTTTCTGCTGTTGTTCGGTCACTAGGTCATGTCTGACTCTTTGTGACCCTGTGGACTGCAGCACACCAGGCTTCCCTGTCCTTCACTGTCTCCCAGAGTTTGTTCAGACTCATGTCCATTAAGTTGGTGATGTCATCCAACCATCTCACCTCTGTCACCCCCTTCTCCTCTTGCCCTCAATCTTTCCCAGCATCAGAGTCTTTTCCAATAAGTTGGCTTTTCACATCAGATCACCAAAGTATTGGAGTTTCAGCTTCAGCATCAATCCTTCCATTGAATATTCAGGATTGATTTCCTTTAGGATTGACTGGTTTGATCTCCCTGCAGTCCAAGGGATTCTCAAGAGTCTTCTGTGGCACCACAGCTTGAAAGCATCAATTCTTTGGTGCTCAGCCTTCCTTATGGGCCAACGCTCACGACTGTACATGACTACTGGAAAAACCATAGCTTTCACTATATGGACCTTTGTTGGCACAGTTACGTCTAGGTCTGCCTTAGCTTTTCTTCCAAGGAGCAAGTGTCTTTTAATTTCATGGCTGCGTGTCCATATGGATAGGGATATATAGTATACACAATATATATACTATATACACATATGAACATGTATAACATATATAAGTGAATTGATACCGTGTAAGAAGAGCATAGGGTGATACATACTATAGGAGATGTGAACAAAACCCCACTCAACCTGCTAGGGAACAGTCTTCCAATAAAGGTGCTTTTCTCTTTTTTTTTCAATTTTTATTGGAGTATAGTTGATTTACAATGTCATGTTAGTTCCTGCTGTACATCAAAGTGAATCACTTGTACACATACATATATCCACTCTTTTTTAAAGGATTTTTTTCCATATAGGTCGTTACAGAGTATTCAATAGAGTTCCCTGTGCTATACAGTAGGTCCTTATTAGCTTTCTGTTTTACATATATTAGTGTGTCTGTCAATCCCAATCTCCCAATTTATCCCTTCCCTACTCCTTTCCCCCTGGTAACTGTAAGTTTGTTTTCTACATCTATAACTCCATTTCTGTTTTGGAAATAAGGTCATTTGTACCATTTTTTAAGATTCCACACATAAGTGATATCATATGATATTTGTCTTTCTTTTCAAGTGTTACAAAGCCCAGAATCAGTGGATCTCTTGTGGGATCCACTGTTAGAGAATTCACATGAGCACACTGGGTTTATAGAGCTCTTGGCTTCTCTTTTCACATGAAAACTTTTGCTTGAACCCGGCCTTTCCATGGAGCCATTCTGCTTTGGGATTCTGAGCCCACCTGTTAGGACCTTGTCTGGCCCATAAGTGAAAACAAAACAAGGCAACCTTCAGCTTGGCAGGGACCCTTAGGAGCTGCTACAGCCAAGGGGCAGCAAGTCTGGGCAATACCTCTCTGCTGCAGTCAAGAGGGTCTGGGCAATACCTAGGAGCTGACCTCCTGACTCCCCTCCCCCAGAGAGCATCACCCTCCAGGGTCATGGCCTAATTTATTTGCTTTCAAGCCCTGAATTGAAAGTTTTGAAGGACAGTCAGCACAATAAAGCCAAAAGAAGCACCAATTTCGCTCCTGGAGCCAGCCCTCCCCTTTTTCAATAGATGAAAATCATGCACAAAACAGGAAAATGGAACCTTTGTCTGTGCTGTAATTTTCTAACTCAAATGACCATGAAGGACCAGTTCATACTGGCACTTATCATGCAGACAACCTTTGGAACCCAGTTACTCAGTAAATTATGATTGTAGAGGATATATATCATGGTCTTAGCCTAGAGGGGGAGGGAAGAGGTGAAAAAGAATGGTAGAGAATGAGGCGGAAAATTAAGGCTTTTCAAATAGCAGGGCAGATCATACCTTTTAGATTCAACAAGGCCCCTGGGACATGCCCTTGTTTGATGATGAGCAAGTCATGAGGAATTTCACCTTTCTTTATCTTGATGACTCGAGGGCTGCAACTCTAAGTCACCAATGGTAGCTCAGAGCCTGGCTTATTATAGGACCTTCAATTTATGTGTGTTGAATGAATGCACAAGGGAATGAATGAACGTATGCATGCAGAGTTATGGAAGCTAAGAAAATTAAAGGTGATGATGGTCACTGCTGTTAATTTATGCAGAAGAATTGATGAAAGATTAAAGGACTTCTTAATTAAGTCAGGTGACCTCAGAAGAAACAATTTGAGAAGCATAAAAACTAAAGCCATATACTCCTCTCACAGTTCAGTTCAGTTCAGTCGCTCGGTCATGTCCTACTCTTTGCAACCCCATGAACCGCAGCACGCCAGGCCTCCCTGTCCATCACCAACTCCCCAAGTTTACCCAAACTCATGTCCATTGTGTCAGTGATGCCATCCAACCATCTCATCCTCTGTCATCCCCTTCTCCTCCTGCCCTCAATCTTTCCCAGCATCAGAGTCTTTTCCAATGAGTCAGCTCTTTGAATCAGGTGGCCAAAGTATTGAGTTTCAGCTTTAGCACCAGTCCTTCCAATGAACACCCAGGACTGATCTCCTCAAGGATGGACTGGTTGGATCTCCTTGCAGTCCAAGGGACTCTCAAGAGTCTTCTCCAACACCACAGTTCAAAAGCATCAATTCTTCAGTGCTCAGCTTTCTTTACAGTCCAACTCTCACATTCATACATGACAGCTGGAAAAACCATAGTCTTGACTAGACGGACCTTTGTTGACAAAGTAATTTCTCTGCTTTTTAATATGCTGTCTAGGTTGGTCATAACTTTCCTTCCAAGGAGTAAGTGTCTTTTAATTTCATGGCTGCAATCATCATCCACAGTGATTTTGGAGCCAAAAATAAAGTCAGCCACTGTTTCTACTGTTTCCCCATCTATTTGCCATGAAGTGATGGGACCAGATGCCATGATCTTCATTTTCTGAATGTTGAGCTTTGAGCTAACTTTTTCATTCTCCTCTTTCACTTTCATCAAGAGGCTCTTTAGTTCTTCTTCACTTTCTGCCATAAGGGTGGTGTCATCTACATATCTAAGGTTATTGATATTTCTCCCGGCAATCTTGATTCCAGCTTGTGTTTCTTCCAGCACAGCATTTCTCCTGATGTACTTTGCATAGAAGTTAAATAAGCAGGGTGACAATATACAGCCTTGACGTACTCCTTTTCCTATTTGGAACCAGTCTGTTGTTCCATGTCCAGTTCTAACTGTTGCTTCCTGACCTGCATACACATTTCTCAAGAGGCAGGTCAGGTGGTCTGGTATTCCCATCTCTTTCAGAATTTTCCACAGTTTATTGTGATCCACACAGTCAAAGGCTTTGTCTTAGTCAATAAAGCAAAGTATGCAAATAATTATAGAAAATAGAGAAAAGAAAAGATACAAAATGGAACCAGTGGCTAAAGACCTAAGTACAAGGAACTTGAAAGTAACATATTATTTGGATTAATTATTTTAAGAAAATTTTTATTTTGGAATGATTTTAGATTTACAGAAAATTAGCAAAGACAGTTCAGAGAACTCCTATGCAGTACTTTTGCTAGTTTCATTTTTGCCTAATGTTAACATGGTACATTATCAAGGTACATTTGTCAAAACTAAGAAGCCAACACTGGGACTTCCCTGGTGGTCCAGTGCTTAAGAATCTACCCTCCAATGCAGGGAACACGGGTTTGATCCCCAGTCAGGGAACCAAGATCCCACATGCCACAGAGCAGTTAAGCCTGCACACCACAACTAGAGAAGCCCATGTGTCACAGTGAAAGATTGTGCATGCCGCAACTAAGACTTGATGCAGTCAAATAAATTAATTAAAAAAAAAAAAAGCCAACACTGGGACATCGCTATTAACGAAACTCTGGTGATTCAGATGGTAAAGAATCTGCCTGCAATGCAGGAGACCCAGGATCCATCTCTGGGTCGGGAAGATCCTCTGGAGAAAGGAATGGCTACCCACTCCAGTCTTCTTGCCTGGAGAATCCTATGGACAGAGAAGCCTGGCAGGCTACAGTCCGTGGGTTCACAAAGAGTCATTCAAAACTGAGCGACTAAAGCTTTCACACAGACTTCATTCAGGTCACCAGTTTTTCCATTACCGTTTCAGGGTCCAAGCCAAGATCCCAGGTCACATTAAGTCTTCAGGTCTCCTTAGTCTCCTCTAGTCTGTGACAGTCTCACACTCTTTTCTGGTTTTCATGCCCTTGGCATTTTTTTTTTTTTTTTTTTTTGACAATTTTTAGGTGTGTGGTCAGAGATGTTGTAGAACATCCCTCAAAAATGGGTTTATCTGAGGTTTTCTCATGGTTAGACTGGAGTTATGGGTTTGGGGGAAGATTACCACAAAGGTGAAGTGCCCTTCTTCTCGCGTGGTGTTGGGGAGGGGGACAAATGATATCCATGCAACATGACAAGGGATATTAACCTAGATTTATTTTTTTTTTTTAACATAGTTCTTGCCATTGCCCCAACATAGTTCTGTGCTATGGCCAGTCTGCCATCCTTCCAGGCACACGTGAAGCAGCATAGAGTCTCCTTCCAGACATCCTCAGAACCTTGTTCCTTTGTACCTTAACTGAAACCCTGTTACCCCATTTATACTCTTGCTTTAGCAGCAACGGTCTTTCCTTTTACAGAGGTTTGTTGAGTGTCTGTTTAAACATCATCAAAGAGAATGAATGAAACAGACATGCACTTTAAAAGAAGACATTCTTAAGGCTTGAGCAAGGAGACAGAGAGCACCGAAATGCAAAATGAGATATAAACAGAGAACAAGACGGGGAAAAAATGGCAGCCAAAAGGAGACAGCCAAATCAAACAGGGCAAAATTTGTGATGAAAATAGCAAATGAAAAATGGAATAGTGGGCAAAAGCAAAAGTTAAAAAAAAATCTAAAGTTCCCAATTTTAAAATTTTGCAAAAGTAGAGGAAATTTAAGTGGTTCAAGTTTGTACAGAAACACAACATAGATGGAAAAATATGTTTCAAATAGGTAAGGCAGATTTTAATGAGAAGCCAAATACTACAGTTATCTGATCTTACAAAAGGAAAGTACTGCAATTTGGAAAACGCAGGAACCTTTTGGCAACCCTTACATGATTAATAGCTATCAGCTTGAGCTTAACGAAGGGTCTGAGGAGGACTGTCCTGAAGGCTTGTATTGGGGCCTGTTGTTTTCTTTGTATAAACAGTCACTTTGTTTTGAGAAGTAAACAGCAAAAGAATGTGAAATCCTTTTTAAACAATTTAGGTTGGTAAATGGTTTTTGTTTATTTTTTGAGGAAAAAAATGCATGAACATGTTTTCTAAATGGGGCTCCTGCCCACAATGTCATATTAAATATTTTCTTTCACTCAAGACTTTATTGTGCATAGTCTTTGTTCAGACACAGTGTCATGAGTTGGTCCCTACCCACAGAGACTCGTGGTCTAGTTAGTATATGCCCTTTTTATTCTTTACCTTTCATTTACATTTTTACTGGTTTTGATATTGGGAGTCCAATCTCTTTTGCAAGCAAGAGTTTGGTTTTTGCTTTTTCCTTCTGTGGCCCAGGCTGTGCGCCACGTCGTTTAGGAAAGTGCATTGGCTATCAGGATGGGTGGCCTGCCTCAGCACCTTTCTGCTCTGGGCTTGTTGATTCTGTCACTCTTGCTTCCCCTTGTGCTTGCAAGAGGAGAAAGCTGTGACCATGACAGGCAGTAAATCTGTCTCCATAGGTTGGCTCTCCTTTGTAACTTTCTTGCCAGCCAAACCCAGGTTGTTTGCAAGTAGCCTGCCTCGTCCAGCCTTTCATCCTATCCAACACGAGTGTCAACACTGTGCATTCCATCCCAGACAAGAATGTCAACACAAGGTTATCAAACATCATGTAATCCACACAAAACTATGTAACACATTAAACCTTCAAGTTCCATATGGGAAAAAAAGATCCTACTGTATCCCACAATCCCCATTATTTTTTTAGTTTTTTCAGTGCCACCACTTATGACTGCTTAAAGAGTAGGGTATCTTTCTCAGCTGGAATTGGCTCAAGGTCAGTGATGACTGGACCTCTCTGCCACTTTCTAGGGTCTGTGTTCTAGGCTCTTCTTTCTGGTGCTATTCTGTTCTAACTTGTATTCTTGTGACGTTGCTTAGTTCACACATGCCCTGTAAAAAGAGGAATGATATCAATATACCATGGAAGCTAAGTTGATTCATCTGTGGTTTTTCTAAGGAAGAAAGAGATTGAATATCACTCATTATTAGAGAAATGCAAATCAAAACTACAGTGGGGTGTAGCCTCCAACCAGCCAGAATGACCATCATTTAAAAAATGTACAGACAGTAAATGCTGGAGAGGATGTGGAGAAAAGGGAATCTGCCTGCACTATTGATGGGAATGTAAATTGACACAGCCACTATAGAGAACAATATAGAGATTCTTTAAGAAACTAGGAATAAAGCTACAATATGACCCAGCAATCCCTCTTCTAGGCATATACCCTGAGAAAACCATAATTCAAAAAGACACATAGGAGATTGGTTCAAGATGGCAGAGTAGAAGGACATGCGTTCATCTCCTCCTGTGAGAACACCGAAATCACAGCTAGCTGTTGAACAACCATAGGCAGGAGGATACTGGAACCCACAATAAAAGATACCCCAGGTCCAAAGACAAAGGAGAAGCCACAATAAGATGGTAGGAGGGGTGCAATCATGACAAAATCAAATTCCCATACCTGCTGTGTTGGCGACTCACAAACTAGAGAACAATAATACTAAAGAAGTTCTCCCACTGTTGTGAAGGTTCTGAGCCCACGTCAGTCTTCCCAGGCTGGGGATCCAACAAAGGGACTGGGAATCCCCAGGGAATCTGACATTGAAGGCCAGTGGGATTTGATTACAGGACTTCCGCAGGACTGGGGGAAAACAGAGACTCCACTCTTAGAGGGCACAGACAAAACCTTGTACGCACCAGGGCCTGGGGGAAGGAGGAGTGACCCCACAGGAGACTAAACCAGACCTACCCGCTAGCGTTGGAGTGTCTCCTGTAGAGGCATGGGTCAACTCACTGTGGAGACAGGGCACTGGCAGCAGCAGTCCTGGAGGTGCCCTTTGGCATGAACTCTCCTAAAGGTTGTGATTAACCCTACCATAGAGTCTGTAGGACCGAGGAGCCTGGTAGGCTGCAGTCCATGGGGTCTCGAAGAGTCGGACACGACTGAGCGACTTCACTTTCACTTTTCACTTTCATGCACTGAAGAAGGAAATGGCAACCCACTCCAGTGTTCTTGCCTGGAGAATCCCAGGGACAGGGGCCTAGTGGGCTGCCGTCTATGGGGTCGCACAGAGTCGGATACGACTGAAGCGACTTAGCAGCAGCAGTCTGTAGACTCCACAACTGGGTAGCCTCAGGCCAAACAACTAACAGAGAGGGAGGATAGCCCCATCTATCAGCAAACAATTGGATTAAAGTTGGCGATCTGTGATGACCTGGAAGAATGGAAGGGGGAGGTGGGTTGGGGAGAGACACAAGAGGTAGGGAATATATGTTTATGCATATTTGTAGTTGTTTGTACAGTCACTCAGTTGTGTCTGACTCTAGGCGACCCCATGGACTGTATATGTATACACATATAGCTGATTCACATTATTGTACAGCAGAAACCAACACAACATTGTAAAGCAATTATTCACCAATTAAAAATATAAAAAAACTTTTAAAAAAGAAGTAGAATTACAAACTTCAGCAGCTTCAACAGGACAACAAAACAAAGCAAAACAAAGCCTTAGTAGGGTCCTGCATAGGCTGGAGCCTCTACAGATCTATTTGGTTGTTGTTGCTCAGTTGCTAAGTTGTCTGACTCTTTGCTACCCCATGGACTGCAGCACACCAGGCTTCCCTGTCCTTCACTATCTCCCGGAGTTTGCGTGAACTCTTGTCCTTTGAGTGGGTGATGCTATCCAGCCGTCTCATCCTCTGTCACCCCCCTCTCCTCCTGCCCTCAATCTTTCCCAGCATCAGGGTCTTTTCTAATGAGCTGGCTCTTTACATCACATGACCAAAGTATTAGAGCTTCAGCTTCAGCATCCATCCTTTCAATGAATATTCAGGGTTGATTTCCTTTAGGATGGACTGGTTGGATCTCCTTACTGTCCAAGGGACTCTCAGGAGTCTTCTCCAGCACCACAATTCGAAAGCATCAATTCTTTGGCACTCATCCTTCTTTATGGTCCCACTCTCACGTCGGTACATGACTACTGGAAAACCATAGCTTTGACTGTCTGGACCTATTCTAAGCAAATTAAAAATGCATGCATGTGGAAGGCCCCGGCCTCCAGAAGCACACTTCCTGCCTGATGGCGCTCTAGGACTGCAGTTGGTTGTGCTTTTTTCTGGGCCTTTAATGGCTGCGCTGTGGCTCAAGCCTCTGCTTCATCATCTTGCCTCAGCACCTGCAAGCCAGTGCTGCCACTCTTTTGTCTTTGTACATTTAAATATCCCCAAGATCAACTCCAGAACTCTAAGCTTCCTGTGTGGGGTGTTAAATTATATCCCGGGAGCCAATGATTGTTTTTTGCCTGGCTTCTGGTTATAAAGTTGCACAGATTTTAAGTGGTTGGCTCTTAAACTTTTCCCCAAAATCCTACTATTCTTAGGGCACTAGTTTGCATAACACAAGGTTTTTGAGGGGTCCATATTGAAAGGCCTAGACTC
Organism: Bos mutus; assembly: GCF_027580195.1. Taxonomy (NCBI): domain Eukaryota; kingdom Metazoa; phylum Chordata; class Mammalia; order Artiodactyla; family Bovidae; genus Bos; species Bos mutus. Next base: position 17,887,580 of record NC_091626.1, read on the forward strand.
ATCTGTGTTTTCCTGTCAACCACACTTAGATCTCTTCTCTGATATGTTCTTAGCTGGGGACATTGCTCCTTCCATTGTCTAAAAGTTTGAAAGGCAGCAACCGAGGAGAAGAGGGGTGACGTCACCTGGTTCCTAACAGTTACCTCAATGTACTGTCACTGCAAACTCTATCTCCCTCTAGACTCCAAACTCCTTGAAGACAAAGATCAGCTCTTTGGTCTCAACCTCTCTCATGCCTGCAGAAAATCCTAGACGCAGAGTTGGCATGTTAACTCAATCATCTGTAACAGGTGTCAGAAAGCCAGATGCCTTCCTCAGATACACTCCTCATGGAAGCAAGCCCAGAATCATACTGTACAATTTTTAGGGGTAAACCCCATAAGACTCTAAGGGCCCCACTCTGATTCAACCAAGCAAACTGATCAATACCCCAGTTAGGTCTTCTAATAACTTGTCTTGAGCTCTTCTCCTGAAGCAGGGAGGAGAAGAGTCATTGCTACTAAAAAGTAAAATAGAAAGTACAGTGGTGTAATCATGTCTTTTGAAAGTAATAGTGGGTAAAGAAGAGAGAAATAAGTGTGTGGCTGAGAAAGATGTGTTACATGAGTTGTGAACATTGTTAAGCGAGTGGGAGGGCAACTTAATTATCCAGTGAAATAGGAACTGTCTAGACAAGTAACTCAGATAGCTCAGATTGAAGCCAACCCTTCAGGAGTTTGTGCCAGAGCCCAACCTCAGTCCTGCCTACTGGAGTCCCAGGGTTTTGTTTTGCCCTGGGTTAAGCCTCATGCCAGTTGGCTGCCAACTATTAACATTGAGTGGCTTACCATAAGAAGCTCACAGCTAAGGGAATTCTTTTCCCTCCTGTCCACTGTAATAAGGGGCAGATGAACTTGAGTCCAGCTTCCAGCAGTCATTCAAAATGCAAAGAACAGCTTCCCCCCAAGTTCAGAGGGTCATGGTTACCTTGGTCAGACCCTCCATACCCCGCCTTGCCCTGCTACCCCTTGCAAATCCCTAGAGAAAAGGGCATAAAACACAGCACTGGAAAACAGAGGGCTTGCATTCCAGCTCTGCAGAGAACCTGCTGGGGATCTGGGGGAGGTCATTTAACCTGTCTGCTTCTGAGTTCCTCATCAGTGAAGTGAAGGGGCTGACCAAGAACATGGCATTTTTTTCTGAAGAGAAAAGTGATAAAGCACATTTTCATTGTAGAAATTTATAATGTGGAAAAATATCATGTGTATATAAAATATACCTAAAATACCTGAATATCTAATAGATATTATAAATACAATTTGGGATCCTACTTCTCTTCCTAACATTACATGAAGCACTTTTCCATTCATTAAAATGATTATGCGTCATCATTAAAATTTCACAACCATTGGGTTTCCAAACTTCCTTCCAGCTCAAACATTTTAGGATTCTTTGAGTGATGATACAAAATAAGATTGAAACTTTACATAAAAGGATACCTTTCTAAGAGCAATGATAGCATCTTTGACTACCATGTTGGAGGCACTGTGGGTAATCTAATCATGGGTCTCTTGTGTTCTCATTTGCCTTCCTGAGTATGCCAAGAATATGAAGCCATGATTGCTTTTTACCTGAGCCACTCTTCAGCGTTGTGTTTTCGGCAAGCATCCCTGAAAAATGAGATAAGATCTACCTACAGAATGATGAGCAGGCTTGCTTACTGCTAGCTCTAAGAGTAGGACATCCCTCAGGCTCTTCAGCTGCAGTTCAAACCCACCATACATGCAGCATCTATCTGGATCCCTCTGCATTGGCCCCAAGGACTTGGGGGACAAGAGTAACTGATGTAAATACTTACATCCATGCCGCTTGCTGTGATGTAAAGTAATGAAATTTTTAGTCTCTGACCCAGGGGTCTCATATCTTCTGCCAGCAATAGATTAACTCATTATCTTGTAAGTGGGGTCAAATCAGCTCGCAGAGAAAACAATCATCACATGTTAGCTAAACAATGACAGCTGTGCAGCAAAGACATTTAGACTCCAAGAACGAAGGCATCTCACTTCACTTTACACAGCTGATGAGTGGCAGAGCTGGAAATCAAATTGGGGTTTGCTGGATTCCAAACTCCACATATTTTATTGGCTGCTTTCACCATATCAGACACCATACTGAATCCTCTACCCAGTAGAAACCATTTCATATGAAATTAACTGAGAACTTCAAATGGATTCCTCATTCAGAAAAAGAGTTGATCCTAATTAGATGTTAAGTCTGAAGCTACTTTCCCTGGAAAATTTTACCATCTGTTACCTATTTGTAGGATTCATCTACCAAGCTACACCACTGGTTCATTTAGATTAAATGAAGGCATTTAAATCTGGTTGTTGTGGTGTTTTATTTGCTTTAAAAAGAATTTTTTTCTCCAGGAGGCAGATGCAGGCTCCCAGAAACACTGAAAGCACAGAGACTCCTCATATCCCCCTGAGCCCACACGTACGTGGCCTTCCCCATTAACAACATCTCCTACCAAAGTAGTACATTTCTCACAACCGATGAGCCTGCAGTGACACATCATTATCACCCAAATTCAGAGTTTACATCAGAGTCTCCTGCAAGAGACTTTTTATTGATTAACAGCAGAATACGACCCAATGACAGAAAATCCTTGTTGCTAGAACACACATTGAACTTGCTGAAAGTACTCCCTGCAGTGGCTGGTGTCTTGGAAGCACTCAGTAATTGGTAGGTGTTGTGATTAGATGCTTGGAAGTACCTTCTTGGGCTTCCCTGGTAGCTCAGATGGTAAAGAATCTGCCTGCAATGTGGGAGACCTGGGTTCGATCCCTGATTTGGGAAGATCCCCTGGAGGAGGGCATGGCAACCCACTCTAGTGTTCTCGCCTGGAGAATTCCATGGACAGAGGAGCCTGGCAGGCTACAGTCTACGGGGTTGCAAAGAGTCAGACACTAGTGAGCGACTAAGCACAACACAGCAAGTACCTTCTCAGTGAATGACAGTTATTTGTTCATGCATTCAGGTGTTCCGTAAGTGTACTAGGCACACAGCAGTGAACAAGACAGGAGTTCCTGCCCTCATGGAGCTTATGTTCTAGAGGGAGATCAGCAGTGAACAGATACACCAATGTAGAATATCAGTGATGATGATTGCTCTGAAAAACATCAGATGGGAAGAAAAGGCTGGAGAGAGATGCTGTGGGTGCCACTCTTTTAGATTATGTAGTCAGAGGTCTTTGCACTGAGATGATATTTGAGTAGAACCTGAATAAGATATGGGAACAACAGCGGGGACATGTGGGTAGTAATACTGCCTGGATTAAGAATAGACATGAGAGGGAAGACTTCCCTGGTAGTCCAGTGGTTAAGAATCCACCTTGCAGTGCAGAGGACATGGATTCAATCTTTGGTCAGGGAACTAAGATCCCACATGCTGCGAAGCAACTAAGCCCTGAATGCCGCAACTAGAGAGTCTTTGTGCTGCAATGAAAGATCCTGAGTGATGCAACTGAGACTCTGTGCAGCCAAACAAATAATTAACAAAAAAAAAAGAGTAGACATGAGAGTCACATAAAAAGATTTCTTTGCAGTCCAGCCTCATTTCCAGTTTTGGATTTTGACCGCTCTGTGGAACTCAACTCACTGAGAGCATATGCATAGAGATGGCAAGCAGAGCCTTTTGCGTTGTGAATGGACGATCAGAGTGCTCATCGTTTACCGTGGGTGGCCGTTCTAGGAGGAGACATTTTTATTTAAACTGAACAAACGCTGGTGTTTCCCACAGGCCAGGCTCTGATCCCAGAGTCTGAGTGGGACTGTGCTTGGTGGTGTGACTGAGCTGTTTTATCATTGGGAGCGTGGAGAGCAGTGTGAGTGAAGATAAGGAGAAATAAAAACATGGCTTCTGTTTTCAGTGGAGCCAGTCAGTCGGATAGGGTGCCAAATCATGGGAAGCTGGGAAACGAGGAAGAAAGGAAAAGAGAGTCGTTCTGCTCATGCGCTGTTTATGGAACTGATAGCCAATTTGGTTTCCATGGGCATTTTCATGGACATTTGGTATTGATCCAAGGCAGAGGTTGGCGACACCAGCCTCTTTCTCTGCTTTTGGCTTAAAAGGACTGAAGAAAGAAGAATAGATTCTCTTCCCTCCTTAGCTAACGGTGGGAAGATTAGATTTTTTGAAGACCTGGATCTTCTCACTGAGTCGAATAATGTAAATTTTATTGTCATTTTCCTTCCTCCCCAGAAAAAGAAAAAGGATTTACTTTCATTGCAAATATTTAAGTGTTTGTTGGGTTCATTTTCACAACAGAGTTAAAATGTGGGAAAACCAAATATTCCACCCCCCCCCACTGCTTTCATTTTGGCTTTTGCTTAATTTTGTAACATTAATTCTTTGATCCTTCCAACCATAAATCATTTAAGTGACTTTGATTAAATAGCTGCTTAACTTCCAAAATTCTTTGTATAATGATTGTATTTCTTGTCGTATTCCGTACAATTATAATGAGGTTTTTCCAAAGCAGATTCAGATGCCAGTGCACCTGGACTCCTCCTGGCGTGCCGTGATTTAAGGCAAGTTATTTCACCTCTCACAGCTTAGTGGGAGCATTGATAAGAAAAGCCTGGTATTTAATATAGATCCTCCATGGAGATGGTGGCGGGAATTTTATTCAGTTAGTGTTTATAAAAGATGTTTATTGGAGGCCGCAGGGAGGGCAATGCTTTAATATGCAATAGGAAATCTGTTCTTTGGACCATCTAACCGACGTTATATAATGACTTGGTTTTTGGCTCCACGTTCCCTACTGAGACTTTCTTCTGGCTTCTCTGGAGACCGAATTTTGCTATTTTCCCAGTGTCTTAGAACTCAGGGGTGTGGCTGCAAGTTGAACACGCAGCAGCTTCTACATCGAGCATGGTCCTTCTTTGGTGTGGATATTCCCATTATGTCAACTGCCAATGTCTCTAGTTTTGGGGTATGAGCAGATCTGTGAAATGCAAGATCCCTAGTTCAACTCACAAGGTTTAATCCAAAATTCTAGCAAATTACCATTAATTGTGCTGACCCTATGACTTTATTTTGCTCACGAGTTTGAGCAAACTCTGGGAGATGGTGAAGGACAGGGAAGCCCAGCATGCTACAGTCCATGGGGTTGCAAAGAGTCGGACATGACTTAGCAACTGAACAACAGCAACAATGGCTTTATTAGCAATACCTGTTGACTGCCACTAACTTTTATGGGTTTATGTGTTACAAAGGTCAAGCCACTTCAGTCTGGCGATGTTTTCCTGTGACCCGTATGTTTACTGTAACTATTAAGCCAACAGTAAAATGTACAGAATGGACATGGTTCAAATATTTCCCACTGCTTCTGAAATGATTATTTCTCTACAAGAACAGGAGACTCGTGAAATGTGGGCTTAAGGAGAGGCAGCAACAAAAACCATGGGTTTTCAAGTTTAAGCTAATATTTAAGGTAGGATAAAGACTTACTGGTAAATATTGATTTATCTTCCCACCTATTCCCCCAGGGGCTTAATCTCATAGCACAGAACATTAAACAATTGTTTATTATTCCAGCAGTATTATAAAAACAATACTGAAATTCTTTTCCTTCTTTCTTTCATTTTTTTTATTCTTTTAAGAAATAAAAAGCATCTAATATCCCCACAGGGCAGAACAACTGCATCTGAGACAGCGACACACCCACATAGAAATAGGCCTTGCTGGGCTCCATCCTTCACAGGACTCTGCTTTTCTTCCTGGCCTGGGGTCTTACCTACAACAAAACTTGAAAGACTTCTTTTAACTCTAGGCTTTAAAGAGAGCTAAAAGGATTGGTGATAAATGATTGACCCCCCCAGGAGTCAGGTGAACCGTCCAGAGCAACGCTGCTAGGAATGCTCCGAGATGATGGAAATGCTCTCTATCTATTGTTGCTGGGCGGTCACCATGAACCACGTGTGGCTCTTGAGCACTTGAAATGGGGCTGGTACAACCAAGGGACTGAATTTTCCATTTTATTTCATTTTTAATAATTCAAATTTAAACAGCCACCTGGGCTAGTGTGATTACCATATTGCATAGCACAGATTTATAGTTTCTCAAGAGTTAGCCAAATAATACATACACTCACGCACACACATACCATAAAAGTAGAACTGAAATGCAGGAGTGGTTCAGATGTTGCCTTGAACCCTGACTACCCAGGGGAATGGCACATCCTGGGACAGTCTGGCCCTCCCTTTATGGTTGACCTTTGTCCCTGCCTCTCTTCTGTATTTCACCTGGCCTGCCTTCTCTACGAAACCAGGGGTGATCGTATTCAACCATTTCATGCCCAACTAGATGTCAGATATATTTATACTTTTTCTGTGTCAGATTCCTGGGCAGGTCTTCTCCCCCTCAAAACAGTCTCTGTAGGAACTTCCTGGTGGTCCACTGGTTAAGAATCTACATGCCAACGCAGGGGACATGGGTTCAATCCCGGGTCCAGGAACTAAGATTCCACATGCCCTGGGGTGGCTAGGCCTGTGTGTACAACTACTGAAGCACAAGTGCCCTAGAGCCTGTGCCCTGCAATAAGAGACGCCACCACAGTGCGATGCCTGCACACGGCAACTAGAGAGCAGCTCCCGCTCACCTCAACTAGAAAAAGCCCTCGAGCAGCCGTGAAGACCGAGCGCAGCCAGAAATAAATAAATTGAATAATTAACTAAAACAGTCTCTCTAAGTAAAAGTGGTTTAAAGGAAAACTAGAGGAATTCTTTTAAAATGTCCTATTACAAAAGAATTTCCCCAATAGTCCTTTCTCAAATAGGCATGAAATACTCTTAAGGTCAACTGTCAAATCATCACGGTTTAAATGATGCAGAGCAAGCATCAAGATGCTGACACAGAATGAAAATGGAGAAACAAGAGTCCGGGTGTAGACAGCCCAGACAGGCAGGGTGAGTGGTCTGCCTGTGGGAGACTCACTGCCCTCTGTTGCCGCGTGTTGGGGGCATCTAGCATCCATCTCTTTACCAAATATTGAGTGCTCCATGTGCCAGGCACAGCTCTCAGAATGAAACAGTGAGCAAAATGGGCCCGGTGTTTGTTTTCACGAGGTCAGGCCGATATTAGTCGAATAGTCAAACCTGCCAGGAAGGCACAGGGCAGGGCGCTCTGATTGAAACCATCTACACTTGCTTGTTCAGTCTCTTTGCATGTTCTCAGATAGCACCTCAGTGGGAGTTTCACCATCCCAGCATGACTCACCTCGGTATCCTTTCTTTTTTTTTTTTATTGTTGAATAAACTTTATTTCTTTCCTTTCACTTTCTCTCTCTCTTTTCAAAGCATTCTTTTTAGCTAATGTAATTTCTAGAACTGAGTCTTTTTAGCATCTTGGGAGGTTAAGAGTTTGGAGAAATACATTAGTGTTGATACTGTTCCCTGTATTTGTCATATTTCTACTTATTCTTTAATGCATTGCTTGAGTACTACCTTTTCGGTGAAATATCACCACCACTGTCAGTCCTGACGGCCTCCAGGAGTAAATATTCCTGACCTTCTGAAGCACCTTGTACCTGCATTATAATGCTTGCTGTGTTATAGAAGCAAAGTTCTTTACCTGTTGCTTCCCTCACCAGTCAGTGAACATCTCAGAGTAAGGTTTTGTGTCTGAGTTTTGTTTATATTTTCAGCTCCAAGCACAGCAACTCACATCTAACTGTTGACCCATAAATGCTGAATAATGAATGAAGGAATGAACATATAGAAGAGTCAAAAAATCACATGAATCCAGATTCTTTAGTCTAGCAAGGAATACTTTGTCTTTGAAATAGCAATGAATTGTCAGCCCTTGTGATCCTGGCTTATTATTTTCTATTGACTTTTTAATTTAATAGGAAAAAGTATAAATACATTTTCTATTGGAAAATTTATTTTTAAAACAACAGAAACTAGATAGGGAAAGACGACAAGCAGTCAGTTGTCGCAGACCTTCAATGCTGAAGCTAATACTACTCTTTTATTCTGGGAAACGGAATCCACCTCTCACACACAGAGCACCCTGGCAATATTATTTCTCAGCTAAAGAATGAGGAACCAAGTCTAGCAGACCGTGGACAAGCCCAGATATGCAGGGGATAAAGTAGGCTGGAGCTGGGACAGAACCAAGGGCCTGAAGCCACATAAACAACCAACAGTACAAGCACCTTTTGACCCTTGGAATAAAAGCAAGACCACAAGTTAGAGCCAAGAGGGCAGGCAGGAAGCTGGGCAAAGGACAGGATTCAGGATAAGCAACAAATCACACCGGAAAATAAAAACATAAATCTTAGTTGCAGGCAGCCCAAAACCTAGTATTTCAGGAAAAAGAAAAGTAGTTAGAGATCAGAGCAAATAAACTGATCCAAAACCTAAGCAGAGTCTAGGGAAATATCATCGTGACACAAGCTGATGGGGAAGCAGTGTGAGGAAAGACAAAATCAAGAGGATCAGGGGGTCAAGTAGAGTCAGGTCCACATCCCTTCAGCACTGACAGAGGCCTCCCGACGGGGTGAGGCAAAGCTGAGAGCCTGTCTGTACACGAGGATGTATCATCCTTGCAATGCTTGTAGCACCAGTTATCCTGATTCTCACTAATAGGAGAATTGTGATTTCCATTAAGAAAAAGTGAAAGTCACTTGGTTGTGTCCGACCCTTTGGGACCCCATGGACTATACAGTCCATGGAATTCTCCAGGCCAGAATACTGAAGTGGGTAGCCATTTCCTTCTCCAGGGAACCTTTCCAACCCAGGGATCGAACCCAGGTCTCCCGAATTGCACATGGATTCTTTACCAGCTGAGTCACCATGGAAGCCCAAGAGTACTGACCTGGGCTTCCCAGTGGATCTTCCCGACCCAGGAATTGAGCCAGGGTCTCCTGCATTGCAGGCAGATTCTTTACCAGCCGTGCTGAAAGTCTATCCTTAATTATAGCCTGTTACAGTACTGTCTAATTTGCTCTTTACCTTAAATGTCTGAGGTAGGTAGTAACTTACTTTTAAAACCATTTTACATGACAATGGACTGGTATCCAGAATACATAAAGAACTCATAATCTTGGGACTTCCCTGGCGGTCCAGTGGCTTAGACTTCACACAGTCCCAATGTAGGGGGCCCAGGTTCTATCCCCAGTCAGAAAACTAGATTCTGCATGCCGCAACTAAGACCCGATGCCACCATATAAATAAACATTAAAAGAAAGAATTCATAATCTAAAAAGACTAACAACCTGTTAAAAGAAAATGTTCAACATCGTTAGTTACCAGGAACGTGCGAGTAAAATCTTCCATGCACATCACGAACAGCACTTTACTGGCAGTGCCTGGTGTTGGTGAGGATGAGAAACTGGAATCTTCATCTCTTGCAGATGGGCTTGTAAAATGGCACAACCGCTTTGAAGAACTGATCCAGCAATTTCATGAAATCAAAATGCCCGGACACACAAACACACACACCTATGCACACCTGCACACACATACAGGACTTGAATAGAAGTGTTAATAGCACCTCTGTTTATAACAGCCCCAAACTGGAAACAACCCAAACTTCCATCAGTAAGTGAATGGATAAACAAATTGAGGTATTCTCACAATGGATATATTCAACAACAAAAAGGAACAAACTATTCAATGCTAATGCTCACAACATCATGGATGTATTTCAGAAACGTTTTGATCAAAAGAAACCAGATGATCTGTAGGATTCCATTCTATGTGGTTTTAGAATAGGGGGGACTCCGCTGTGGTCACGGAAATTGGAAAGTAAATGCTTTGATTTATATATGGGCCAGGAAGGAACTTTCAGGGGTAATGAAAATGTTCTATATTTTGATTAAGATGGTGGATACATGTGTAAATATCTGTAATATTTGTAAATGATTGTCCAAACTCAGTGAACTGTACATCTAAGAGATGTGCATTTTGTAATGTGTAAATTGTACCTTTACAAAAGAAGAAAGTCAGGTTCAGAGAAGTTAAGTACTTGCCTAAGTTCAGTTCAGTTCAGTTGCCCAGTCATGTCCAACTCTTTGTGACTCCATGGACTGAAGCACTCCAGGCTTCCCTGTCTATCACCAGCTCTGGGAGCTTGTTCAAACTCATCTCCACTGAGTCAGTGATGCCATCCAACCATCTCATCCTCTGTCGTACCATTCTCCTTCTGCCTTCAATCTTTCCTGGCATCAGTCTTTTCCAATGAATCAGTTCTTCACATCAGGTGGCCAAAGTATTGGAGTTTCAGCTTCAGCATCAGTCCCTCCAATGAATATTCAGGACTGATTTCCTTTAGGATTCACTGGTTTGATCTCCTTGCAGTCCAAGGGACTCTCAAGAGTCTTCTCCAACACCACAGTTCAAAAGCATCAATTCTTCAGCACTCAGCTTTCTTTACAGTCCAACTCCATACATGACTACTGGGAAAACCATAGCTTTTCTTAACAGACTTTGTTGGCAAAGTAATGTCTCTGTTTTTTAATATGCTGTCTAGGTTGGTCATAGCTTTTCTTCCAAGGAGTAAGCGTCTTTTAATTTCATGGCTGCAGTCGTCATCTGCAGTGATCTTGGAGCCCAAGAAAGTAAAGTCTGTCACTGTTTCCATTGTTTCCCCATGTATTTGCCATGAAGTGATGGGACCAGATGCCATGATCTTAGTTTTTTGAATGTTGAGTTTTAAACCAGTGTTTTCATTCTCCTTTCACTTTCATCAAGAGACTCTTTAGTTCCTCTTTACTTTCTGCCATAAGCATGGTATCATCTGCATATCTGAGGTTATTGATATGTCTCCTGGCAATCTTGATTCCAGCTTGTGCTTCATCCAGCCCGGCATTTCACATGATGTACTCTGCATATAAATTAAATAAAGTGGGGCAGCAAATAAACGGCAGAGTCAAGAGCTTCCCTGATGGCTCAGCAGGTAAAGAATCTGCCTGCAGTGCAGGAGATGTAGGAGATGTGGGTTTGATCCTTGGGCTGAGAGATACCTGGAGGAGGGCATGGCAACCCACTCCAGTATTCTTGCCTGGAAAATCCCATGGACAGAGGAGCCTGGGTGACTATGGTCTATGGGGTCACAAAGAGTTGGGCATGATTGAAGCAACTTAGCACACATGCACAATACTTGAACTTGGGCTAACTGAGATCAGAGCCAGGATCCCTTTGGCTGCATCATTCTCTCAGCCTAGAGAAAGGTAAGGAAGAACAGGAGGGACGCTCCCTTTACCAGAGGAAGGAAGGGCAGTCATCACAGAGGTCACATTTCTTTTTTTTTTTTTTAACATTTCTGTCTTAGACATAAGATGTGTAATGGTGCCTGTAATGGAAAGAGCCAATTCCTTCTGGCCACCTGCGAAAGTAATTAGGAGGACTTGAAAGACATTGGCACAGAGATAAGCATCACCATTTGATTCATGGAATCTGCCAGTAGAGAAGGTATTAAGGTTATTCTTTTGCTGGTCTCCACCTTGAGTAGTAAATAATTAATGTGTTTCATTTTTAAGACTTTTCAAAAACACTTTATGAATTAACCACTACATTTCCATTGCAAAAAATAGAAAATAACAAACAAAAAAAGAAAAAATTAAAACTTCCTAGGGCTTATTGTCCAGTGATGATCTCATATGTCTTTATTTGCTAATAAATAAAAAGATTTCAGCTTAACAAAAACAGAATCATACTAAATGTGCTGTTTTATAATGTGCTTTTTAAGCAACATTTCGTGAACATTTCTCTCTGTTGGAGAGTATAAATAGATAGCCTTTCTATTGACTACATAACATTTCACAAATGGTCATATCCAAATTTGTTCAACTAAGCCTTGCTATTATATATTCAAGTTGTTTCTAATTTTTTCTAGTACCTACTAACCTCCTGCAAAGAGAACATCTTATAAACTATGTTCTTAGTTATAGAACTTCCAAGTATTCTATAGAAGTGAAAATTTTGGGTCAAAGTTGAGATTTGGACATCTTTAAAACATATAATTCATGGTGTCATTTTTTTCTTTGGTGAATAAATGGCAACCCACTCCAGTACTTTTGCCTGGAGAATCCCACGGACGGAGGAGCCTGTTAGGCTACAGTCCATGGGGTCACAAAGAGTCGGACACGACTGAGTGACTTCACTTTTCACTTTCACCAATTAACATTCACCAGAAATGAATGAATGAGTTATCCTCTGTCTCCCTAATGCCTAGACTGTGACTTTGGTCCCCACATTAGGTATCAGCTCTTCATGGAAACCCAATCAGGGTTAGAAACTAACTTTTGATGTTGTTTAGCTCCATCTTTCAAGCCATGCCTGAATCCTCTTTTGGAGTCTACTAGGTTGAGATGACGGAGAAGGTGATGGCACCCCATCCCAGTACTCTTGCCTGGAGAATCCCATGGACAGAGGAGCCTGGTAGGCTGCAGTCCATGAGGTCGCTAAGGGTTGGACACGACTGAGTGACTTCACTTTCACTTTTCACTTTCATGCATTGGAGAAGGAAATGGCAACCCACTCCAGTGTTCTTGCCTGGAGAATCCCAGGGACGGGGAAGCCTGGTGGGCTGCCATCTATGGGGTCACACAGAGTCGGACACGGCTGAAGTAACTTAGCAGCAGCAGCAGGTTGAGATGAAAAATATTTCTTTTAAAATGTGAATTTGAGAACATGGTTGGTGTTTAAATGTAGTAGAAAAATTGGGGGAGTTAGAAAGAGAAATGATCCTGAGGTTCAAATACTCTGGTTTCAGGGCAGGCTGTATCATCATGAGTGTGTTACATCTGGCAATTCACTTGCTTACTCTGCCTGGGCCTCACTGGCCCCATTTCTAAGATGAGGGGTTGAAGAGGACCCCATCTTTACTTGGTCTTCCATTATGACATTCTATAAATCTTGGCTATTTGAAGCATTCCTTTCTGAGGCTGGGCTTGTAAATTGAGAGTTGTCAGGCATTTAAAATGTAGCTGGTGTGGGAAAGGAAAAAACCCAGCAGCTAGTTTGCTGCTGGATCAGAATTCTCTGTTCTTTGTGAAGTAATAAATTGTATCTTGGCTCCCAGATTATTCCAGGTTGCCTCGGGTTTTGCAGAAGTGGCTTTTTCAGGAATTGTTCCCATTGCCGGAAAGTGGGTGTTAATTTGTGCCTTGGCTGTTTTTCAGAGCACATGCTGGCAGAATCCTAGCAGCTTTTTCAGAGGCTCAGCAGATGCCATGACCGGGTTGTGGCTATCCTCACAGGATGACACACACCCTGCATGAATAACCCGTAACAGATCCATATTAAAGACCTAACCTTTATCATGGACTACTTAAGCTTGGCCTCTGAAGTGTTTTCTTGACCAAGTAGAAGCACTCTGATCAACATACCACAGGAACCAGGATAGCCACAAGCATTGAAATTGGTCAGTATTCCTTAATAAAATATCTGTGATCCACTCACATGGGGTGCAGGTGGTGTCTTGGAAAAGGAGACGAAGCCAAACAAAGAAAGGAAGGAATAACACTGAGTAACATTTGTATTTAGTTCTTGACAGTTTACAGCCTATGCTGACCACCTTATTTATTCCAACGGCATCTCTGAGATCTCTTCATCACCATTTTGTCCTGATTCACCCAGCAAGCAAATGCAAAAGCTGGCGTCATGACTGTGAATGGCCCAATAGCTTCTACAACAAGCACAGAGCTTGGCTTGAATTCCCCTAAGTCTCTGCTTTCTTGACAGACTTTGCAGTCTCACACCTCCTTCCTCGTCTATCTTTCTCTTCTATGTCAACAGCTGAAAAGCAGCTCTACTTTCTTGCACTGTGAGTAGAAGGTAGCAAATTGAAGTCAGTTTCCCATCTTTGGGGCTTCCCAGGTGATGCAAACGGTAAAGAATCTACCTGCCAATGCAGGAGACACAAGAGACGCAGGTTCAATCCTTGGGTTGGGAAGATCCTTTGGAGAAGGAAATGGCAACCCACCCCAGTATTTCTTGCCTAGAAAATTCTTTAGTATGATGTGCTTAGAAGACACTGTCTAGTCTAGCACGTTCTGGACTTTATAGTCATTTAGCCCTCACGATTTATGCCATGTTCATACACCACAGGTACTATTACTTACTTAATATTTGTCTTCAAATAAATGCACTATTTCATTTTTTATTATTCTAAACAATATAGTATCTGTGAAATCATCAGTTGGACATAATGGTTATAGTTTTCTATAATTAGAAATAATTACAGAAATAATTGAAATAATTACATAGCTATTAAATATGTTAAATGCTCATTGAAACTGTGTAACATACTTCACTTTTATTCTCTTTGTTATGCACACCATATTCTGAGAAATGCATTAAAGTTAAATGAAATGTAAAATCCAGTTGAATTCAATTGGCCACATTTTCCATGCACAGTAGCCACTGTGGCTGGTGGCTACCATGTTGGACAAGGCAGAAAGCAGCTCTGTCACCCCGGAACGTTGTGCTGGAAGGCTCTGCCTAAAGTTTGCCCAGAGCATGTTGACTGCTTTCATGGACTAAAGTTGCTGCTGCTGCTGCTAAGTCGCTTCAGTCGTGTCCGACTCTGTGTGACCCCAGAGACGGCAGCCCACCAGGCTCCCCCGTCCCTGGGATTCTCCAGGCAAGAACACTGGAGTGGGTTGCCATTTCCTTCTCCAATGCATGAGTTTACACTTACATAAGTAAGATCACCAAAAGAATTGAGCACTGTGAATAATGATGAATTTAGAAAATGCTAGCAAAAATGTCCATCTCTCTACCTTCCGAACGTGTCTAAGTGTGTCCTCTGCTTTCCTGCTTCTCTTTTTCTTGCTCCACCTCTGTGTGTCCTGGTTCACTTTTTTAAATTGATGTGTAATCTATAATGTTGTGTTAGTTTCACGTGTACAGCGAAGTGATGCAGTCATACACAAATACGTATATTCTTTCTCAGGTCTTTCCATGATGGTATTGAGTGCAGTTCCCTGTGCTCAGCAAGACCTTGTTGCTCACCTGTTTCACATACAGCAGTGTCAGTTCAGTTCAGTCACTCAGTCACGTCTGACTCTTCGCGACCTCATGGACTTCAGCATGCCAGGCCTCCCTGTCCATCACCAACTCCCCAAGTTTACTCAAACTCATCTCCATTGAGTCAGTGATGCCATCCAACCATCTCATCCTCTGTCATCCCCTTCTCCTCCTGCCTTCAATCTTTCCCATCATCAGAGTCTTTTCCAATGAGTCAGCTCTTCTCATCAGGTGGCCAAAGTACTGGAGTTGAAGCTTCAGCATCAGTCCTTCCAATGAATATTCAGGACTAATCTCCTTTAGGATGGACTGGTTGGATCTCCTTGCAGTCCAAGGGACTCTCAAGAGTCTTCTCCAACACCACAGTTCAAAAGCATCAGTTCTTCGGCGCTCAGCTTTCTTTAGAGTCCAACTCTCACATCCATACATGACCACTGAAAAAACCATAGCCTTGACGAGACGGACCTTTGTTGGCAAAGTAATGTCTCTGCTTTTTAATATGCTGTCTAGGTTGGTCATAACTTTCCTTCCAAGGAGTAAGTGTCTTTTAATTTCATGGCTGGTATAGATTAATCCCAAACTCCTAATATTATCTCTCCGCTGCCACTCCCCATTATGCTTTTTGGTAATCCTGTTTGTTTTCTATGTCTGTGAATCTATGTCAATTTCATAAATAAGCTTATTTGTATCACGTTTTAGCTTCCACATTTAAGTGTTATCATAGGATATTTGTCTGCCTTACTTTGCTTAATACGATCATCTCTAGGTCCATCCATGTTGCTGCAAATGGCATTATTCCTTCTTTTTATGGCTAAGTAATATTCCATTGTATACATGTCCATCTTCTTCATCCTTTCATCTGTTGATGGACATTTAGGTTGCTTCCACGTCTTGGCTGTTGTAAATACTGCTGCTATTACATTCCTAGTTCACTCTCATTCTTGCCCTTAGTTCTTTCTCTGCTTTTCTACCTATGTTCCTCTTATCTTCCCACCCCAGAATCTCCCTTAATTCAATTTGGATTTCGCTTTGTAAATTATCCCTTAGCTGCAGCAGTAACTTCAGGTCAGAGGACATTCTCAGTTGTAACTTGCACAAGGAATCCCTTCCAGTGGAATTCCTTAGGGATGTGGTCAGTGGCACACTGGACATCTCTACTTGGAAGTCTCCCTGGAATCTGAAGTTCAGCATGCCTAATACCGAACCACTTCCCACTCAAACCCCTGGCTGCCCTTCACTGATGTAACCACAGCAAACTACTTGCTTTACCTACCACCCATCCAAGGCCACCTTTAGAAGAATAAGAGAATTTTTAATTATGCTTTTTCTCAGGCCCATGAAAGAAGGGCCTAAAACTCCCTGTATGGTACTAGTTTATTGAGCAGGCTACAAAACACAAATTGCCTAGAAGGCGTGACGTAACTTCTTTTGCAATAAAAAATGACCCTGCTAGCACTTGGAAAGCTTCTGGAGGATCCCCAGAGGTGGAAAGTGCTATATAGATGTACGTATGCTTTGTCTGTTGGCCATGAATGTTGAGGAATAGAACAGACCAGCCCCCTTTCTCCTTATTTTAATTATCCAGAGACCCCCAGCAGGAAAGTAAAAGAGAAGTTGGATCCAAGAGCTCTCAGAAGAGCAGGAGGCTCTAGGGAACATGTATGCATTGTTTGTATGAAATAGACCCTTCCTTAGCAGGACAGAGCTGAAAATTTCCCTTATTCTTCTCAGGAAAATGTGTTCTCTCTTTTTTTTTTTTTTTTCATTCTAAATACACTCAATTAGGTTATGGAAAATTTAGTTCCTCTTGCTAATTTATACAAGGAGTTATGATACCTTGGGATCATCATCTGTCAGCTTTAAAACCCTAAATATGGCATTGATTATTCTCAGGAAGGTGATGTGATGATCTGCTCTCTTTCTCAGACAAAGGGAGGCAGTTGTCCAAAATGGGAAGTCCCTATCTGGGTGGGAATGATAGAAACATCCTTCTGGCTAGATTCTGTTTCTGCTCCACTCTGAAAAAGAGAAACAGATCCCAGTTTAACTAGCCTCAGTCTCACTAAAGGTTAGGGTCTGTGTTGTCCTCTGGATAATAATAACTATAATAACTATTTGTTGAATGGTTGAATTTTTCCCAGCAGTGTGTTAGGTGCTGTAGATGATATCTTATTAATAGTGCTTACAGCTGTGATGGTAGGGAACCATTCCCTGCCCCCATATTTTACTTTGAGGAATTTGAGTTTGGGAGAGGTAAATAATTTGTCAAAGATCACACAACCCATACATGGCAGAGCTCAAATGCAAACCTCGGTCTGTCCAATGCCACAGCTCAATGTCTTTAGACCTTGTAGTTTTGTTTGTTTTTTTATTGATGGTTACTATGGGCCAGGCGCTATTCTAAGCTCAGAGAGATCCCTAATCTTATGGAGCTTATATCCTGGAGAGGAAAGATAGGAAAAGAATAAGTTAAAAAAAAAATCCAGATCATTTCAGATGTTGGTAATGCCATGAGAACAATAGAGGAAGTAAAGTGGTAGTGAGCACGGGGCTACTTATGTTGAGAGCTCTTTGAAGGATTTTCTGATAGGACCTTTGATCTCAGGCCTAGATGATATGAAGGATCCAGAATGTGGGTATTGAGGGCCATGGAAACAGCAAGTGTAGAGGTCCTGGGGTGAGAGTGAGTGCTATGTGTTTCAGGAGCTGCAAAAATCCAGTTTTTCTATTTGGCCATAGAGATAAGTGATCTGATATAATAGCAGACATGTAGGCAAGCTTTGGGTCTTGTTCCAAATATGACAGGGCATCAGAGAAGGGTTCTAAGCAAAAGAGGCATATAATCGGAATTAAATTGTTAAAAGATCTCTCTGGTTTCTATGTGGAGAATAGCAGATACAGGAGCAAGACGGGGAGTAGGGGAAATGGTTAGAAGAACATGAACTTCAAGGGGACTGAAAGTTTTTGGAGAAGATGCAGCCTTGGCTTTGGAAGTAGCAAAGGGTCTGGCGGCAAAAGAGTATTTACCTTTATCTAGGCCCTAAGATATTCAAGATGTGAGGAGGTGCCTCAGAGGCCAGCCAGGTCCAGTTCTTGGGCAAAAGGGAAGGGGGCATTCACAAAAGAAGATGAAAGGACTTCCCTGGTGGTTAGGACTTCACGCTTACACTGCGGGGGGCCCAGGTTCGATCCCTGGTTGGGGAACTAAGACCCTGTATGGTGTGACCAAAAAATAAATAAATAAAAAGCTTTTAAAGAAAAGGAAAATAAGATGAAGCTATGGGGAGTCTGCGGGAGAAGGCAATGGCACCCCACTCCAGTACTCTTGCCTGGAAAATCCCAGGGACAGGGGAGCCTATGGGCTGCCGTCTATGGGGTCGCACAGAGTCGGACACGACTGACGTGACTTAGCAGTAGCAGCATCACGGAGAGTCTGTTTCAGTGTCAGTGCTGGCAAATCAGAGTAATAAGAGCTAGTTTCACTGAGTGTATACCATGTGTCTAGTGGTATTCTAAGTGCTTTTCTCAGGATAACTTCTTTAGTCCTCTCAATAATCCTAAATCCCAGATGCTATTAGGGCTTCCCAGGTGGCACTCATGGTAAAGAACCCACCTGCCAATGCAGGAGACATAAGAGATACAGGTTCCATCCCTGGAGTAGGAAATGGTAACCTACTCTAGTATTCTTGCCTGGAGAATTCCATGGACAGAGGAGCCTGGTGGGCTACAGTCCATGGGGTCGCAGAGTCTGACACGACTGAGCACACAGGCATGGTCATGGTTTAGATACTATTATTGGCCCCATTTTACACAGGAAACTGAGACAGGAGTTACAACACTTGCAGCTACTACATGATCTAACTCTAAGTCAGAGCCATAAGGGTTGAGGCTGTCAGAGAGAGTGGAGGAGTGACCTCAAGAAGGGAGGGGCCGACTGGTGTGAAGATGAGACCCAGATGACCAAGGGGATCTGGGGGGGAGTGATGAAGTTTAACAAGTTTGTCCCATGATGCCCTACATCCTGAATGACTCTAAAAGAAGGTTCCTGATCAGTGCAAACTAGGAGCTTTCCTGCAGCTTCCAGTGGGTGGAGTAAGCCTGGGCCCCCTCCCTGGGACTGCTTTCTTAAGCAGCTTGTGGGAGAAGAGCAGTTTCATCTAACAAGACAGTGTCTTAGCCTCTTTTATCCCACTGCTCTTGGGTAGGTGGGGAGAGTGCTCAAATCCACACATTTCTGAGATGTTTTCCCTGACTCACATTTGGAGATAATAATCACTTACTATGATTAATTAGATTATGTATCTGTGGGCTTCACATTAGTCCAGCAGAGCAGGAATTCTGCCATTAGAAATGGAATGGGATCAGCCTAACATTGTTTGGGGTTGGTTTTCTTTTGCTGTTTTGTTTTGTTTTTTTTTGAAGGGGGATGGTACTTCTATGTTTCAAGTTTTATGCTGAGAACCTGACATATGTTATTCCTTCATCAAACACGAGTCTTATGATACAGCTACTAGTCTTATTGACCATTTTCTGATGGACCAACTGAACTCCGGATATAACTTGCCCAAAGTTATAGCAAGTGATGGACCTGAGAGAGCTTCCTACGTGGTGCAGTGATAAAGAATCCACCTGCCAATGAAGGAGACATGAGACTCGGGTTCGATCCCTGGGTCGGGAAGATCCTCTGGAGTAGGAAATGGCAACATACTCTAGTATTCTTGCCTGGAGAATTCCATGGACGGAGGAGCCTAGCAGGCTACAGTCCATGGGGTATCAGAGTCAGACGCAACCGAGCACACACACACACAAAGGACCTGAGATGTAAACCCTGACGATCTGATACCAGAGGTTAATCCTTAATCATGCTGCTACAAGTGAGGAACATAGGTATGCTGGGTCGAGTGCTTCCCAAGAAGTCTTTGTAAACCCAAAGGAATGAGTGCATGTAACAACACAAAGTTGGAAGAGAGATCATAGGGATGAACAGTGAAGGCATTCCTTGACTACACTGATTTTGAAATGTTAGTAGACCAACTGTCAGAATCAGGAAGCAACCTGAAGGTAGTAGGCTTGAACGAAACATGGGTTGGAAGGGGGAAATTGATATGAATAGAGAGAAAAAAATTGCTGCTTTACTTCCTTGTCTTCTTCTCAGTCAGTTCAGTCACAGTTGTATCCAACTTTTTGCGACCCCGTGAACTGCAGCAAGTCAGCCTTCCCTGTCCATCACCAACTCCCAGAGCTTGCTCAAACTCATGTCCATTGAGTCGGTGATGCCATGCAACCATCTCATCGTCTGTGGTACCCTTTTCCTCCTGCCTTCAATCTTTCCCAGCATCAAGGTCTTTTCCAATGAGTCGGTTATTCACATCAGGTGGCCAAAGTATTGGAGTTTCAGCTTCAGCATTAGTCCTTCCAGTGAATATTCAGGACTGATTTCCTTTAGGATTGACTGGTTTGATCTCCTTTCATTGTCTTCTCCTACTAAGTCTAAAAGTGCCACTGCTCAAATGATACAAACGATACACTGCTCAAATGCCACCGCTCAAATTTTTGCCCTTCTAATTCCACTTAATGAACACCGAAAAAGCTATCTGCTTCTCCACTCTCCCCACAAAACAGGAAAAGTGGCAGGATTATGAATAATTTTTGGTAAGGTATTTTCATTTTCCATGATTTTTTAAAGAAAACAAATATGCAGGAGGGAATCATTTAAGGGGAAACCATTTAAATAAATGAAATAAGATTCCTTAGGCATCATATTTAATTGATTCCATTTCATCATTTAAAAAATATATTTTCTTTGACATTCATCTGTTCCTATCCAAAAACATGGGTGGATAATCTGATCTCAGTTTTCTTAGGCTCTGTGATCTTGGCAAAGTCATTTTTTAATCATATGCCTGGCTTTCTCTAACTTGAAAATATCTAGACTCCCAGGACAACTGAACTTCTGTGGAAGGGCCATGAACTTCTTTGCCAAATGGCCATGAGTAAGGAGATCGCCTCTTAGAGGTAGCTCTCAGTCCTTCATCTGGATTCTAAAAGAGTTTATTAACCTGTAAATCAATTTTCTTTTTAGTCACCTGGTGGATTAGCAAACCCAGAATCTGTATTTACTTTATGTGTGCCTCTTGGAATATATAATTTAACACTTCTGTATCTCTAAGTGGAACCAAAAGATTTGAGTGCCAGAGTTTGTGAATGTAGGTGTTAGTCACTCAGTCGTGTCCACCTCTTTGCAATCCCATGGACCGTAGCCTGCCAGGCTCCTCTGTCCATGGAATTCTCCAGGCAAGAATACTGGAGTGGATAGCCATTCTCTTCTCCAGAGGATCTTCCCGATCCAAGGAATGGAACCCAGGTCTCCTGAACTGAAGGCAGATTCTTTACCATCTGAGCCATCAGGGAAGCCCCAAAGTGAAAGTGTTAGTCGCTCAGTCATGTTCAACTCTCTGATCAGGGGAAGATCATAGAGTCCTCCCTGCACCTACCATTTAGCTTAAAATATGCCAAGGTGCTGTATTTGGGGGGAGCATGACCTTAACTCCATTATCTACAGTCATATGTTGTGGGGATTAGGACATGGACTTATCTTTTGGGGGAAACACAATTCAACCCATTACCCTGACTTTGATGTATTTGTTGTTGTTTGTTGTTGTTCAGTTGCTAAGTCATGTCTGGCTTTTTGTGACCCCCTGCAGCATGCGAGGCTCCTTTGTCCTCCACTATCTCTTGGAGTTTGCCCAAATTCACATCCATTGAGTAGGTGATGCTATCTTAACCATCTCATCCTCTGCCACCCTCTTCTCCTTTTTCCTTCAATCTTTTCCAGCATCAAGGTCTTTTCTAATGAGTTGGGTCTTTGTATCAGATGGCCAAAGTATTGGAGCTTCAGCTTCAATATCAGTCCTTCCAGTGAATATTCAGGGCTGATTTCCTTTAGATTGACTGGTTTGATCTCCGTACAGTCCAAGTGACTCTCAAGAGTCTTCTCCAGCACCAATTTGAAAGCATCAATTCTTCAGCACTCAGCCTTCTTTAGATTAGCTGCAACAGTTCAGCTGGTTAAGAATTTGCCTGCAATGCAGGAGACCTGGGTTCAATCCCTGGGTTGGGAAGGTCTGGAGAAGAGAATGGCAACCCACTTTCAGTATTATTGCCTGGAGAGTCCCATGGACAGAGGAGCCCAGTGGGCTACAATCCATGGGGTCTCAGAGTCGGACACGACTGAGCGACTAACACAGCCTTCTTTATGGTCCAACTCTCACATCCATACATGTCTACCAGAAAAACCATAGCTTTGACTGTATGGACCTTTGTTGACAAAGTGATATCTCTGTTTTTAATAAGCTGTCTAGGTTTGTCATAATTTTCCTTCCAAGGAGAAAGTGTCTTGTAACTTCATGGCTGCAGTCACCATCCACAGTGATTTTTGAGCCCAGAAAAGTAAAATCTGTAACTACCTCTACTTTGTCCCCTTCTATTTGCCATGAAGTGATGGGACTATATGCCATGATGTCAGTTTGATCTCTTAGGAACATAATTTGACAAGGGGAGTAGGATGGAGAGGGTGGGCTCCCTGGCTGCTCTAGCCTTAGTCCAGGACCGAGGAAATGAGGAACTGGATTGGTGGCGGCAGGGTTCATGGGGGTGGAGCATGGGAGTAAAGAAGAGGAGTTGGAATCAGGAGACATACGAAAGAATTTGCCAGGACTTTTTTACTGCATGTGTGGTGAATAAGAGAAAAAGTTTTAGTGCAACACTAACATATGTTTCCCCAAAACACGTGTTGTAAAATACTGGAAATTGTTCTATAGACAAATGCATTTGGGAAACTCTGGATCGAACAAGGTTGAACAGGCTTCTCTGCAGTGCTTCTTTGCATGCTCATGTACACTGTGGCTTTCTAAAGGGGACTTCTGGGGGACAGCCTTTCCCAAACTTACAGATACTGACAGCAATTGGCAGAAGCCGCTCCTGTCTGTAGCACTCCCTGCCCCATGTAGAAAAGAATGGTTGGTACCAATGACAAAATTATGGACATCAATTTTGCAATGAATAGTTAAGAAAAAAAAGCAAATGTTTACTGAGCTGCTAGTATGCATCAGACACCACATTAAGTGTTTCACACACAATATCTCATTTAATTCTCGTGACAGCCATCAGGGACAGGTACCATCAATCATCAGATCTTATAAATGGGACCCAGAGGCACATAGAGATAAAGTTACTTACCCAAGGATGCATAGCTGGGGTGTGGTGCAACCAGAATTTGACTCCAAGCAGTCTAATGTTAAAACTGACATTCATAACTACCAGATTATGAATCTAATTGTAGATGTTTTGGATTTCAAATGTTGATAAGACTTGCAGATGGAAATATGCAGAAGACAGTGGAGGATACAGAATCAGACAAGGTCAGGTCTGGGCTCAGAGCCATTAGGGGGCAGACAGGGGTTGAAAATTGCCCGTGGATACATTTATTCAAACTATGAGGTCACAAGTTGGTTATAAGATTTACAACGCAGAAAGGATTCCATGCAAAGATTTTATGTATTAGTGGGATGTTTAACCAAGCAATGAGTTAGAAATAACTGGCTACCGTTATCACAGTCGGTGTACAGAATGTTCCAACTGTGATGAAACAGGACCCAGACACAGAAGTCTACATCCTAAATCATACTGAAAAGTCAGAATCAGTTGGGATTTTTGAGAAGCAGAGAAATCTCACTGGTCCCACAAGTGCAGTAGAAAACCTCAGCGAGAGCCAGTGAGTAGCTCTAAGAGACCACA
Source organism: Bos mutus (assembly GCF_027580195.1). Classification (NCBI taxonomy): domain Eukaryota; kingdom Metazoa; phylum Chordata; class Mammalia; order Artiodactyla; family Bovidae; genus Bos; species Bos mutus. Next base: position 17,911,396 of record NC_091626.1, read on the forward strand.
GCTCTGCCTTGACATCTCACCACAGAGGCAGGACCTTCTCTCTGTTCCCTGGAGCCCCTGGAACATTCATCTAGAAGCTTCTAACACCCGTACAATGCGGACACCCAGGAAATAGTCGCTGAGCCAAAGAAATGAGAACCAACCCTGTTCAGCTTCCTTCTGCTCCTGGATACATTATCAAGTTTTAAAGTGTTTTCACTGACCCATCCCTATGCCATTGCCTGTCTGAATTTTCTTGCATATACTGGGGACAAAGCCATGATAAATTGCTACCTACTTGCACTGAGTTTCATTTTGTTCTGATTCATTGCCTACTTCAGAGACCTTCTAAAATCACAGTTTATGGACTCTACATCCTGGTGGTTCCCAGAGAGAAATGAACCTAGATTCCAGGGAATGCAGATGTCTTCAAACTTGCAGCCAGCTTCCAGGCTCCCTGCAAAGGTCTCTTAAGCCCCTAAGTATTTCCTCTCTTAAATCACACATCACTGGCACAGGCAGAGTATTTGTTAGGAGACAGTCACTTAAAGGTCTACCGAGTAGACAGAAATGCTGTCGTTCTTGGCAATTTTATTGCGCTGTTCTTGGGCTTAGTGTAGTGATTCTTTTTTAACGTTGCATTGGCTTTTTTGTTCCTGAAAGAAACTATTTCTTTAGTGCTGTACTTGAAACATGATGTTGAATCTCTCTTGGCATGTTTACGGGCTGGGTGAAGGACTGTATATGTGAAAGGGAGCTTAATATTTCACTTGCACAAATGTTGTGACTTTTATTCGACACATTTCTAATTAGGTGACTTGAATCCCTGCAGCCACCGGCATGGGTTATTGTGTCATTGTGGCACTTGGGTGTTCTGCCAAATTTCGATCTGGATAGAATGGATTTATTTTTGCTTCATCCTAGAACAGATTCTCTTACAGCGTCTGTCAGATGGTGTGCTGAACTGAACAGGTTATGCGATGTGGCACAGAATGAGGCATAGTGTTCTGTGTCACATCAAACTCACACCTATGGAAAATGGTCATTTATTGCAATATGAAAATGCTTCTTGTGAATATAAAAAAGCATGTGGTCAAGGCAGCAAGCAATTCTTCCTGAATGCAGGGCAACAAAAGTAAATAGTGTGACAACTGTGGAAAGTTTCTTGAACTTCCTGAAGTTTGTTTTTTTTTTTTCATAACTAGTGTTCACCTTTGAAGTCCTTTAAGTGTACAGCCTCAAATTTGAGTATCTGCAATAGTGCCGTAGACACACACAGAAAATTTACAGGCCACTGCTCTATTACCAGTGGCATCAGTACACACACACACACATATACACTTCAGTTCACATTTACTATTCTTATGTTGAATTTTCTTCATGGACATTATTCAAATACTGCTGACCTCCATCCATTTCTCTGTTTATACTATAATATATTGTCCGAGATAGCCTAGGTTCAAGCCTAGGAAAATTGCCTTAAGTAAGAATGAAGAATACCTTGAAATCTCTTGCTCTCAGATATATACCCAACTTTCTAAAGCGATTATTACTGGAAACCACAAAAGTTGAAGATGGGGCACAACTAACTTGGAAAATCCCTTCATCCCTCCACCTTTACCATGGTCAGGGTCAGTGATTAGGATTCAAGGCAGGTGCTCTCACCCATGTGGTGTGGGTGTTGTTGTGGTAGAGAGGGCTCCTCGACTCTGAGAGTCACGGCCCTTGTCAGGAGCCTCCCCTTCCTGCAGTATCACCTAAGAATGCTTGGCTTCACAGGAAATGCTGATACAGTAGAAAGTATTTGGACGTAGGCAACACCCAAATGGAGGTCCACTTCCTCCTACTACCGCAACCTTGGCAGAGCTGTCTACTTCTGTGAGCCTTAGCTTCCTCACCTGGCAAATGGAAATAAAACTCCTTTCTCTAGACAAATACCATATTTTACCACTTACACTGGAATCTAAAAAATAAAACAAACAAATAGAACAGAACAGAAACAGACGCACAGAGAACGAGCTAGTGGTTAGTCGTAGGGGAGAGAAGAAGAGAGAGGCAGGATAGGGGCGGGGGATTAAGAGCTACAAACTACTATACATGGATATATTGTATAGCACAGGGAATATAATCAATACTTTATAATGACTTTAAATAGAGTATAACCTATAAAAATATTGACTTCCCATGTTGTACATCTGAAACTAAAAGAATACTGTAGATCAACTGTACTTCAATAAAAAAAGTCTTCTCCACAAAGTAAAAAGCTTTAGCCATATGAGTGGGTAACCATAACTTGTTCTATCTTCCAGAGAAGCAATTTGGCTTCAAAGGTCATTCATAAACTAGTGAGTTGTGTATTTGTTGTGCCTGATTCATGGTTAAAGTTTTGGAACAAAAACTATAGGGTGTCTGTGTCTGTCTCTATGTTATGCATGTCCATGGATATGTTACATATATGTGATGTTATTCTAGTTCCACAGGGTATTGCAAATATTAATATGTAAAAGAGCTCTAAAGTGACTTGAAAAAAAAAAGCTTTAATATCAATAGTATATTTATATAAAACTCAAGCAATTTTCTTTCATCTGTTAAAATAAGAAAGTGTTCTTGGACTATTGGTCTGTCCTTCATGAGACTGTGCAAGGATTTTCTTTACCTTCTAAGTAATCAGCCAAGAAAGGTTCTGGGTTTTTATCCAAATGGTTTCCAGTGCTTTGTGTCTTCTTCATTGATCTTTGATTATTTAAGAAAACGGAGTCTTCTCTATGAAAAGAGCTAAGTTTTTTACAACCAAGTAGTGTGTGTGTGTGTGCTCAGTCCTGTCCAACTCTGCGACCCCATAGATTACAGCCTGCAGGCTCCTCTGTCCATGGAGATTTTCAGGCAGAAATACTGGAGTGGGTTGCCATCTCCGACTCCAGGGATCTTCTCGACCCAGGGATTGAATCCGAGCCTCTTGTATCTCCTGCATTGGCAGATGGATTCTTCACCACTGTGCCAGCTGGAAGCCCTGCAACTAAGTAATTTTCAAAAAAGTCCTTCCTTATTAAAATTAAATAACATCATGTCTGTCGAGTGGCAGCATAGAGTAGGCACTTGATTTTCGTTTCCTTACCTCTCTGCACCCCATAGAATAAGCAGTAACTCCCTCACTGAAGCTGAAGCTTCTGTTTCTGAAACTGAAGAATCTGAGCATCAAATGATGGGATGATGAGACATGCTTCTTCAGTGAATTCATTATGTTTCTTGGCTGGACTGAAATGAAGCAAAGGCAGGAGAAAATCTGGATACAAAACAGATGTTAAAGCCTCATACATAGCATGGCATAAACCTGAGCTTTTCAAGCTCACCTTACTACAAATATACATCACACTCTTGTGTAATGCAGGTAACAACGATGAACCCTACACCAGTCCTGTGATTCTTTCTCTTTGGCCGACAGATGAGTCATAGTTACTAGCCTTCTTGCAGTTTGAGGTAACTAGTGGAAAGTGGGCCAGTCCTAACGATCCTCCACTTTCTCCCCTCCTCATCTGCCAGGTGAATGTCCATGTCTGGGGTGACCCGGGTTACCATGTGCTGAGGCCTGGATGTCTTAAGTGGCCATGTAGAGCAGAGTACTGCTTGCCCCAGCATCTGGAATTTACCCAAATGAGAAATAAACTCTTAATCAAGCCATTAAAACCTCAAGGTTTATCTGTTACAGCAGCTGCCACCACCCTAAGTAATGAACTTGATGATACAAGAGGTGAATTTTAAAAATTTTCTCCTTGCTCTGGCACTTGACACTTTTCTGAATACGACAGCACCAGTTTTATATTTCATTACTGTGGGAAAACAAATTTCATAATTGCCTAAAGACTAACTATGTGGTCTATCTATTCAGAAATATACTGTGTATATTGATCATAAGAGCTGTGAAACAAGGTTCTTTATCAGCAAAAAGTCTACTTGATTTTTTGCCTAACAATTTCAGCTGAAAGCCAGGGTTAGTGATTAACTACATTTATTGTGTTTTAAATTAGATTAAACACTCCTGATGCCAGGTGCTGGGCTGCAAAGGGAAAGCTCAGTTAAACAGGAGAAATAGAGGTAACTGTTTTTTCTAAATTATTAGAAATTCAGGAGTTAGAAACCTAAAAACATTTCTAAAGTATTCTATATACTTTTATGTTTTCTTAAACCATACGGAAGATAATTTTACCTTTCCCAGTGACACTTAATCCATAGGATTTAAGGATTAAATGGGGATCATGTCTGCTGCTGCTGCTGCTAAGTCACTTCAGTCGTGTCCGACTCTGTGCGACCCCATAGACGGCAGCCCACCAGGCTCCTCTGTCCATGGGATTTTCCAGGCAAGAGTACTGGAGTGGGGTGCCATTGCCTTCTCCGGGGGATCATGTCTACCTCCCACCTAATGCCTGGCACAATAAATATTAAATAACATGCACAATAACTATTGAAACCTTGACCTCTTACGTAATGATTTGTTTTATTGGATTTTACTTTGGAATTATTCTTAAGAACTTGAATTATCACCCTCAGAGGCTTGTGAAGTAGCTGTGTACCCCACATCAGTTGGTACTAAACTGCTTTTAATTATGGTATCAACTTTTACAATTTATCCTGGCTTCTTGCTGCTTTTTACTGGTAGCTACAGCCATCATGTTCTTCAAATCCTTTATATGGGGAGAAAAAAATAAAAGACCCAGGTAGAAATTATTACTAAAAAATGAAAAAGTTCTACATTCAAGCTGGGGGAAATACCCCAGCAGAGCCAATTACCAGCCTTCAGAGGGCTGTTTCAACGGCTTGGGGGCTCGTTATATTCAATGCCAAGATTGTTGCTGGTTCCAGCAAGTTGAGGTTAACAGAAGTCAGAACTCCCTGTCTAGGTATGGCCTTGATACACTTTCTGCCAGCTTAGCTTTTATGCTGAGAGGAGGGAGAGAAAGAGAGATAAAAAAGAAAGAGAGGTAAAGTAGGATTGGAAATTGAAAGGGGAAAGCTATTTGAGGGTAAGAAGTAACTGGTTGCTCTTCTATGGACACATTAAAAGTTTGAGAAGCCCAGCTCTTAAAGCACCTATTCAGATTTACGTTCTCACTAGCCTTCCCATGGAGGGAGGAGCCTGGAAGGCTGCAGTCCATGGGGTCGCTGAGGGTTGGACACCACTGAGCGACTTCACTTCCACTTTTCACTTTCATGCATTGGAGAAGGAAATGGCAACCCACTCCAGTGTTCTTGCCTGGAGAATCCCAGGGACGGGGGAGCCTGGTGGGCTGCCGTCTCTGGGGTCGCACAGGGTCGGACACGACTGAAGCGACTTAGCAGCAGCAGCAGCAGCCTTATGTCAGACTACCCATTTTTCTGAACTCTTGCCCATAGTGGGTATAGTGTTAGTTGCTCAGTCATGTCCAACTCAATGCAACCCCATGGACTGTAGCCCTCCAGCGCCTCAGTCCATGGAATTCTCCAGGCAAAAATACTGGAGTGGGTTTCCATTCCCTTCTCCAGGGGATCTTCCCGATGCAGGGATCAAACCTAGATCTCCTGTATTGCAGGCAGACTCTTTACCATCTGAGTCACCAGGGAAGCCTATAGTGAGTATTGCCATTCACAAAAGTTATCAGGTGAACACGGTATGATGTAATTTGGTTTCGTAATTCTTTGGCCATCAGTAATGCTACCTTGCTTTTCATCTTCTGTTTTTGTATTGCATTTGTATATCTCCATTTGTGAATTGACTATTTCATAATCTTTCCCATTTTTATGATTATACTCCCCATTTTTTTCCAAATGAAAATGATTTTGTTTTTCTTACTACATTTATTCTTCTGCTGCCCATTGTAGAAAAATAACTAAAATTTTAAAAACAGGAATGTGATGGAACTTCCCTGGTGGTCCGGTGGTTAAGACTCCTTGCTTCCACTGCACAGGGCACAGATTCAATCGCTGGTCAGGGAACTAAGATCCCGCCTGCCACACAGTGGCCAAAAAAAAGTAATGAATAAAATCACCCTTTATGTTTACCCAGAACAGAATTAAGGATGCCATATTATGGTATACTTAAAAAATTTTTTTCTCAATAATGCACATATACTGTTCACACATTTAAAGTATATAGCACCATAGTTTAGTATATTCACAGTTGTACAACAGTCACCACAATCTAATTTTTAGAAATTTTCATCACCCCCAGAAGAAATACTGCCCATTTCTTCTCACACTCCTTGGGACTAAGAAACTACCAATATATTTTCTGTCTCTATAAATTTACCTCTCCTGAATATTTTGTGTAAATGGAATCAGTTAATAAAGGGGCTTTGTGACTAGCTTCTTTTTCTTAACATAATATTTTTGAAAGGCATGATATTGTAGCCTGCATTTGCACTTCATTTTTTTTATTGCAAAATACTGTTCCATTGTTTGGGTATTTTTATTCATTCATCAGGTGACAAACATTTGAGTTGTTTCCACATTTTGGCTGTTACGAATAATGCTGCTAGGAGTATCCATGTAAAAATTTTTGTGTGGACATATATTTTCATTTCTCTTAGGGGTATAACTAGGATTGGAGTTGCTGGGTCATACAGTATTCTATGTTTCTCTTTATAGGGCAGCTGCCAGATTGTTTTGCAAAGCAGCTGCACCATTTTATATTTTACCACAGGTAGTGTGTGAGTGTTTTGATGTCTCCACATTCTCACCCACATTTGCTATTACCTGCATTTCTGTAACGTGATATCTTATTGTGGTTTTGATTTGCATTTCCCAGATAAATAATGACGTTGAGGCTCTTTTCATGTGCTTATTGGTCATTTGCATATTTTGGAGGAGAAATGTCTATTCAAGTTCTTTGACTTTTTTAATTGGATTGCCTATTTATTATCAAGTTTAGGAATTTTTGTATATTCTGAATATATCTCATCACACATCAGTTCAGTTCAGCTCACTCGCTCAGTCGTGCCCGACTCTTTGCAACCCCATGAATCGCAGCACGCCAGCCCTCCCTGTCCGTCACCAACTCCCGGAGTTCACCCAGACTCATGTGCATCGACTCGGTGATGTCATCCAGTCATCTCGGTCATCCTCTTCTCCTCCTGCCCCCAATCCCTCTGAGCAGCAGGATCTTTTCCAATGAGTCAGCTCTTCGCATCAGGTGGCCAAAGTATTGGAGTTTCAGCTTCAGCATGAGTCCTTCCAATGAACACCCAGGACTGATCTCCTTTAGAATGGACTGGTTGTATCTCCTTGCAGTCCAAGGGACTCTCAAAAGTCTTCTCCAACACCACAGTTCAAAAGCCAATTCTTCAGCGCTCAGCTTTCTTCACAGTCCAACTCTCACATCCATACATGACCACAGGAAAAACCATAGCCTTGACTAGACGGACCTTTGTTGGCAATGTAATATCTCTGCTTTTGAATATGCTATCTAGGTTGGTCATAACATTCCTTCCAAGGAGTAAGCGTCTTTTAATTTCATGGCTGCAGTCACCATCTGCAGTGATTTTGGAGCCCCGAAAAATAAAGTCTGACACTGTTTCCACTGTTTCCCCATCTATTTCCCATGAAGTGATGGGACCGGATGCCATGATCTTCATTTTCTGAATGTTGAGGTTTAAGCCAACTTTTTCACTCTCCTCTTTCACTTTCATCAGGAGGCTTTTGAGTTCCTCTTCACTTTCCGCCATAGAGTGGTGTCATCTGCATATCTGAGATTATTGATATTTCTCTTGGCAACCTTGATTCCAGCTTGTGCTTCTTCCAGCCCAGCGTTTCTCATGATGTACTCTGCATAGAAGTTAAATAAGCAGGGTGACAATATACAGCCTTGACATACTCCTTTTCCTATTTGGAACCAGTGTGTTGTTCCATGTCCAGTTCTAACTGTTGCTTCCTGACCTGCATACAGGTTTCTCAAGAGGCAGGTCAGGTGGTCTGGTATTCCCATCTCTTTCAGAATTTTCCACAGTTTATTGTGATCCACACTGTCAAAGGCTTTGGCATAGTCAATAAAGCAGACATAGATGTTTTTCTGGAACTCTCTTGCTTTTTCCATGATCCAGCAGATGTTGGCAATTTGATCTCTGGTTCCTCTGCTTTTCCTAAAACCAGCTTGAACATCTGGAAGTTCACAGTTCATGTATTGCTGAAGCCTGGCTTGGAGAATTTTGAGCATTACTTTACTGGCGTGTGAGATGAGTGCAATTGTGTGGTAGTTTGAGCATTCTTTCGCATTGCCTTTCTTTGGGATTGGAATGAAAACTGACCTTTTCCAGTCCTGTGGCCACTGCTGAGTTTTCCAAATTTGCTGGCATCTTGAGTGCAGCACTTTCACAGCATCATCTTTCAGGATTTGAAATAGCTCAACTGGAATTCCATCACCTCCACTAGCTTTGTTCGTAGTGATGCTTTCTGAGGCCCACTTGACTTCACATTCCAGGATGTCTGGCTCTCGGTGAGTGATCACACCATCATGATTATCTGGGTCATGAAGATCTTTTTTGTACAGTGCTTCTGTATATTCTTGCCATCTCTTCTTAATGTCTTCTGCTTCTGTTAGGTCCATACCATTTCTGTCCTTTATCAAGCCCATCTTTGCATGAAATGTCCCCTAGGTATCTCTAATTTTCAGGAAGAGATCTCTAGTCTTTCCCATTCTGTTATTTTCCTCTATTCCTTTGCATTGGGTGCTGAGGAAGGCTTTCTTATCTCTCCTTGCTATTCTTTGGAACTCTGCATTCGAATGGAATATCTTTCCTTTTCTCCTTTGCTTTTCACTTCTCTTCTTTTCACAGCTATTTGTAAGGCCTCCTCAGACAGCCATTTTGCTTTTTTGCATTTATTTTCCATGGGGATGGTCTTATCAGACACATGATATGTTAAAATTTTCACCCAGTCTGTGGTTTGTGTTTTCATTTTCTATCATTAGCAGCACAAAAGTCTCTCATTTTGATGAAGTCCCATTTATTTCTCCCTTTGTCACTTGTACTTTTGGTATCTTATCTAAGACACTATCAACTAACACAAGGTCATGAAGTTACTTCTGTGTTTCTTGTAAGAGTTCTACAGTTTTAGCTCTTACATTTAGGTCTATATATGGATGTCTTGAGAGTCCCTTGGACTGCAAGGAGCTCCAACCAGTCCATTCTAAAGGAGATCAGCCCTGGGATTTCTTTGGAAGGAGTGATGCTGAAGCTGAAACTCCAGTACTTTGGCCACCTCATGCGAAGAATTGACTCATTGGAAAAGACTCTGATGCTGGGAGGGATTGGGGGCAGGAAGAGAAGGGGACGACAGAGGATGAGATGGCTGGATAGCATCACCGACTCGATGGACGTGAGTCTGAGTGAACTCTGGGAGTTGGTGATGGACAGGGAGGCCTGGCATGCTGCGATTCATGGGGTCGCAAAGAGTCGGACATGACCGAGCGGCTGAACTGAACTGAAACTGATGGCTGTCTTATGGCTGCTGTAAACTAACACAAACAGAGGCTTGGAGTAACACAAATTCATGTTTCTACAGCTCTGGAGGTTAGAAGTCTGAAGTGGGTCTCCTTAGTCTAAAATCAAGGTGTCAACAGGCTGCATTCCACGTGGAGGCCCTAGATATTCCCGTTTTGTTCCTTTTCTGGAGTATATCCTCATTCATGGGCTCATGGCTCTTTTATCAAGGCCAACAATGATGTGTTGAATTCTTCTCACATCAAATTATAGTCAGCCTTCAATATCCACCGGTTCTGCATCCATGAGTTCAATAAACTGAAGATAGAAAATATTTAGAAAAAACATTAATAAAAAGTTCCAAAAAAGCAAAACTTGAATTTGCCACATTATAGCAATCATTTACATAGCATTTATATTGTATTAGGTGTTATTGTTGTAGCCACGCATTCTGGGAAACAAACTCACTCAGAGGACAATGCAGATAGTGGAGTGCAGTTTATTACACCGGCGGGCCCAAGGCAGAGTCTCCTCTTAGCCAAGGACCCTGGCCAGTTTTTCTCAAAACCTTATATACCCTAAGTGTATGTGCCCAAACCCACCTCCCCAAATTCCCCGAAACTAGTCTGAACAAAGGAAAAGAAAGATACAATCAAAGTTAACCCATGATTCATATGCCTTAAGCCTGGGTAGTTAACAATGAACAATTATCAATAGGCCTGTGGCCATACCCAATAAGCATGATAGAATTTATGATTCTATTTGGTTACACAGATAATTAGGGTATTCTTTTAGGTGACAGAGAGTCTAGGTACGAGCCCTGGGGCTCTTCCATCCGGGGTGTCTGGTTTTCCTGTTGGCATGTCGTTTCCATAGATACTGGGCATTTAGCTCAAAGTCCCCGGTCCAGCCCAAGATGGAGTCCTGCTTTCAAGATGGAGCCTGTTCTGTCTGTTTCCTCCTTCATTCCCCACTCTTGATGCTCTTAACTCATAGTATGAGCATCATTCATAGGGATATATTGCACCCTGACTCTCCGACCTCCAATTTGGGAGAACGACATCAACCTTTGGGTTACAAAGTTCATAATACTTTGTAAAATAAAGGGTCCACAAAGCAGAACTATGAAGGCAACTATAACAATGGTAAATATAGTTTTCCACCAATCACCCTTCACCCAAATTAGACCAAAGTCCAAAAAGGAAGATTATCATCAGACATAAATTTTACCTGACCTTTCATGTCATCTAGGGTGGCTGATATATAGCCAGATAAATCAGGAATATGTACACAACATTCAACTTTAATTATAGCACAGGTCCCTCTTTGTACTGAAACTATGGTTAGTCTCAAGATGATACCAGCAAGTCCTTGTAGCAGCAGTTGATTGTAGAGTTTCATCTCTGTTTCCTCTTTAAGACGATCTTGGTTTCACGGGGATCAGAGGGGTCCCTCTGCGCAGTCCACTCGGCATCCTTCAGGTCTGCATGCTATGCTCTCTTTACCCTCATGTGGTGGATCCAGGGAGTGATACCTGCAACTTTAACTGCAGTAGGGCTGGTTAGAACAACAGTATATGGACCCTTCCCATGCGGGGCCAAGGAGTCGTGTTTCTAGTCCTTGATGCACACCTGATCCCCAGGCGCAAACTCATGAGTCTGTTCCCCAAGGGGGAATGGCACCCTTTCTTGTACTAACTTAGTTACCTTACCCAGTTGTTCCATCTGCTATGAAGTCTCATCTCCCCTTACCTGAGGCAAATTTGTTGTCACCTGTTTTATTATGGGAGGGGCCTCCCATACACAATTTTGTACGGAGAAGAGCCATAGGACTGTGGGGTCATCCTGAGTCTGAGCAGAGCCATTGGAAACAAGTCCACCCAGGAACAGTCAGTCTCTTAAGATCCACTTGGAGAGTGTCCCTTTAAGTGTCCGGCTGATTCCTTTCACCATCCCAGAACTCTGGGGCCTATATGCTGTAGTAATTTCCACTTAATGTTTAAAGTTTTGCCCACTTGTTATACTAAATCAACTACTAAAGCATTGTCTGATCCAATGCTGGTCGGAAATCCAAATCTGGGAACTATCTCCCTAAGCAGGCACCAGGCTACTTTTGATGCTCTTTCAGCTCAGGTAGGAAAAGCTTCCACCCATCCTGAGAACGTACATACCATGACCAGCAGGTAATGGTAATGTTGGTGAGGCTTCATTTCAGTGAAGTCCACTTCCAGGTGTTCAAAGGGCAGCGTGCCTTTTAGCTGAATCCCCGGAGGTTTCTGTCTGTGCCAAGAGGCAGCATTGACCTGTGAGCAGGCAGTGCAGTTCTGAGATTCTGTCCTGCATAGGGAAGAGAGGCAAGGAACCAAGAAATATTTTCAAATTAGCTCTTCCAGTTTATCATGGCCTAGATGGGTCGCTTGGTGTGATTGGCTTACCAGAGTGGGTGCCAGCTCCTCCAGTACCAATAATTTGCCACTTGGCAATTCCCACCATCCCTTTTCAGTCTTGATGGCCCCTTCTGCTTTGGCTGGTTGGTTTTGGGCTTCAGTGTATTTTGGAGAGTCCAGCATTAGCTCAGGTAGCTCCGCCAACATGAGAGCTTTAATAGGGGCTTCACTTGTCACCCCCAAGCCCTCAGCTGCTTGTTTTGTGGTCTTATCTGCCAGTCTATTCCCTGAGCCCGGGGGGTATCCTCTTTTTGACGTCCTCGGCAGTGTATGACTGCAACCCTTTCTGGTTCCTAGGCAGGATCTAATAGGGTGTTCATTTCTTCCTTATTTTTAATATCTTTTTCACTAGCTGTCAAAGGCCTCTCTCCTTATACAGAGCCCTGTAGTGTGGCAAAAGCATACTTGGAGTCTGTGTAAATGTTTGTGTTCTTACCTTTTGACGCGGGAGGGCCTGGATTAGAGCATATAGTTCGGCCTGTTGAGCGGGCCAGCGTGATGGCAGAGAGCTAGCCTCAACGATGGTTTCTTCCATGACTACTGCATATCCCGACAGTCATTGTCCTTGTTTCACCAGGCTGGTGCCATCGGTGTACAGGACCCAATCTGGGTCTGGGATTGGCTGGTCTCTCAAGTCAGGTCTGCTGGCATAAAATCCTTCTAGGATTTCCTTGCAATCATGTGAGGGCCCACCTTCTCCCACAGGAAAGAGAGTGGCTTGATTCAGGGCCTGACAAGGCTCAATAGTAACATGGGGGTTCTCACATAACAGTCCCTCGTATTGAGTAATCTGGGATGTCGACAGCCATTTATGGGGGTCCCCTCACAGGAGAGTGTTGACCTCATGCAGGACTTTTATGAACAAATCTTGGCCCAAAGTCAGCTTGGTTGCCCCCCAGACCAGTAAGGCAACTGCAGCAACTGCCCGTAAGCATCCCAGCCACCCAGTGGCAACACTGTCCAGCTGATTAGAGAAAAGTCACAGGTCTGTCCCATGTCCCCATAGTCTGGGACAGCACGCCCATAGCCACCTTGTGCTTTTCAGTCACGTAAAGAGTAAACGGCTAAGCAAGGTCTGGCAGGCCCAAGGCGGGTGCTGACATACTTGTACCGGGTTTGAGTTCTATTACCAGTGGGACTTGTTTTGCAAGCCCGGGGTGGTTGTCTTCTGCCCAGACCTCAGGGGATTGTTGAGTTAACTCTCTTTCTCGACTGTTTAGCCCATCCGGTTTCCCTTCCAGGAGATCGGGCAACCTCCATTCATCTTGAGGGGTTACCAAGAGGAAGAATAAATAGGTGGTTGAGCCCACTTGAACAGTGGGTCTTTTGTGGGGGAAAGGTCACTTGTGCCCCCAATTTAGACAGCAAGTCTCTTCCCAACAAAGGCACTGGACATTCAGGGATGTGTAAAAATTCATGAGTCACTTGGTGTCCCCCCATCTGACATTTTCAGGATAGGCTTGAGACACAAAGGCTGCATTTACCACCACGTGAGACCCAGCAGCCTCTGGCTGGGTCTATTGGCGTATAAAGTCTATAGGCCTCACACAGTCTTTCACAGAACTCAGAGGGTGATCCGCTTTCCCTTTGAATCACTTGGGAGGGTTTTGCGATACTCATAGCTTTTCGGGCCCCGCTCTTGAGACCTGGTAAAGTAGTTGCCCGGTATCTCTCCAGGTGGCGCCCCCCTTCCTCTGTGTTACAGTCCCATCGGGGGTGGCTAGTTCTGCCCACCGCTGCGGGTTTGCAGTACCCTCAGGTGCCATTTCTCTTAACCATTTTCTGGCCTCAGTTAGGATCCTGTGTCTTTCCTCAGGGCTGAAAAGGGAGACTAGTAGTTGGGTGATGTCATCCTATGTAGGGCGGTGGGTTCGAAAAATAGTCTCCATTAGCCTAATCATGGCTTGTGGCTCCCCGAGTACGGTGGAGCGTGTCTCTGCCAGTTTAACATATCCGTAGAGGAAAATGGCTGGTAATAACAGGCTACCGGGGACGGATGGTAGTGCCCCATGCGTCCTGAACCGGAGGCTGTTGTACCCTCTGGGGGGCATCTGTAGTGGTGTTCTTTCCCCCTGTTCCTTGGCGGAGCGCAGCCTCTAATTGCTGTGTTTTCTTCCCCCTTCCCATCAATACTCATCGGGAGAGGTGGATACAATCTAGGAGATCCAGCTGAGGTGGAATTCTGGGGGCATTGACCAGAGGTCTCCACTGCTGGGATTGGAGCCTGCCGAAACGACGGCTCTGTGAACTCCGGGAGAGCTGGTGGAAGAGCAGTGGCTGCTGCAGGAACTTCAGCTGGCCCTGGATGGGGCAGTAAGGCGGCCTCCGGTCCTGGTGGAGCACTGAGAGGCAGGCGTGTCATTATCCAGTATGGGGGAGGGGTCAGGTCGTCCCCATCCAAATCCTGTAGAATTGCTTTTTTATCATCAGGCAATTTTTGTGCCATTAATATTTTCCCCTTTCCCTTCTGGATACAGAACCTTGTCCAAGGAGGAGGGTCTTGAGCTAACCCTAGCCATGAGTCAATATATGGATATTGATCCAGGTGTCCTGGCTCTCCTGTGACTACTGTATAGACTGCGTCCACTATTTTTAAGTTCATGGTGTTCTCTGGTGGCCATCCTACTCCCATAGAGGGCCATTCAACCTCACAGAGTATGTGGAGGTGGTTAAGCTTCATCTTCATCCCACAGTCTCCTCCAAATCCCTTCTTAAAAATTTTAATCATGCACTCCAATACAGTTGCCTTGGATTCGCTTCCTCCCATCTTGTTTACCTTCTTGGACCTTCTTCTACTTTTCCTTTTCGTTCTGTCTACAAAGTTCTCAGTACCCTATGTACTTCTGATATTGCCACTAAATGACACTTAAATTGCCATTCTGCCTCCTTCCTAAATGGGGTGAGAAGAGCCTTACCTGCCAGATGCCAGAGGGAGAAGGGGGATCGGCGTGTCTTCACCTGCCGGTCAGCACAGCCAAACCAGAACACCACGTGGTCCAAGACTGTTTCTCTCTTAACTTTTAAAGTCCATTCTGCCTTGGTGGGCTTGATCAGGTGCGGATGAAAGTACAGATGGGTTAAATATCCCACGCCCCAGGCCGTCTCCGGAAAAGCCAATTCATAGTCACTTATGTCAAAGAAGGCGATGGCACCCCACTCCAGTACTCTTGCCTAGAAAATCCCATGGATGGAGGAGCCTGGTAGGTTGCAGTCCATGGGGTCGTGAAGAGTCGGACACGACTGAGCGACTTCACTTTCACTTTTCACTTTCATGCATTGGAGAAGGAAATGGCAACCCACTCCAGTGTTCTTGCCTGGAGAATCCCAGGGACGGGGGAGCCTGGTGGGCTGCCGTCTCTGGGGTCGCACAGAGTCGGACACGACTGAAGCAACTTAGCAGTCACTTATGTATCCCCCTCCTTCTAGTCTGACAATTCCGAGGGGGTCAAGAATTTCACAGCAGATGGGACACCTCCTTGGGGAGGGCAGAATACAAGCACGTGAAGACCAAGTTTCTTCTCGTAACAATCCTCCAGTGATTTCTTGGTAATAATTATCCCCAAGACGGCGTGGACACCACCTCCTAAATGACCTTCACAAATTTCCTTCCTAAGCCCTAACATGCTTGTCCACCTGTGTACCAAGCAATTGCCACCTGCCTATTCCAGGCTCCTGTGGGTCTGTGCCCCTTCTCATCTCTCCCAGGCGGGTGATCAGGCCCCTCTTCCACCCTGCCAGGTGGGTTCCTCCTCACCTGAGCGCTCAGTTCCCCTGCTGCCATCCACTACCTGCTAACGTGAAAGGTCCGGGCATTGAGAAGCAGAATCCTTCCAGAAGGGCGAGGTGTCTTCCCCCATCTAGAAGATTCAAGCTTTAAAGCCTTGGAGTAGTCCCAAATGGGACTTGTCTCCTCTAAGTGAGGAGTTTCCCGGCCAATGCACCAAATCTTGTAGCCAGGGCGTTCTGGGAAACAAACTCACTCAGAAGGACAATGCAGATAGTGGAGTGCAGTTTATTACACCGGCGGGCCGAAGGCAGAGTCTCCTCTTAGCCAAGGACCCTGACCAGTTTTTCTCAAAACCTTATATACCCTAAGTGTAATATAATCAAAGTTAACCCATGATTCATATGCCTTAAGCCTGGGTAGTTAAGAGTGGACAATTACCAATAGGCCTGTGGTCATACCCCAATAAGCATGATAGAATTTATGATTCTACTCGGTTACACAGATAATTAGGGTATTCTTTTAGGCGACAGAGAGTCTAGGTATGAGACCTGGGGCTCTTCCATCCGGGTTGTCTGGTTTTCCTGTTGGTATGTCGTTTCCATAGATTCTGGGCATTTAGCTCAAAGTCCACAGTCCTGCCCAAGATGGAGTCCTGCTTTCAAGATGGAGCCTGTTCTGTCTGTTTCCTCCTTCATTCCCCACTCTTGATGCTCTTAACTCATAGTATGAGCATCATTCATAGGGATATATTGCACCCTGACTCTCCGACCTCCAATTTGGGAGAACGACACTAACCTTTGGGTTACAAAGTTCATAATACCTTGTAAAATAAAGGGTCCACAAAGCAGAACTATCAAGGCAACTATAACAATGGTAAACCCATGGTAAATGGTAAATATAGTTTCCCACCAATCACCCTTCACCCAAATTAGACCAAAGTCCAAAAAGGAAGATTATCACCAGACATAAATTTTACCTGACCTTTCATGTCGTCTAGGGTAGCTGATATATATTCCAGATAAATCAGGAATATATATACAACATTCAACTTTAATTATATAGCACAGGTCCCTCTTTGTACTGAAACTATGGTTAGTCTCAAGATGATACCAGCAAGTCCTTGTAGCAGCAGTTGATTGTAGAGCTTCATCTCTGTTTCTTTAAGATGATCTTGGTTCCATGGGAATCAGTGGGCTCCTTTTGTATAGTCCGCTCGCTGTCCTCCGGGTCTGCGTGGTATGCCCTCTTCACCCTCATATGGTGGATCCAGGGAGTGACACCTGCAACTTTAACTGCAGTAGGGCTGGTTAGAACAACAGTATATGGACCCTTCTAATGTGGGGCCAAGGAGTTGTGTTTCCAGTCTTTGATGCACACCTGATCCCTGGGCACAAATTCGTGAATCTGTTCCCCAAGGGGGAATGGCACCCTTTCTTGTACAAACTTAGTTACCTGATTTATTACCTTACCCAGTTGTTCCATCTGTTGTGAAATCTCATCTCCCCTTACCTGAGGCAAATTTGTTGACACCTGTTTTATTATGGGAGGGGGCCTCCCCTACACAATTTTGTATGGAGAAGAGCCATGGGACTGTGGGGTCATCCTGAGTCTGAGCAGAGCTGTCGGAAGCAAGTCCACCCAGGAGCAATCTGTCTCTATACTCCACTTGGAGAGTCTCTTTAATGTCCGGTTGGTTCACTCCACCATCTCAGAACTCTGTGCCTATATGCAGTGTGTAGTTTCCATCTGATGTTTAAAGTTTTGTTTACTTGTACTAAATCGGCTACGAAAGCCGGGCCATTGTCTGATCCAATGCTGGTAGGAAATCCAAATCTGGGAACTATTTCCCTAAGCAGGCACTGAACTACTTCTGATGTTCTTTCAGTCCAGGTAGGAAAAACTTTTACCCACCCCGTGAACGTACATACCATGACCAGCAGGTAACAGTAGTGTTGGTGAGGTTTCATTTCAATGAAGTCCACTCCCTGGTGTTCAAAGGGCAACGTGCCTTTCAGCTGAATGCCCAGAGGTTTTTGTCTGTACCGAGAGGTAGCATTAACCTGTGAGCAGGCAGCATGGCCTAGGTGGGTCGCTTGGTGGGTTTGGCTTATCAGAGTGTGTGCCAGCCCCTCCAGTACCAATAATTTGCCACTTGGCAATTCCCACCATCCCTTTTCAGTCTTGATGGCCCCTTCCACTTTAGCTAACCTGACAGCCATTGTCCTTGTTTTATCAGGCTAGTGCCATCAGTATACAGGACCCAAGTAGGGTCTGGAACCTTGCACCCTTCTTTAAAACAAACTCCAGATACCTTACCTCCTCCTTGCAGATCTGTGCCTTCTTCTTTAACACCCAGTAACCTGCTTCAATCAGCAGCTGGAGCAGTGCTTTTGACCCTTTCCAGCACTTTTCCTTGGTCTCAGCAGCCAGCAACAGGTCATCCCCATATTGTAGGAGCCAACATCCATACTCTTTTGGATGGAATGAGTCCAGGTCAGAAACCAAGGCTAGATGGTTGGGGAATTCTTAAACCCTTGTGGGGGAGTCCAGGTGAGCTGTTGTTTGGTGCCCCCGACTGGATCTTTCCTATTCAAAGGCAAAGATGGGCTGAGACGCTGGGGCAAGGTGTATACAGAAGAAGGCATCCTTGAGATCTAGGCAAGTATAAACTTTAGTCCTCAGCAGGAGGAGGCTAAGTAAGGTATAGGGGTTTGGAACAGTGGGGTGTAAAGTCGCAGTAGCCTGGTTGACTAGCCTGAGATCTTATGCAGGCCTATAGTCCTGTCCCTCTTCCTTTTTGACTGGCAGGACTGGCGTATTCCAAGCCGACTGGCACTCTACTAGAATGCCTGCTTGTTTTAATCTATTGATGTGGGGCAGTATGCTGGCCCAAGCCTCTATTGGTAGCAGGTACTGGCACTTTCTAACCGGGATGGTGCCTGGTTTGAGTTCTATTATCACTGAGGCTTGGTGTTTAGCCAGCCTGGGGAAAGGGGGGATTGTCTTCCTCCCAGACCTCAGGGAATAATTGAGTTAGCTCTCTCTCATGCTCTTCCGGCCCACACGGTTCTTCCTTTGGAGGCTCATGCAATCTCCACTCATCTTGGAGACGGTTCTTGAGAGAGAGAGCAAATAAGTCATAGTGCCCGTCCGGAAGGTGGGCCTCTCCTCAGGGGAGAAAGTCACTTGTGCTCCTAGTTTGGAGAGCAAGTCTCTTCCCAACAGGGGTACTGGGCACTCAGGAATGTAGAGGAATTCATGAATCATTTGGTGCCCCGCCATCTGACATTTTCTGGGCTGGCAAAACGATTTAATCATCTCTTCTTCCGATACCCCAGTTACAGCAGTAGTCTTTTTGGACAGTGGTGCCACAGATTTTGTTACTACTGACAGTTCTGTTCCTGTATCCACCATGAAGTCAATGTTTTGGTCCCCCACTTTTAAGGTTACCATGGGCTCTCAGGGACCTGATATCTCTGAGCCCTGGCAGCCCTGTTTAATTTCCAAGTCAGCAAGCCCCACAACTGCGGGAGCTTCCTCTTCCTTCCTTGCCTTAGGGCATTCATTTTTCCAGTGGCCAAAAGCTCGGCACCGGGCACACTGGTTTGGCTGTAATGGGGCCCAGGGCCTCCATTGGGACCGGTTGAAGGACTGTCCTGTCCCTGGGGCAGAGGAGGTTTTCCGGAGGGCCCTAGATAGACTTTCCCAGAGCAGCAGCTAGCACTGCAAATCTCTTGTCTGTTCTCTTTCATTCCCTCTGGCTCTCTGGCAGAGCGCAGTCTCTGCTTAATTGCAACGTCTCCCTCCCCTTCCTGTCAGTACTCACTGGGAGAGGCAGGTATAGCTTGGGTTGTTCGGCAGGAGCTGGATCCTGAAAGTGTTGGCCAGAGGCTTCTGTCACCAGGATCGGAGCCCACCGAGGTGACAGCTCTGTGACCTCTGGGAGAGCTGGCGGAGGAGCAGCGGCTGCTGCAGGAACTTTACCTGGCCCTGGATCGGGCATTAAGGTGGCCTCCAGTCCTGGTGGAGCACTGGGCTGGTGGCCACATCATCATCCAGTATGGGGGAGGGGCAGGGCATCCTTGTCCAATCCTGCCAGATCCCAGAGGGAGAAGGGGGATCAGCGTGTCTTCACCTGCCGGTCAGCAAAGCCGAACCAGAACACCATGTGATCCAAGACTGTTTCTCCCTTAAAGTCCATTCTGCCTTGGTGGGCTTGATCAGGTGCGGATGAAAACATAGATGGGTTAAATATCCCATGTCGTCTCTGGAAAAGCCAATTCATACTCACTTATGTATCCCCCTCCTTCTAGCCTGACAATTCCGAGGGGGTCAAGAATTTCACAGCAGATGGGACACCTCCTGGGGGAGGGCAGAATATGAGCATACAAGGACCAGTTTCCTATCCTAAAAATCCCCTGGCGGTCGCTGGTAATAATTTTTCCTGAGAAGGTGTGGACACACCTCCTAAATGACCTTGGCAAATTCCCTTCCTAAGCCCTAGTACGCTCCTCGACCTGTGTACCAAGCAATCACCACCTGCCTATTCCAGGCTCTTGTGGGTCCCCGCTCCTTCTAGTCCCTCCCAGGGGGGTGATCAGGCCCCCTCTTTCACCCTGCTGGATGGGTTCCTCCTCACCTGAGTGCTCAGTTTCCCTGCTGCCCTCCACTACCTGCTAACATGAAAGGTCCGGTCATTGAGAAGCAGAATCCTTCCAGAAGGGCGAGGTGTCTTCCCCCATCTAGAAGATTCAAGCTGCAAAGCCTCGGAGTAGTCCCAAATGGGATTTGTCTCCTCTAAGTGAGGAGTTTCCCGGCCAAGGCACCAAATGTTGTAGCCACAGCGTTCTGGGAAACAAACTCATTCAGAAGGACAATGCAGAGAGTAGAGTACAGTTTATTACACCAGTGGGCCCAAGGCAGAGTCTCCTCTTAGCCAAGGACCCTGACCAGTTTTTCTGAAAACCTTATATACCCTAAGTGTACGTGCCCAAATTCCCTGAAACTAGTCTGAACAAAGGAAAAGAAATATACAATCAAAGTTAACCCATGATTCATATGACTTAAGCCTAGGTAGTTAAGAGTGGACAATTATCAATAGGCCTGTGGTCATACCCCAATAAGCATGATAGAATTTATGATTCTATTTGGTTACACAGATAATTAGGGTATTCTTTTAGGCGACAGAGAGTCTAGGTAGAGCCCTGGGGCTCTTCCATCCGGGGCCCTGGTTTTCCAGTTGGTATGTCGTTTCTATAGATACTGGGCATTTAGCTCAAAGTCCACGGTCCCGCCCAAGATGGAGTCCTGCTTTCAAGATGGAGCCTGTTCTGTCTGTTTCCTCCTGCACTTCCAGTTAAGTGGCCTACTCTTATCTTAAAGCACTATAATATCAAAATGTACCCATATCAGTAAGTATATCTCATAGTCACTTTAAATGATTGGATAGGATTTTACTTTTGAGATATACCATACTTCATTTAGCAACTCTGCTACTGAACATTGTTTCCAGCCTTTCCCTATTAAAATCGACATTTTCTGATTTGTGAGTTTTAAAAAATCTATTATGGACGCAAACTCTTTTCCATTATAGATGATGTGAATTACCTTTGAAATGAGTCACTTCTTTTCACCACCCTGGTTTAAGCTCTTATCCCTTGTCAGCTGGACTCTAGCTATAATCTTCTCACTGACCTCCCAGCCTGCACTCTGGCCTCTCTCCTCTCTTCAGCCCTTTCTCTATAAACAGAGTGGCCTTTGCAAAGTGCAATTCTAGTCGTGTAACTGCTGACTCCGTGTTTAAAACAGATTCTCATTAGGAAAAGGATGCAACTCTTTGTCATTTTCCCCCCCTTTGTCTTCAGCCTAATCTGACGCTCTGCTTCCACTCACCCACTCTCTCTGGATCCACACCTGCTTCCTCTCGGGTCCTTGTGAAAGCCATTGTTGCTCCTGTCACAAGCCAGTCTCCATAATGAGGACGCGCCTTATATCACCACGTATCTTTTCTTTGCAGCCCTTTTCACATTCAATTTTTAATGTACTTATTGGGTTTCGTTAATGTTGGCCTCCTGCACCAGGCAGCAAGCTCCATAAAGACAGGAATTGAGTCTTCTTTTGCTGATCACAGTATCTCCAAGTCTGAGCACATGATAAGTATTGATATTTTAAGTAAATAAACAAGCAAAGTACATCTTCTACTATGTATTCGACTTTAAATTGTGTTAATGGTATGTGAATTTTTGATTTACCAAATCTTAAAAAATGCATGCAAATCTTTTCTTCTATAATTTCTGCCTTTTTAAGAGCTATGCTTAAAAGTCCTCCCCCATTCCAAGAATATAGAAATATTGACCTATTTCTTTTTTACTGCTTTCGTACGTCTGTTGTGCACATTAAAATCTTAAATCTACCTGCAGTTTATTTTTATTAACAGCATATAGTATTATTTAGGAAAATAACTAAATAGCCATTCTCCTAACCCTGTTCCATCCTTTTCCTTCCAGATCTGTAGTGATTCATTGTTTGCAGATTAAATCCTTTCGCATGTTTAGTTATGTAAATAATGTCTAACCCTACACCTCTTTTATTTGCCGCTGTTTTCATTATTACAGCTTTATGCTATGTTTTAGTATCAGACAGTCATGTTTTCTAAGCAAATGTTTTTAATAAACAGTATGTTTTTACTTAAATGGTTTTAATGTTTTAAATAAAATGTTTTAATTAATAATACATAAAATATAATGTAATAACCCTTTCAAGTTATACAGTTTGAATTCAGGTTACTAGACAGAGAACTGTTATGTAGAAAAACACAAATCCATTAGCCCCGTGCCCCGAGTTTCTCAGTCAGTAAATCTGGGGTGCGGCTCTAGTATTTGCATCTCTAGCAAGCTTCCTGATGGTGCTGCGGCTGCTGGTCTGGGGACCACAGTTTGAGAACCTCTGCCTTAGGGTAAATGATTGAAATAAAGAATATGGTCAACACGAGTGGTATCAATGTCTGCATTCACTACCCGTGTCCTCTCAGACTTGGGATGAGCCCGCCCCCTGCACTGTGTGTGAGCATCTCCCTGACAGCATCTCTGGCCCTGCTCCTGTCTGGAATTCAAAGCCGAGCCAAGAAGCATCACCCTCATTTCAGTGACACCAAAGGTGCTCAGCCTAACAGCACAGCTGCCCTCCGGGTCATGGGAGTCAGCTTTGGTCTGTTATAAGCAGGGACTGGAGAAAGGGAAGGACCCCTGCCTTCCTTTGCTGTAGCTTCTCCTGATTTTCCATATGTTTGAGGGGAATGGAGCAGAGAACTCCCCCTTTGCTTTCCTCATTCCCACTTCCTTGGCTATTTAATCACTCAGTGGTCCACACAAAGGGAGAGTTAATTACTAACACCTGCTCCCAGACCAATCGCCAACTTCTTGACAGAGATTTTGTTTCTACCCATTCCATCCAGTGTAAGCATATTTAAGGAAATAAAGATAGTCTGACTCGTTTAGCTATACATATACTGTATCTCTATGGAGAAAAAGGCCTCACTTCTTCCTTTATAAGGGGATGGACATTCTTTGCAGGAAATAGAATAGCCTTGCTGCTGCTGCTGCTGCTAAGTCGCTTCAGTCGTGTCCGACTCTGTGCGACCCCAGAGACAGCAGCCCACCAGGCTCCCCCGTCCCTGGGATTCTCCAGGCAAGAACACTGGAGTGAGTTGCCGTTTCCTCCTCCAATGCAGGAAAGTGAAAAGTGAAAGTGAAGTCGCTCAGTCGTGTCCAACTCCTAGCGACCCCATGGACTGCAGCCTACCAGGCTCCTCCGTCCATGGGATTTTCCAGGCAAGAGTACTTAGAGGTGCTATTTGCTATGGGGTTATTCTTCTTTGTTATTCAGACAGTAGTATATGATTATATTTTACATGAAATGTGTGATTTTAGGAAAACATTTGTTTTCCCTGTTCTTGGTTACTCATATTCCCTGCACTTACTAGTACGTTCTATATCAAGGTCACGCAACAGTTAGGTTAACAGTTGTCTGCATTTCTGAGAGGGAGACACTTTCTGGAAATTTCTGCTTTTCATTTTCCCCTTCATGGTATCTTAAATGTGCCATTCGAAGACCTCTTCTTCTGTCACAAAAAAGGTGAGAGTTTCCTATATGACCCTTTCTGGCATTCATTCCCTAATTCAGTGCACACTGAGCAAGGCTATGTGTGGAGCCATGGGAACACAAAAGACACATCTCCTATCATCAAGGCCTCAGTCTGTACTGATGAAGGCAGATACATTAGTGAACAATTACAATAAATACTGCACTGGAGCAAATCGGAGAATGCCTAGGGACGAATGCCAAGGGCCATGTCCTCAGTGGGGTGGGGAGCCTGTCAAGACACAACTCCCAGAAGACATGACCTTTAAATGAATCATTGGTGGAGGGAGATTTGTATATGAGTACTTATTTATTTCTATTATTAACTGTTATTATTACCATTGCTTCATTTTTACTGACTTTTGGAATAGCAGTGCATCACATTTCTGACAATTCCCTAAGTATAACAGGGATATAGACATGCTGTCCAACAGAAATATGTAATTTAAAAGTTTTCTAGTAGTCTCATTTTTAAAAAGTAAAACAAGGCAAGTTGTGTAATACCACACTTTATTTAAACCAGCAAATATAAAATTAACATTCCAACATCTAATCAACAAAAAACATATTAATAAGATATTTCACATTCTTTTTCCATACCAAGTCTTCACATTGATACAAAGTATATTTTTGTATAACAGATCACAGTTTGGAAAAGCCACATCACAAGTGCTCGGTAACCACATGTGACTAAGTGCCTACACAGGCATAAGTCTTGACCCCATTTCTGCCCTGAAGCTACTGAGTTCCTCTCCCTAGAAGCAGATATTGTGAGTAGCCTCAGATGTGTTCTTCCACTGACAGCTGATATATATACAAGCAGTTATAAACACATATGCACAAAGAATGGGATAGTAAACACACTGGAGTGTATCCCACTTTTTTCACTGAATAAATCTTGGAGATGTGTCATATCATTATATAGGAAGTAAGCTCAATCTTTATCTTACTGCTGCAGAGTATCCTATTTTATGGATGTCACAAATTATTCATTTAGTTCTTATCAGTGGGCATGTAGGTGGTTTCTGGTATTTGGTGCTTATTTGAGCTGAGTTTTCAAAGAGGTAGAGGGCAACAAGAGCCAACCTTCTGAGGCCGGGGGGATGATAGTCTAGAGAAAGGGACCAACATGGAGCACAAGGACACATGGCATTTAGGGATAATTTCTTGTGGATCAAGATGTCTGGACAGTGGAGTGTGTGTGAACCCAAAAAGAGGGGGAAGAGGAGGCTGGAAGGGCAGGAAGAGATCAGATTGTAAACAGCCTTGCAAGTGTCATGTTAAGGAGTTTGGACTTCATCCATAATGGAAAGTAATCACAAGGTTTTAAGAAACAGAGAAGAATTAATAGATGAG
Source organism: Bos mutus (assembly GCF_027580195.1). Classification (NCBI taxonomy): domain Eukaryota; kingdom Metazoa; phylum Chordata; class Mammalia; order Artiodactyla; family Bovidae; genus Bos; species Bos mutus. The sequence continues at coordinate 17,936,489 of NC_091626.1, forward strand.
TGAATTAATAAATGGGGGCGGGAGGGATGAATCTTCCATATGAATGAATTCTGATTAATAGATGTAGATGGGAAACAGAAAATAGACATTTAGAGAACTACATTAATAAGGGCTGCAGGCAAGATCTACCAATGAATATTCAAATTAGTGGATAAAACTTTTCAAAACAGAATATTTGCATAGCCTCAAAGTATCTCCCCCCAAATATGTATTAACTATTGTGATGGATATCTGAATGTTCTTTGACACTCGCTCTTCAGGAAGTGGAGCTTAATTCCACTGGACTTGCTCACTCATTTCTAATGAATAGGATTTGGAAAAAGAAAACTATCAGGAGTAATTTTACAGTGGACAAACCTGGCAGACATTACCTCAACCAAGTGATCAAGGTCAGCATCGCCAGTAACGTTGGTGTAGGGTGCCCCTGAAAAATGAGATGAGAATGGCACTTCACCTCTGTGGCATCCCTCCCCAAAAGCCATAACCAGAGGCTAATTATGAGAAAGCATCAGATAAACTCAAACTGAGAGGCATTCTATAAAATCTTTAATCAGTACTCTTCATAAGGGTCAAGGTCATAAAAAACAAAGACTGAGAAACTGTCATACACGGGAAAAGACTAGAGATGTGTTGACGAAATGCAGTGTGGGACCCTGAAACAGTAGAAGGACATTTGGGGGAAAACTGGAGAAATAGAAAGTCTTTATTTTAGTTACTGTCATTACATCAGTGTTAATGTCTTACTTTTCATAAAGGTACCATAGCTATTGAAGATGTTAATATTAGAAGGAACTGGGGGAAGATAAACCATGATACTCTGTATTATCTTAACAAATGTTCTGTAAATATAAAATTATTTCAAAATAAGTTTTAAAAAAGAATCGGGGAGTGTCATCATTAGATTCACATTTTAGGAGCATCTCAGTGGTTGCAGTGAGGAATAAGGCTGGAAAGGGAAAGACCAGAGTAGGGAAGTTACAAGGTCTTGCTACAAGAAGTCAGGAAGGGATAGTAGAGGCCCACCCACATACGGGCAGAGGCAGCAGGAATCAGGGGCCAAGGGCAGATTGGAGATAGCTCTAGAAGGTAACTGTATCGCACCTGGTGAGGGTTTGGTAAGGAAACAAGACAACTCAAGATGACACCTACCTCTCCATCTCTAGGAGTTAGACAGACAGTATCATTCACTGTGATGGAGACAACAGGAAGAACAGTTTTCAGGGAAACTTTAGTTCAATTTTAGACCTTTTGAGTTTGAAGTACATTTGGCAGGTCCAAGTGCTCATCAACAGATGAATGGATAAACAAAATGTGGTATGTCTACACAATGGAATATTATGCAACCTTAAAAAGGCATGACATTCTGACTCATGCTACAACAACCTTGAAAATATTATGCTAAATGAAATAAGTCAGATACAAAAGGACAAATATTATACGATTCCACTTGGTTGAGGAACATCAAGCAGGCCAGTTCCTAAAGACAGAAAACTGAATCGAGGTTTTCAGAAGTTGAAAGGAAGGAGAACTGAGGAGTTACTATTTAATGAATACAGAGTTTCTGTTTGGGATGATGAAAAAGTTCTGGATGGTGGTGATGGTGTTACAACATTGTGACCATACTAAAATGCCTCTGAATTATACACTTAAAAATTATTAAAGTGGTTAAAGTTTATGCTATGTATTTTTACCACAATATTTAAAAAAATAGAAGGCCATCATTAATGCTGCAAGGAAGTCAAAATGAGATAAGTTCTGAAAAATTATCATTTATATTATTCTATGACTCAGAAGCCATTGGTGACATCTCCAGAGCTCCTGTGGTAGAGAAGAAGTGTTAAAAATCAGATTACAGTGGGTGGAAGGGTGATTGAGAAGTGTGTTGACAAATATGGCCAAATCTGGCTTGCTACCTATTTCCATAAACAAAGTTTTGTTGGAACACAGCTCTGTTCACCCCTTCGTGTGTATATTGCTTTTGGAAGTTTTTATGCTACCCCAGCTAGGCTGAGTGGACTTCCCAGGTGGCTCAGTGGTGAGGAATATGCCTGCCAGTGCAGGAGACTCGGGTTCAATCCCTGGATCAGGAAGATCCACTGGAGAAGGAAATAGCAACCCACTTGGTATGCTTGCCTGGAAAATCCTGTGGACAGAGGAGCCTGGTGAGGCTTCAAGTCCACAGGGTTACAAAAGAATCAGATACGACTTTCTGACTAAACAACAACAAGCAAGGTTGAGTAGCTGTCGCAGAAACCGTATGGTCTGCAAAGTCAAAAGTATTTACTATCTGGACCTTTACAGAAAGTTCCCCAACCCTTGGACTAGACAAAACGCCAGTCTTTCAAGTAGTCTGGTGTTCTTAGACAATTCCTGCCTTTGCGGTGAAGTTGTTGAGTAGACAGCAGTGCCCTTTCAGTCACCAAACAGAACAGACCAAATGCTGAACAATAATAATGATAAATAAGAAGGAGAAAGAAGAGGAAGCATGGGGAAGAGAGGAAATTCATTCCTTCCTTTCTCTTCACCATTACCTTCTGTCTCTTACAACCCTGGAAAAAAGGACTGAAGGTCTCTCCACCCAACCCCCCAAAAATACTCCCCACTAGTAAGTTCTCACAATGACTGGTGATAATAAATGTTCTGAAATGGCCACAAACTGCAGTCTGGTTTAAAGTTTCCTCATTAACACAGGAAAATGCCCACAACCTGAGGCTTTTCAAGTGTTTATTAATTTACTTTCTGGGACCGAGTGCCAATATTTATCAGATCAAAGTGAGAGCCGCTGTCTTTAGCATTTACTGTGTATCAGGAATGATGCCAAGTTTTGAACCTAGATGACCTCGTTGATAATCATCAGAACCAGCATATGGCCTTTCCCCATTTGACCAGTGGAGCAGCTGGGGCCCACTGGGGTTCCACACTCAGCCACAGACCCACAGCAAATTAGTAGCAGAATGAGGGTTTAACTTGACTTCCCCCTGATTCCAGGGACCAGGTTGTTTCCACTGCACCACGCAGTCATCCTGTCCTCCACTTCATGATGGTTGAGTGGCGTCTTGTGCCCCTTCTAAGCAGAATCTAATATTTGGTGGGTTCTCAACCTATTTTAAGTCATGGGCCTGCCTTTTCATGCTGAGTTGGCTTATGATGTCTCAAGTGGACTGTAGGCTTTAGCATGACCTACTTCCCAACCTGTTCCTGTGCTCCTTCTTCCCAGAAGCCCTACTTTGATGGTCAGTGTGGTTCTTCCCAGAGGTATTTCTCTAAAACCATCTTGCTTGCGTGCACTGTGCCAGTGTCATGCAATACCTGGGCTTCACTTGTTCCCACCTTACCGTTTATTTTTACATTGTCTGCAGTAATTCCTCAAGCTCGTGGTTAGGGACAGAGACCCAGTAAGGCAGCAAGAGGGTATTATGGTGACTTCCTCAGTTCCCATCTATTCACATCCATATGTTAAGTATGTAAACACACAGCACCGTGTGACTTCTTTCCTCTTTAAGGTTGTCCTTGATAGCACAGCCTAGATTTCTGCAGAACCAAAAGGGAATTAAGAGGCCAGCCAACCCTTGACTGTACCACTGAGACCACCAACCGAGGACCAGAGAGGGTTGGCAATTTATCCAGGCACACACAGCTTATCAGCAGCAGGACTGGGAAGGCCTCTGGTCTCCCGGCTCCCAGCCTAGAGCTTATCCTGCTGCAGATCGCTGCCTCCTGCCTGCCTCAGTTGATGAAGCAGGGGCCCGTCCCCCTGCCTGTGGAGTGCTTACCTTGGAGCCCTTTTCATGAATGAGACCAGATGCAGAACTCCACATTGATCATTTCTGTCCCTCCCCTTTCTGCCTTCTGTTAAAGGCAGCCCCCCAGCTCCCAGCTGGCTCCTGTCCCCTCCCCCAGCCGGGAGAAGTTATTACATGAAGAGATCAGCTTACCAGTTTTCTTCAGAGCAGAGGCTGAGCTGGGAGCTCCGGGCAGTACATGAGGGAGAGCGGAGGGAACCAGTGCGGTGCCTAGCGGAACTCCAGGGCTGGAATCCCGAGACACAAGTGCATCTGCTAGCTGTTAGCACTTGGCAGACGGAGTTCTCCTCTAGGGTAGTTCTAATTTTGGGTAATAATGTTTGTCAGCTACCTGATATTAACATTGCTCCACGTTCAAACAGCAGTGTTAGCAAGACCTGGGGGAGAGGTAAGCCAAATAAAATATCTTGTCAGAAGTTGTATTTTTGTCAGCATTATATTTCCTCTTCTATCTACCAAGAGGAATCAGGGAAGGGGTTTTTATGGTGTGCAAAGAGTAATGCTTTATTTTGCTGTTTTAGGCTTGCCTTGCCTTTTCTTATAGAAAGATTTCTTTGCTTCTTAAAAAATCTTATAATTTCTGAAACCTTTCTCTGGTACAGTGAAAGGTACACCACATACCACACCAGGGGATTGGCATGATTTGGTGACAGATACCTGGAGCATGTACGTTTCTAATTCTGCTGTTGCCAAAAAAAAAAAAAAAAAGTACTTGTCAGATTCCAGTAGGGACTGTTACCTGTTGAGAATATTTCTCCAGTGTTGCTTACGCATGCTAGAGGAATTGCTTTTCTTTGCTGCTTTGCATTACGTTTTTATCCTTCTTAGCTTTGATGTGCTTGGGGGGAAAAAGTCTGTGCTTAACTTAGTATCATAGGTTTGAAGAGCGGTGTATAACAGGTCTTGGAGCGTCCCAGATGTACCATAGACGGGAGGCATGTATAAGACCCATGAGGATGATTTATTCTTATTGGCTTAGCTCATGTTTGCTGGATACATTTCTGAACATCATAGGTGCCTGTAGGAGCCAGTTTTTGACACAGGCAGAGATCGGAAAGGATGATCATATGGGCTGGAGAGGGAAGCTCTTGGGTGTAGCCACCATCACCTGCAAAGAAGCCTGCAACAAATTTACCTCATCCACTCCTTTTACTTCTTATTCTGATGAAAAGTCTTGGAGACTGAGGGCTGAATTATGCGAAGACAGCCTTTTTCCTGAATCCATCTTCCCTTTGAAAAGCCAAGTGCAAACTGTATCTCCTAGAAATGCCACGGGACCACTTCACAGCTCTGCCTTTTGTTAGCATTGCAGGGACAGAGAGAGCTCTGAAAGCCTCCGGTAATGACTTTCCCTTTTCTAAGAGGAGTGGAAGGGAGCTGCTCTCAAATCCAGGCTGCAGGGCAAGCTGTGGTTGCAGCAGGCTCGTTACTCCGTTCAAAGCAGACATGTGGCGCAGAGGCGTGTGGCCACGGGTCATTTGTCCTAGGCTTTTAGCCTATTAGTTACCCGTGTCCTCTGCAGATATTTTCTGGGCCTGTTGGGTGGGGGATGTGGGTAGGAGGTAGGGGTCTTGAATGGGAGCTGGAGGAACTGAATTGGGTTAGTGATGCTGGAGGCTGAAAGCAGACAGACCATTGCCCTCTAGTTGCAGTTGAAGTTCGCAACTTCCCTGTTGATTTTTCAGTGTGGAGAGTAAATGACAAATGGGCTGGCCTGACTCAGCCTGGAGCACTTAAGCATGTGAGGGGAGAGCTCATATGGAAAATATTTCTATCACCGCTGCATGCGCATATGGTCTGGGGAGACCCCCGTACGGAGCAAATCACAGCGCTCCAGCAGCCCCTCAGTGGCGTGCCAATTACTCTTATTAACAGCGAGGCGAAGGGCAGGCTCCAGTTACCTGCGCACAGCTGGCTCCCGGGGACTCTGCAACGCGTGTGCTTTGAGCCTTGTGTCACATTCGGAGAGGGCAGTGGCTCTGTTTCACTTTACAATCAGCACAGCAGATGAAAAATGAAAGGGGATTACACGGGCTCATCCAAATCTTGATTCTGTTCAGACGGTGCTCAGCGTGCAGGAGAGGAAGGCAGGAGTTCTGTCTTTTGAGTTAAAGTGTGTGTGCTTAATAGTCAGAAAAACCAATCAGAGGTGATGAATGCCTGCTGTCTGTTCCTTTGTTCTAGCCTGCTATGCTAAATAAAGACCCTCCGGTGCCTTTTCCTCTTTTCATTCTAGTTTTCCTTCCTTCCTTCCTTCTTCCTTCCTTCCTTGTGTGCTGCTGCAAAATCTTGGCTCCATAACTACTGTGCTCCTAGAAAACTGTACAGTTAGGATTCCTTTCCCCTTGTTGGAAATGAAACGGTGAGGAAGGAACTTAAGTATGAAATGCCCCTCCTCTCCTTAAACAGAATGTCACTTACACAGAGCTTTGGAGAATGTGACATTTCTTTATTAAGAGCCTCTTGTTTTATGGCCATGTTACTTACAAAAGGCACCCGTAAACATGTGGCCTCTTCCCTGTGTCACCCAGGTTTTCATTTTCTCGGCCAGCCAGTTTTCTTGCAGGTTTTGATTATCTTTCCTTTGAATGTTTATAAAAACACATGAGGAAAAGGAAGGAAGAGGAAGACAGTATTATACGCCTCGTGGTACTTGGCTGGCTGTGTTCTCAGTGTGGATGGGCGCAGACTCTGGGCAGCAGCTCAGACTCAGTTTCCTGGGGGGTGAGGTCCTGCCAGATCACCAAGGGCTGGCATATAATGGGAGGAGATGGTGTGGTTCAAAGCAAACCTTATTCAGTGTCCTGTTGCTGGCACTGTTGGCACTGGTGACTGTCAACCAGGGACAGAACAACGCAGTATGAGGTCACTACATGTTTGGAGAACAAACACAGAGAAACACTGTTCCTTCTTTAATTTTCTGGTCGCAGGAGCATTAAACTAAGAACACTGAGGTCCCTGGAATGCCTTTGCCCTTGTCACAATAGGACAGCACTGGTACACAGCTTGCACAGACTGTGTACCTCTCTTGAAAGAATGTAAAGGACTGTGAGTCACGCTGGACTTTAGGTGCATTTGTCGGTGTGGGAAACATGCTAGGATCCCAGTTTCTTTGCAGCATGCCACAGAATGGGGTGTGGGGATGTGCCTGTGCATTCCCTGAACTTGGACTTAGCTTCTCATATTAGGCCAATGTTGTTGTTCAGTCGCTCAGTCGTGTCCAGCTCTTTGTAACCCTATGGACTGCAGCATGCCAGGCTTCCCTGTCCTTCAGGGAATGAAGACCAATGAGATACTGTTATATGTGGGGAGCGATGAGGAAGGAGCTAGAAACCTATATAGTTCTGTACACTGTAGTGAGACAAATTCTTAGAAGTGAGTCAAAAATATATTTATTTTCATTTTGATGAAGCAATTTGGCAAAACCTATCAAAATTAAAAATAAATATCTCAGGGTACTTCCCGGCAGTCCAGTGGTTAAGATGTCACCTTCCAATGCAGGGGGCATGGGTTCAAACCCTGGTCAGGGACCTAAGATCTCTTTTGGCCCATGACCGAAACACCAAAACATAAAACAGAAGCAATATTGTAATGAATTCAATAAAGACTTTAAAGATGGTCCACATAAAAAAAAATCTTTTAAAAATAAATAAATATCTCAGCTGCTAACAGTTATGGGTCGTGCCTTTTAAAAGAGCAGATTTTATGGTATGTGAGTACTATCTCAATTTTTAAAATAAATAATAAATATCTCTTTGACTCAACTTTTCCATTTCTAATACTTTATCATATAGATTTACTCTGAATTTGCCCTCTAAGCCACCTTCCATCATGTGGCTGTTACGACAGCCTGTCCCTCAATAGGGAACTAACTAATGAGCCCGAAGTCCAGCGTGACTCACAGTCCTTTACATTCTCAGGGGATGCACACAGCCCATACAAGCAGACACCAATGCTGTTCTATTGTGAAAGGACAAAGGCATTCTAGGGACCTCAGTGTTCTCAGTTTGATGCTCCTGCAACCAGAAAAGGAAAGACGGAACAGTCTTTCTCTGTGTTTGTTCTCCAACCCATGCACGGACCCCAGACTGGGTTAGTTCTGTCCTTGGTTAACAGCCACCAAGACGTTCAGAAAGAATGGTGTACCTCTTACATGCACTGTTAAGAAATGACTCCCAGGGTATGTAAGAAAAGAATGACATATAAAATGCTACCCTTTGTGTAACATGGGTTAATATCTTTGTCCTTCCTCTCTCTGGGAGGATATATGAGAAAATGGGGGAGAATATAGCATAGCTGGGGAAGGAGGGCTGGTGAAACTTACAATTTATTATACACTTTAAGTTCCTTTTGAATTGTGTGTCGTAAACATGTCTTATCTAGTTAAAGAATAATATTTAAATATATGATGTAATAATAAATCACTCGGTAATAAATAAAGCATGTGATTTAACAGATAAGATCCTCAGCAATTGTTCATAGCCCACGCTAAGGTGAAGTGTACATGAGCTAATAGGCGTAACACTGAAGTCAGTTCAGCTCAGTGATTCCTTTAGGGCTGAAAGGATGCTTTAGCTAGCTCGTTCATTTAACATCTACTTATAACCGTCTGTTTTCTCATTCTTTTAATTCTTTTGAATTGGATGATAATTGCCTTACAATGTTGTGTTGGTTTCTGCTGTACCACGACATGAATCAGCCACAAGTATACCTATATCCCCTCCGTCTTGATTCTCCCTCCCAACCCCTCTCCAGCCCACTAGGTTGTCACAGAGCAGCGAGTTGAGCTCCCTGTGTTATATAACAGCTTCCCACTGGCCATCTGTTTTGCATATGGTAATACATGTATTTCAGTGCTACTCTCTCAGTTCATCCCACCCTCTCCTTCTCTGGCTGTGTCTCTATACCTGCATCTCTGTTCCTGCCCTGCAGGGTGGTTCATCAGTACCGTTTTCCTAGATTCCATATATATACTTAAATATACACAATATTTGTTTTTCTCTTTCTGACTTATTTCATTCCGTATAACAGGCTCATGGTTCATCCACCTCAGTTCAACTGATTCACATTTGTTCCTTTTTATGGCTGAGTAGTATTCCATTGTATACTAGTACCATAACTTCTTTATCCATTCATCTCTTGATGCACATCTAGATTGCTTCCATGTCCTAGCTATTGTGAATAGTGTTGCAGTGAACACTGGGGAGTGTGTATTTTTTTCAGTCATGGTTTTCTCAGGGTATTTGCCCAGTCGTGGTATTGCTGGGTCATATGGTAGTTTTATTCCTAGTTTCTTGAGGACTCTCCATTGTGTTCTCCATAGTGGCTGTAGCAATTTGCATTCCCACCAACAGTGCAAAAGGATTCCCTTACCTCCACATCCTCTCCAGCATTTATTATTTGTAGATTTTTTTTAAAGTTTTACTTTTATTTTTGGCTGCACTGGGTCTTCATTGCTTTGTGTGGGCTTTCTCTAGTTGCAGAGTGCAGGGGCTACTCTCTAGTTTCATTGCACGGGCTTCTCATTGTGGTGGCTTCTCTTGTTGCAGAGTGTGGGCTGTAGGCATGTGGGCTCAAGAGTTGCAGCTCACAGGCTCTGGAGCCCAGTTGTTTTGGCACAGGGGCTTAGTTACTCTACAGCATGTGGGATCTTCCTGCACAAGGGGCGAAACTGGTGTCCCCTGCATTGCAAGACAGATCTTAACCACTGGACAACCAGGGAAGCCCTGTTTGTAGATTTTTTGATGTTGGTTCCATTCTGACCTGCTTGAGGTGATATCTCATTGTAGTTTTGATTTGCATTTCTCTAATAACTTCCCTAGTGGCTCAGACGGTAAAGCGTCTGCATGCAATGCGGGAGACCCAGGTTTGATCCCTGGGTCGGGAAGATCCCTGGAGAAGGAAATGGCAACCCACTCCAGTATCCTTGCCTGGAGAATCCCATGGACAGAGGAGCCTGGTAGGCTACAGTCTACAGGGGTCGCAAAGAGTCGGACATGACTGAGCTACTTCACTTCCTTTCACTTTCTCTAATAATGAATGATGACACATTAGCTATGTTAAGGGGTGATTGAAAGGATTACCACCCACCAGCAGACTCACAGATATGGAGGACAAACTAGTGGTTACAAGTGGTTACTAGTGGCAAGATAGCAATGTAGGATTAAGAGGTACAAACTACTATATAAAAAATAAATAAGCTATACGGGTATCTAGGAATAGCACAAGGAATATAGGCAATAACTATAAATAGAGTGTAACCTTTAAAAATTGTAAATATATGCGTGTTGTACACCTGAAATTTATATAATATATAAATATAACATTTATATAATATTTTAAATCAACTATTTCATTTTTTTAAAGATTTTTAAAATGTGATAGTATGTGCAGAGCTCTCAGCTTGATGTGCCAGGCACAGAGTGAACAGCACTTATTGGCTATCACTACAATTGCTATTGCAAATGCTACCAGGGTGTGCCACCTCAGTGCTGGAAAAAGGAAGACAAAAACATAAGGTCTTTGTCTTGATGAGCTTATACTTTAAAAGGGGGACAGAGTGTAAACAGTCAATGATTATACAATAAGAAACTCTTTAATTGCAAGTGCAAAGGCAAAGAAGCAAGGAAATCTGCCTAAGAAAATGAAGAAGGACTCCAGAAACAACGTCAGTTTGAAAAACTCAAAGGGTTGTGCATTGCGGGTCTTCAGGACAACCCCCCAGTTCACCAATTCACAGTGATTCTTTAACTCAGAATATAGTCGCACATACAGCTATGAGTTATCACAGTGTCAGGCCACAGAGCAAAGTCAACAAAGGAAAAGGTGCATGGGATGACGCTGGGGAGAAAGCAGGAGAAAGCTTCCAAGGATCTTCTCCCAATGGAGTCACACAGGCCCCACTTCATCCCCCCAGGAATGTGTTGTGACAACACTTGTGAAATGCTGCCAACCAAGGAAGTTCGTAGAGACTCAGCACCTCGGTTTTTTGTTGGGGGCTGGCCACACAGGCACTCTCTGCCTGCCATGTACCAACATTACACACTCCAACAGGGAAACCTCTCTTCAGCATAAACCATCTTGTTCACATAGTATATGCAAGCCAGCCACTCCTACAGTTCTGGGAATGCCGAGCTCTGTTCCAAAATCTAAGTTCCCGGACACTTGCCAATGGCCAACCTCATAAGCAGATGTTTCTAAAGACAGTCAGGTCTGCTATGTTAACTCCTCTGCATGGATAGGTAGGCATCTTAAGGGGAAAAACAGGGAAGGAGGATGTTCTTGGCAGAGCGAAAACATCTGTAGAGTCACAGAAATAAGAAAGAATTTAGCATATTCTGGAAACAGTTCAGATTACAGAATGTGAGGAATGTGTCAGGAGATTTGTCAGTCACCTGGATCCCAAGGGTTGGAGTTTTCTGTGCCTTTGGAAGTTTCAGAAATTCTGTAAAAAAGAACTGGAATATAATTGCTTATAATATGTATGTGTTAGTTTCCACTATACATTGAAGTGAATCAGTTACATGTATACATACATTCCCTCTCTCTTGGACATCTGTCCCTACAGTCTTACGACTATATTTTTATGACACATGATCTTGGTTACCATTGTATAACATTTTCTCGGTCATAGGTTATTGAAATTATTTCCCAAGGATTAAAATAAATGAAATAGTGAGGATAGCAGTGACTGCCTTTATAAGAAGGTCACCATCCTTATTAATACCTGAAGTATTATTTGTGGCAAATAGGAATGAAGGATCAATGTAATACCCCGAGAGACTGATTCTTTGTGCATAGTTCTCAGTGGCTCCACCTTTTTCTCTTTCTTATGAATAAAATGAAAAATAAACTATGTGGAACTGATTTGATAGTGCAAGACCTGAGTGTGAGCCTTAGGTCTACCATGTATAGCCATGTGACTTTTGGCAGGTTTTTTAATTGGAGGGTAATTGCTCGATACTGTTGTGTTGGTTTCTGCCATACAACGATATGCACCAGCCATAAGCATATATATGTATATACATATATACCCCCTCCTTCTTGAGCCTCCCATTCTAGGTCATCGCAGAGCACCAGGCTGAGCTTCTTTGTTATACGGCAACTTCCCACCTAGCTAGCTATTTCACACAAGGTGATATATGTATTTCAACGCTACTCTCTGAGTTCGTCCCACCCACTGCTTCCTCTGCTGTATCCACAGTCCGTTCTCTATGTCTGCATCTCTGTTCCTGCCCTGCAAATAGGTTCATCAGGACCATTTTTCTAGATTCCAGATATATATTTTTTTCCTTTCATTATGAAAACTTATTGTTGTAAAAACAAATTCAAGCAATAAAGAAGTGCAAAGAATAAAAAGTTAAAGGTTCCTCTTTACTTTGACTCACTTCCCAATTTCTCTTCCCTCCCCTAATGAAACCATCAATAAAAAGAACCATTTCTACACATTTACAAGCACAAGGACGTGTACACATGCCTAAGACGTGCAAATAATGAGTTTTGCTCCTTTTCTGAGACATGGTGCCTCTTGTTTCTACCTTTTGTCTAATGGCAATTGCTAGGATTCCCAAGAAACAGTGTCGAGTTAGCACAATGAAAATGAACATTCTTGTCCTCTTCTGGACTTAAATGGGAAAGCTTGTAATATTTCATCACTAAGTGTGATGCCTGCCAGATATTTTAAGTAGATAAATTTTATCTAGTTTTAATTTCCCTTCTATGTTTTTATAGAAAATGGTTGTTGAATTTTATCTAACTCTGTTTACCTTCATAAAATGATGATATAATATAATCTTTTAATCTACTTAGGGAATTATGTTAATAGATCTCTTAATGTTGGATTCTCTTTGCATTCTTAGAACTTAACTTTCTTAATCATAGTGATTTATTCATTGTTTGCTAGTGGATTTTATTTGTGAATATTTTATTTTGAAATTTGTCTTTTTTAAAAAAATGAGTACTGTTGGTTCATGGATCTCTTTTATTGGGCTAGACTGGGTTTTGCTGGTTTTGTAAAGTACATTCAAAAGTTTCTCATACTTTAGTGTGCTTTGAAATAGTTTAAACAACAGAGGAATTAGCCTTTTCTTGAAGCTCTATTGAACTCAGTCATATAACCAGTTCTTTTATGGAGTGGTAGTCTTTGATTGGAGAAGGCAATGGCATCCCACTCCAGTACTTTTGCCTGGAAAATCCCATGGACGGAGGAGCCTGGTGGGCTACAGTCCATGGGGTCGCTAGAGTCGGACACGACTGAGTGACTTCACTTTCACTTTTCACTTTCATGCATTGGAGAAGGAAATGGCAACCCACTCCAGTGTTCTTGCCTGGAGAATCCCAGGGACGGGGAAGCCTGGTGGGCTGCCGTCTCTGGGGTCGCACAGAGTTGGACACGACTGAAGCCGACTTAGCAGCAGCAGTAGCAGTCTTTGATTACCTTTTTTCCTTCTTTTTTGTTTCTAAAATATGCATAATATTTAGTATATTATTATATATATATAATATATAAGCAAGTCGTAAAAAGCAAAATAATAAAACAAACATCTAAGAGCCCACCACCCAACTAAAGACATAAAACATTTTCAACACTCTATGTTGCTCCCAGGTACAGCCTCCTCACTTCTCTCCCTCAGAGAGAAACACCATTCTGAATTTTATGATTGTAATTTCTTTGCTTTTTAAGAAATAATACATACATACGTATGTATCTCTAACTAATATATTGTTTGATTTTGTTTGATTTTGAGTTACAAAGATGCGCTATCTTGATTTTTTTAGGTCAAATTGATTTTTTGTCAACAGGAGAATGCATGTATCTGTGGTTCTTTCATTTTCACTGCCACATAGTATCCTTCTATGTAAATATACCATATTTTTTCCTGTTGATAGATCTGGAGCATGAACATTTTGAAACATATCTTCACATATATGTGCAAGGATTCCTTTAGGGTGTATACCTAGGAGTTGAGTTCCTGGGTCATTGAATATGTGTTTGTTTAACTCTACAATATGATGTCAAATTGATTTCTTTTTAAAATTTTATGTATTTTGTTTTTGGCAGTGCTGGGTCTTTGTTGCTACACAGGCTCTTCACTAGTTGCAGTGAGCTGGGGCTGCTCTCTAGTTCTCATTGCGATGGCTTCTCTTGTTGCAGAGCATGGGCTCTAGGGTGCCGGGATGTCCATAGTTGCAGCTCCCAGGCTCTAGAGCACAGGCTCAATAGTTGCGGCACACTGGCTTAGCTGCTCCATGGCATGTGGGACCTTCCCGGATCAGGGATCGAACCCTTGTCTCCTGCATTGGCAGGCAGACTCTTTACCACTGAGCTACCAGGGAAGCCCTGACAAATTGATTTCTAAAAGATTATATCACTTTTCACTTCCACTAGCAGTGTTTAAGATTTCTCAATTATCTATCTGCTTGTCAATGTTTGGCATTAACAGACAGGCTAATTCTTGCTGATACAGTAGGTATAAAATGTGATTAGTCTATGTCAACTGACACTTCTCTGATCACTAACTCTTGCAATATAGAATAATTTTTACATGTATACCAGTTATTCATGTTTTCTCTTGCATGAAATGCCTGTTCATGACTATTTTCTGATTTTAAATTTGGTTCTTCTTTTTTTCATCACTGATTTAAGTGTTCTTTATGTATTTTCAGTATGAATCCTTTGCTTGTTATTCCATAAACTGTTTTCTCCAGTTTGTGCCTTGCATTTAAATGTTTATAGTCTTTTGATAAACAAAAGTCTTCAGTTTTAGTGTATTTGAATTTATCAGTTTTATTTTGTTGCATTACATCTTTGTCATGTTTAAGAAATTATTAATCCCAAGTTTATGGAGATATTATCCCAAGTTCTCTTCTAAAATTATTGAAGTTTTGCATTTCACATTTATGTCTTTAATACTTGCAATTGGTTCATCTGCTTAATGTGAATAAGGGATCTAATTTCATTTTTTCCCATATTGGTAATAAATTGTTGCAGGACCATTTATTGAAGTCTCTCTTATTCTTACTTTGTAGTGTGTCTTAGCTATTCGTAGATATTCTTTATGAAATTTGAAGTTAAATCTTCAATTTTCCTTGAAAAATCCTTTAGAAAATTTTAGCAGAACAATATTGAATCTGTGGATCAATATAAGAGCACTAACATCATCCCAATATTGAGTCCTTATCCATGAACATACTCTAAGCCTTACATTTACTTAGGTCTTCTTTGAATTTTTTCAATAAGGTGTTATAACTTTACATAAAGGTCTTGCGCACTTTTAATTTTAGATTTATTCCTAGCTACCTTATTATAGTTTTGTTATTGCAAATTATTTTTTAATTATTTTTTATTTTTGCTAATGCCTAGAAATGCAAATGATCTTATACCAAAGCAACTTACTAAACTCTCTTATTAATTTAAATCAATTATCTGTAAGAACATCTATGATTTCTAAGTACATAATCATGTCATCTGTGAATGACTTTGAATAATGACCACTTGCTTTTTTTTCCTTTTTCAATTCTTTTACATTTTATTTCTATTTATTTTTATTGCACTTACTAGAACCTCCAATATTATGTTGAACAGCAGCAGCAGCAGAGCTCATGTTATTTTGTTCCTTATTTAATGGGAATGCTTCTAACATTTTGCAATTAAGAATGAAGTTTGTTGAAAGTGCTTGGTTGTATCAAGTTGATAAATTCTCTTCTATTTGCTAAGGGATTCTTACTTTGATCATGAATAGGTATTGAATTTTACCTAAGTCATTGCCTCTGTCTCTTGAAATGATCATGTGGTTTTCCTTCTTTAATCAGTCTATTGCAGAAATAGACATTATAATGTTAAGCCATCCTTGCATTCCAGGAATAAATCCTATTTAGTTATGATATATTTTGATTTTTATTAAATTAATTCTACATGTAACTGTTTTGTCCAGAGGGTTTTTAAGAATCTGTATTCATGAGTGAACTATTAACTCTTCTTTCTTCCTTTCTGGTTTGTTTTAAGGCTATACTAACCTCATAAATTCACTTCAGAAGTGTTTCCTTTTTCCTGGAAATGTTTTAATAAAATTATTATAATCTATTTATAGAGAGGCACATGAAAAAATGGGCTTGGCTTGATGTGGTGGTTTCTTTTTTTTTTCCTGAGGGGAAATTGTAAACCACTGATTCAATGTGTTGAATGGTTATAGGAAAATTAAAGCTTCCTGTTTCTTCTTGGATAATGTTTGAAAGTTATGTATGTCTAGGCATTTGTCCATTTCATTTATCTTTTCTACCTTTTTAACATAAATATGTTCATTATATCCTCTAATTATCTTTTCAGATGTTGCTGATGTCCTTAGTTTTTCCTCACATTGTTCCTCTATGACTTCTATTTTATTGACCATTCTCAGGAGAAGTCTGTCAAATTTATCAATCTTTATGAAAAATCAACTTTTGGCTTTGTCGAGCCTCTGTACTTAAGCTTTGTTTTCTATTTGATTAATTCTGCTCTTCTTTTTACTTCTACCTTCTTTGAATTTATTCATTTTATTTTTTCCTTTAATTTCTTTAACTCCTTAAATTTATGGTTAGCTCATTAATTTTCAGCCTTTAATCTGTTCTAATATAAGCATTAAAGAAGGTTTTTTTCCTTGAAATATCACTTTTATTGCATCCTTAACTTTTGATAGATAGTATTTTTATTATTTATTTAAAGTGGTTTTTAAAACTATCATTATGATATTTTTTGGCCCATACATTATATCATATTTTCAAAAGTATTGGGCTTCCCTGGTGGCTCAGATGGTAAAAAATCTGTCTTCAGTGCAGGAGACCTGGGTTCAATCCCTGGGTCAGGAAGATCCCCTGGAGAAGGGAATGGCTACTCACTCCCGTATTTTTGTCTGGAGAATTTCATGGACAGAGGAGCCTGGCAGGCTACCATCCATGGGGTTGCAAAGAGTCGGACACAACTGAACCCACTTTTTGAAAGTATGGCCCAAGTTCATTTCTAACTTGATTACCTTATGGTCAGACACAACTGAGCGACTGAACTGAACTAAACTGATGGTCAGAGAATGGGGTATCTGTAGTGCTTATTCTTTTAAATTAGTTGAAACTTGCTTTATGGCCTTGTATATGGACAGACTTTATAAACATTTTGAGTGTGCTTGAGAAGAATGTTCATTCTTAATATTAATAACTGGGTATGGGACTTTTTATGTAGGTATTCAATCAAGATTGTAGATAGAATTTTTCAAGTCTGTGTCTTTGCTAATGTTTGTCTGTTTTGTCTATCAGTCTTTGAGAGGGACATGAAATCTCCCACCAGCTGCTCTGCTGGCCGATGGAGGAGATGAGGCATGACTGATCTCGCTGTTTTTCGAGCAGTTCTGTCCTTGATATTAATGACCACTCTTGCTAAATAGCCTCTCCTGTTCATTGTACCTGTGGTTTCTGTGTTTAGAATTTTTTCCATCCCTGTAGTAGTCTGTTTTAGTAGTTTTTTCTGCTGTGATTTTTTGCCAACATAACCTTTTTAATATTCAGAAATTCCTCAAAAATGTTTTATCTGTTGATTGTATCCTTACTTCTTTTATAGTTGTTTTTACAACATATATATGTTTTCTGCTGTATGAATGAAATTTGTAGAAGAAAAGAGAAAAACAAGTACTTTTGCTCAGTCTACCATCTTGACATTTATCAGATACATTTTTATCCTTTCTTCTTTTCTTCCTTTTCCTTTTTCTCCAAGCATGTGTTTATAGAACAAAGACTTTTTCTAGACCTCTGTTTCCTCACCTACAAAATGCAGATAATAGTAGTATTCATCTCAAGGCCATATAAGGAACATTAATAAGATAATGTCAATGTAAGTGCTTTGCAAACTATAAAGAGCTATACAAATAGGAATATGGCCTTTAGCACCTTTCTTTAACTTTCCTTTAAATAGCTGATGTAAAGCGGCTCAGCTACATTAGAGAAAAGTGATTAATCATGGTTGGCATATCATGAGAGACACAAACAAAATTTTAGTAGCCACTTTTTGAGAAAATTACTTGCCAAGAAATGTTGGGTGCCTTACTAGAAAGTCACAAATTTTATAAATGGAAATATTTATTTAGTCTAAACGCCAATGCCATGGTGGTGTCTTATTCCCCTATTTTCTTGCACTGTATTCTTGGCATGCATACTCAAATTAGTTATTTCTCCTTTAAAAAATAATTTTTAACTTATTTGCTGATTCAGCATATTACATAAATTTATTTACTTTAGCTTAGAAAATTAATTTGAACTGACAGAAAAAATGCTAAATTTTCAACCCAGGCATATTTAAAAGACAGAATGAGTAATTGATGTAAAAGGCCAAGTGATTTGTATTAGAACATACTGAAATCTGCCTATCTACACTTTTCTTTCACATTCCTACATTGCACCAATGCAAAACTAAGCAATTCTCAATTAAATCCCACAGCTCTGTATTGAGTGCTAGTTTGTGTATGAGGTTTGTGCTAAGTGTTCTGGGATTCCTTAGGAGATAAGAGCCACCCCCCTGCCCCATCCACTGTCCTCTAAAGGCGAGCACGTGGGTTAGTTAAAGGAAACATATAAAGTACTCTAATAAACATATCACACCCTATGGTGAGGATCAGGGACAGTCTTATGGAAAAAATAGTATTTGAGATGTGATTGAAGAATGCTTAGGCATTTTATGGACAGATAGTGGAGGAAGACATTACAAGCCTCAGGAACAGTATGAATAAAGAAAGGTATTAAATTGAAAACTATAAAGGCATATTTAGACAACGGCAAATAATTCTTTTTTTTTTTCCTTGACCAGAACATTAAGTACATGCATGTAGTAGGAGATAGCGCATGCAAGACAACTTGGGGACATATGATACACAATACAATTCCAGCCTTAGAGAAAGGATCGAAGCTTTGTTTGTGGTCAAATATTCCAATTTTTGTAAATGTTCCATGGAAGCTTATAAAGATAGACTTTACATTTCTGTTAAAAATATAAATGTATATGTGTGCATTCTTCCATGCAATAATTATATCATTCCTTTCCTCTGTGTGGCTATGTTCTTTTATTTCTTAAGTTCTACTAGAAATAACTGAAACTAAATAATTAAATATGTTCCAACTTCTCAATTCTCTGAATCTAGAGGTGACCAATAACCTGCAAATGCACACTGGGAAGCCCTGAATAGTGTTCCTGTCTTTAGTAGAATGAAGAAGACCCATGGGCTTTGAGGCACACAAGCCTGAGCGTGAATCTCCAGTCCTGTACGTTCTTAATTAGGCAAGGTCGGTGACTTCCCTAAGCATCATTGTCCTCGTCTTTAAAATGGGGAAGGACTTCCCCTGGTAGTCTTGTGGTTAAAAATTGACCTGCCAGTGCAGGGCACCCAGGTTTGATCCCCGGTCTAGGCAGATTCCACACGCCGCAGGGCAGCTAAGCCCACACGCCACAACTACTGAGCTTGTGCACCTACTGCCTATGCTCTGCAACAAGAGAAGCCACTGTAATGAGAATCCACTGCAACTAGACAGTAGCCCCGGCTAGCTGCAGGTAAAGAAAGCCTGGGCACAGCAGTGAAGACCCAGTGTAGCCAAAAATAAATGAATCAATAAATATTTTAGAAAGAAAGTAAAAAAATAAGATGTAACATTAAAAAAAAAAATAAAATGGAGGGTCATGTCAACATCATAGAGTTTTAGTAAAGATTTTTAAATCTTAGTTGCAGCACACAGGATCTTTGTTGCGTTCGGCAGGATCTTTCAATATGTTACATCGATTCTCTAGTTGTGCCGTGCCATCTCAGTAGTTGTGGTACACAGGCCTAGCTGCTCCACAGCATGGGAGATCTTTATTCGCCAGGGATTGAACCCTTGTCTTCTACTTCGAGAAGCAGATTCTTTACGACTGGTCCACCAGGGAAGTCCCTAGTGAATATTAAGGAGGTGATTTCCATGAAGTGTTTCGTACCCAGTAGAGGCATGATGGATGACAGCTATCCTGGTTGTAGAGTCTAATGGAAAAAGATTCTTCAGTAAAGCTTCAAGGAGATGTTTATCAAATTAAAGCAGAATATAAAGTGAGAGAAAGAGGATATAGATTGGCAGAGAGCATCTAAGGGAACAAAAAAGAGAAGATCCTAGAGAGGGGAGGTTCATGGTCAAGATACCACAATGTGGCTCCAAGTTTCTAAACCAGATATTACGGAGGCAAAGGCTCTCAGTGGGAGAGAAAAGAGAAGAAAACATCCAGGATACTTTAAAATGGGAGGCTCAGAATGGCCTACTACAAGTGGAGAAAGAGCAAAACGAGGATTCTTAAAGCTAGAACAAGTCAACCACACCTTCCTCGTGGGTGAAGAAAGGGACGAGGAGGTCACTGTGGTTTTCCTGGCAAAAGGGTGGATAACAAGCACTCTGTCTTCTCGAGAGCCAAAAAGTGGTGTTAAACACCAAATTCCAATCTCTTGAATCATTATTTGAGAAGGAACCTTAAGATAATCTAGTCTAACCCATTAATTTTGAAAAGGAGGAAAGTGAATCTTTTAAGAGGTCATGTGGCTTGCCCAAGACCACACAGTTGCTCAAACCAGAGCTGGAGGGCGAGTGGTGTAGAAGCAACAAAATCACCAGGGGCCTAGCTGTAGCATTTGAAACCTTTGGGTGAGTAAAAGCTTAGGGGGAACTTCAAAGAGAGTGGTTGTGGCTTTAAATCTTCTTGGCAGCAGCAGTTAAACCAGATGCATTAAATGTGTTCAATGCTATTTGTAAGAGACCTCGGCTGTGCACAGTTTGTTCCCCAAGTATGCTGACCCACAGAACGGTTAGATTTGTGCATCAGCCTTCTAGGTCTGTAGGAAGGTGGCCAGGAGGGAGGGGGGAAAGGTGGAACCTAGGCTTCCACTGCACTCAACAACGCATTCTTTTTTCCTTTGATACATTTTAAAATTTATTTATTTTTAATTGGAGGATAGTTGCTTTACAGTATTGTATTGGTTTCTGCCATACAGCAACATGAATCAGACATATATATTCATATGTCCCCTCCCTCTTGAACCTCCCTCCTACCTCCCACCTCATCCCAAACCTCTAGATTGTCACAGAATACTGGGTTGAGCTCCCTGTGTCATACACAGCTCCCTGTGCCATTCACTGGCTATTTTACATATAATAACATATAGCTTTCCATGCTCCTCTCTTAATTCATCCAACCCGCTCCTTCTCCCACTGCATCCACAAGTTTGGTCTGTATGTCTGCATCTCCACTGCTGCCCTGCAAGTAGGTTTATCAGTACCATCTTTCTAGATTCCATGCATATGCATTAATATATGACATTTGTTTTTCCTCTTTCTGACTTATCTCTTACTCGTATAATAGGATCTAAGTTCATCCACCTCTTAGAGTTGACTCAAATGCATTTCTTTTTATGGCTCAGTAATATTCCATTGTATATATATACCACAGCGTCTTTATCCATTCATCTGTCGATGGACATCTGGAGCAACACATTCTCTTTGGAAGGCCTGCTATATGCCAGGCACTGTTCTAAGTGGTTGGCATACATCAGTGAGTCAACCAGATAAAGGTGCTGACCTCGCATTCTAGTTTTCGTGCTCTGAAAAGCAGAGCCTGAATGTGGTGCAGTGTCTGTTTCATCACACCTTCCCCTCTCTGCCCATTCCCAGTTTCACCACTTCTGTGACACCCTAGCACACCATCTCTGGCCTGGAGTGCCCTCTGCTTTGGCGCATAACACAACATCAAGCCTTGGATCTGGTTTGATCTCTGTTGCTCTCTTACTAGTATCCCCTGTGAGCATCTGATCTCGGGGTGAACCTGTGAGCACTGGAGACTGGGAAACCATCTCTACATCCTGCATCATCCTGCGGGGCACAGCGCCGGGTCTCAGTTGCGTGCAGGTGGCATACATTGATACAGCCTCCATGTAAGACAGGCTGAAGCAGAGCAGCTGTGTCACAACCCTTTGGAGATAAAAGGTAGGAGAGTCTGGCTGGAGGACGCACTTGCAATACTACTCCAGGAATCTTCCCTGTGAGCCCCAGGTAGTGAAGACCCACTTAGTGCCCTAGAGGCAGCTCCTTTGGAACCACATCCTCTAAATGCTCTGGAAAACCCATTCAAAGGGAATTGAAATCCCAAATACCACTGAAAACATCTTAGAAGTGTGAGTAAGCACTATGGGATTGTTGGATGAAGGGGGCCCTCTAATCATGAAGCAGTTTGATGATTAACAGAATTCTGAGTCAAGACTTGAAGTCAGATATACACCATAATGGTTAAGCCAAATAACAATCATTTGAGATCTTATTCCTGAGAAATAAAGCACACTGAAATAGAAAGACAATAAAAAGTTTTTATAAAGGGCCACTTATTTTTATTGAGTTCAAATAACCTAATTCCAAGTACTTACGTGGCCTCTGATTTCCATGTGTGATAGCATGCCTGTCAGTAACCTCAGTAGAGATGGCTTTGTCTGGCCTCAAAGAAGGTTGTTACCCAACCAGGGCTCCCTTCTTCCCAGTCATTGTTTCCATCTCCCACAAATGTATCCAACTGATGAGCAAAGTCTTAAGCCCAGGTGGCAACTGTGTATCGAGGTCCCGGCCATGCATGAGCCCCCAGGGCTGTAGTTTCACTTGCAAATCTAAGGCAGCCCTGACTTGTTAGTGAGGGGATGTGTTGGAAGAGATGGGAGAGATCTTATCACTCTAGTTTCTGCTCCAGGGACTCTCTTGCAAATTTAATTGCAAACAAACATTGAATTTGAAGAGGGAACCGCAGGCAGATGTTCCTGGGATGTGAGTGAACCTCTGAGACCACAGGATATAAATTACAGGGCTACAGTAACAAGAGGAAAAACATCATCCTGGAATTTCTTGACAAGGGAAGAAAAGCAAAGGCCTCATTAAGGTTTAGATGTTCTAAGCCAGCTTCCGAGGTGCTTGGGACACAAGTGTGACAATGGCAGATGGAAGTCACTCTGGCCACATAAAGGACTCAGTCCTCCTCTTTCCCAAGGGCACTAGAATGGAAACAAAGCAAAGACCCAAAAAGGCTCCTCAAGCACATTTGGCCCAGTGCCCCTTGATTTTTAGTTATGGGAAATCTGAGGTCCAGGGAGAGGAATAAGTTGATAAGGTCACAGCTAGTACTTAAAGAAAAGTAACAAGTAAGCCATTTCATTTGGTTTTGCTTTAGAAAAAATTTTTTTGCTGAAATTTAATAGTGGATTCAAGTACCCTTCAGGCATGCTTATTCTGTAACAGTTTGAATATTGTGTGTGTTTTCTCTTTATAAGAATTTAATCAAATAAAAATGCATACTAGTCTTGATGTAGCCATGGGTAAAAATACCCACTTTCTGAATCAAAATACCCACTTTCTGAGTGTTGAGAAGTTCATGGTCAGAGGTGTCCATGCATTTCTTTAACTCAGGGTCAGCCAATAGATCCCAACACCAGTGTTGTGGGAGCATCTATTTGTGCTCAGGTGCTCAGACCAGCATAAAGGGATTATTGACCCATTTTTAGATGAAGGGAGATACCGGCTGTAACCTGTTAATGGCTGTAGGATTCCTCTCACTTCCTCAGCCACGCTGGGCGATACCATCCCTCCCTGAGTTTCTCTAGTATAGACACCCTTTTGCCCCATAACCCCCCATCCCTTCCTACACTGTAACCAGATTTTGTGGGTTATAATTGATTCACTGTGCCTCTAGGGAGCCCTGTCATTTCTTCTCTTGTCTATGATCTGTCCTCTTAGCTCTTAGGAGCTTCCCTGGTGGCTCAGATGGTAAAGAATCTGCCTGCAATGCAGGAGAACCAGGTTCAATCCCTTGGTCAGGAAGATTCCCTGGACAAGGGAATGGCAACCCACTCCAGTATACTTGCCTGGAGAGTCCCATGGACAGAGGAACCTGGTGGGCTACAGTCCATGGGGTCGCAAAGAGTTGGACACGACTGAGAGATTAACACTTTTAGTTTCTTTTTTTCTTAGCTCTTGGGCCTCCCTCACCACCACCCCCACACACACACACACCTCCCCATGCCATTCCCACCTCTTTGGTCATCACATGGACAGATAGGATGCAGACCCCAGCTCTTCTCTCTTCAGGGCCACCTCCTATCTTCTAACCCCACAGGCTTTTACAGAACAGAGTAGGATGGTCTGAACAACAGTTTAGCCGAGAGCATTGTGATTTTTCTTTCTCCCTAAAAAGTGAAACTCATGGAGGTATGACATATTTTATGTCAAGGAACCTTAGAACCAGAAGGGAACAATAGATCGGCTTCCCAGGTGGCTCAGTGGTAAAGAATCCACCCGCAATGCAGGAGACGCAGATTCGATGCCTGGGTCGGGTAGATCCCCTGGAAAAGGAAATGGTTACCCACTCCAGTATCCTTGCCTGGAGAATTCCATGAGGAGAAGAGCCTAGTGGGCCACAGTCCATGGGGGGGCAAAGAGTTGGACTTAGTGACTAAACAACAACATACCTCTTGTTAGAAGATTAGGCATCTGCAGGCCAGGTAAAGTAACAGGCTTCACTGCACTTCACACAGCAATGCTAAATGTTAGTTCTATCAAGGCGACCCTTCACCCAGAGCAGTGAGCAGGTTGCCATGGCAGTGACTGTGTGAAACTGCCCTTGGCTGTGCTGGACATCCTTCTGAGAGGCAACATGTGATAATCATCATTGTGTTTAGTGCATTTCCCTAGATCTCAGAACACCGAGGTCTTTGTTTGGGTTCGTTTTGACATAGATGCTGAGCCAAAGATCCTAGTGTACGTGGTTCATTTTACAGGTGGTCACAGGATACCCCAGTAGGGAGAGGGGAAGGATGGTGTGGAGGAAAGCACTCGATACATGCGTGTTGTCGAATTGGTGATCATATGAGCTCCTCTGAGAGTCAGTGTAGCACATACCTCAGAATTATTCAGCAGAGGAGCAAGGAAGCTGGTGTATCTGCCCACCAACTCACAAGAGGAAGCTGTATCAGCTATCAAAAGGAGGAATGTCAGGACACCTGATCTGTGTGTATGTTTGACTTACAAACACTGATTTTGATGACCTGTCATCCTTGCATCTCAGTCTTGGCAATTTGGAAGCTCAGAACCAATTTATAGCCCACCCAGGATCAGGGGCCTTTTCGTGAGACTTTCCAGTGGCCCAGTGGTTAAGAATCCACACTTGCACTACAGAGGGTACAATTCAATCCGTGGTCAGGGAACTAAGCTCCTATATACTGCCATATGGTGATACAGGCAAAAGAGTAAAAAAAAAAAAAAAAAAAGGACCCTTTTCTTAACATGGAAAATAGGCAAATAAATGAAAGTTAAATACTAGCAGAAGCACCCTCCAGTCTTTAATAGCTGTGATCTTACCTCTTTTTTTTAGTCTAATATTTAAAACATTTCCTCCCATGCATGATTTTTTGCTGAATATTTTTTCTACTTGTCTGCATGATATACAGGAAATTTCCTTTAATGAGTATGTGTTACCCCTAAATGGAGAAAAAATGGAAAGATATTTCCTCTCATAAGAATATTTTTAACCATGATATCCCCTTAAATCTTGGTTTTCTAAAAATACATGTTTTGCTAAAAGCATCCAAGGCAAAATGTGGCCTGCTGGTCAGATATCCAAGGTTTGGGTTGTTTTCCTTGCTGGTCAGAAGCCCTGAAGAAATGAAGATTCTGCTTTCTGATATTCATGGATGTGAGTCACGGGCCCATGCTAATCTTTCTTTGACATTTGGTTTCATGTTTCAAGGAAAATATTAAGCCAGGCATCACAGCTAAGAAAGATGGAGGGGAAGGAAGGAAGGAGAAGAGGAGAGTGGGGACAGAGGAAGGAGGGTTACAAATCTTGACGCCACTCTTGTTTCTTTCTTTTGTTCAAGAGTCAAGAATGTGAATTGAGCATCTCTCAAAATTTCTTTATTTATAACTCTTTTCTCCTAAAAAGTGTTGAAAACAACCATGAAAATTTTAGTGAATATAACATACAAGATAACAAGTAAGGAAAGAAAATGAAGTAAAGGGAAAACCTGGGATAGGAAAAATAAGACAGGGATAAGACTAGCATCTAAAACCCCTGCCATTAGGTTCTGCTGAATATGGGCCAGCTTTACTCTGAACTTCCTAACAGCCAAATCGAAATAGGAAACAATCAAATATGTGACTCATGGGTCAGTGGGTGGAGGGAGTAGGGGAGACTAATTCATTTATTAATAGGATGGGATACTGAGCTAAGTATTTTGGAGAACATTTAAAAAGAGATAAAGAGACATCAGCCTTTGGATTCAAAGAGTCAGTGCCACTACTTATGAAGACAAGTAATAACACTAGCTCCCATCAGCTGAGCACTTTTTTTTTTTTGGCTGCGTTGAGCCTTCACTGCTGTGCACAGGCTTTCTCTCGTTTCAGTAGAAGGGGGCTACTCTCTAATTGCAGTGCCCAGGCTTCTCATCACGGTGGCTACTCTTGTTGCAGAGCACAGGCTCTATGGCACACCGGCTTCAGTAGTTGTGGCGCACGGGCTTAGTTGCCCCACAGCATGGGAAATCTTCCCAGAGCGAGGATCGAACCTGTGTCCCTTGCACTGGCAGGCAGATTCTTATCCACTGAGTCACCAGAAAAGTCCTGAGCACTTCTTATATGCCAAGCACAGTCCCAGCCAATGTATTTGTGGCACAAGAATACCCTGCATCAGGTACAGCTACTTATATTTGTAAAAGTAGAGTTAACGGTTTACAAAAGGCTTTCCCATTTGTATTTACTCAGTTACTCAAAACAGCCCTGTGAGATATTAGCCAGGAAGACATTGTTTTTCCATGAGGAAGGCAGGATTGTACAGCTAATAGTTGGTGGACCTAGAATACAGATCCAGAATTCTCTGACAGACTGTTTCCACTACCTTGTGATCTAGAGGGCAGAACTCTGATGATGGAAATAGGATATTTGGCTCTAGGATCTTAAGTAGAGTTGGTGCAAAGTGTCTCCTCCCAGGGCCTCCATGAAAGGGTTGCTGGGTGTTGGGAAAGTCCCTTTTCTTCTGGGAGCAGCAGTGTCTTCAACTGGAAAATTAGAAGGTTGACAACTGTCCTGGCAGATTCATTCCAGCTGCAACAGCCCGTTCATCTCTGGGCTTCTGTGGCTCCGGGCGGTTTCCCAGACTACACTCCGGGGTGTTCCTAGTCGTTTTCGCATTAGCAGTTTCTCTGCGGTACAGCTTGGCCGCGCCTCTCTGAGCCACTTAACCTTCGCCATTGTCCCAGCCTGCAAAGGGGCCGGGCTGGGCTTGCAGGCTGCATGTGAAAGGCTGAGAGAAGCCAGAACTCCCTTTAAGCCTGAGGTGTCCCACGGGGTGTTTCCATAGCATCATCAAGACAGGCTTTGTTGTTGCTGACTGATACTTCATCTTCCATGCATCTTCTGGGAAGATCTAAGGTGGAAAGTGCCTGAAGTTGAAACCCAGACCTGGTGAAGAACTCACTTTTTCCCCCCTTTCATTTTTAAGCCTCTTCTGAGCCCAAAGATCCCATGTACATGTCTTTGAGTCTTACAAGTTAGCTATGTCTCCATGGAGGGCCTCCCTGGGAGGGTAGGATGTTGTGTGTTCGTTTCCTGCGCCCACATAAATAAACCCTGTCCTAAGCTGTAGGCTCCAGGTTTGTTCCTGGCATCCCTTTGCCTCAGAGTCTCTGTATTGAATAAAACAGAAATGTTTAGCAAATCCCAAGAAATTCCTTGTTTAATGGAAAAAAGAGATCCCTGAGTTTATATTTCAAAATGTGATTTCCATGTTCCCACTGCATTAAGGCAAGTTCCCCTTACCAAATCCCCAGATGTCTGGTATGCTTTTCTAAAAATGCCTGTATTTAGCATCTAGAATTCATTTTGGGCACCTGTTGTAGACAGGATTCTCTTCTGAGCCCTGTAGAAGATAGAGTCCCTGAGGGTGATTCAAACCCCACCCTATAATTTAGTTATAGAGGTTATGTTAGAATCCATAGGACATGGATTCAGCTAGTCAGCTCTAGCCTGCAGGCCTACTTTCTCCTCTACATATTGATCTTTAAAAAAAATTTTTTTTAATTAATTATTTGTTTTGGGCCATTCTGAGAGTTTGTTGTTGTGCCTGGGCTTTCTCTGGTTGCAGCGGGTAGGGGTTACTGTCTAGTTCCAATGCATGGGCTTCTCATGGTGGTGGCTTCTCTTGTTGCGGAGCACAGGCTCTAGAGCATGAGGACTCAGTAGCTGCCGCTCGCAGGCTCCATAGTGCAGGCTGAGTAGTTGTGGCAGAGGCTTAGTTGTTCTGCAGCACATGGGATCTTCCTGGACCAGATATGGAACCCATGTCTCCTGCAGTTGGCAGGCAGGTGCTTTACCACTGCACCACCAAGGAAGTCCTACATGTTGATTTCTTATACTGTGCAACATCCAGCACCTTGGTGTGGCCATCTCTCTTCCTTCCAGACGATGAGAGGGTCAGCTCTGGAGTTGGCCACAGATAGCTCCTCTCACTTGCTAACCTGCCATCGAGCAACTGCCTTGGAAATGTCTCTATACACTGTATTTTCTTCTTCCAGCCTCTTTGAAGAGTGGGTTTTTTTTTTTCATTTGCTTCTTGTTTCTGCCAAACTTGAACTGCCCCCTTCCTAAAATGCTTGCCCTTTTTCCTAAAAGTAATTTGTATATATTGTTGAAAGAGAAAGAAAGGGACAGTGTGCAGAGAGAAATTTAGAAAAACATAGTAAAGAAATAAAATCCCACCACAGCAAATTTACTGCTGTTAATATTTTGGACTTACGAAAATATGTTTGCCTGTGGTTATTTATCCTCAACCCTTGCCAAATTATGTGAATTTCTAGTTGGAGGATAAAAATGCAAAAAGACAAAAACACAAAACAATGAGGGTAATATTATATAGTGAGCAGTTTTTGTCTATCATTAAATCGTCTTCAAAACCTTGTTTGTTAATTGCTGCACAATGTTCAGTTGTATGGATGAAGCTGCCATTTTAACCATTTCCTTTGTGCTGGGCTTGCAGGTGGTTTCCACCTTTTTACTTCCAACCCACCTTGAAGGTGGTAGTTGTAGTTTGGTAGCCACTTCCAGAGCCTATAACTCTTGTCGGACCCTGGGCTAGGTCTGGAGATAAAGTAGGAAAAGCACTGGCTTGCCCCCAGGGAGAGGGGTAGCGAGCTCTGTTGCTGGGCTATGTGATACACATGCTGTGTATCACTTCTGCTACTGTGAAATCTCATATTAGGAGCCCTCCTGTTGCAGCGCAGCACAGTCCGAAGGGGCTTACTGAGTCATCTAATGCGACAGTGTTCACTATAATCTTAGGGTTTTATATATATATATATACATACATACACACATAGTTCATTCTTTTCTAAGTCTGAAAAGTGGTTTTAGGGGTGGAGAAGGGGAGAAAGCTCCCCAAGAGAAGCTGAGTCTGAGCTACTTCTGGAAGGACAAAGTGACAAAGAGGAAGCAGGGAAGATTGGCAGTTGGGGGAGGGAGAGGTCACTCCAGGAAAAGCGAAAAATGCCCAGAAAGGGAGCTTGGGTAGGGTTAGGTATGTGCCAGGACTTTGTTCCAACCTGAGTGTAGGATGCCTGTGTGAGCATGACAGGAGCTGCCCCTGGAGAGTCTGCAGGGGACATGTGCTGCTGCCGCTGCTGCTGCTGCTAAGTCGCTTCAGTCGTGTCCGACTCTGTGCGACCCCATAGATGGCAGCCCACCAGGCTCCCCCATCCCTGGGATTCTCCAGGCAAGAAGACGTCTCTAATGCCTCACCAGGGGGACATTTCAGCCAAAGTCTTGATGAACCACTAAGGGTCACAGATAGAGTTCTGAGCTCAGCGGACATGTAGGATGTCTGGGAAAGCCACCGCAGCACCTGTATGGGGGACAGGAGATGAGGGGGTTTCTGGGGAGAGGTAGTGAGTGAGGGCCCTGAGCCTCTGGGGCACAGAAATTGTGATTTTCTTTACCGCTGCCTGGCGCATGATAAGTGCTCAGTATTTGTTACATCTGAAAGAGATTGTTACAAGATTCCAGGAGGAATGCTGAGGGTGGTGGCCATGAGAAGAGTAGGGCGGGGTCCCATTGGGAAGACATTTAGAAAGGAGCATGGGTGAGATTTACTGACTTTGAAGCCAAGGACCCCAGTAGACCTTATTTTTCATCCCTGAACAAAAACTAGAATGTGGCTTTTGAAAAGGTATTTGACTTCAGGAACCCATAGGCCAATGGAATGTTTCTAGAGCTTTTGAAACCCTAATCTCTGCTTTGTGAATTACATAGTTTGGTTCTATTCAATGGGTCCCTTTTTCCCCCGAAACACCACCTGTGAAATAAGTTCAACGCCATACTGTCTTAATGTAAAAATATTTCCTCAAAGCCACTGTATAAATTAATTACTCTTCAGGGAATAGGATAATCGAATTTCCCTTATACAATGTATTCCATTCACAGGTTCTACCTTGCTGTTGGGGTAGGTTATGAATCAACCGTTTCTGAAGGATTATGAGCTATAATAAATGTCAATATGGGCTCTGATTGATTTCCTGCAGCCTCACTAGCTGTGATTTCATTTGGTAATTTAATACTAATTGTGTCGCTTTGATTACCTTTGATTTTCATCATATTTCCAGCACCTTACTATAGGACCTGGTACAAGCAAGGTGCCCAGTAAATGCCTTTTGAATGAAGGTGGACTTTGAATCCTCTAAAAATTTTAGAGAAATTAGAGAGGACTCCTGCAGTTCAGGTAGGCATTCACTTAAGAAGTGAAACCAGAATTTGGTCCTTGAAGCAGTGACATAGACTTGATCCCAGCACTTTGTTGGAGACACTCAGTGAATCTTAGCTCCCTGATCAATCCTGTCTGTGAAACAAAGTCTGGTTCTCACCCACAGCCCTCAGTTCAAGACTGTGCCTTAAGCAATAATGCAACCTTTTCTGTGTGCATTCAGCTTTTACTGAGCACCTGCTGCGTGTCAACACAATAGCAGACATTCATGGCACTCCTTGCATTCCAAAGAGCTTTCTTATTTTGAACCTTTTCACCACCTTGGTGGATATTTTCATCCCCTTTTGAAGATGAGCAAAATGAGGTTTGGAAACACTTAAGTTTCTCATCCAAGGTGGTGTAATCAAAGGGAAGACTGGCTGTCTCAGCTCCATCTTCATGGTACCAGAAACTGGTTTCTGGATCTTCTTTTACCAGCTGTGTAAGCAATGGGGACTATGAAGTAGGGGATCAGGATGTCAGAGGGTTTGGGTCCCTGACTCCTTGCCTTTCTGCTTTGTGACCCTGAGCAGCTCCTTCTTCTCTCTGGCCCTCAGTTTGTAGTGCCCAGGTGAGAGGTGATGAACCTAGGGGCACCAGAACAGATGGAGAGGAGCAGCTGGACACAAGAATGTTAAGGAGAAAATCACCTGGACATGATGATTGATACCAAGTAAGGCAGGAAAGAGCGGCTTAAAATAACAGCCATCTATTATTGTTCCTGAGTCTGCAAGTCAGCTGGGGTGGGTCTGCCAATCTGGGCCATGCATGGCTGACCT
Organism: Bos mutus; assembly: GCF_027580195.1. Classification (NCBI taxonomy): domain Eukaryota; kingdom Metazoa; phylum Chordata; class Mammalia; order Artiodactyla; family Bovidae; genus Bos; species Bos mutus. The sequence continues at coordinate 17,967,907 of NC_091626.1, forward strand.
TGGCTGGGCTGCATCTGTGGTTGGCCAGAAGCTGGCTAACCTGAGAGAGCCTCACACACATGTCTGGCAGTTGCCTGGCTATCCACCAGGGTGAGAAGGGTGAATGGAACACACATCTCTTATGCTCTTCCAGGCTGGCCTAGGCTTGTTCATGTGTCAGGGGTGGAATTCCAAGACCACAAGCAGAAACACGCAAGATCTCCAAGGGATAAAGAACTAGACTCCATCTCTTCATGGGGAGGAGCTACACAGTCACTTTGTCAGGGGCTTGGATACAGAGACATGAACAAGTACAGCCATAGTGATCACCTGAAGCTGATATAATCAATCCGTTTCCCTAGAGACCCTAGAATCGCTTCAGACTAAGCCAGAAGCTGCAGAGCTGAACCATGGCATGATAGCCCCCAGTAGAATTTCCTGTACAAATGGGGCTTTAGTGATGCATCAGCCTCTACGCAAGGAAAGTTACAGGAAACCAGACTATTCAGTTTGTTGTTGAAGATGTCCTGCCATTCAGTACATGATGGGGAGATTTCTGTCTTATCTCCATACTAGACACACCTGGGCTTCTCTAGAGCTGTTTATAATCTTAGAAATTTGTGACTCATGAAGTGAAAGAATTTCTCTCTCCAGCCATCTACCAGAAAGCTTGAAGCTGAATAGTAACCCACTACTAACAAAGAGTCAGACACAACTTTGCGACTGAACAACAACAGCTAACAAACGCAGAGATCTTGTGACATACATTTTGGTGCTGATTTCACTTTCAGATCCATTATATCGTTCCTTTTAACAGGTTTCCTCCCTACATTGAATCTTGTTTTGTTTGATTGCATTGTATGTTTTTGTAAGTGGTAAGTTTTAAATAAAGTAGATGAAAAATAAAATGACTGAATGAATCAGCAAGCGGAATGCCTTCATATACCCAAAAATGTGTTGAAAATCAGGGAGGTTTTTTATTATTGTTTGTTTATTTTTTAAATTTTTATGTATTTATTTTTGGCTGCACTGGGTCTTCATTGCTGTACTCGAACTTTCTCTAGTTGGCAGTAAGCGGGGAGCTGCTCTTTGTCGAGGTGAGGGAGCTTCTCTTTGCAGTGGCTTCTCTTGTGGAGCATTCACGGGCTTCAGTAGGTGCAGCTCTCAGGCTCCAGAGTGCAGGCTCAGCAGTTTTGACTCTCAGGGTCTAGAGCACTCAGGCTTCAGTAGATGTGGCCCACAGGCTTAGCTGCCCTGAGGCATGTGGAATCTTCCTGGACCAGGGATCAAGCGCATGTCCCCTGCATTGGCAGGCGAGTTCTCAACCACTGGACCACCATGAAAGTCCTTTTTGTTTACTTTTTAATCCATTTGTTTTTTTTTTTTAAGTCCTACTTTGAGGACTGGAAATTCATACCTGAAAACTACATCTAGCAAGATTTAGTTTTGGAAAGACTGCAGTTGCCCTTCTCACCACTAGGTGACACTCGGCCGTTGTCCTCTCTAAGGTGAATCTAGCTATATAGACTGCTGTAAGGACTGTGGTGTGTTTATGAATGGCCCCTCTAGAGCATAAAACCTATGTTTTATATAGGGTGGGGTGTATAAATATTTGGCAATGGAATGGAAAAGGTTGAGGGCATGGTATCTTGTATGTGGGTTATCCCCTGCCTGCAAGAAACTTACAATCTAGGCCAGAGGTTTTCCTAACCCCTTAAATGCCGTCTTCAGTGGCCCTGAGCAAAATGTGAATGAAAACTATGGTAGAGAACCTTACATGAAGCTAAATATATTCCTTTTAAAAATTGCTCTTTTTCTCAGAGATTATGTTTTTCTACTTTTTTGGTGTTAAAATTTCTTTTACGAGACGGTTTTAGTAGTAAGAATAAGATGGTAGACGCTTTTTATTTTTTTGGTAAAAAAGTGTTCCTACTTGACAATGAAAAGTGAGCAAATCCATAGAGCCTTCAAAGCTCTTTTGGGGAATTTAAAAGTTTTGAACCTACAAAATCCAAAATTCTGAAAAATCTACAGTTGTGTAAGAGGAAACCAATATAGTAATATTTAGTATAATCCTTCCCAACATTTACATATATTGGCCCCTTCACAGAAAATATGATCTCATACTGCATACAGTCCAGCTCCTTTATAAACCATGCTTTTTTTTAAGTGTAATATTTAGGAAAGTAATGATTATTCTCCTTTCTCCCCTCTTGTTGGGAATTCTGAATCTACCCTTTGAGCACATTAGAATACTTAGACCTCAACAATTACTGGCCATTGCCATGTTCTTAGCTTTTATAGAGACTGAAAGATGATCTGTTTTCTGCCTTTGTTTTTATTTTAAAGCTGTTGTTAAGGACATCTTCTGTTATATTACACAGTAGACCTTAAAGTTCCACGTGAGGAATTTTTAGGAACCTTTCTAATGTCCTGTGGATCTATCTTATCTTCTCCTTTCAGGGAACAAGACAGCATGTTATCTTTTTGCCTTCACTGAGGATAGGTTCTTTTCATATTTTATACTCAACCAAAACAACTTTAACCTTAACATTTCCTATTTCCTGGATTCTTCTATGTTTATCAACCTTATAATGTCTCTATTATAAGCTCTCCAAAGCGTATGTTGGAGTGATGTACAAATACTTCCAAAATAGAAATAGATTTCTTTATATAATAAATGGTATGTTTTGGAAAGCACTGAATTATTCAATATGAATTACAAATGCCTCCAGAGTATGTTCCAGGACTGTCCTAACAAGAAAAGCTTTAGTATTCTCTTATTTGAAATCATTTCACATATTTAAACCTTCTTTCCTGGACTAGTAATCTCTGTTGTGGGAAGAAACTTTGCTTTGAATCCCTCATAGTTTCTAGAACAATGCCAGGACCTAAGGAATGCTCAGTGAATACTTACTGATTGACTAATCCACTGATCTGTGTGTTCTGGGAGAATTAGAAAAACTTTCCTATATGAGCTGCAAGGAAATGAACAGAAGGCCTGATACTCACCTCCCTAATCCTTGGCTTCTCCAATGTTAAATGTGATGGCCAAGGTCTCTTAACACTCTGGGACTTCGCAGTTGTTAAGCAGAAGGGCAGGAGACTATGGAAGGTGATGCGTGAAAGTCTTCAGATTCATGGAGGCAGAAATAAATGTGGTATTGTGGAGAAGCTTTCAAGACAGAGAAATGGTTTTTAGACTGTAAAGTGTGGTGAAATAATGCCTCGTTGGTTTACAACCATTTGGCTTTACTACTGCTTTAACTCTATGCCCTTGCTTTAGCTCTAAGGGGACTGTGCTGGTATTCATGAAAACTGGTTTGGACTGGTACTCCTCCTGAGCAGCAGGGCAGCCTCCAAGTGGTCATCTGGACAGTGGTACAGGTCACACCAACATCTGGCTGGGCATGCTCCTTTCTGATGACTCATGGTTTGCTGGTTGCGGCAGGGATGCTGTTTTGTTATGATGGTGACTTGTTGGATGAGTGTGGTTTCATCTGCACTGTGTTCATTGGTTCTTTTTTACTTTATTATTTTTTAAAACTAAAGGTTTCATTATTTAAACTTTCAGTATCATACACATGTGGTTTTTTTTTTTTTTTTTAGTATAAAGTATACAGGGGTGTCATAGCCTAAGGAGAACAGGCAAACAGCTATTAGATAGACTAAACAGTAAAGAGAAAACATTTGGTTGGTTTATATCCCCATATTCATGTTATCTAGTAAAGTAGCTACCTGCTATTTGGTGTTGTCTTTATGTACATTGATTAAATTGGGGGCTCTGGATTGCGCTGACTTTTTTCTTATGAAATTGGTGGTACTTGTGTTGTCAGTTTAAGCCTTTATGAATGCAGATAAACTGAATTTTGGTAAGGAGATACTATGTTGTATTCACCTTTAGATCTCGTTCTTTCTGTCCAATGCCTGTTATTGTTAAGTTGCCAGAGGCTGGCTGGGATTTCAGAGAGTATTATCTAGGGCTGGCATGTCCTTCTGGAGAGGGGCCCATGGCTGTTCTCATGTTGATCTGCTTATTGCAAATCTATGGAGTTTCTGATGAGGAAAGGAATTAGAAATACCTCTGGGTAAACAAGTCTTAACAAGAAAGAAAGCACACATGTGAAAAGTAATAATAATTCAATAATAATTCAACTATCAGACTTGACATGGCTCAGAAGGTTTGCTATTTTATCAGGGTATTTCACTTAGAGAAAGATTGCTGCTATGCTCTTGAAGGATGATTCCAATATATTCTGTAGTAACTGGTTGATACCTCTCAAATTAGTTTCTTTATCTCTCCCTGCCCTCAACCTTGGTTTTTATTATCATTCCATAGGATTTAAAGGGTCTGCTGCTACTGCTAAGTCACTTCAGTCGTGTCTGACTCTGTGCGACCCCATAGACGGCAGCCCACTAGGCTCCCCCGTCCCTGAGATTCTCCAGGCAAGAATACTGGAGTGGGTTGCCATTTCCTTCTCCAATGCATGAAAGTGAAAAAATAAAGTGAAGTCGCTCAGTTGTGTCTGACCCTCAGTGACCCCATGGACTGCAGCCTTCCAGACTCCTCTGTCCATGAGATTTTCCAGGCAAGAGTACTGGAGTGGGGTGCCATCGCCTTCTCCGTTAAAGGGTCTGAGCCACCATGATTTGGAAGGTAAAGCAGTAGCAACAAGAGACACCAATTTTATGCAAAGAGAAATGGAAAACCTAGCTATTAGTAATAACTAAACTTTCCCAGTTTCATGTGTAATTAGTTTTCTATTGCTTTGTAAAAAAAACACCACACACTTCAGTGGCTTAAAACAACACAGTTGTATTACTTCACAGTTTCTATATTATGTAAATTAATACCTATATATATTATGTATTATATCATCGTTTCTGTAGGTTGGAAATCTGGGCACAGCGTGAATAGATTTTCTGCTTAGGGTCTGACTGGGCTGAGATCGAGGTGTCCCCATGGCTGCCATGCTCACTCGGATGGAGCCTTCCAAGCTCCCTGCTTATAGACAATTCATTTCTGAGGTCTCTGTTTTTTTGTTTGTTGTCAGCCCCGGGTGGCTGCCCATTTTTCCTTGCCACATGAACTCTCTATCTTCGAGCCAGAAAAAAGATGACAAATTTTTGTGTTTCAAATCCGTAACCAACTAGAGAAGACTTTGCAAGTTTAAAAAGCTCATGTGATTAAGTCAGGCCACCCAGATAACCTCCCTGTCTTAAGGTCAACTATGCCATTTAACATAACCTGATCATGGGCACAAAGCCCATCCTGTTGGCGGTCTTGGAGAGCATCCAGGGCATGGGGCTCATCTTAGAATTCTGCTCACCCTTGATGGAAGCTGCTTATCAGGACCAGCAGGCATCATGCCTGCCATGGAAGATATGAAATGCATATAAGTCCTTCTGTGTCTCTTCACAGTTTGCAAAGAATTTCCACAGATGTGATCTTATTGCCTCTTAAAAAAAAGAAAAGAAAAAGCTTTACCAAGTTTTCATTTTATATGCGAGGAAATTGGAGCCCAAGGAGATTATTAACCCAAGGTAACAAACCCAGCAATTTGGAGCTGGGACTTTTGACTCACAGATGAGATACTCTGCTCTAAGACAGCATATTTCTGCCCTCAAGAACCTTGTCATTTGGAAGACAATGGGAGACACAGAAAGCAGTTGCAGATTAAAGAATAAATATATCCTAGTGGTATTTTTAAGTGCAGCTTAAGTTCAAGGGCAGGGTGAGGTTGGGGCACCTTTGGATACTTGATGGGGAAGTGGGGCTCCCTGGGTGGCGCTAGTGGTAAAGAGCCCACTTGCCAATGCAGGAGATGTAAGAGACAAAGGTTCGATCCCTGGGTCGTGAAGACCCTCTGGAGGAGGAAATGGCCACCCACTCCAGTATTCTTGTCTGGAGAATCCTGGCAGGCTGTAGTCCATGGGGTCGCAAAGAGCCGGACACGACTGAAATGAAGCACACACACATGCAGAGGGCAGGAGCAAGGGGGCAGCAGGGGCACTGTCTCTGTAAAGGCAGGAACGAGCAATGTGTGTTTGGGGGAAGGGGAGAAACCTGTCAAAGGGTTAATGACCTGTCAGAGACCCAGGGATAGGTCGTTAGACATTAAGGAATTGTTATGTTTGTTTAGCTGGAGAATGATTTAAAAGAGCAGTGTTTTAATGGGGAGTTAAAGGTTCACGTAGCCTTCCATCCATTCAGCAATTCCACACCTACGTATATACCCTAGGCCCATACATGGATCGTGAAATCGATGTGGAGGGTTTTGAACAGCATTTAAAATATAGAATAGGATGGAATGGAATATATTAAAGGACAGAGGATGCAATGAGGGTAATAAGTATGGTTTCTTGAGGCAGTTCCACCTCGTGTGTGTACATGGACATATTTTGTGATTTGTATAGTATATTGTGATATAAATATACTTTTACTGTGAGTTGCAGTCAAAAAAGTTCAAAAAAGACTGGCCAGAGAAACCCTGGCAACTGTGTACTCTTGCAGATGAGTCCATAAGTACAGTAATGTTGGTAGCAGCACTGTCCATAATCATCAGTTATTGAAAACTCCCTTAATATCCATCCTTAGGAGAAGAGAAATGAGTTGCTGGTTATGCATGTAGTGAAGTACAGAGTGACACTTAAAAATCTAGAGACTCATGTATCATCCTAGATGAAAAACCTCCAAAATGAAAGATGAAACATGGTCTCTGAATTATAAAGGTATTATATCATCATATAAAACTTTAACACACCAAACAACGAAATACTTTATTTATGGGTCTCCAAATGTTAGTAGGAGTATAAACATGCACGAGGATGATCACAGCAGTTGAGGACAGTGGTTATGGCTGATGAAGGAGAGAGGGCAGTGGCATCAGGGAGAGGGACATTCCCTTTCATCTGCTGTGTTAAATTGGGGCATGCACTAACACAACATAATCATCAACTATACTCCAATAAAGATTTGTTTAAAATTGAGTGATGGGAACCCAAATGTTTGAGATATCATTCTCTGTATTTGCTCAAATACAGGGCTCAAAATATTCTATAGTATGTTTGCTTAGAGCAGAAGAGAAGTAGCGGGGGAGAAAGTGTCAGTAAAAGTGTTAGTTCAGTCATGTCCAACTCTTTGTGACACCGTGGACTGTAGCCCACTAAGGCTCCTCTGTCCACGGAATTCTCCAGAGAAAAATCCTGGAGTGGGTAGCCATTCCCCTTTTCAGGGGATCTTCCCATCCCAGGCATCAAACCTCGGTCTCCAGCATTGCAGGCAGATTCTGTACTGTCTGATCCACCAGGGAAGCCCGCTTAGAGCAGAACTATAGGATAATTCACAAGTCAGCACTGGGAAGAGGCTGATTTGGAGATTTGCAACAGTGTAGCTTTGAGGCAATGAACTTGGACTAGGGTGATGACAAGAATAGGCCATTCTCATAAAGTAGTATGTGTGATAGCAAGTGGTAATAATAGCCCGTATTTTGGTTGGACTTTTCAAAAAGCAAAACACTTTTATAGACATCTACTTAGGCTATGGTAACCAGATAGAGCAGTTGTTTATATGGCCAACCTCATAAATTTGAAATTTAGAGAAACTGAATGACTCGGCTGAGACAAGATAGTAAGGTATAGGGAAGTGGGGAATTTAATCTGGTCTGCTCACATTTTTTCCATCTTTCAAGACTGGCATGTGGGGCCCAGCTTTGACCAAAGTCCAAGTGCTGTTCTTTAAATCTCTGGTTTTCATTTCTGTGTGTCACAAACATATGGGCATGTGATATGAAGGCTGTGATTATGGAGACGTCTTCGGCTCTCAAGAAGCAAGCACACTGCTGTAACTCACTCCCATCTTCAAGGTGCCAGAGCAGGTCCTCCCCTGCGCTTCCCTGTTGGTCATGGGTCATGTTCCAAGTGTCAAATGACACTGAAAGGGAGACTTCAAGGGCGAACACCTGGTAGATTCCTGCTGGCTGAGCTTCAGGGGAGGTCAGAGGGTAACTGGTGAGGGAATGAGGCCTGGTGCAACCTTCTGCAGGAATGTTTACAGCCAGCTTATGTGTGGCTAGAGATGCTTAGACTGGAGCCAGATGTTCTCCTTAGCAAAAAAAAAAAAAAAAAGGCAACAAACCCAGACATCTTCCATAGACTGGGAACTAACAAACAAAACCATGGGTGTGTAACAAGTAACTGGATGCAGCAAGTAACTGAATGCTGTTGTTCAGAAGTGGTTTCACTCTATAAACAACAGAAGAAAAGGCAAAAAGAAATATTTTTGGATCTAAAATGTGATAGGCTCTGTGTTAGTTTTTTTTTTTTTTTAATTTCTTTTGTTTACTTTTATAATGGGAGTATAATTGCTTTACAATGATGTGGTAGTTTCTGCTGTACAAGGAGACTCAGTTCTGTGTACACGTGAATCCCCTCTATGTTGAGCCTCCCTCCCAACACCTCCTATCCCAGCCCTCTAGGTGATCACAGAGCACTGAGCTGACCTCCCTGTGCTTTATAGCAGCTTCCAAAGAGCCATCTATTTTATACATGGTAGTGTATATATGTCAGTGCTACTCTCTCAATTCGTCCCACCCTCTTTCCCCTGCTGTCAGGTTTTGGTGACTCTTATCTCATGTAATTTTCCCAACAACCCTCTGAGGCAGATGTTGTTGTTCAGTCATGTCTGACTCTTTGTGACCCCCATGGACTGCAGCATGCCAGGCTTTCCTGTCCTTCACCATCTCCCAGAGCTTGCTCAAACTCATGTCCATAGAATCGGTGATGCCATCCAACCAGTTCATTCTCTGTCATCCCCTTCTCCTCCTGCCTTCAATCTTTCCCAGCATCAGGATATTTTCTAGGAGTCAGCTCTTTGTATCAGGTGGCTAAAGTACTGGAGCTTCAGCTTCAGCATCAGTCCTTCCCATGAATATTCAGGACTGATTTCCTTTAGGATTGACTGGTTGGATCTCCTTGCAGTCCAAGGGACTCCCAAGAGTCTTCTCCAATACCACAGTTCAAAAGCATCAATTCTTCGACACTCAGCTTTCTTTATAGTCCAACTCACATCCATATACAACTACTGGAAAAACCATAGCTTTGACTAGATGGACTTTTGTTGATAAAGTAATGTCTCTGCTTTTTAATATGCTATCTAGGTTGGTCACAGCTTTTCTTCCCAGGAGCAAGTATCTTTTAATTTCATGGCTGCAGTCACCATCTGCAGTGATTTTAGGGCCCAAGAAAATAAAGTCTGTCACTGTTTCCATTGTTTCCCTATCTATTTGCCATGAAGTGATGGGACTGGATGCCATGATCTTAGTTTTTTGAATGTTGGGTTTTAAGTGAACTTTTTCACTCTCCTCTTTCACCTTCATCAAGAGGCTCTTTAGTTCCTCTTCACTTTCTGCCATAAGGGTGGTGTCATCTGCATATCTGAGGTTATTGATATTTCTCCCAGAAATCTTGATTCCAGCTTATGCTTCATCCAGCCCAAAATTCTGTATGATGTACTCTGCATATAAGTTAAATAAGCAGGGTGACAATATACAGCCTTGATGTACTCCTTTCCCAATTTGGAATCAGTCTGTTGTTCCATGTTCAGTTCTAACTGTTGCTTCTTGACTTGCATACAGGCTTCACAGGAGGCAAGTAAGGTGGTCTGGTAGTCCCAACTCTTTAAGAATTTTCCACAATTTGTTGTGATCCACACAGTCAAAGGCTTTAGCATAGTCAGTGAAGCAGAAGTACATGTTTTTCTGGAATTCTGTTGCTTTTTCTATAATCCAACGGATATTGGCAATTTGATTTCTGGTTCCTCTGCCTTTTCTAAATCCAGCTTGAACATCTGAAAGTTCTCGATTTAGGTACTGTTGAAGCCTAGCTTGGAGAATATTGAGCATTACTTTGCTATCATGTAAAATAAGTGCAATTGTATGTAGTTTGAACATTCTTTGGCATTGCCTTTCTTTGGGGTTGGAATGAAAACTGACCTTTTCCAGTCCTGTGGCCACCGCTGAGTTTTCCAAATTTGCTGGCATGTTGAGTGCAGCACTTTAACAGCATCATCTTTTAGGATTTGAGGCAGATGTTATTATCCTTCAATGTAAAGACCAGGAAACGAGAGCTAACATAATAGCTCATCTGCCCAGGGTCATTGGATAGTAAGTGATAAAGCCAAGATTTGAACTTGGGTTTTGCCCCATAGTTCATCGTGTTTCCTCTATACAATGCAACAATAAAACTGAGAGAGAAAGAACACTTTTGTATAAGCCATAATGTGGTGACCATGGAAAGAAGTAAATTTAGGGGGGTCTGAAATACTGGAAGGGGAAATTTGGGCCTTTGGGCTGGGAAACCATTCTGGTTTCTTGAGCAGACCATAGTCTAGGTGAATGCTGTGTTCTGGCATGTTCCACTAAGCAGTGAAGTGCTCGATGAGCCGGGGTAGAGGGAGTAGGGGTAGAGAAAGGAGATGGTGGGGAGATGCTGGCAGCTCCCCAGTTCCCCACCCCCACCGCCAGCCCTACAAAATGGTCACAGGGCCCCAGCTACCCCAGGAGCTGAGCAGACGCCTCCCTCTAGAGGTGCCATGAGAAGCTGTGCATCTGGTATCACAAGTCAGGATGCAGAACACAGTTTGCCACAGAAACCATGTCCTTCTTGGTGTTGGGTTTTGTCCTGCAGAACCTGCAGAACTGTGGACTAGATGGGCTTTTTACGGGCAGGTCTGGAAGCCCGCGCATACTTAGTCATCAGTCATGTCTTACTCTTGCGACCCCATGGACTGTAGCCCTCCAGGCTCCTCTGTCCGTGGGACTTCCCAGGCAAGAACACTGGAGTGGGTTGCCATTTCCTTTTCCAGGGTATCTTCCCAACCCAGAGATTGAACACACGTCTCCCACATCTCCTGCATTGGCAGGCGGGTTCTTTACCACTAGCAGCACCTGTGAAGCCCCTGGGAGCCCAATCACCATGAATAACATAGTGGGTTGGTCAAAAAGTTCATCCTGGCTTTTCTGTAACATCATATGGAAAAACCCAAATGAACTTTTTGGCCAACCCAATACATTCTTTGGGAAGATGTGTTTATAGTTCCACTTTCAATAGGTTTTTTGGGATATAGTCTGCCTTAAGCCAAGAACAGCCTACCTTGGAGGAATGCTGAGATGTGAGGTGTTAAGCATCTGGGTTACAGTGCTGGTTGAGGGAGGGGACGGGGCTTGACATTCACTGAGCAGGTACCTGGGACTGTGCTGGGCTCGCTGTGTGCCCGCTCTGCAGGGTCGGTAGGGGCATTTTTGTGCAGGGGATTGGACTCTGACAGAGGTTAATTAGCTTTTCCAAGGGTAGACAGCTAGGGAGAATTGAGGTCTGTAGTTCAAGTTCTTTCCAGATAGAGATCAAATCTTTTGATTGGAGGTTCTCTTCCTGCCCCACCCTTGACCCTTACCATCATTGTGATAAAAATAACCCATAAGAAAGCCTCATGGAGGGACCTTTTGAAAACATAACCAGTCTTCAGAGACTGTGTGACATTGGTGGGGTGGTAGCACCCCTTGTAGCCGCTCCTGCCCTTTCCCCACACGAAGATGGTAGGTACTGTTATACCCATTTCTTCTCTGTGTCTGGCTGGAAACTCTTATTGTCAAATCAGTGACTGTTTATGGTCATTAATAAAAGGGGCAGTGAGGAAGGGGGAGAAAGGGAAGGCACCCAAGGATGGAGGGACCCAGGGAGGTGGGAGGTGGCAAGAGGCAGATGGACGTGAGCCCTCTGGGGGGCAAAGCACATACTCTGTGGTGCCTTTTCCTGCTGAGAGCCTCGTCCACACCTTTGGCCCCACAGCCCAAGGACCCACTGGATTGCTGTCACTGTGTGGTCTTGTCCATTCCCAAACCTGCATGGGTCTCTTTCTAGCTGAGATTTTTGCTTCTCTGTGAGCCAGCCTCTGCCCTGGCCCAGGAGGATCCAGCCTGACCCCAGTGTGACCAGGTGATTCAGACTTGCCATATCAAAAATTTCCCTACCCTGCCTTCAGGGGAGACCTGGGGCCTTCTTCTTGGCACTGACAGCAGACATGTGAAAACGATGTTCCAGGTCACTTATACTCTGGCTTCTATTTACACAGCAAGCATTAACCCATTGCCTACAATGTGCCAATCTGCATGATACACTGTAGCATAAGTTCTAGTCTTGGTCTGGAGTCATTAACAATGGAGAGAGAGAGGGGAAGAGTAAGAGAGAGCAAGGAAGATATGTTTTACCAAAGTATGTTTTATGCCTGAAGAAGGCCCCAAAACCTTGGGAGTAGAGATAAGTGAGTATCTGAGTGTCCTTGGGATCAGGGAACTGGGGACACCTTCTCTGAGATGGTGACCTCTGAGCTGGGCATGGAAGAAGGAGGAAGCATTTACCAGGTATGTAGGGGATTGGGCAGTCCCAGGGATGGGAACTCAGTGGGCAGGTATGGTGTGAGCAAGAGAAGTTTGGTTGGCCAGAGTGTGGCAGCCATGGACCAGCTGAGTTTGGAAAATCAGGTGATGTTGTTACTAAACTAAATGTATGGGGCTCTTCACTGTTTAATCAGACTGGGATTGGCAACTGCATGGGAGGACTTTTGTGTAGATACTGGGTGATGCTGGAAAGCCACCATGGGAAGAAGGGCTTGGAAGTCAGACGCTGTGAGTTCTAAAACTTGTTTTAATAAGCAATTTAGTTAGAGCTTGGGAAATTCAAAGGAATTCAGATTGCATTGTATGTACATGCCAGTCCAAAGAAAGCAGATCTCATCCTCTACCAGTTATTGTATTTCCAGAGCCCTGTTCATAATTAATTAAAGAACATTCTCCCCTGAATTATTAGAGCAGAAGAATCCCACCATCCCAATATCTGCTAGTTCAATCAGTTCAGTTCAGTTCAGTTCAGTAGCTCAGTTGTGTCTGACTCTTTGCAACCGCATGAATCGCAGCACGCCCAGGCCTCCCTGTCCATCACCAACTCCCAGAGTTCACCCAGACTCATGTCCATCGAGTCGGTGATGCCATCCAACCATCTCATCCTCTATCATCCCCTTCTCCTCCTGCCCCCAGTCCCTCCCTGCATCAGGGTCTTTTCCAATGAGTCAACTCTTTGCATGAGGTGGCCAAAGTATTGGAGTTTCAGCTTCAGCATCAGTCCTTCCAATGAACACCCAGGACTGATCTCCTTTAGGATGGACTGGTTGGATCTCCTTGCAGTCCAAGGGACTCTCAAGAGTCTTCTCCAGCACCACAGTTCAAAAGCATCAATTCTTCAATACTATCCATTTAAAGATGGTGGGTACTGTTATACCCATTTCTCAGATGAGGAAACCAGGACCCAAAGAAGCTAAGGTCAGTATAAGTGGCTGAGAAGGATTTCTGTCTGTGTTTCCATAATTATACATGTTGGTTTCACTGAGAGATGGTCCAGCTTTATCTCCTAACCCTTAACAATGGGACATGAGCCCTTCTATCCAACCTCATCATTACTTTTCTTTCCCAGCAAAGGTTCTGTTTTGGGTTTTTTTTTTTTTTTGGTTGTTGTTTTTTAAATCACAACCAGAATGTCCTTGAGGTATTTCTTGTTTGTGTTTTTTGCTTTTTATGAGTATTCATTCCATCTTTTATTAAAAACATGTCTTTAGAGAAATCACTGCATGGTGAGTGAAAGGCGACTTTCTGTTTTGCCAACTGGTTTGAGGGGAGAGTGGCCTTCCACAAATGACATGGTACATGCCACCATCTGTGGGTAGAGACATAGTCAAAATCATGACATCATTGTGGCTCTCTCTTTCTCAAGTACAAACACAAGATAATTATCCAAAGACCTTTTTTTATGAAAAAAGAAATATCTTCTACCCCGTTCCTGAAGTAGCCATTTGTTTCTCTAGCCCAATAAAGGCAGCGAGTGTCCACCTCCCAAGAGGTGCTGTGAAAGCTTGTTGCTGAGAGTGTTGTGTTTTATAAGCAGTGAGTTACCATACAGATTGACCTTAGCAACCGAAGACTAGATCCATGAGAACAAACTGAGATATTTTAGTTGTATCTAGTTACTCCAGATGAAGACACTTGTTGGAGCTCTTTTAAAAAAAAGAGAGAGAGAAAAAAAATATACGTTTATTTGTTTGTCTGCTCTGGGTCTTAGTTGTGACAAGTGGAATCTTTGGTTGTGGCATACGGAATCTAAATTCCCAGCCAGGAATTGAACCCAGGGACCCTGTATTGGGAGCTCAGAGTCTTAGCCACTGGACCACCAGAGAAGTCCCATGTTGGAGCTCTTTGAAATCTAAAGTTTCCTGGTGTTGAAGAGACCCAGGATGGTATTAGCACAGCAGTGTTCTTCAGACTCAGTTTGGTCCACCCGTTAACAGGGGACCATTGCCTCCTATTGTGCATGGTGGGGTGAGAACCCTTTACGCCTCCTGGCTGGGGAAAGGTGCCCAGTTTGGGGAGTGCAGAAGCAGAGGGAGGTGGAAGGGTACTGGTGGCTTGCTGGGCCCTGGAGTGACCCTGGCCCTCCTGGCTTGGAATGCCATTGTTTAACGAGTTGTAGCCAGAGATAGGGGTGGGGATGAAGGAAAGCAGCCAAGAGACATTAAAGTCGCAAGCTGTAGGGAATGAAGCTGGGTGAGGCAGAGAGGAACTATTGCTAAACCAAAATATTTGACTAGATTTCACTTTTTTCCTTCAGTTCAAATTCTTTGCTTGAAAGTTTAGCTTTGAAGTTGTTTCTTTTCTTCTTTTCTTATTGTTCCAACAATATTGTTCTTTTAATCTTGTTTTTTTTTTGGGTGGAACGTAGACTATTTAGATTATTTCTAAATCATAGCATCAAATTTCTCAAATTCCTGGGGATGCTTTCAGTCATAGGCCTTCTTTGGTGCAACCCAGACTCTTCTGTCCCAAACAGGCAAGAATGTGTAACAACAGCCTGGCTAAAAACGACGGTGGATCTGTAGTGTCTGAGTGCTACCTCAAAAAAAATAAATAAATAAAAATAATTTAAGAAATAAAAAATAAGTGTTACCTCACTCAGTCATGTCCAACTCTTTGCAACCTCATGGACTGTAGCCCTCCAGGCTCCTCTGTTCATGGGATTCTGCAGGCAAGAAGACTGGAGTGGGTTGCCATTTCCTTCTCTGGGGGATCTTCCCCACCCAGGGATCAAACCCCCCTCTCTTAAGTCTCCTGCACTGGCGGTAGGCAGGTTCTTTACCGCTAGTGTCACCAGAGTGTCTCGTATTTTGCACATTTTCAGAGTTGTTAAATTGATTATATGTACTTATAATTGATGCAGTGCTTTCTATGTCTTCATATAGAATACTTATGGTAATTCTTCGTATAGACAACACATACTGTAAAGAGCATAGTAACAGATATTAAGGATAATAAGATCTGTAGAGACAAAGTTTTCTGCCAAATATCATGTTTACAAGAGAACACAACCAGGACTTCCCTGGCAGTCCAGTGGTTAAGACTGAATTTCCAGTGCAGGGGGCACGGGTTCCGTCCCTGGTGAGGGACCTAAGGTCCCACCACGTGGCACAGCAAAAAAAGAGAGAGAGAGAGAATACAACCTTTTTATTTCAGTTGGAAAAACAAGATGAGATGCTCCCTAGTCAAATCACTGAGCTTCAGTGGATTCATTTCTCTTGTATACTCCCGTCCTTCTTCCAGGTCACTGGGGGTTTTAACAAACTCAACACTCCAGATGAGGAAAAACCTCTTACATCAGTGGCCTCCTGAGGTGAGGGAGGGAAGCAGATCCCACCACCCAACCCTGAAGCACAACTTCTGAGCCCCAGGGGTAGTGTCAGCCATAAAGGAAGTGAGTTCAAGCACCCTCCTGAATAGCTTTTCATTTCTCCTTCATATATTTAGCAAATGCCCAATGCAAGCCAGATCCTGTGCTGAGCCCCAGGATTGCCAGATGAATAAGCCATGATTCAAGGTGCTCCCAGGGGAGAGAGACATGCTCATTGGTACAGACTAAGTTTAAGAAGAATGGCCACACAGAGACCTAGGAAGGGCTGTATCAGAGGATGGAGTCACCAGGGTTAGCCATGGTTCTCAGAGACATTCACTTTCAGCTTAGACCTTGGAGGACTGGTAAGCGTTGATCTCCTTTCAGGCCAGGGGAGCAAGAACAAAAATCAAGGGCAGAGGGACTTCCCAGGATGTCCAGTGGTTAAGAATCCAAGCTTCCACTACGGGGGACATGGGTTCCATCCCTGGTTGGGGAACTAAGATCCTGAGTGACATGTGGTGCAGCCAAAATAAATATATATATATATATATATATATATATATATATATATATAATTAAATTAAATTCTAAAAAGCCATTTAAAAAAATTAAGAGCCAAAAGTATTCAACGCATGATATGTTTGGAAAATGCCAGTTTGGCTGGCATGGCTACATCAGGAGGCTGGAGAGGTTAGCCAGGTTATATTCCAAAGCCAAGAGTTTGATCTGAAGGCACTAATGGGAACTGAGAAGAGACAGGCCCCAGGAAATATACATGATCAAGTATAAACATGCCAGAGGATTCCTTGGGAAGACCAGGATCTGACTGATGTTTGGGGAGAAGGATCACTGTCTTGTTGAATCCATTTCCTCTGGCACTATAGCTCTCCTCCTCCTCTCCCCCAGGCTTTGTGCTGGAGTCTTCCATGCACAGCCAAGGGCTCTGGGCTATGAACAGTAACTAAGAGAAATTTTTGAGGCAGAAGCCAGCAGACCTCGCAGGTTTGCATCTGAGTGAACCCCACTGTGTGCTCGGAGGAGCGTTGCCACCAAGCCTTCTCTGTAATCTGTGTCATTGCTAAATGAGTTGCTGGTATTCTTCAAGATGGCAGATGCCCCAGGCTAATGCCAGTAACAGTATTTCCATAATTAAGCTCACAGGTGGGAGAACAAATCTCCTTCATAAATTCTTAATTAAGTACCACTGCACAATAAATTAGTTCTATTGAATGCAGCTTTTCACTGTCAATCCCTCCCAGCCACAGAATATATGCAGAATCCAGAGAAACCATAGTATTCTGAATATGCTTCTAAAAGAACCATTTATTTTTCTAACATCTAGAATGAGAATAGGGCTTAGGCAACTTCCACAATGTGTGTGTGTCTGTGTGAGGTTCAGGAACAGCCCTGGGTTCAATCCCACCACATCTCTGACAAACCAGATAACCTCAAGACAGTTATCTCACAAGACTGCTTAGTACTTAAAGAGATGTAATGAATAACATTCTTTCAAATAAATGGACACCAAGGAGGGAAAAGGGGGCGAGTTGAATTGGAAGATTGAGACTGACACATATAAACTACTATGTATTAATATAAAATAGATAACTAAAGGGATTGGGGACAGGAGGAGAAGGGGACGACAGAGGATGAGATGGCTGGATGGCATCACCGACTGGATGGATGTGAGTTTGAGTGAACTCCGGGAGTTGGTGATGGACAGGGAGGCCTGGCGTGCTGCAATTCATGTGGTCGCAAAGAGTCGGACACGACTGAGGGACTGAGCTGAACTGAATGGGAACCTGAGACCTTTTCACTGGAAAAGACCCTGATGCTGGAAAAGATTGAGGGCAGAAGGAGAAGGAGGCTACAGAGGATGAGATAGTTGGAAGGCATCATGGACTCAATGGACATGAACTTGAGCAAACTCCGAGAGATGGTGGAGGACAGGGAAGCCTGGCGTGCTATAGTCCACGGAGTTGCAATGAGTCAGACATGACTTAGCAACTGAATAACAACTGAGAACCTATGTTTTAGCACAGGCAACTCTACTCAATGCTCTGTAGTGACCTAAACAGGCAGAAAATCCAACAAAGAGGGGATATATGTGTCCTTATAGCTGATTCACTTTGCTGTACGGCAGGAACTAACACAACCCATTGTAGAACAACTATACTTCCAATAAAAATTAATTTTTTAAAAAAAGAACATTCCTTCAGTTTCTCTGAAGTTTTTTTTTTTTTTTAAAGATTGATGAAGGTGTGTGTCACCAATATTAGGAGCAATCCAGGGAAAGTTTCACCCCCTTCATGACTCCCTTTTTAACTACTCATACTTGCTCTGACTTGTTTATTTTCCTTGAATCCCACTTGCACTCACAGTCAATATTTACAGTTGGGACCACTTGAAAAGCCTTAATAAAACCCTCAGTGATGTTGGGTACAAGTATTTATTTCGTGTGGTTTAGTTTTGTCTCCCAAACTAAATGGTAAACCTTTGAGATCAGGGGCCATGTGTTATATTTCTTTGAATCCAGCCCTCTGACTCTAGCATGGTGCAATGCTGGTTACATGGCATGTACAAGTTAAATAGTTGATTGATGGATTTGCTGTGGTTTTTCCCATCCAAGTGGAAATATGGATGTTTGTCCCCTGAGGAGGATCCAAGTCCTCTGAGCTGATGTCATACATGGAGTTCACTTTCCATCGGCCTGTTTCTTCACATGGTCACATCCTCCCTGGACAGACTGAGACCCTGATACATCAGACCCTTTCCATGCACTAGAATGTCTTCTCTTAGGCACCAAATTCTGAGGCTCAGACTTCTGCAAGCTTTTCACTGTTCTGACCAGACCTTGGTCACCTAGAGGCCATGGAAACACTGTGGAGTATCTCAAGGGTGGAAAGGACCTAAAAGCAGGAACCCTGCCCAGCTGTAATGCAGGGTAATTAGACTCCATCAATCCAGTGGTATGCACTGCCCCCCACCCACCCCGAAAGGCCCCACTTCATTTGTTTCGTAAAACCTGATGAAGAGCATTTTTTTTTTAAAATAAGAACTCTTCCATTCTGTACTCAGCTGCCAAGGGGGCTGCTGGCTGCTGGCCCTGAGGAATGTGTGTGCACTCAAGGGCAAATGTCATCTCCCTGCATTGTGTGCAGAGCTTGCTTTGTGCCTAAAGACAGGGAGCTGCATAAAGCCCCAATGTCTTCCCCACAATGCATCCCAGTCTGTGGAGTGCCTTTTCAGCGGCAGAGCCACACAACTCACTGAGATGCACTTTGGGTCTCTGTCTTCCTGTAAGCTCTCACATCTCAAATTCTGAGACATTCATGCTAGGTTAGTGTCATCTTTCTGTTCTGACTCCATCTGGTGAAAGCCTATTTAATTTTCCTTCCAATGTGACTGATATGAGCTGCAAAATTTTTTTTTTCTTTAAAGACTGAAATAGCGATTAAGGTTTAATAGCAGTGTGACCTTGGGAAAATACCACTAATTAGCTACAGTCAATACTGTGGATTCAAGAGTATTCTGTGCAAGACTGCCACTCACACAGAAAATTCTGTCTAGATTTCCAAGCTTTGCCCTTTTCCTGGAATGCCTGCCTCCCAGTCTTCCAATGGTCAAGTCACTTCATCCCTGCCCTAGCTCAGATATCACCTCCTCCAGGAAGCCTTCTCTGGTTTTACTCATCTTCTGAATTCCCATAAGGCTTTGCTTCTTCTTGAAACTCTTTTCATTTTTTTTCTTTGTCTTGTCTTGATAAGTGCCTATGTTACTTGTATTCTTCTCTAAGAACCTTGAGGAAAGAATCTGTGTCTTCTTAATCATTATTCTTTCCATAATACCTAATACAGTGCCTTACACATACATCCCACTTTCTAGATATTTGGTGTATGGGCATAGAAAAGGAGTTATTGGGAATTATTTGAATGAGTTATACTCAACCATTTTTTTGTTTTGCAGGATTTCTTTTACAGTTTTACTGAGATATAATTGACATATAATATTGCATTAGTTGAACTGTATACAGCATAAAGATTTGATGTATGTGTGTATTGCAAAATTATTACCACAGAAAGTTTAGTTAACATCCATCACCTCACATAGCAACTTCTAAGTATACAGTACAGTATTGTTAACTACATGACATCCCCAGGACTGATTTGTCTTATAACTGGAAGTTTGTACCCATACTCAACTATTTTTAATGACCTCTACAATCAGTTCCTAAATACATTCTCTGATGATGATGATGATGATGATAACTAAAATAGTAAGAATGACCATCATTCATCGAACAGTTCCTACTTTCTACAAAGTCGCAGCACTTTATGTTCCCCTACTCAGTAATGAGAAAATGTGGTTTTAGAGAGAGTAAATAACTTGCCCAACAACCACGATGAATAAACGCTAGAAGTGAGATTTGAGCTCAGCTCCATTTGACAACAGAACGAGAGCCATGAACGGTTGTATTATCCTAAAGAATATCATTAAAGAGTGATTTCTGCTGTATGCAAGAGCAGTCTCTTTCCCTTTAGAATTCATGTGTTTGTGAAATCAGCCTAGAATGAAAGCATTTCGCAGCTAGAAAGAGCATTATAGGTCATCTACACTTACCCCAACTCCAGCGACTGCCCCCCTGGTCTCCATGGTGCTTCTAGAACAAGGGAATGGAAAACTGGGTGAGCATTCCCAGGCGGCCAGACTTTGGGAGGCATTGTCACGGGCCTGCCAAACCTCTTT
Organism: Bos mutus; assembly: GCF_027580195.1. NCBI lineage: Eukaryota > Metazoa > Chordata > Mammalia > Artiodactyla > Bovidae > Bos > Bos mutus. Next base: position 17,988,400 of record NC_091626.1, read on the forward strand.
TCATGTTGGCTACTTTATAAATGGCTATAATTGCACCAGGCTTTGGTGGAAGACTTTGAGCCTAATAAAAATGTCAAACTCATTAAGAAGGTTTCCAAGACTAAATAAACTCTGAAGAGGCTGTAATCTTTGATGGCTCTAAATTTGCAAATCACAAGAATGTGGAAAAATATAACTGCCAGGTACAGAGCTACTGAAATGTCACTATTTATTGCTTCAACGTCATCTTGTGATGGAGGTTTGGTGGCAAGATCAGAAATCTCTCCTGAAAACATTGTAACACTCTTTCTTTATTGTAACAAAGCAGCTGTGTGTATGAGCCGTCCTGTATGTGTCACAAAGCAAAATCTAGAATAAACACGAATTTGATTAGCCTGGAGTCATGGCCAAAATATCAGTATATTGGAAATGTTTGAAGTCAGGGTGAGTGGCATTTTTTCTGTCTTCTGGGTAGCTTAGGAAAACTGTAAGAAAAACAGAAGTTACCCTGGGGAGAGTTTCACATGAGGAGGTAGAATTTCAGCTGAATCTTAAATGTTGGGTTTGGAGAAGCAGTGTTCTAGTAGACAGAAAGAGCTGAGGGACAAGAGCAGAGAGTATAATGTGGGGCTGTTGATAAAGATGATGAGGTGCCTGGAGCTAAAGGTTTTATACTCGGGGATCTGAAGCATTTGTGATTTATTAACATCCTCTTAGATGCTGAGCGAGAGGCTTAGCAAAAATTGCCTCTATCCTCACGTTAGTCCTATAAGGTCAATGTTATATTCAGCTTGTGCTCAGTTGCTTTGTCATGTCCAATTCTTTGCAGCCCCATAGACTGTAGCCTGTTAGGCTCCTCTGTCCAAGGGATTTTCCAGGCAAGAATACTGGAGTGGGTAACCACTTCCTACTCCAGGGAATCTTCCCAACCCAGGGATTGAACCAGTGTCTCTTACATCTCCTGCATTGGCAGGTGGATTTTTTTTTTTTTTAACCACTGAGCCACCTGGGAAGCCCTATATATTCAGTTTAGAGTTAATTAAAACTGAGATTCATGCAAATCCATAGAGGACAGAAAGAAGATTGGTGGTTGCCAGCGGCTGAGAGAGGGAAAAATAGAAAGTGATTGCTAATGGGCATGGGGTTGCTTTGGGGGGTGATGCGAATCCTAGAATTGGATCAATGTAATGTTTATACATCTTTGTGAATATACTACTGAATTATATACTTTAAAATGGTGAAATATATGGCATGTGAATTATATCTCAAGAAACAATAATGGTGAGAGGGAAAAAAACAGAGGAGCAAATGACTTTCCCAGGGTCACAAAGTTTATGGTCATTTGGCAAACTGGGATTTCAACTCAACGCTTCCCAGTGCCGAAGCTTGTGATCTTCCCCCTAGACTATGCTGCCTTTTGTCCTTTCAGGATCTATGAAGGCTTAGCCATGAGGTTGTTTTCAGATTTTTTTTTTAATTGTTTAAAATTTGTCTACCCCAGGTCTTAGTTGCAGCACGTGGGATCTTCCTTACAGCACATGGGCTCATAGTTGCAGCATACAGAATCTAGTTCCCTAACCAGGGCTCAAACCCAGGCCCCCTGCATTGGGAGCACAGAGTCTTAACCACTGGGGTTAAGGACCCCAGGGACCTCCAGGGAAGTCCCTGGTCTCCGACATTTGGTCAATGAGTAAAATGTATTTTTACAAATGTAATGATGCTGACAGATACAATGTAGAACCTTGTGGGTCGTGAGACACATAGTAAGGTTTCTAGCAGGAAGTAACATACAAGCTATTGCCTTTGAAGAGCAAGAGCAGTTCTGGACTCCACCTGAGGTCAGGAAATGCTGTGGTGCTGGCTGCCAGTGCTCACTGACCAACGGAGCCTTGTGGTGGAATATTTTTGGTACACACAGTTGGTGGGCTGTGACAGGTAGAGTCTGCAAGAGGGGATCATATTATGAAAGATTTGAAAAGCCCTCCCCTCCAGTGGGGAAAGTTTAATTTGGGATAGTGGGCAGTGGTACATTAGGGAAATTATTGTTGTTGGAAGGTTCTTCTGGCAGTGTGCAAAGGGTGGGTTAGTGTGAAGATGGAGTGAGCCAGGGAGGCCAGCTATAATCATCCAGGCATGAGTTGAGGAGAGTTTAGTTCAAGGTTTTTGTAGTTGAAACAGAGTGGAGGAATGAATTAGGGTGAGATTTAGAAAAAATAAATAATAGCCTCAGCCACAGATGGAGAGGAAACAGATACAGTTATAGAACTAGCCTACATTTCTCTTCTTTTTAACTCTAGGTTTCACAGCCTGGAAGACTAACCACTTGAAGGTGCTAGGGATAGGCATGAAATAGAAAGGGGGCTTGGTTTGGGGAGAAAATAATGAAGCAAGTTTACAGCCTAGTGAGTCTGAAGTAATGAAACTGGAACACTGGCACAAGAGTTGTGCTAATTCCTTGTCCAGGCTCTCATCCTATACAGATGCAGCATTTTCATTCTTTTGTGTGTGTGTGTGTGTGTGTGTGTGTGGCTGCGTCGGGTCTTAGGTGCAGCAGGTGGACTTCTCTCTAGTTTTGGTACTTGGGCTCAGGAGTACTCGGGCATGCAGGCTTAGCTGCTCCGCAGAATGTGGGATCTTGGTTCCCTGACCAGAGGGCTAACTCAAGTCACCTACATTAGAAGGCATACTGTTGACCACCAGGGAAGTCCCCTGCAACCTTTTTATTCTTTGAACTTCAGGAAAGTATGGTCTGATTGATATGCCAGTGAGAAATATGAATGAGTAATAACACCTGGCAATCGAGTGCATTTTTGTAACACTTTGTAATTTACAGATTATTTTGGCCTCTTTTTCTCTACTTATTATGACACAGTTTTATTATAATACTTCCACAATGGTGAATTTGCGTGCACAAAACTATAGTTGGATTTAGTGTGGCATTCCATTCAGTGCTTTGAGTGACATAGGGAGTTCAAGAGGAAGAATCAGAAAGACCCTGAATATTTGAATGGAAGACAAGATGCTACCATCAGTGCCTGGCAAAATGTGTGTTATCTACATCAAATGAACAAATATCCCATTCAAACTTAGGGGGGCTCCGGAAAAGTTTGGACTGTAAAGAAGGCTGAGCACTGAAAAACTGATGCTTTCAAATTGTGGTGCTAGAGAAGACTCTTGAGAGTCCCTTGGACTGCAAGATCAAACCAGTCAATCCTAAAGGAAATCGGTTCTGAATATTCACTGGAATGACTGATGCTGAAGCTGAAGCTCCAATATTTCAGCCACCTGATTTGAAGAGCCAACATTGGAAAACACCCTGATGCTGGGAAAGATTGAAGGCAAAAGGAGAAAGGGGCAGCAGAGGATGAGATGATTAGATAGCATCACTGACTCAACGGACATGAATTTGAGCAAACTCCGGGAGATAGTGAAGGACAAGGGAGCCTAGCATGCTATGGTCCATGAAGTCGCAAAGACTTTGACATGACTTAGCAACTGAACAACAATAAGAAAAGTTATGCAAGCAAGTGCTGGGAAAATATCTGTGTGTTAACCAGTGTCAGTTACTTACTGTTTTAGGGTATATAAAATGTCCACTGTAATAGAAGACAATGGAATGGTGTCTTTAGGTGTTGAACGAAAAAAAAAAAAAAAAAGACTGTCAGCCTAGGATTCTACATTTAGTGACAATATTCTTTAGAAATGATGACAGAAGAAATGCTATGGAAAAAAAGAAAGCAAGAAATGTCAGTAGGAGATACAGGGATGGGAGGCTCAGTTTTAAGTAAAATGATCAAGGAGGACCTTTTTGGGAAGGTGACAGTTGTTCAGAGACCAGAAAGTGAGGAGGTGAGCCATGTGAACAAATGGGAGACGAGGTTTTAACAAGCCAAAGGGCCCTGAGAATGGTACATGTTTAAGAAACAGCATGAAGACCAGTGTGGCTGGAACAAAGGGATTAAGGAAGAGGAAAGAAGGTGATGACACTGTACAGTTGGCAGGGCACAAGACTGTGTAGGGGGCTATGAGAAAATAAATACATATCTTATAGGCCTGGAACAATTCCAATATAAACTTGTCATTCTCATATTATTTATTTTTAAAATGTCCTGATTTGAATGAGAAACATTATATTAACCCTAAGTATGTGGCTCAGATGGTAATCCGCCTGCAATGCAGGAGACCTGGGTTCGATCCCTGGGTTGGGAAGATCCCCTGGAGGAGGGCATGGCAACCCACTCCAGTATTCTTGCCTGGAGAATCCCCATGGACAGAGGAACCTGGCGGGCTACAGTCCGTGGGTCACAAAGAGTCGGACATGACTGAGCGACTAAGCACACACACAACCCTAAGTAGAGATCATTTAAAGATTTGGGTCTTTATGCATACTGGAGTGTCATACTGAATGAAGTAAGTCAGACAGACAGGGAGAAATATATAACACCCCTTATATGTGGAATCTAAAAAGAAATTATACAAATGAACTTACTTACAAAACAGAAACTGACTCATAGACTTCAAGAACAAGCTTGCGGTTGCTGGAGGGAAGGATGGGGTAAGGAATAATTAGGTTAGGGATGGGCATGTACACAGTCCTATATTTGAAACGGGTAACCAACAAGGACCTACTGTGTAGCACATGGAACTCTGCTCAGTGTTATGTGGCAGCCTGGATGGGAGGGGAGTTTGGGGGAGAATGGACACATGTATACGTATGGCTGAGACCCTTCACTGTTCGCCTGAAGCTATCACAACATTGTCTGTTAATTGGCTTATTGTTGTTGTTTAGTCACTAAGTCATGCCTGACTCTTCGAAATCCTGGGGACTGTAGCCCACCAGGCTCCTCTGTCCATGGGATTCTCTAGGTAAGAATACTGGAGTGGGTTGCCATTTCCCACCCCAATACAAAATTAAAAGTTAAAAAAAATAAGGATTTGGGCCTTTATATGTATTGAAATAAATACATATAAACTTAGAACCTCTGGAGGTTTCAACTAGTAATCTGGCTATAGCATGAGTGTTGGACTGTCACGTGGAGACCAGATGCTAAGGGGAGAGTAGATGCTAAGTGGGCAAAAAAAAAAGAGGATGCCAATTCATTAACTGTTGAACCAACCCAGGTGAGAGGTGAGGAGGTCTTGGGTCACAGGGCAATGGAGGTGTTAAGAGGTGTCTGGATCCTGGAAGTATTTTGAAGGGGAAGTGGCATACTACTGGGTGCAGGATGTGAGAGGAAATGGTGAGTAGAGGGTGACATCAAAGATTCTGGTCTACACCGTGGGAAGGATGGAGTAGTCCACAGCTGAGATGGGAACAGATTTAGGAGAGATCACGAACTAGAGTTTGGATTGTGAAGTTTGTGGTGCCTTTTGGACAGTTAGGTGGAGATGTTCAAGGCATGAGTATAAAAGTCAGACATTTTGGGAGAGCTTCAGAATGGAATGTAAATGTTGCATTTAATGCCAAGAGACTGGATGAGCTTGGCAAGTATAGAAGAGAGAAGATGGTCAAAGAACTGAGCCCTGGGATTCTATGATGTTTAAAGCCTGTGAAATGAGGAGGACAGCAAATAAGATGGAAAAGTAACAACCAGGGAAATTCAGAATAAAATTAGGAGACAGTGCATTGCCAGAAGCCAATGGAGGACAGTATTCCAAGGAAGAAGAAGTAATCATCTGGGTCAGATGTTCCTGTTAGGTCCGGTAAGATGAGGACTCAGAATGAATCATTGGATTTAGCATGCAGACAATCAGTGGCCACCTTGACAATGGAAATGTCAGGACCTAGTGAGGGCAGAAGCCTGACTGCAGCAAGTTCAAGAGAAAATGCTGTCTCTACTTTTGTGGGGGTTTTGGTTTCATTTTTTCTTTTTGTCTTCTCCCCACTCTCAAACACTCTACTTGGTTAGCCCTTGTGAAAAGCAAAAGATAAAGGACATTTCTCCAAGAAATGTCTCTTTTATTGTACTTTGTGCAGTAGGCTAGGCAGAGAGACCACAGAAGCTGTATGGTTTTATGTTGCCTTCATCTGGCTCCTTTTGAGGATGGGGGCATTTGGCAGGAGCACGATAACTTATTTTATATTCCTTGTCACTTAAGCTCCTGCGGCAAAGCGAATGCAATTTGGGATCAGCAAACTCCAGCAAGGAGACAGACTCAACAGCTCAAAGGAACAAGACCTCCCAGAAATAACATATTTCTAGGAGCAGTTGTAATATGATTGTCCTTAAAATTAGGAGATGAAATCTGAAAACCTTTCAGAGGGAAAAGAAGGCAGGACTGGATGACAGTTTAGCTTTGGGGAATGAATTAGGGGAAAAGAAAGAATTCATCAAAGCTTTGGGGTGAGCCATAAACTTAGCAGTACTCAGCAGAAATGCATGGGTAGGAAAAGAGGGGCTGGCTATGGGCAATGTGGTAAGTTCAATTTGAGACCTTTGCAGGAGATACGAAAGGAGATGGTCTATTACTGGCTAGAAACCAACACCAGTAAGTTGGTGTGGCTAAATGTGGCTCTGGGGGGTCCCTGAGTGAGAAGTGGCAGAGGAAGTCCTGTTTCATAGAAGATATGGGATTTAGGAGCCATTCCAAAAGTTGGAGAAAGGCAGCTTGACCCATCTTGGGAAGAAGTGGTAATTAGGGAGGTCACATGCAGATGGTCCAGCTTACAAGACAGCTTAAAGGTGAGAAAGGATGGCATCTCCACATTTGTAAATGACAAGGACCTTGAGAGGTGACTGCTCTGAGTTAAGGTGTTAGAAGGAGTCTCTCACTAGGTTGAGAAACCTAGACAGTGTATTAAACAGCAGAGACATCACTTTGCCTACAGAGGTCCATATAGTCACAGCTATGGCTTTTCTAGTAGTCATGTACAGATGTGAGATTTGGACCATAAAGAAGCCTGAGCACCAAAGAATTAATCCTTTTGAACTGTGGTGCTTGAGAAGACTCTTGAGAATCCCTTGGACAGCAAGGAGATCAAACCAATCAACCTAAAGGAAATCAACCCTGAATATTCATTGGAAGAACAGAAACTGAAGCTCCAATTCTTTAGCCACTTGATGGAAGTGGCTTTAGCCAACTCATTGGAAGAGACCCTGATGCTGGGAAGGATTGAAAGCAGGAGGAGAAGGGGGCAACAGAGGATGAGATGGTTGGATGGCATCACCAACTCAACATGAGTTGACATGAGTTTGAGCAAGCTCTGGGAGTTGGTGAAGGACAGGGAAGCCTGGTGTGCTGCAGTTCATGGAGTCGCAAAGAGTCAGACATGACTTAATGACTGAACAACGAACAGCTTCTCTACTCACTGATTCACTGCTAAGACTCAGACATCACGCCCAGCACTGAAGATTCAGAGGTGATCAAGGTAAGGTGACCGCACTTGCTGTAGCGGCCCTCACTGTTGTGGTGAAACAGCACTGTGTGCTCAACACAGCACAAAGTGTGAGTTGTACTTGAGGAATAAGGAGGTAGAGCATTACCCACCCTGAGTCTCAGGGCAGGTGTCCAGACAGAGTCATGCTAAATCCAGCCTTAACTAGGTCCAGGGAGGAAGGATCTGTAACTTTTTCCAATACAGATGAACACTAGGGCTTGTGAAAGAGAATGAGAGGTCTCGGAAGGTACAGGGAGTTCAAAAGTGTGAAGGGTCTGGAGTCCAGAGCAGAGCAGGAGATGAGGAAGGAAATGGGCTAGGGCTGATCAGTGCCCCTTAGGAAGCATGCTGAGGGCAGGGTAAGTGGGGAGGAATGGGACTCACACCGTATGGCGGGCCCTTTGTTGTTGTTTTTTAAGATATTTTATTTATGTATTTGTTTATTTTTGGCTGTTGTCAGGTCTTAGTTGCAGTACTCAGGATCTTCCTTGAAGTGCACGGGCTTCTGTCTACTTGAGGTGTGTAGACTCAGAAGCTGCAACGTGCGGGCTTCATCCCAGTCGCTCCATGGCAGTTGGGATCTTAGTTCCCCGACCAGGGATCCATCTGGCATCCCCTACACTGGTAGGCAGATTCTTAACCACTGGACCACCAACAAAGTCCTGCAGACTCTTTATTAAGGCTTTCATATTTTTAAGTTTAGTTGTGATCTTTGAGTGTTTAAAATATGTATATGCTGTTTGTAAAAAAAAAATTATAAAACATGGAAAGAAAGAAGACCATAACCTTCCATTGTTTGCATCCTGATAATACTTCTTCCTGGTATTATATGGTGTCTCTTCCATCCTTTTATCACTTAGCATTTTGAAGGGGATCTCCCACATTATTAAAAATTCTTTATAAGCATCGTCCTAAGCAATATCTAATATTCCATCCTGTGAATGCACAATGATTTATTGAAGCATTATCCTAGTACTGTGCATTTGGGTTGTTTCCAGTCTTTTAAAATGATTTATTCATCTATTTTTTACCGCACTGGGTCTTCATCGGTGCTTCATTGCTGCAGAAAGCTTGAGCTTTCTCTAGTTGCGGCGAACAGGGGCTACTGCCGCTACTGTCGAGTGGGCTCTAAAGCATGGGCCTCAGTAGCTATGGCACATGGACGGTGTTACCCTGAAGCATGTGGAATCTTCCCAGACCAGGGATTGAACCCATGCACCCTACATGGGCAGTTGAATTCTTAATCACTGGACCACCAGAGAAGTCCTTGTTTCCAGTTTGCATAAATATAAATAAAGCTGCGATCAGCATCCTTGTATGTCCATCTTTGACCTTGCTTTCGATTATACCTTCAGGATTAATTCCTATAACTGGAATGACTGGGTCAAAGAGCGTGAGCATTTTCAGCCTCCTGATCCCTATTGCCAAATGGTTTTCCAAAAACTCTTTCCAATCTGTGTTTAAACTGGCAGCATTTTGCTGCAAACTCTCCAAAAGTGAATGTTGTAATTTAAAATTCGATATCACTTAATCCTGATGGTATTCTCACGAAATGAGTATTATCCCCAGTTTACAGATAAGGAACTGAGGTCAACAGGTTATTTCACTAGCTCCGAGTCACACAGCTTGGAAGGCACAGGGTCAGACCCAAACCAGGTTTGGCTCAGAATTCAAGAGCTGCATTGCTGTCTCCCTGGGGGGACCCCACTGGAGGGTTTTAAATCCAGAGAGTGACACGAAATATAAGGTACTCATGGTTTGTGGTTTGCTCTTCTTAGCCCTGGCTTGTAGGTTGGTGATGAGCCTAAAGAAGATTAACTACCAACTGACATGACAGAATCCTTTCATAATACGCCTCTTCTTGTTCTTTGGGGCATTTATGAGCTGATGAGTGACTATGCAGAGAAGGGAGAGAAAAAAAAAACAGAAAACGTAATGTAGATTATTAGTGTTAATAGGTAACATGTATATGAGTTCATACAAATTAGTTAACAAATGTGATCCACCACAACAATTTCTGAAGAGTGTTATATAGTTAATAATTGTGGAAGGGGTCATTTCACAAGGAATTAAGCTGAACTGTTCTCAGCTCAGCCATGTTTCTGAAACCTCCCACATCTCTTCAGCTTTTTAGACCTGAAGGTCCAAGGTAAGGACATGCATGTCCAGAGTCATCTCAGAGTTTAACTCAGGCTTTGGCCAAATAAGCCATATGGGTTTAATTTGCTCTCTGGAAGGACCCAAATTGGCCAGTAATCTCTTCTTGGCCATACATGGGGAGCAGAAGAAAAATAATAATCAGAACTACCACTTATTGACTGCTTACTATATGCCAGACACTTCGAGAAAATGAACTCCCTTGGGCACATTTGGGACTGAATAAGCAAATCAAATTAAAGACAGGTTCCCTGGCATCGATTCCAACACTGTCATCAGCAATGAAGAGGTGAAAACTGTTTGCAAAAGGGATTTAGATAATCTGTTTTAGAGCACTTGTGTCATGTATATTCCTTCCCTGATTTAAAGAAGAATATGCTGATGTTAAATAGGAGAAAGCATCAGATCGACAAGCAGTTGATGGTGACAGCCACTCACATGTCACAGAGGAACTATATGCCGCAGAGAGGAAGGGATCATGTGGCACTTTGCCCAGTGGGATGTGTCCCCAACCCCCCACTTCAGGCCCCTCCATCCACCTCCTGCCTTGTCCTGTCTTCCCCCTTAGTTTTCTGTTCATTGCTCCTGTCAGTGAGAGAAGCACCACTTTTCATAAGCACGTGTGAACTGAGAGATCCACCACTATCCAGAGAGTGGCATCTTTAGGAAGGCACTGGGGTGTACTCCAGGCAGTGCTAATTTTTTCACAACAGAAATCCTGTGAAGGGACCGCTCTGTCTGTCCAGTGATTAAGACTTTGCCTTCCAATGCAGGGGGTGCAGGTTTGAGCCCTGGTCAAGGAGCTAAGATCCCACAGACGTCTCAGCCATAAAACTAAAACATTAAGCAGAAACTGCGAATAGTGACTGCAGCCATGAAGACACTTGCTCCTTGAAAGAAAAGCTGTGATGAACCTAGACAGCAGATTAAAAAGCAGAGACATCACTTTGCCAACAAAAGTCTGTATAATCAAAGCTATGATTTTTCCAATAATCATATACAGATGTGAAATTTGGACCCTAAAGGAGGCTGAGCACCAAAGAATTGATGCATTCAAATTGTGTTGCTGGAGAAGACTCGAGAGTCCATTGGACTGCAAGGAGATCAAACCACTCAACCTAAAGGAAATCAACCCTGAATATTCATTGGAAGGACTGATGCTGAAGCTGAAGTTCCAATACTTTGGCCACCTGATGCAAAGAGCCAACTCATTGGAAAAGATCCTGATGCTGGGAAAGATTGAAGGCAGGAGGAGAAGGGGACAACAGAGGATGAGATGGTTGGATGGCATCACCAACTCAATGGACATGAGTTTGAGCAAGCTCCAGGAGATGGTGAAGGACAGGGAGGCCTGGCATGCTGCAGTCCATGCGGCGCAGAGAGTCGGACACAACTTAGTGACTGAACAACAACAACAATACTGTAACAAATTCAATAAAGACTTTTTAAATGATCCACAGCAAAAAAATCTTAAAAAAAAAAAAACACACCAGAACTCCCTTGCAAACAGGTTCAAATCAGCAAGGACTACCTTTGGAGAAATAGCCTGTCTTACCACTGGAGGGAGATCATGAAGGGGGCGGGGTTCCACTTAGCAGGGACGGATGTTGGGGACACTCCTGGTTCCAGTAATTTACTCTCTGTACTCGAGTGTAAACTCAGGCTATTTATATACATTTGTTTACGTATTTTGGAGAAGGCAACGGCACCCTACTCCAGTACTCTTGCCTGGAGAATCCCATGGGCAGAGGAGCCTGGTGGGCTGCAGTCCATGGGGTCGATAAGAGTCAGACACGACTGAGCGACTTCACTTTCACTTTTCACTTTCATGCATTAGAGAAGGAAATGGCAACCCGCTCCAGTGTTCTTGCCTGGAGAATCCCAGGGACGGGGGAGCCTGGTGGGCTGCCATCTATGGGATCGCACAGAGTCGGACATGACTGAAGTGACTTAGCAGCAGCAGCAGCATGGTTTTCCTTGGAAATGAAAGTATTGCCATTTCCTCTTGGAGACAGGTTATGTGTGGTCCCAGGCTAGCCTACCAATGAGCTGGTGCCTACTTCCCACTGCCAACATCTCTTGTGGAAGCTTCATCCCCTCAGAAGCCCTGTGCCCATCTGCAACGGAAGCTCGGTACTCCCCCTTTTTTCTCAGTGAGCACCCTGCGGACACCTGCTCTGTGCTGGGGACCCTCAGGAGCTCACAGTCTAGACAGGAGAGACAATTGATAACAATTAACCATTGTATAACATGACAGGTGAGCGATTCATGTTATATGTGGAGGAGAGAGAGGGATTAACCCTCCTGGAGAGGTCAGTGAAAGCTTCAGAGGAAATGACATTTCAGTTGGCCTAAGGGAGGATTTTTGTTTGGCAGACCAAGGAGGACAATTAAGGCAGAGCTTACATTGTGATAGGATCAAGGGACAGGATTTGGAATGCCTGGATCTCTAGGGGGATGGAGGGAGGAAGGAGAGGGTGCTGGTTGAGCATGTAAATTGTGGAATGGGAAATGGCTCTAGTTAAGATTGGAAAATTGGCCAGGGTCAGGTCTTGCAGACTTTGAGTTGAGCAGAAGTTGAGTGAGTGCTCTTTGCCGAGAACGCCTGATTTATAGAGACATGTAGGGCTTCCCCTCCCCCGCCCCCCACTTCAGTACTCTTGTCTGGAAAATCCCATGGATGGAGGAGCCTGGTAGGCTGTGTCCCATGGGGTCACTAAGAGTCAGACACGACTGAAGTGACTTAGCAGCAGCAGTAGGGCTTCCCAGGTGGTTCAGTCAGTAAAGAATCTGCCTGCAATGCAGCAGACCTGAGTTTAATCTCTGGGTGGGGAAAATTCCCTGGAAGAGGGAATGGCAACCCACTCCAGTATTCTTGTCTGGGGAATCCTATGGACTGAGGAGCCTGGCAGGCTACAGTCCATGGGATCGAAAAGAGTCAGACACGACTTAGCCCTCAGCAACAACAATAGAGGCATTTAAGTCAGTGAGTTTACCATTCATCGCTAAGGCATTTGGGGCCCCAGAAGTACTGCTGGGTCATTTGAAAGACATTCCCTTTTAGCCACTTCTGTGGAAATGGACAACTCTCAGACTTGGGAAACGCTAGCTGTGTGGTCAGGGAGGAGCCAGAAGGCCTGGGAGACCTTTGGAAAAGGGTCGTGAATGACCAATATCTTTGTGCTTTTGTCAGTGTAATCGCTAAAGGGGAATTAAAGCCTTTTGTAAAAGAGGTAATGAGGCTTACTAAGGTTGGATGAGCTCACAGTTTCAACTAATCACCCCCTAGTGGGGTCGATGCCAGACTTCTTCTGCAAACTTCTTTGTAAGATGGCGCCTTGAATTAAAGGATTTCTGAAAACAGATAATTCATAGAGGAAATGGTTGCACAGAGATAGAGGATCTGGAATTCAAAGGGCAGTCTGCAGGAAGCCAGAATGGTATCCCGGGCTTGGATTGTTTGTGTGTGAATCTGTACAAGGTTGTCCATGGCTGTTTTCACCCATGAAAAGGGGTGGGTTCCATGGCTGCAGCTGTTGACAGAAAAGAGGGATCTGCAGCTGCTTAAACTTTTGACACATTGCTATGGGACCAGAATGGGAGGCCATTCAACTTCCTCTCAACGTCTGCCCTGCCTTCTGAATTCTGAAGTTGAAAGGGTCACACTCAGACAGAGACCCCAGCTGTGAAATTATTTCCCAATAGAGTCACTGCATTGATATGTTTCAAAGACCCAATCCAGGGTGCTCCAATGAGCTTGGAGCAAGGTGGTTGATTGTTGGAAGAATTTCTGGAAGTTTCTGATCGTTGCTAAATGTGACTTAAATCAGAATGCTATTGCCATCAGTAGGAAGGAGTTAGCAAATCCACAAATTGTGCTTTTGAGAATAATCCCATCTTAAAGGGTATTGTTTATTTAAGAAAAGCCATTGTCACTTAGTCACATGAATAACCAAAGTAAAGCATTTGAGTCTGCTTCCTTAATGAAAAAGCTTTTTTAACTTTTTATTTTATTTATTTTTGTTTTTGGCTGTACTGGGTCTTCGTCAATGAGCACAGGTTCTCTCTAGTTGCAGCAAGTGGGGGCTACTCTGCTGTGTACCAGCTTCTCGTTGTAGTGGCTTGTTTTGTTGTGGAGATGAAAAAGCATTTTGAAATTCACCTTGACTTATGAAAAAGCAAATGCATTTTTATTTGTTATAGCCAGTCACAGGCATAGTGTTTGCATAAACAGAGCTGGTGAAGAGCAACCTTTCCCAAAGTGTGTTCCAGGACCTTTAGTCCTGTGAGAGTCCTGCACAAAAAAGGTTTTATACGTGAATAAGCCCAAGAAATGCTGTGTTATATGCTCCTCTTAGAGATTCACAGGGCCCACTGGCACAGTGAAGACACTAAGGAAACCTGCTTGACTTTGTATAATTTAGCATTTCCAAAACTTGTTTCCCATGGAGCCATTATTTTGGTTTTTTTTTTTTTAATTTTATTTTATTTTTAAACTTTACAATATTGTATTAGTTTTGCCAAATATCGAAATGAATCCGCCACAGGTATACCCGCGTTCCCCATCCTGAACCCACCTCCCTCCTCCCTCCCTACCCTCCCTCTGGGTCATCCCAGTGTTTTTTATGTTCAATTTTAAACATCTTTTAAAACCCCGTATATTCAGAACAACTTTAGAAAGTACTGGTTTGGAGAACTAAGACATAAGTAGGATTAGCATTTATTGTCTTCAATTGTCTTTGCTCACTTTTGACAATGTTGAGCCAATTAATCATTAGCCTGGAGATATTTATGCAGCCACATATACAAAATGAGACACAGTCTTTCTCTCCAAACCTCTCTTCCTCATCTAGACCTTCTCATCTTCATAACTCCCCACATTCATCTAAGTAAAGCAGTCCTGACCATGTCAATTTTTTGTCTACACATTGTTTATTAACATATATTCATACCAACTGTTGTGCTCAGTAGGGTTCTTCTATCCACCCATGGGATCATATTGCATGTAAGCAGTAAATCCAGGCAGAACCTATATACTCCAATAAACCGGTACTGATTAGGTGGAATGTAGTGTAACATTTGGGCCAAATTCCCAGCTGACCAATATGCCTCTTTTACGTGGCGAGTAAGTATACTTCATCTGGGCTTTGAGTCTGTGAAACTGATACCCACCTATGATCTGAATGGGGATTTGCTGCATGTTGACCAGGCCATAAACTCACTGAATAAATAGACCCTTTTCCCTGTCCTCCCCTTACTACAGGGATATTTATTCATTCAAATTTTATCCACAGAAGCCAGCTGCAGGCATGGAGGCTCTACAGTTCAAGCTAGGTCATCAGAATGGTGGATTAGACATGCTTTCTCCCTAAAGTACCCTATCTTCTTTTTCTCCAGTACTCAGTGGGTCTGTTTTGGCTAAATATTTCTCTCTCTGCCCCAAATAAAGATTTGCAAAATTGTTTGGGAGAACTCTACCCACTACTTGCAAATCCTTGCTGCCCTCTATTTTGTTACCCATCCCAGTCTGAATTCAGCCACCTTTACTCGTGAGGACACTGGCAACTTCCTAATTATTATATTCAATTGCCATCATCATAGTTTTATTTTTTCCACCTCCTCAAAGTCTTCTTGAGAATCTATCCTTCTGAGTTATAGGATGCTGAATTTTCCTTGTTCTCACATGCCCTTGAAGTCAGCCCTTTCAATTTTCATCTTCTACATGGAATTCTTACACTCATTTCTCTTGTGTCACCAACCACCTAAGGTTACTGCCCCATCTCCAATTCTTTTGGAAAGCTGCAGGGAATAAACAAGTAAACTGAACCTATTGCTTCCTCCAAATATTTGTATTTCTCTGCATGAAATCATAAATCTCCCAGATCAACTGAACTTAAAACATCAGGGTTATCTTTGACTTCCCTGTGTCCCTGACCTCCTGTGACATCTGTGACTGTGTCATAAATTAGAAAGCACAAGGGCAGGTCTATAAAAGAAATTTATTTTTTCTGTGTCTTGTTCAAATAAATAGAATTTATTTAACCCATTTTATTTTATGCTGAAAAGTCATCCTACTCACTAATATCCCCATACGTTATTTCAAAATGCTTCCTGGCTTTGTTAATGTGTATGTTCTTGTCATTTAAAAGCTGTATGTGTTTCATCGGAGCCCTCTATTTACAATTCTGGTGACTGCCTTCTGGTGAACGGTCATGTCTGTTAATGATTTTATAAGCCTAGATCAGAGATTTTACTAACTGCCTGGCTCAACCTTGTAAGGGATTTTTGGAAAGGAGGGTAAGAGTGAAATTTAGTTCCGACTTCATAAAGCATCATCTCAGTGGAAAGGAAAGTATAAATCTGAAAGGCTTAAATAACAGTTTCTGAAAATATTTAATTAAATCCAGAAATATTCCGTTGGAAGATATACTTCAAGCATAGGAAGAGAGGGAGAGGTTAGTGTTGGTGAGAGTCACCGTGGAATGTTCCAAAAGGAGGTAAGAGTTTGAGTGGAGATGAAGAATATGGAATATTTGAAGAGAGCAGTAACTGGAGACCAGGAACTCAGAGACTATTTCTGCTTCCTTTCAAAATGGAGAGAGGTAATGAGCTCGACTTGGCAGGGGAAGAAGCATGACCACGTGAACATAGGTGAACTCCCTACCCCCAACCCCCCCAACACACACAGAAGTTCTCATTTACTGACTCTGGGCTGGGTGCTGTGCTGGATGCTTTTACAAACAGCAGATGAGGCCTGTGTGTGAGGAGTCCTGCCAGCCTGGGATGGAAGATGCCACCCTTTCTACCAAACCACTGCCCTCCATTCAAAACTAGGACCTGGGAAAAGACAGGACTTTAGAATAGTTCTTAGATTACACTCCCTTCAATGTAAATCAATTGGTACAAATTTGGTTTTGCAAATGAAAACAATTCTCCAGTGTTTCCTAGCTCTCCACTTCTGACCGCAGGCTTGTTCACTTTTCCCTTTTAAATATAAATGGAAAAATGGAAATGCGGTTTCTATGATGCACGGAATCTCTATTTTCAGAAAAGATAAACAGGGTCCTCTGATTAGAGACTCCAAAGAGAAATGTGGCTTCCAAGGGGTGGAAGACTAAAAATAGAGGTGCTGGTAGATAGGTAAGTGAATTAATAAAATGAGGCAACCAAACAAAACCCCTGAACTCATTCCCTTCACCATTGAAAGAAACACCATACAAAGGAAATGAGAACCAGGGGATGGAGGAAAACTTCCAAAGAAACCCAGGCAGCTGTCCCCGGGGATCTTATGAGCTGGGATTTCCAAAACATTGGTCATGTGGGCAGAAGGGAAGCAGGCGCCCTGATGAGCTCACACAGCAGTGAAATGCAGGGAAACCCTGTTAGGAAGGCCAAGGCTGGATTCCACCAGGACCCTTGAAAAAGGAGCTTCTAGATCATTTGGATTTCTTGTTGGCCTGTAAGTCAGCAAGGCATCAGAAAAAGTGGTCAGGGTGATATGTGCATTTCAGGTATGGGCATCCTGGGTTTGGATCCTGGTGAGTGGCCTTATTTCCACATGTGTCTAGTCAATCGTCAACTGCTGAGCTACTGATGGGTACATTTCCTAATAATGTGATAAGAAACAGCCTATCTTTCCAGCCATGACTCTGTGCAACCCCATAGACGGCAGCCCACCAGGCTCCTCCGTCCCTGGGATTCTCCAGGCAAGAACACTGGAGTGGGTTGCCATTTCCTTCTCCAATGCATGAAAGTGAAAAGTGAAAGTGAAGTCACTCAGTCGAGTCCGACTCTTAGCAACCCCACGGACTGCAGCCCACCAGGCTCCTCCGTCCATGGGATTTTCCAGGCAAGAGTACTGGAGTGGTTTTCCAGCCATAAATGAGGATAAAAATACCTCATCAGATTGCTATGAAGATTACAAGGGATTGGAGGAGTACAATATGAGATATATAACATATACTTTATACAGAGTGAATATTTAAAAAAACAAAACAGAAGCTGCTCCTTCTCTTGGTCATCCTCATCACCCTTTTAGAGCAAGTAAGAACAGAGTGCAGGGCCAGACCTACTCCTTAGGAACCCCAAAATAATGTTCAGTTCAGTTCAGTTCAGTCGCTTAGTCATGTCTGACTCTTTGCAAACCCATGGACTGCAGCACACCAGGCCTCCCTGTCCATCACCAACTCCTGGAGTTTACTCAAACTTGTGTACATTGAGTCAGTGATGCCATCCAACCATCTCATCCTCTGTCATCCCTGTTTCCTCCTGCCTTCAATCTTTCACAGCATCAGGATCTTTTCAAATGAGTCAGTTCTTCGCATCAGGTGGCCAAAGTACTAGAGTTTCAGCTTCAGCATCGGTCCTTCCAGTGAATATTCAGGACTGATTTCTTTTAGGATGGACTGGTTGGATCTCCTTGCAGTCCAAGGGACTCTCAAGATCTTCTCCAACACCACAGTTCAAAAGTATCAATTCTTCAGTGCTCAGCTTTCTTTATAGTCCAACTCTCACATCCATACATGATGACTGGAAAAACCATAGCTTTGACTAGATGGACCTTTGTTGACAAAGTAATGTCTCTGCTTTTTAATATTCTGTCTAGGTTGGTCATAAGTTTTCTTCCAAGGAACAAGCGTCTTTTAATTTCATGGCTGCAATCACCATCTGCAGAGATTTTGGAGCCCCAAAAAAGTCTCTTACTGTTTCCATTGTTTCCTCATCTATTTGCCATGAAGTGATGGGACCATGTGCCATGATCTTAGTTTTCTGAATGTTGAGTTTTAAGCCAACTTTCTCACTCTCCTCTTTCACTTTCATCAAGAGGCTCTTTAGTTCTTCGCTTTCTGCCATAAGCGTGGTGTCATCTGCATATCTGAGGTTATTGATGTTTCTCCCAGCAATCTTGATTCCAGCTTGTGCTTCGTCCAACCCAGCGTTTCTCATGATGTACTCTGCATGTAAGTTAAATAATCAGGGTGACAATATACAGCCTTAACATATGCCTTTCCCTATTTGGAACCGGTCTGTTGTTTCATGTCTGGTTCTAACTGTTGCTTCCTGACCCTCATGCAGGTTTCTCAAGAGGCAGGTCTGCTGCTGCTGCTGCTAACTCTCCCCACTGGATGGAGGCTCTGCTCAGGCAAAGACTATGTCTCATTCACTGCCTATCCCCAGCTGCCAGCACAGCATCTGACCCAGAATAGACACACAACACAAATGTGCCATTTAACTGTGCTGAGACAAGAGATAGACACATATCTACATTTTCAGCATGAAGAAGGATAAAATTTGGGAACTCCAAATATCTAAGCTTGATGGTGGCTCCAAAAAAAAAGAAAAAGATCTGGACCAGACTTACGTAGCTCATTTCAGAGAGCTTACATAACTCTCTGCAGTTCATCTAGAAATGATCAGGAAATTTGAACTGACTTTCATTAAAAACCTCTAGTGCAGAACTTCCTGGGCAGTCCAATGGTTAAGACTCCATGCTTACATTGCAAAGGGCTCAGGTTCAATCCCTGGTCAAGGCACTAAGATCCCTCATGCCACACATTGCACCCAACTCCCCCCCACAAAAAAATAAATAAATACCTTAAAAATGTAAACAGCAACAACAGCAAAAATCACATCAACAAAGACCTAGCACAGCCAAAAGTTAATTAATTTTTTAAAAGGACCACAAGTGCAATGAAAAGATGTTAAAGTGAATCTAACTAGATTACTAGTTTCTGCATTACTAGAAATAAAGGGCCCTGAGAAATGAGTTCTCTTGTGTTTTGCAGGTCAGATCACATTATGTTCTGTTCAGAGCAGCTCATTTTCAGAAGGACTCTGATGATCTAGAACACACCCAAGGGATGGTACCCAGGACCAGTCATTAGGGTTTCTATAAAATGAGTCCATGGGATTTCCCAGGCAAGAATACTGGAGCAGGTTGCCATTCCCTTCTCTAGGGGATTTTCCTGACCTAGGGATCCAACCCAGATCTCCTGCATTGCAGACAGAGTCATTACTACCTGAGCCACCAGGAAAGCCCTATGAAATGTGTACAGTTGAGAGAGCTGGCATGGTTTAACCTGGAGAATACTGGAGGCGATAAGCAGGAAGAAGGACTTCCCTGGTGGCTTAGATGGTAAAGAGTCTACTTGCAATCCAGGAGACTCGAGTTCAATTCCTGGGTCAGGAAGATCCCCTGGAGAAGGGAATGGTAACCCACTCCAGTGTTCTTGCCTGGAGAATCCCAAGGACAGAGGAGCCCAGCAGGCTATAGTTCATGGCTATAGTCACAAAGAGTCAGACACAACTGAGCAGCTAATAGGCAGGAAGAGGCAGCAATATCATCATCAAAGCTCTGGAAAACGAGTATAGATCTCCTTTGTTCTACTCACAAAGGCAGAACCAGGACCAATGGGTAGAAGTAATCAGGGATCTGAATTTAATCAACCATAAAGAAAAATTTCCTAGAAAATAGAATTGTGCTGCCGCCAGATGCACAGAGCGAATGTTCCACAGAAGTAGCTGGATAACCTATTCAGGGAAGGTGTACCTGAGATCCCTGCAGTGGGCAAGAAGTTTGAATTGGGTGATCTTCAACATCGGGAATCCATAATGAAAATGCCTCTCTTCAAGGAGCCTTTCCAGATGAAGGTCCAAGCCCCTTGGAGGCTACGTTCACATTATTTTCCAGGTGAACTACTCACAGTAATCCATATCTGTCACAGAGATTCAGAAGAGTTTAACCAGTAGTTTAAAGCACCTTCCTACCTATCACCAGGGAGTAGCCAATCTATAATTGTTATTTAGTCACTAAGTAGTGCCCGACTCTTTCGCGACCCCATGGACTGTAGCCTGCCAGGCTCCTTCTTCTGTCCATGGTATTTCCCAGGCAAGAATACTGGAGTGGGTTTGCCAAGGGATCCATAATTGCTTCTAGTTTTTAGAAGATAATTTGTAAGTTAAAGAATTGATTCAATTACATCATGTGGTCTCATGGCAAATGTCAGCAGAAGTTTCTAGTGATAAATCAACTAATGTGAACTCTAACCTGAGAACTCTTGATTCCTCAAATTCCCTATCTCAAATTCCTCTCCTCCAGTTGTTTTTAGAACATTTAGCAGCAATGTTCTGCTTTTAAAATAAAAGCAGATACAAGCCAGAAACAAACTAACGAAGTACATGAAATGAGACTATAATCATTTTTTGTAAATTATTTTCATTTAAATTTTTCCACCACCATTTAGATTTCACCTCTATTTTTATTAGTAATTTCTTATTGTCTGCTCCTTTTCTTCTTCTTCCTGCCTGCCTTTTATTTCCTTTCATCTTCTTCTCCTCTAAGAATTTATATTTTTTAAAACTTTCCCAGGACTCAATTAACATCACTTAAAATTTTTTTGTGGGACCAATGAAGTCTTGAAGCTGCTGCATTTAATACTCAGCTGAACCCTGGAAATCCAATCTGTAGCCAAACATTTGGCTTTGGTTTAGAGGCAGAAGTCGAAAAAGGGAATTGATATGCAGGTGTGGTGCAAAGCTGGTCTTAAAAATACAGATGTTATTACCTCTGGGCCCTAGGGACCTGGAACAAAATGCAGCGAGCCACCCCCAGAGGTGAAACAATGGTCATAAAATGGTTTCTCGATTCGTGAGTTTTGCTGAGCTGTCTCTTTGCAACATTTAGTGACTATTTAATAACACTAACAGCTCTTTGAGCTAAATTGCTAACATTTGGGGAGCAAGGTTATGTAAAACAAAATTGAATTATGAAAACAATTTTCCAGTTAGCTCTGGCATTTCTTTATTTCTGTTTATCTTTTTCCTCAAAGGAGCCATTTACCAGTTCCTACCCGGCTGGCATGAGCTGATGTTCACAGACCCCAAACAATCAGCGCACACCTCTGAACAACAAGGGTTCTTATTTTCCACCTCTGGTCCTAGCCCAAAGCTTGGAAGCACATTTAGTCATGGAAAGATATAAAACCAAAGAAGTACCCAAAGTGGCCTTTTGAAGAAAATTATGATGCTCGTTGAACTCCACTTAGATTTTCATATAACTTCTCTCTTAGCCTAGTGCATTGGAGGTAGTCTTGCCTAGATGTATAAATGGTGTGTGTATTGATACATGAAACTTAAAAACAGAGGCACTTTCTAGTAAAACTGAAAGTGTGTACACCATAAAAGCAAGCAATTCCACCTTTAGCTAGACACTTCAGGGCAAGACTCTCACATGTAGCCTCCTAAAGCAGTTAAAAGGAATAAACTAGATGCATGTGTGTCCACCTGGAGCGCTCTCAAGAACAGAGTGTAGAAAATTGTTACTAAAGATACATTAATTTTATGCAAATATCTAAATAAAAATGTAAAACAAACAATATAGGGGCATGGATGCACCCCAGCTTCTCAGAGACTGCCTCTGAGGAGAGGAAGGGAGGAGGAAGGGATACCAAAGGCTCCTTCACATTATCAATAATGTTGTGTTTCTAAAGCATATTTATCCAAAAATTAATTTATTGAATACTTGGTATTATTCTCTATACTTTTCTGCATCTCTACACATTTTTAATTTTTTTTAATTGAATAAACAATTCTTTACATTTTATAGTGCTTTACAATTTTCAAAGGTTTCATACATGTATCTTTATACATTTTACAAAATAAAAATAAAACCCAGGGATTTCCCTGGTGGTCAAGTGGCTAAGACTTCGAGCTCCCAATGCCAGGGCCCCTGGGAACTAGATCCCACGTGCCACAGCTAAGAGTTCACATGTAGCAACTAAGACCCAATGCATTAAAAAAAAAAAAAAGCATTCACAAAATAAACATGCTTTCTAAAAATAAAGATTAATAATAATAAAGCCCAAACCAGAATTTACTTCATCTTTACCTATTTTACAAATTAAACCTAAAGCCCCAATCAGGATTTAAACAAAAAGGGTAGACACACCGTCTAGCACCCAGGAGGGTTTCTCTCCAAAGCCAGTAAGCAAGGGTGGTTGGCATCTAGTAAAACAAGCCAAGGCCCCAGTCTTCAAGAAGACAAGAGTACTAGTCAGTTGTGTTCAATTCTTTCTTTCTCTTGCCTGCTCTTAAGACTCTGTAAAAGCTCCGTAAAAGTTGTTTAATGACTTAACTTCCCAGTCGCACTCTTCTTGCCTGGCACAAATTTTTAATCCCACTTAGTGATGCCATCAATTGAAATCTCCACGGCTGCTCTGCATTCTGTTCCTTTGTGGCACCACTTTCCACTTCTCTCTGTTCATTATATTCAAGTACATACACCCAAACAGGGCCTATATGTGATGGCACAGCCTGCTCTCTATTTCACATAGAATTTTATTTAACAAATGAAAACTAATACCTGCCCATGGAAGGAGGTCTGCTTGATGGTAACAGCTCATTTTTCCAACTAATTCAGTTAACACCTGATTAGAAATACTGATCAAGTTTTGAAGCTCTTTCAATATTGTTTAAT
Organism: Bos mutus; assembly: GCF_027580195.1. Classification (NCBI taxonomy): domain Eukaryota; kingdom Metazoa; phylum Chordata; class Mammalia; order Artiodactyla; family Bovidae; genus Bos; species Bos mutus. Next base: position 18,011,388 of record NC_091626.1, read on the forward strand.
ATCACTTCTGTTCAGTTGGGGCTTTCCTGGTGGCTCAGATGGTAAAGAACCCACCTGCAATGCAGGAGACCTGGGTTCGATCGCTGGGTTGGGAAGATCCCCTGGAGAAGAGAACAGCTACCCACTCCAGTATTCTGACTTGGAGAATTCCACGAACTATACAGTCACAAAGATTTGGACACAACTGAGCAACTTTCATTTTCGCACTTTCTGTTCTGCCAGTATCTATTTAACATCCTTTTTGTCAAAGGTGACTGGCATAAGAATAGAATTATGTACAGCCCTTTAGAAATTCATGTGCAGTCCCAGAAGGTAGTTTGAAGAAAAGCATACAATGCACTGCCCGTTGCAGTGATGCTACGATTAAAGGCCTTTGAGAGTCCAGAGAAGGAAGTATCAAGGAACCATCACAGCGTTTGCAATCAGACAAGTGGGGCTCTGAGTGGCTGCTCTGCCACCATACCAGCTGTGAGGCCTCGGGAAAGTTACTTAGCATTTCTGATCTTTTACTTTTTTTCCAAAACACAAGGTTAGTGTTTTGGATGGTTAAAAACTGAGTGAGTTAAATACTGTACCATGCTTCATACAGTGCCTGACATATATTGTCGATATCTGAAAGCATAGTTGCATTAAGAGTTCCCTCTTCCTCGTTCCTGACATGAATCACAGGGAGACATGTAAATGCTGCATGTTATCTATGAAGATATGATTTGCATGGAATGCATTAACATAAAAAAATTATTGGTCCAGCTTTCTGGTCAGATTAGCATGGCATAGTTTTGCCTGAGAGATTGTAACCATCCATATGCCCTTTACCAAACTGAGGTCATCTTCTTGCATGAATATTTGTTTTCAAGAGGACATCAACTCATTGTGAAGCAATCCTACTGATAATTGTGGTATCAAATAACAGAATTAGATCTATGAATTCTATGTGTAACCTTGCATAGGCTTGAGAAGTGAAGCCTCAGGTAGATAAAGGTGACTGTTGCACAAACCGTGTTTACGATGTTTTTTGTAGTACTTTAGGAAACATTACACATTCTCAGAAGCTCTCAAGGTCACTCTAATTAGGAGGGGAAATGCTGTTGATGAGAATAGTTGTAAATTTTTAGCATGTAATCATAAGAGAAGCCTGTGGATATGATCATTTTATATCATTTATGGTGATTTGTGCCATTGCATTTTATTTTTTTTAATGTTTATAATTACATTTTTCTTAAAAAATTAAACAAGGCTGTATATGTCCCATGTCATCCCTCCAGCCTGGACTCACCACCCTGGTGACCGCTGTTACTGGAGTGAGGGTTACAAAGGTTAACAGCCAGTGGGACAGCTTCAGACTGGGAGTCCAACCTGTTTTTCATTGTCCCCATTAGCTACCCACTGTTGTGTCATCTTGAGCAAATAACTTCCTGGCTCTGATTCTCTTGGTCTTTAAAAATGGGGATGGAAGATGTTAGACAAGATGATTTCTGGAGTCCTTTGCTTCAGTATTCCGCATATTCATGATTTCTTGTTCTTTGCATGTATGATTGCACACTAAAATGACCATGTGTTTTCAATTGTAAAATGCACATTTTTTCACAGTTTAAAATCCAGGAAGTTACAACTGATGGTAATTTAGATTGCTGTGAAATACAGTGTTAAATACAGGAGAAGTACTGAATAATAAGTACTGTTTTATCCAGAGTTTCTACAGTAAAAATGGAAAATTACTGACAAATGTTGATTGAAAATAAGAGTGTACAATTCTTATAACTTAACAGAGATTGTGTGTTAAGTTGCTTTAGTCGTGTCCGACTCTTTGCAACCCTATGGACTGTAGCCCTCCAGGCTCCTCTGTCCATAGGATTCTCCCAGGCAAGAATACTCGAGTAGGTTGGCCTGCCGTTCTCTAGGGGATCTTCCCGACCTAGGGATTGAACCCGTGTCTCTTATATCTCCTGTACTGGCAGGTGTGTTCTTTACCACTAACACGACTTTAACATGGAAAACCACCCAGGAGTTGTGAGGACAATTATCCCAGAGGACGGGTTGGTTTGGATGTCCCTGAAGGTCCCTTTCAGCTCAGAGATGCTCTGACATGCCAACTTTATTTCGGCTATTTGGTTATTTGGGGCACTCATCAAGTATAGAGCATTTTGGAAAAAATGGAAGATAGTGTATGGCAATGACATAGTAATATTGTACCTATTAAATAATTGCATGTTAATTTCCATTGAAGTGTTAACTCACTGATACTGATTAGTTGAGTGTTTCTATAGTTGTCACACGTTGATTATTTTCAAATAAATATGTTTGGACACTAAAACTATAGTGAAAATATTTCATATTTGTCAATGGCTTCAGAGGTCCTTTAGATTCTTACAAAAACTCAGGAGTTAATTGCTATGAGCATAGTGCCACATGGACCTCCCTGGTGGCTCAGACGGTAAAGAATCTGCCTGCAATGTGGGAGACCTGAGTTTGATCCCTGGGTCAGGAAGATCCCCTGGAGGAGGGCATGGCAACCCACTCCAGTATTCTTGCCTGGAGAATCCCATGGACAGAGGAGCCTGGCGGGCTACAGTCCATTGTGTCAGAAAGAGTTGGACGTGACTGAGAGGCCAAGCATAGTGCCATATAACAAAAAATATATTTGTGCTCCAGATAAATGGAACTTCCATGTTAATTCTTACCCTAGTAATAGAGAAACTATTACTTTTCTATAACTGCTAGTGATTTTTGATTGCTATTGAGTTTATATGTATAAAAAGAAACCATTAGTTACTTATGGATGATTTGTTTCTTGATTTATCAAGCCTTCATAATAATTATAATGCATGCTGTCTGTGGCCAACCTCACTGTGGCTCTTAGCATGGCTGATAATTGAAATGGTTTTGAACCTGACTATCCCAGGAGTAAAGTCCAGAGGTGTGGTGCGGTTGATCTTGGAGTTGCTGCTTAAAAAGTGGTTCCCAATGCCAAAATCTGGAATTAGTTATCCAAAGAGCCATATTTGAGGGCTGGGTTTGATTTCTGGGTTTCCCTAATTGACAGTAGAAATCTCAGTTTATCACATGTGCCATGAATTTGTTAGTCTGAAGGAATTAATCAAAATCCTGTTTCTATAAACATTTTTATTGATTCATCATTTCTGAAATCATGCAGTTTATGAGTTGGTCCTATTTTGGGTAAAGCAATTACTTATGAAAGCTGTTAGATAGTTTCTGTCAAGCTTAATTAAACCTTTTCTGCTGGGAGACTTTTTAAAGAGTTTGTGAACTGTCAACTGTTGATACCATGTCCCAAATATTACTCATAAAATGGAATCTCTACCAGTAAAAATAACTCAGAGGCATCAAACCTCCAAATCTGGAAGCCAGTTGACTCCTTTTAGACAAATTCCATATGTCTGATTACCTCATTGCAGCTCAGCATTTGGTCTTGTGTGTTAGTTATGGGTGGGAGTTATTTTTTTTTTCTAAATCTTTTTTTTTTTTTTTTGAGATATCCACTCTATTTTTTACTACCATGCTTTTGTAAATGTTAATGATGTGAAAAGTGCCTAAGAACCAATGGAGATGCTCAGATTAGCAGCCTTTGTAGGCTGTCCTGATGGGGAGCTCATCAAGGGAGATTTTTGACTCACGTATGAATTGAAGGAAAATGTAGTAGGCGTGCCTTTGACTATATGGTGTTAGGAACATGGGAGAATGTTAGGGTAAAGTCTCAAGAAGTCTCAGGAAAGGGGTAGCTATGGACGTAGAGAGGAAGTTTAAGATTTATGGGGCTTAATTTAAGGTTAATGGGATTCACTTTGATCTGGGCAGGGTTTAGATTGATAAAAAAAAAATAAGGGAGAGTAATTCAGACTGAGTAATGGTTCAAAGATAATGAAGAAGAGTTTTCTCCATTGGTATAAACATCAGCACCAATTTATGAAGGTCGTGGTAATCAGGAATCCCTGAAGAACTTTGAGTGGAGAAGTAGTATAATGAAAGCAATGTTTAAAGAAAATAATTCAGAAGCATTGGATAGAATTGGAGGAAGGCATAATATCAAGGAAAACTGAAGAGACAGGAAAACCAGTTTCTTTTTCTTTAATTAATTAATTTATTTTAATTGGAGGCTAATTGCTTTACAATATTGTGGTGGTTTTTGCCATACATTGACATGAATCAGCCACAGGTATACATGTGTCCCCCCATCCTGAACCCCCTCCCACCTCCCTCCCCATCCCATCCCTCTGGGTTGTTCCAGTGCACTGGCTTTGAGTGCCCTGCTTCACGCATCGAACTTGAACTGGTCATCTATTTCACGTATGGTAATACACATTTCAGTGCTATTTTCTCAAATCATCCCACCCTCGCCTTCCCCCACAGAATCCAAAAGTCCATTTTTCACATCTGTGTCTCTTGCTGTCTTGCATATAGGGTTGTTGTTATGATCTTTCTAAATTCCATATATATGCATTAATGTATTGGTGTTTTTCTTTTTGACATATGTCACTCTCTATAATTGGCTCCATTTTCATCCACCTCATTAGAACTGACTCAAATGTGTTCTTTTTTTATAGCTGAGTAATATTCCATTGTGTATATGTACCACAGCTTTCTTCCATTTATCTGCCAATGGACTTGTAGGTTGCTTCCATGTCCTAGCTATTGTAAACAGTGCTGCAATGAACACTGGGGTACATGGGTCTCTTTGAATTCTGGTTTCCTCAGTGTGTATGCCCAGCAGTGGGATTGCTGGGTCATATAACAGTTCTATTTCCAATTTTTTTTTAATTTTATTTTTAAACTTTACAATATTGTATTAGTTTTGCCAAATATCAAAATGAATCCACCACAGGTATACCTGTGTTCCCCATCCTGAACCCTCCTCCCTCCTCCCTCCCCATACCCTCCCTCTGGGTCGTCCCAGTGCACCAGCCCCAAGCATCCAGTATCGTGCATCGAACCTGGACTGGCGACTTGTTTCATACATGATATTCTACATGTTTCAATGCCATTCTCCCAAATCTCCCCACCCTCTCCCTCTCCCACAGAGTCCATAAGACTGATCTATACGTCAGTGTCTCTTTTGCTGTCTCGTACACAGGGTTATTGTTACCATCTTCCTAAATTCCATATATATGCGTTAGTATACTGTATTGGTGTTTTTCTTTCTGGCTTACTTCACTCTGTATAATACGTTCCAGTTTCATCCACCTCATTAGAACTGATTCAAATGTATTCTTTTTAATGGCTGAGTAATACTCCATTGTGTATATGTACCACTGCTTTCTTATCCATTCATCTGCTGATGGACATCTAGGTTGCTTCCATGTCCTGGCTATTATAAACAGTGCTGCGATGAATATTGGGGTACACGTGTCTCTTTCCCTTCTGGTTTCCTCAGTGTGTATGCCCAGCAATGGGATTGCTGGATCATAAGGCAGTTCTATTTCCAGTTTTTTAAGGAATCTCCACACTGTTCTCCATAGTGGTTGTACTAGTTTGCATTCCCACCAACAGTGTGAGAGGGTTCCCTTTTCTCCACACCCTTTCCAGCATTTATTGCTTGTAGACTTTTGGATCGCAGCCATTCTGACTGGCGTGAGATGGTACCTCATAGTGGTTTTGATTTGCATTTCTCTGATAATGAGTGATGTTGAGCATCTTTTCATGTGTTTGTTAGCCATCTGTATGTCTTCTTTGGAGAAATGTCTATTTAGTTCTTTGGCCCATTTTTTGATTGGGTCATTTGTTTTTCTGGAGTTGAGCTGTAGGAGTTGCTTGTATATTTTTGAGATTAGTTGTTTGTCAGTTACTTCATTTGCTATTATTTTCTCCCATTCTGAAGGCTGTCTTTTCACCTTGCTAATAGTTTCCTTTGTTGTGCAGAAGCTTTTAAGTTTAATTAGGTCCCATTTGTTTATTTTTGCTTTTATTTCCAATATTCTGGGAGGTGGGTCATAGAGGATCCTGCTGTGATGTATGTCGGAGAGTGTTTTGCCTATGTTCTCTTCTAGGAGTTTTATAGTTTCTGGTCTTACATTGAGATCTTTAATCCATTTTGAGTTTATTTTTGTGTATGGTATTAGAAAGTGTTCTAGTTTCATTCTTTTACAAGTGGTTGACCAGTTTTCCCAGCACCACTTGTTAAAGAGATTGTCTTTAATCCATTGTATATTCTTGCCTTTGTCAAAGATAAGGTGTCCATATGTGCATGGATTTATCTCTGAGCTTTCTATTTTATTCCATTGATCAATATTTCTGTCTTTGTGCCAGTACCATACTGTCTTGATAACTGTGGCTTTGTAATAGAGCCTGAAGTCAGGTAGGTTGATTCCTCCAGTTCCATTTTTCTTTCTCAAGATAGCTTTGGCTATTCAAGGTTTTTTGTATTTCCATACAAATTGTGAAATTGTTTTTTCTAGCTCTGTGAAGAATACCGTTGGTAGCTTGATAGGGATTGCATTGAATCTATAAATTGCTTTGGGTAGTATACTCATTTTCACTATATTGATTCTTCCAATCCATGAACATGGTATATTTCTCCATCTATTAGTGTCCTCTTTGATTTCTTTCACCAGTGTTTTATAGTTTTCTATATATAGGTCTTTAGTTTCTTTAGGTAGATATATTCCTAAGTATTTTATTCTTTCCATTGCAATGGTGAATGGAATTGTTTCCTTAATTTCTCTTTCAGTTTTCTCATTATTAGTGTATAGGAATTCAAGGGATTTCTGTGTGTTGATTTTATATCCTGCAACTTTACTATAATCATTGATTAGTTCTAGTAATTTTCTGGTGGAGTCTTTAGGATTTTCTATGTAGAGGATCATGTCATCTGCAAACAGTGAGAGTTTTACTTCTTCTTTTCCAATCTGGATTCCTTTTATTTCTTTTTCTGCTCTGATTGCTGTGGCCAAAACTTCCAAAACTATGTTGAATAGTAATGGTGAAAGTGGGCACCCTTGTCTTGTTCCTGACTTTAGAGGAAATGCTTTCAATTTTTCACCATTGAGGATAATGTTTGCCGTGGGTTTGTCATATATAGCTTTTATTATGTTGAGGTATGTTCCTTCTATTCCTGCTTTCTGGAGAGTTCTTATCATAAATGGATGTTGAATTTTGTCAAAGGCTTTCTCTGCATCTATTGAGATAATCATATGGTTTTTATTTTTCAATTTGTTAATGTGGTGTATTACATTGATTGATTTGAGGACATTGAAGAATCCTTGCATCCCTGGGATAAAGCCCACTTGGTCATGGTGTATGATCTTTTTAATGTGTTGTTGGATTCTGATTGCTAGAATTTTGTTAAGGATTTTTGCATCTATGTTCATCAGTGATATTGGCCTGTAAATCATTCCAAGCATCTTTTCTGACCACAATGCAGTAAGATTAGATCTCAATTACAGGAGAAAAACTATTAAAAATTCCAACATATGGAGGCTGAACAACACGCTGCTGAATAACCAACAAATCACAGAAGAAATCAAAAAAGAAATCAAAATTTGCATAGAAACGAATGAAAATGAAAACACAACAACTCAAAACCTGTGGGACACTTTAAAAGCAGTCCTAAGGGGAAAGTTCATAGCAATACAGGCATACCTCAAGAAACAAGAAAAAAGTCAAATAAATAACCTAACCCTACACCTAAAGCAACTAGAAAAGGAAGCAATGAAGAACCCTAGGGTTAGTAGAAGGAAAGAAATCTTAAAAATTAGGGCAGAAATAAATGCAAAAGAAACAAAAGAGACATAGCAAAAATCAACAAAGTCAAAAGCTGGTTCTTTGAAAGGATAAATAAAATTGACAAACCATTAGCCAGACTCATCAAGAAACAAAGGGAGAAAAATCAAATCAATAAAATTAGAAATGAAAATGGAGAGATCACAACAGACAACACAGAAATACAAAGGATCATAAGAGACTACTATCAACAATTATATGCCAATAAAATGGACAACTTGGAAGAAATGGACAAATTCTTAGAAAAGTACAACTTTCCAAAACTGGACCAGGAAGAAATAGAAAATCTTAACAGACCCATCACAAGCACAGAAATTGAAACTGTAATCAGAAATCTTCCAGCAAACAAAAGCCCAGGTCCAGACGGCTTCACAGCTGAATTCTACCAAAAATTTAGAGAAGAGCTAACACCTATCCTGCTCAAACTCTTCCAGAAAATTACAGAGGAAGGTAAACTTCCAAACTCATTCTATGAGGCCACCATCACCCTAATACCAAAACCTGACAAAGATCCCACAAAAAAAGAAAACTACAGGCCAATATTTCCAATTTTTTAAGGAATCTCCATGCTTTTCTCCATAGTGGCTGTTCTAGTTTGCATTCCCACCAACAGTGTAGGAGGGTTCCCTTTTCGCCACACCCTCTCCAGCATTTATTGTTTGCAGACTTTGTGATGGCAGCCATTCTGACCAGCCTGAGATGCTACCTCATTGTGGTTTTGATTTGCATTTCTCTGATAATGAGTGATGTTGAGCATCTTTTCATATGTTGTTAGCCATCTGTATGTGGAAGACCAGTTTCTATTATAACATTCAAGGAGTAAGGTGATGATTAAGGTAATAATAACTAGATAATAATAAGTTTACCACAGTGGTGCCAGTGTTATGCCATTCACAGCAACAACAAAGCTACCATTAATTGACTGCTTATTATGTGCCAGGTATAATGCTTAAGTATTTTACATAGATATATCATTTAATCATAATCACAACAATCTTATAAGTACTATTATTAATGCCATTTTCAGATGAAGAAACTGAGACTTAGAAAAGGTAAATGATTTCCTCTAATTGATAGAGTGAAGAGCTCAACCTAAGTCATCTGAAACTGAACCCATACTATAAAAGAGGACCTTTAGGAATATTTGAAAGGTAGAGATGAGAAATAGCCAATATGTATTTTGCTTAGTACTGTACTTGATATTATAGCATCTTAAAGTAGTAAGGTGGCTCAGTGGTAAAGAATCCACCTACCAAGCAGGAGACATGGGTTTGATCCCTGGGTTGGGAAGATCCCCTGGAGAAGGAAATGGCAACCCACTCCAGTATTCTTACCTGGGAAATCTCATGGAGAGAGGAGCCTGGCAGGCTGCAGTCCATGGGGTTGCCAGGAGTCAGACACGACTATTAAACATCAGCAAAGTAGTTAAGACCAAGTATGTTATCATAAGAGTTTAAAATATAATCAGAGAATCAAGTTGTAACATGAATCAGAAAGATGTCATACATTGGGTTCCCCAGAATATAGGCTTTGAGATTTGTGTGCAGGAGGTTTACTGGGGAGAGTGCTCTGTAACAATGTCCATGAGAAATAAAGGATGCAGGAATGGACCGATGCCACAGAGACCTCCCTGATCTTAAAGGGAGTTCTAGAGCTAGAATCACCCTTCAGAGTTGTCCCAGTGAAGGCAAGGAGCCCAGGTCCTTATACTTGTCCATTAAGCAGTCAGTGGATGCTGCTGCCCCTGGGAGAGGAGGGTAATCTTTGAACAAAGCAACTTCCTTCTGCTGACAGGTCCTGGGAAGGGACTCCACTGTGTCCTCAGTCTTGAAGGGAATCTGGACAACATACCACAGTGTCCACTACACCAAAATATAAGAACATAACTATATTTTTAAAGTTATCTACTCTTTTATATGTAAATACCTAAAGTCACATCTTGGGGAAATACTTTCCTTTTAAAGTACTATTTTGGTGGGGAGGAAACACCCAATAAATCTGTCTGTGCATTTCTTTGCTGTAGAGCGGTAGCCTTAGTTCTTGATGAAAATAATCAATATGGAAGGCATTTGGTGTGTGGCTTAATTGAAACACTGTGTTTTGAACCCACTTGGTGTTAATGTGTAAATCCAATACTGTTTTCACACCTGCCCTCTTTCTATGAAGCTTTTTTTTTTTTTCAAATGGAAGTCTAGTATGGATTTCTTGCTTCAGACTAAAGAAAGGGCATGAACTGTCATCACTGGCCAAGAATCCAACTCACATGGTATCATGACATCATCCTTCATGTCAATAAGGCCTTGCCAGGTTTGCCTTGAGAGAGGAGCTGTGTGAATAATGTCTTGGGCCAAAATCACCCAGGGAGCACTCCATTATACCTCAGCTGATCTTGACAAATATTAGACACAGACACACAAAATATATGCATACCTGGACTTCACTTCCCAGAGAATCTGCTTCCTGGTGGCTGGAGTAGGATCAAGGAATACTTATTCTGTAACAGCCTCTATGATTCACCAGAGTTTAAGAATCCCTTTCCAGTGGGCCAGTTCCATTCAGTTCAGTCACTCAGTCATGTCCGACTCTTCGCGACCCCATGAACCGCAGCATGCCAAGCTTCCCTGTCCATCACCAACTCCCCGAGTCCACCCAAACCCATGTCCACTGAGTCAGTGATGCCATCCAACCATCTCATCCTCTGTTGTCCCCTTCTCCTCCTGCACTCAATCTTTCTCAGCATCAGGGTCTTTTCAAATGAGTCAGCTCTTCACATGAGGTGGCCAAAGTATTGGAGTTTCAGCTTCAACATTAGTCCTTGCAGTGAACACCCAGGACTGATCTCCTTTACAATGGACTGGTTGGATCTCCTTGCAGTCCAAGGGACTCTCAAGAGTCTTCTCCAACACCACAGTTCAAAAGCATCAATTCTTCGGCACTCAGCTTTCTTTATAATCCAACTCTCACATCCATACATGACCACTGGAAAAACCATAGCCTTGACTAGATGGACCTTTGTGAACAAAGTAATGTTTCTGCTTTTTAATATACTGTCTAGGTTGGTCATAACTTTCCTTCCAAGGAGTAAGTGTCTTTTAATTTCATGGCTGCGATCACCATCTGCAGTGATTTTGGAGCCCATAAAAATAAAGTCAGCCACTGTTTCCCCATCTATTTGCCATGAAGTGATGGGACCAGATGCCATGATCTTAGTTTTCTGAATGTTGAGTTTTAAGCCAACTTTTTCACTCTCCTCTTTCACTTTCATCAAGAGGCTCTCTAGTTCTTCTTCACTTTCTGCCATAAGGGTGGTGTCATCTGCATATCTGAGGTTATTTATATTTCTCCCGGCAATCTTGATTCCAGCTTGTGCTTCTTCCAGCACAGCATTTCTCATGATGTACTCTGCATATAAGTTAAATAAGCAGGGTGACAATATACAGCCTTGACGTACTCCTTTTCCTATTTGGAACCAGTCTGTTGTTCCATGTCCAGTTCTAACTGTTGCTTCTTGACCTGCATACAGGTTTCTCAAGAGGCAGGTCAGGTGGTCTGGTATTCCCATCTCTTTCAGAATTTTCCACAGTTTATTGTGATCCACACAGTCAAAGGCTTTGGCATAGCCAATAAAGCAGAAATAGATGTTTTTCTGGAACTCTTGCTTTTTCGATGATCCAGCGGATGTTGGCAATTTGATCTCTGGTTCCTCTGCCTTTCCTAAAACCAGCTTGAACATCTGGAATTTCACAGTTAACATATGGAGACCTATAATAAATGGTTCTGTTTTATAAGAGTCTTTAGGGGTGAGATCACCAATTGGGTGTGTTGGGGATCTCCAAAAGAGTAAATCTTAGAAAGAAAGATCTTCTTAAGGGAATTAGGGAGTACCATCTAGAAGAAAGAAAGGTGAAGGAAAGTGTCACTTTCATTTTTCTAGATTCCATATATATGCATTAGTATACAGTATTTGTTTTTCTTTTCTCTTTCTGTCACTCTGTATGACATTCTCTAGGTCCATCCACATCTCTACAAATGACCCAGTTTCATTCCTTTTAATGGTTGAGTAATATTCTATTGTAAATATGTGCCACATCTTCTTTATCCATTTCTCTGTTGATGGACATTTAGGTTTAATGACGATCCTTGTGTTTATCCTGCATGTGTGCATGCTTAATCACTCAGTCCTGTCTGAGACCCCATGGACTGTAATCCACCAGACTTCTTGGTCCGTGGGAGTCTCCAGGCAAGAATACTCGAGTGGGTTGCCATGCCCTCCTCCAGGGGATCTTCCCAACTCAGGGACTGAACCCACGTCTCCTGCTTCTCCGCACTGGCAGACAGATTCTTTACTGAGCCACCTGGGAAGCCCTTGTGTTTGTCTTGATGGACAGCAAATAATTGGGAGCATATAAGCAGGGATCTGTCTTTTATTCATTCATGCAATAACTCTTAGTTGAGCAGTTACTATATTTCAAGCACTGTGAAGTTGTCAGCACAATGAAGATAGGAAAATTCTGTTTCTGTCTTTAGGAGATCACAGTCGGAGGGAGAGAGTAGAGACTGACGGATGATAGAGCACAGAGCGGCACAGGCGCGGGGGGCGTGGACAGGTGGTCCCTGAGCCCTCCCCTGAGGCTCGGGGAAGGCTCCCTGGAAAAGCTCCGGAGGACTCTGCAAGGTTGGAAACGCAACTGTCAGTTATGCTTTTTCCACCCATACTTGTGTCACATCATTCCACTTACTTAGACCTTTTTTTTCTAAGAGGATTTTTATACATTTTCCATAAAGATCTTTTACAATGTCTTTGAACTTAATTCCTAAATAATTTACCATCTTTGATGCTCTTGCGAAGAGTATTATTTTGTATTCTTTTTGGCTGTTTCTTAATGGCTATAGAGAAGTACGATTGACCTTGATAGATTATCATGTAACTTGCAACCTCACAATACTCTATGACTAATTCTAAGAGTATTTGGATTTTCTTGGGTTTTCTATGTAGATAAACATACCATCTGGAAACAGTGGCAGTCTTGTCTCATCTTTTGCAGTCCTTGTATTTCTTATTTCCTTTCTGTGTGTTACTGTACAGGACATCCATATGTAAAGAGCAGCAGTGATTGTAGGCATCTTTTGGTCTTCTCCCAGACCCTAAATGGAGTATGTCTCACTTTCCTCCTTTGAGAGTGATGCTTTCCATGGGCAGGTTTTGGTAGATTACTATTTTCTTGTTTAGGAGGCACCCTTCTATTTCTAAGTTTTTCTGGGAATGCTTTGTCTTACATATGAATTGGACTTTAACAAATGCTTTATTTAAATAGCATTTTTTGAGATGCCCATATGGTTTTTCTTCATATGGGCATGAAGTACCAAAGATGGAATGAATTACACTGATAGATTTATCAGATTGTATCATCTTTACATTTGAGTAAAATCACTTGATTATAATTATTACCGTTTTAATACACACCACTGGATTGCATTAGCTAATATTTTATTCAAGATTGTGGTATATTAAAGTAGGGAGCATTGACTTATTGTTTTCTTTTCTTTCACTGATCTTATCCAGCTTTGGAATCGAGGCTATTTTAACATCATTAAATGAAATGGACAGCTTTCCTTCTTTTTCTGTACTCAGGAACAACTTGTAGAATGGGGATGATCTGTTCCCTGAACATTTGATGGAATGTACAAAATCAACTACACCTAGTGCTTTAGGGGAGGAAGATGGGACGTGAGAAGATTCCCTATTACTATATCAATTTAGTTGGTGGTCATTGGTCTATATAGGCATACCTTGGAGACATAGTGGTCTTGGTTCATGACCAAGCAATGATGCGAATACCATCATAAAGTGAGTTACACTAATTTTTTGGTTTCCCAGTGCATATAAAAGTTACATTTACACTATACTGTAGTCTATTAAGTGTGCCATAGCATTATGTTTTTTAAAAAACCACTGTACTTACCTTAAAAAAATGTTATTACTAAAAAAAAAATGCTAATTATTATCTGAGATTGCAGGGTTGCCACAATCTTTCTTTTATTTTTAAAAATGCAATCTCTGCAAAGCACAATAAAGTGCAATAAAACAAGGTCTGCCTCTATTGAGAATGTAGACTATCCTCATAAAGTTGTTCAGGAATCTTCGGTGATGAATGAACTTGAGAAAAAGAAGAAAAGACTGAGAAAAAGAAAGAGATGCCCCCTGGCATCCGTGCACATTTGGGATGTTACTACTTTGACTCACAACCACTGAAGCATCAGACAGGCTTCTCTGGGAAATAAGAGTGGGGCTGGCAGTGAGGGAAACAGGGTTAGTCATCTGGTCATTCAGCTAATATTTATGGAGTGCCCACAGAGACCTGGAGACTATTCTAGGCACTTGAGATGCAAAGATAAACAAGTCTCTTTTATAATCTGGTGAAGTGAGCCTAAACCAAAACAGTTATCACGGGGTTGGTTATGTGTCTAGCTTACAGTTTTCCTGGCCTGGTCCCTTGAAATACCCTGACTTTTCTCACTCTGTCAGCCTCTATGTCCAATCTGTCACCAGGTTGGCTCAATATGAATAAACAGTGTCGTGCAATTGCCAGGAAACTAATGGAGGCTCCATCTGCATGAATAGAGGTGTCCTAAACCAGCTCTCTCTGCCTGGTCAGCCTACAGCTTGTCGGCTGGTTTCAGATCTCTGGGCCCTGTCTCAGTGGAAACCGTGACAGACGGGGCCTCGTCCAGGGAGCGTGGCCAGACAGGGGAGGGGACCTGAACATGTCGTATACAGCGCTGTGAAACAAGCTGGAAGTTTTACAGGTCCTGCTTCAAGTCAGGGGAGCAAGGGACCTGAGAGCCTTCCCAGGATGTCCCTCTGCCTTCGTGCTCCATCATAGTCCTCAAAGGATGATGCCTCTTGTTCAGGCCACATGTTATTGTCACCCTCTGTGATCCAAGCAAAAGCATGGTCCCCCGTCACGTGTCTCCAGCACTCCCTGTCACACATCCATGTTTGTACTTCTTAACTCTTATCACCTCTCTGGCTGAACTGTCATTTCTTGTGTGTGAGGATAGTCTGAGAAGCTCGGCTCTATCTAGGAAATATTAACCGGAAGAAGATGCTCAGGGCTTCCCAGTTACTCCTCTGTGACATTCACAGCCTTGCCTTTTCCTCATCTGGTCCCCATCCTACCCCACATCCCATGTCTAGACTGCTGTGTTAGCCTCCCTGGAAGCTTCTCTTTGTTTATCTATATGCACTGTCCCCATCCCCAATAAAACCCATCCTATACACAGCTGATTGAGCAGCTGTTTCTGTGCATGTTTCCCATTCACAAGAGGTACGTTGATTGCAACCTCAGCCCACAGGAACTTGGTTCCTCTGGTTACTGGGAGAGCCACCCTCTGTGACTGGTGATGACTTGGTTCTGGGACCTTGGGTGGCTCCTTTTCACCACCAGCCCTCCGGTCATGCCCACTGTGTACTCAGAGAGGGGCCCCCACCCCTCTTGGTCAGCTTCCCTCCTTCTGCCTCAAGTTGAAATCTCTCAATAAAAATGGAAACCGTTTCCAAGCATCAAACTTAGGTCCTTGCAAGCTGGCTCTGGAGCCCTTTCTTTTCTTAAAAGTTGTTGCTATCTAACCACATTCTAAAATACCCCCAATAAAAGGGAAAACGGACCAAAAAAAAAAAAAGGCCTTCTTTAATCAATGCTTGCTTAACTGGTGCTTCAGACAAGCACTTCTTAGGCAAATGGATGACCACATGGATTTTCCAGAGAGGGGTGGGGGGATGTGAAATTGGCACAGAGTTCTGCTCTGTCTCCTTTGATGTTTAATTTGAGCCATTCTAGACAGGGCTCAGTACACTCTGAAAACACACTTTGTGATTAAAAAATGTGCGGTACATCAGCCAAAACATTTGTTTATATTTTACCCTCAATTTCAGGGTTCTTGTTTCTTGTCATGCTTTCCTTGAGAACTTTCTTTGTATAATTAAAGAGGTGTGAGTGTTCTGAGCCTGACTGTGAATAGGATACAAAGCACAATTTCCCTCCCCAGGAGACAGAGAAGGGTTTCTCCCCACCTTCTCAGGCGCAGCATCCATAGGATATGGCAAAAACAAGCTTCTCTGTACCATTTCCAGAACAGTAATAAAAAGCGGGCTGTCCAGGAAAGAAGGAGCCTCACAAAGACTGAAGCCTTCCAAATAGGGCCTCTCCCAGCCCCGGGGAGCCTCTCAGAGGCTCAAAGGTGTTTGAATGTACTGGTGTGTCTCCAGTTCTGTTAGAGAAGGGCTTCTTAACAGTGGCACCATTCACATTCTAGACCAATAATTACAGCTGTGGGGCTGTCCAGAGCATTGGAGGATGTCTAGCAGCATCCCTGGCCTCTACCCACCAGGTAGCAGTGGCATGTTCCCTCTGCCTCCGCCAATTGTACAATCAAAAATATCTCCAGACAGTTCCCCGAGGAAAGCAAAAAGCTCCCCTCGCCCCCAGTTGAGAACGGCTGCACTGAATGAACTTGAAAAGGGATTTTTCTAAGAGGCAGCCTCTGTAGGACCCAGAGTAGTGAGCATCCAACAGAGCCACCTGAGACAGTGTCATTCAACAGTGACAATGACCAAACCCACCCCAGACGAGGTCAGAGTCTTGAGGGTAAGGCCCAGGCATCACTGGCTTTTAAAAGGCCCCCAAGTGGCTCTAGTATACACTCAGGGTTGAGAAAGAGAGAACTTTGAAAGGAAGGACCGTTTCATAACCTCCATCAAAGGATTAAGAGAAGAACACAGGCCTTAGAACATCCCCATTTTGTTAACAATGGAAGTCAGAAAGGAAAGATCAAGAAGGAGAAATGGCTAACTGAAGCTCCTGTGCTTACTCTCTCTTCTTCCTTAATGCTTGTGTGCGTGCATGTGAGCTCAGTTGCTTCAGTCGTGTCCAACTCTTCTCGACCCTGTGAGCTGTAGCCCACCAGGCTCCTCTATCCATGGGATTCTCTGGGCAAGAATACTGGAGTGGGTTGCCATGCCCTCCTCCAGGGGATCTTCCCAACACCCAGGGATTGAGCCTGTGTCTCTTGCGGCTCCTGCATCGCGGGCAGGTTCTTTACCGCTGAGCCACCTGGGAAGCCCCCTTAATAGTTCAAAGAGCCTTTAAATGAAGAAGCCCTATGTTGGGAAGGGTCAGGGAGACCTAATAATACCTCATAGCCAGGCTATGAGAGAAGAGGAATCCTCCAGAGCTACCATGTGTCTTGGAGATACTAAAAAGAAAAGTCCGCTGAGCCTGTGAGGCCTCAGGGAGGAGGGAAAGAGGGAGAAACAGGCCAGGAGGGGAAGCAGCCCTGAGGCTGAGAAGTCAGTCCTTCTTGGCAGGTTGGTTCCAATTAACCGAGAGTCAGAAAATGGCTCCAATAGTGTTGGCTTGGGGGTCTTGTGATGTTCCTCCCTTTTCCTCTGTGGCGAGATAAGTCCTATACAAAAGGGGAAAGAAAAACCAAGGGATGCTTTAGTGTCAGACTTCTGGGTTTCAGTTCTGGATGCTACCAACACACATATTCTAAGCCAGAAAGCCTCCTGTCATTTTGCAGCCTGATTTCTACTAGGCAGAGAAATAAAGAATGTGGGCTTTGGAGTCCCTAAAAGTGTGCCCCTTTCTTGGTCCCTGTCTTACTAGTGGAGAGATCTTAGAGAAGTAGGCTGCCTGACCTCCCTGGACCTCAGTTGTCTCATCTGTAAAATGGGATAATCCTCATGCCTATCTCATAAAGCTGGTAGAACTGAATGAGATAGTCCACGAAAAGCAGTAAGTACAGTGTTCACTAAATATTAGCTACTAACATTATTTATTCTCTAGCCACAACATCCAGTGGGTCAAGAAGTTCTGTTACCTGTTCCATGGAAATGTCTTGAAAATTTGGCCCCCAGCTTCCCATCTCTGTTGGTTCTATCTGAGTTCTGTGTCACCGGTCACACACTCCTCCACCCACCCCCCCACCCCACCACCACCTTGCTGTGTCACGCAGCTGACTTTATCCAGGTGTTACTAGGGTCATGTGACTCCTGATTTAAATTTTCAGAGGTTCTTCGCAACCAACATGGTTAAATCCAGAAGCCATACAGCCAGAATCTACTTCTTTGGCCTCCCTGTGGCTTCACAGTATCTCAGAATTGTTAGTTTTGTTTCCCATCACCAGAGAGCCTGGACTGGCTTCCCTTGCTTGGGGTTTAAATGTCCATATGTTTTCAAGTCAACTAAGTGTTGGTCGAATGAACTCTCCTGTCCACAGTTTATATGTCTTGGACTGAAGCATTGCACATTTTTTTCCTGTTATGTATTAAATATAAAGTTTTGTTTTCCCAGCAGATGCTGTCAGTGATTTGGAAACATTGCCTGGTCCTGATTAATTTCTTTTCTGCATCTCATGAAGGGTCTTGTTTATTTACATTAATAAAAAAAACTATACAAACATCTTACACGTGAAATTTTCTCCTGGCTGATGATAGAGGTTAACTCATGAGTGAGGGGAAATTGAAATCTAGGTCCTTTCAGCTTTTGTCTGACCTATTGCTGCAACCAATAATTGCTGCTGTCTTAATTACTATGACAGACCTTGTCTAAGGCAGTTATTTTATTACTGGTCTCCCCAGCTGTACTGCTTACCTAACAGACAGCCCTTTTTTGAGGGGATCAAAAAGAGCAGGAAAGAAAGGAGTTCATAAAGGAAAAAAGTAAATAAAAGACAAACTGCCTCAAAGTCAAACTCTGGAATTCCTGTGCATTGGTTGACTCTCAAAGGAAAAATTGCTCCCAGGAATATTTTGTTGCGTTGCCGCCAAATTTGGACTCTTCGGATTTTTGTTCTAAGTCAGTCCCCATCTATTGGGTGTGCAAGTAAGCAGCCTCCCCTTATGAGAATGATTCCACTGAGGATGAAGATGGAACAACTGGGGCAAGATAGCAACTTGAAATCAAGAGCAGGATGTTGCTTGAAGGGATAAATTTTGACTCCTTGAACATGCGGTATTAGGTATCACCTAGGTAGAGATTATTAATATGCCCTCCTATTAGTGCTCTTCCCTGCAGGGTTATGATTATTAATGATTGTGAACTTCTTTGTCTATTTCCCTCCACTAGACCGGGAAGCAAATGACCAGAAAAGAAAGACAGCATAGCATAATGGATATGGGCATGGGATTTGACAACAGAAGACCTGATTCTAGTCCTAATTCTGCTGCTTACTGGCTCCTTAGCTGGGGGAAAGTTGTCTGATTGCCCTTCCATTCAAAATTCAGTTTTGTCATTTATCAAATGGAAGAATAATCGAAGCCACTTCTCTGGGTTGTTCTGAGGAATAATGGGGTCATGTAAGTTGAGCACCTCGCAGTTCTTGGCATCACCAGCCCAGGTCAGTTGCTGCAGTGACAAGAGGAGAGTTGTTATAAGTTCCTTGAGAGCACGGATTCCTCTGTGTGCGTTACCAGCTCCTGAATCTGTAACTGGAAATGAAAGTGTCTGAAATGAATGAATGAATGTCATGCTCACAAGTTCAAGCTTCTGCTCTCTTCAGTATAAGTATTTAGGTAAATGTGAGTTGTGTATACAACCCAATGACATGCCGGGGACTTGGGCCACAGGTGGACGAGTGACATTTTTAAATCCCTATGTGATTTGGGAGAAGGAATCTCCCCCTGGTAATCAGACACATGGCAGATGTGAACAGAGAAGAATAATTGTAGCTTGGGGACTGACTCATTGAATGGATGGAGGAACAGTTGAAGAAAGGTTGATCAGAAATGAGAAGAAAATACTGGCCTCAGAGGTGAAGGGAAGTTTCTCAAAGGCGATGATGCTCCTCTATGCCCAGAGTGGCAAGCAAGGTCAAAGGGAAGCCCGGTCCAGTGTAAACCGTGCAAACACTTATGTGGGGCCATTCATTTGAGCACCCAGTTTTATTACAGTCGCATCACCCCAGTCTCATTGTTCTCTGTTCTGATTAGTGACTAAGAGCCTTTCCGCATGGCCCCAAATGGAAACTCTATTCTAATGGCTCTCAGCTGGGCTGTGGTTTGCTCGCCGTTGTTTGCACACAAAAGCCTGATCCCATTAAGATGGTCAGATATTTCCTGCCATCCCATGGCCTCCTGCTCACAAACATTTGATGCTATTTAAAGCCTCTGCTCTGCAAATATGCTTTGGTCCCATTTGTATAGTGCCCATTAATTAAGGCCAGATTTGAAGCTCTCACAGCTGTCACTTCTATTAACTGACTTCAGGGAATGGAGGACTTTATTTTTCCAGCAGATAATTTGGACATCAGAGAAAAGCCAAGAGATCCTCCAATCCGTGTGGCACTTACCTTGACTTCCAGGCATCTAATGAAAAAGCTTCTTAGACAAAAAGGGACACAAAGACTCTTTCATAGAAACCATCAACACTCTCTGCCAAGTGCGAGATTTATTGGGTGGGAGCACACACACACACTCATACACACACACACACACACACACACACACGCAGGCTTTCTTTGAGGCACCCTGGAAAATGAAAAGCTATCTGGGAAAGGTAATCATGTGAGAAGATGGTCTTGAAGATAGCAGCTGGGTTTTCTGTGAAAGGAGAAATGGACCAATTTACAACTGTGACTCTGCTAGAAGGCTAAAAGACTTGTCTATTTTTTTCCCTATATCTATTTTTCTCAAAAGGAAACAACCGTGGATTGGTTGAAACACATGATCTTCTAGTTACCAAATGCTTTAATTAATGAGGAGTCAAAAACATACAAAGACTGCCAGTTATCCAAGAAAGGAAATACTGTTCTTTCCCAGCAGCATGATTTGGAGTGGAGACATGGCGGCAGAGGTGATACTGAAAAAAAACCCCGCAATGATGGGGTTTAATGTTTATTAGGTCCTTACTCTGTAGCACTTTAAATCTATGCATTTCCTGGCTTATCTCATTTGACTCTTGAAAACCTATGACGTAGGCACTGTGATATGTCCATTTTATAGATGAGGAAGTTGCAATTTCTAAGCTTAAGAAATTTACCAAGGTCGTCGGTTAGGAAATGTCAGGAACGGAACTCAGATGTTGGTGAGGCCTGTCTTGCCTGGCCTAAAGCTCTTGCTCACCCACTTCTGTTATCCTGGTGCAATGGAAAGCACGTGGGCTTTGGAGACAGAGCAGAGTTTTGTCCAGGTCTGTCTTGTGATCATCAACAAACAGATAAACGCTTATGAAACTGTCCTTCAACTCAGATAAAATGAGAAAAACTATGGCTGCTTCATGGTTAGTCTAAAAACTAAATGAAATAAGGGTAAATGAAGTCCAGAGATAGTCAATAAATGTCAGTACCTCCTCCTCCATTTCATTTCATTTTAGTCATTTCTGTTTTCCATTCCTGGACTGGAGCTCCCACCACCTTGTGCGATATTGTCCCTGCATTCTTGGCTTCTTGGCTTTCTGTCATGGGTGGGGACCAGCACAAAGAAATCTTTCTTTGCTTAGCTCTTCCTGGCCGACCTGTAGTTATACCTTCAACCCCCCTGACTCCTGCTGGTCCCCCAGGAATTATGGGCCCCCACCTGTCTCCTCAACTCCTAGGACATTCACTGAACCGCAGGAGGGCCTGTGAGGTGAGAACCCTGAAAGTTTGATTATTAGCCCAGCATTCTCTTCTATTGATCAATGTCTCGTGTTTAAGTGGGTTCATTAGGGAAGAGCTTTGGACAACAGCTATTCACTCTCAAAGTTGCTTTCTAGATTCTGATTTTATTTCTTCAAGAAACTCGGGTGTTTTTGCCTTAGTATCTCTGCGTTTCTTAGAGGATGAGTAAAAAAAAAAGAAAAGAAAAGACAATAATTAGCAGAATGCTTTTCAGTAATCATGGTCTTTAGCTGGAAAACACAGACACCTAAAGGACTCCTTAAGATAGACGTCTTTGTATGAGGAATTTAAGTGAGAATAGGTAGATGAATTTACTGATGACAACAGAATAAATAGAAAACTCTGAGAGTGAACTGTGATCTTAAGAGACCATCCACTGTTAGGAGGTAGTAAGGAATAGGTGGTCAGTGCTACTTGCAAATCTGATTAACTCATTTCAACCATTGTTTACAGATCTTTAACTTCTCTGTACTTTCAAAACACCTGTATTTGAAGTTTTAGATGAAAACAAAAGTTCATTCACTAACAGATTTTTAAAAAGATTATACATCCTGGGATGTATAAGCTGAGAAAGTACAATCCAAAACTGAGCCTTTGCGCCCGCTCCCTGCCACTCCATGTTAAATTTGCAAACGTAAATCTAAAGAGTTCTAATAAAGAAGCAAATTGAGCTTTTGGAAGCCCACAGTTAGGAACAAAGGAAGGAAGGAGAACCAATCCACCACCTTGGAGGGCCCAGGTGGTGCTGAGATAGAGAATGATTCAAGAGGTGAGGCATGAGCAGCGCTCTCAAGAATGAATGAGAACTGGGGAGACCCCATATGATATAGGGCAAAATGAAGTCATTAGCATGTTCAATGGAGAAACTTTCAGTAATCTAGTGGAGGCGGGTGGGGGCGATGATGATCCGTAGCTAAAGGTTAAGAGACATGATTGCATGAAAGTTGGTGCTTGTAGGAGATGTTGCTATTTTCTATACAATAAAGAAAAAAAATCTTTTTAAGTAATTCCATTACTCGATTTGAAACTTTGTTATTCTCGTGGTCTCAGTGCTTTTCTCTTAATTTACAATTTATCAATTGTATGCTCTTAATTAGGCACTAGGAAAAAAGATGTCAGAACATAGTTTGACTGTACCAGATATTAGAGGATAATAGCCCACAGTGGAGACAGCATCATACTTGGAGATGCAGTGAAGTTCAGGATTGTCAGTGATCCCAGGCGTAATTTCTTGAGCTGAGAGCATACAATGGGGCAAATGAATGCAGGATTCTCCAGGTTGTGTTTTCAGAATCCTGGAGGCCATTTTAATACTTGTGCATCTCTGTTTTACTCTGGCTTTGTGTAATACATAGAAGTTGTGATGAAATGTTTTATAGATGCCTTAAAGGGCCCTTCATGGAGCTTTCCAAACTACAGCTCATGACCCAGAAGCACCAATTTAAAATCTGAAACCTAGGAGCCTAAAGTTACACATGAAAATCATGAATTGCATGTGGAATCGCCAAGTAGCATTCTGTATCTATTAACAGTTTGCCTTTTGTATACAATAAAGAAAAAATCTTTTTAAGCAATTCCACTACTCGATTTCAAACTATATTGTTCTTGTGGACCCAGTGCTTTTCTCTTAATTTTTGATATATCAGTGCAATCAGTTCAGTTCAGTTCAGTCGCTCAGTTGTGTCCAACTCTTTGCGACCCCATGAATTGCAGCACGCCAGGCCTCCCTGTCCATCACCAACTCCCGGAGTTCACTCAGACTCACGTCCATCGAGTCAGTGATGCCATCCAGCCATCTTATCCTCTGTCGTCCCCTTCTCCTCCTGCCCCCAATCCCTCCCAGCATTAGAGTCTTTTCCAATGAGTCAACTCTTCACATGAGGTGGCCAAAGTACTGGAGTTTCAGCTTTAGCATCATTTCTTCCAAAGAAATCCCAGGGCTGATCTCCTTTAGAATGGACTGGTTGGATCTCCTTGCAGTCCAAGGGACTCTCAAGAGTCTTCTCCAACACCACAGTTCAAAAGCATTAATTCTTCGGTGCTCAGCCTTCTTCACAGTCCAACTCTCACATCCATACATGACCACAGGAAAAACCATAGCCTTAGTTGGGCACTAG
Organism: Bos mutus; assembly: GCF_027580195.1. Classification (NCBI taxonomy): domain Eukaryota; kingdom Metazoa; phylum Chordata; class Mammalia; order Artiodactyla; family Bovidae; genus Bos; species Bos mutus. The sequence continues at coordinate 18,034,898 of NC_091626.1, forward strand.
AAAAAAAAGATGTCAGAACATAGTTTGACTACACCAGATATTAGAAATTAGTATAGTAGTGTACCTATATCAATCCTAACCTGCTGTAAAGTACAGGAAGCTCAGCTTGGTGCTCTGTGATAACGAGGTGGGTGGGATGAGGGGGTGGGAGAGAGGTCCAAGAGAGAAGGGATATAAGTATACATATGGCTGATTCACCTCATTGTACAGCAGAAACTAACAGCATTGTAAAGCAATTATAGTCCAGCGGAAAAAAAAAAAGCAAATAAATAAAAGACCTTTCTTAAAAACAAAAAAGAAGTTCGTACTATCTACTGTTTATCACCTGGCATGAAATTCTGTATAATTTTTGGTGGTAAGTTTAAGAATTTAACCAGAAGTTCTATCAGGAAGAATAGTCTATGTTATGCTTGAGTGACAAATAATGACAACATATAGTGGCTTAAAACAAACATTTCTGTTTCATTTTAGTCCTTCTAGGACTGACAGGAGCTCTATTTATTAGAATTCCTCAGGGTCCCAAGTTGGTGGAGGCTCTACTATTTTAAGCAACTGCTGTCTCACCCAAAGTCTGCGTGATTTGCTCTGGCAAAGAAAGAGAAGGTTGGAGAGTTGAGCACCAACAATTAATGTTTCAGCCTGGAGATGATACATGCCACTCCCACATGCATCCCCTTGGCCAGAGCTAGTCACATGGTCACACCTAACTTCAGAGGGGTAGGAAGTTGTAATATTCCATTTACCTGGTGGGCTGCCATCTATGGGGTCGCACAGAGTCGGACACGACTGAAGCAACTTAGCAGCAGCAGTAGCAGAAGAACCACATACTGAGAAACATCCGTAACTTGAACAGAAGTTCATCCTCCCATTCCTTTTGCCTAAGAAGAAAAGATGAGTACTTTCATCAATGTTATAAACTGTAATTTTGAAGTAAGTCCTGGTGACTTGCACGGGGGATGGGAGAGAGTTCCAGTAAGCCAGATATAACTCAGGAGTGACATCCACTTGAGCTTAGAGACGATCTCTTTGACATAAACAGCTCTTATGCAATACAGAACCAAAATGCACTGAACCAAAAAATTATGCTCCATGCAGATCTAGACGCTGATTTCTTCATTGTCCAAATGAGACATTCTGTAAACTGAATAGGAAGCCCAGCTGTGGCCATAAAATTTTACTTATTTCAAGAATTATTATCACTTAATATGTGCTGTTCTGAAAGGCATGCAGAGTTAAATTTTGTATGTTCTCTGTACAAGACACTTAACTATAAATTTAACACAAGCTTGGCGATAATGTTGAGATTTAAATATTTTTAAAGACTTGCTATTAAGTTAAAATGTTAATGAAGAATTGTGATCTTTATCATGCGGCTTTGTGTAATCCTGACCTACTGCCAATGCATCCCTGAGGATTCTCATCTGCTGATTCTAGTAGGAAGGTCTAGGTCAATTGCAAAAAGAGCAAGCCAGAAAAATATAAAATATATTCAGGGATATTTCTTATTCAAAATAAAGTTTAGTGCAGCATTCCACAACCGTTTTGGCACTGGGCACTAGTTTCACAGAAGAGAGTTTTTCCACAGACAGAGGAGGGATGGTTTCAGGCTGATCCGAGCACATTAAATTTATTGTGCTTTATTTCTGTTATTATTACATTGGGATATATAATGAAATAATTATACAACTCACCAAGCGGCACAGTGGTTAAGAATCCTGCTAATGCAGAAGATGCAGTTTCGATCCCTGGGTCAGGAAGATCCCCTGGAGAAGGGAGTGGCAACCCACTCCAGTATTCTTGCCTGGAGAATCCAATGGACAGAGAAGCCTGATAGGCTATATAGTCCATGGGGTCGCAAAGAGTCTGACCCATCTGAGCAAACAAGCACACACACACCATAATGCAGAATCAGCGGGAGCCCTGAACTCGTTTTTCTGCAACTGCACAGTCCCATCTGGGATGATTGGAGACAGTGACACCTGAAGCATTTTGTGTATGTCCAGTCTACCTGGTAATCTTGTTTTGGTTGCTCTCGTTGCAGAAGACCCTGCCTCCCAAAGATAAGGATGTTGGAAATGGAAGTAAGCTGTTCAGTGCTTTTGTGGCAGTCTCAGGATATTCTGTCTTGACTTTGACCCAGAAAGTATAGACATTTGAAATTGTTTCAAATATGATTTTAAGGCCACTGTCATTTTCAATCTCAAGTGGTCATGTGAACAATAGGGAGCGACTGTAAATACAGGTGAAGCTTCACTCACTCGCTTGCCCAACACTACGAAGCCCAGTTCCTAACAGACCATGGACCAGTACCAGGGGTTGGGCACTCCGGCTTTAGTATCATGAAGAATAATACCTCTCACAATGTATATTACTGACTTTTTTCAATAGAGACAGGTCAAGGAAAAAATGGTACTGTTCTTTAGCCACCAAAATAGTGATATTGAGGGAAGATTTGAAAAGCAGTAGCAAAGTCAACCTTCTAATGTAGTGTAATGAAGTTAGAGAGCAGACAATAACAAAGCCTGGTGGGTGGTTTATGGCAAGAGGGCCAGAGTTTGCCCAGGACTGGTCTTGAATTTTCCATCGTCAGGCTGATTTCCCTGGTACAAGTTGAGATCACTGAACTAGGTGACTCCTTCAGAGCCAAGAGCAAAAGGACAGCATGCCACTGATAAAGACTCAAGTTCTGCTGACATCCCAGGCTTCCCTAAACTGCAGTTGATCTCTTGTCTATGCCCATAGATACCATCTCCCTGGCGAGACACCAAGACTATTGAGAGCAGAGTCATGACATACCCCAGTTTTGACTTCTTTAAAGGATTGTGTCAGTGCTAAGCATGTGGTAGATATTTAATTAATTCTTTGTTAATATAGTAAGTCATCTGATGATTTAAACTGTTCTTTCCAGACCCTCCCATCCTCAGTCAAGCCTGACTATATTGATACTGAGCAGAGCTAAGATTTATTGAGTGCCTACTATGTTCCAGGCTCAGTGCTAAGTTCTTTATACAGATTGTGGCATTCAGTTCTCACAACAATCTTATGAGGCAGACATTCACTGAGACTCCATTTCAGGATCAGTAACGTGAAAAGTGTTTCTGTACAATCCCCCTGTTAGTCCCAGTCCAGTCTCTTGGGGCCACAAAGAGGACATCTTTCTTCCATGTGACAAAGCCTCCAATATTTAGAGCCATCTAGCATATCTGTCTTCTTTTCTTCCTGTTAAACACTCCAGATCTTTATTCTGTGATTGTTAATAACAATCACAAACTCTTATCCCAAGTACTGTGATAAATGCTTTCCTTTTGTGGCTTAAATTACTGTAATTTTCTTATTTAAGCATCTTGTTTAACGTCATCCTGGCCAACAGGATTGCAGTCCCAGGAAAGCATGATTCCAAAGACAGAGTTTCCAGTTATTACTCAGTGTCATTGCTACTTAATGGTAATTTTATCTTTTTTCAGTGTATAAAATTTCTTATGTCATCTTTTTAATAAAAGAGTGAAAAGAGCAAGTACTTTGTCATAGAAAGAAGATTTGTGAAACAGGTATTTTTAAGCCCCTGTTTTCCTAGGAAAGCCAAATGCTAGGGAGAGATATTATACTGAAAATATATTCTTGATACTGTAAAACAGTAAAGCTATTCCAGATAATTTATCTTTGGAGCTGGAAACCTAGGGCTTTACTTAAGGGATAATGTTGAGGAAAAAGACTTTTAGACAAAAATGTCCAACCAAATGGAAAATATCAGAAAGGAAATAGCAAGTGTCCAGAGGTCTCCAGAGATCAGAGTATGGCGCACTGATGGTTGGCACACAGAGAGTGGTTTCCAGAGGGAGGGTTTGTTACAAGTCAGAGTCTTTCAGGGATGAATGGCTTCCTGAGGTGGGCAGCTCCATAACAGTGGGAGAAGGTCCGACAAACCCAGATAGACAGGGCTATCCGAGAAATGGCTTACAAAATTAGGGTCACCAGGCACTGGGAGTCATTGGGAGAAATAGTAAGAGGTGAGGTTAACAGTCCGTGTTTTAGAACCAGATCACCCGGTTACATTCTAGCTCAATAGCTTGCTCTAGTGATAGTGATAGTGAAGTCACTTAGTCGTGTCCGACTCTTTGTGACCCCATGGACAGTAGCCAACCAAGCTCCTCCATCCATGAGATTTTCCAGGCAAGAATACTGGAGTGGGTTGCCATTTCCTTCTCCAGGGGATTTCCCGAGCCAGGGATCGAACCCGGGTCTCCCGAATTGTAGGCAGACGTTTTACTGTCTGAGCCACCAGGGAAGGCCCAATAGCTTGCTAATCTGGGACAATTTTCTCAACCTCCCTGTCATTCAGTTTTCTCATCTCTAAAATGGAAATAATATCATCTAGCCCTTGGGATGTTGGGCAGATTCAATGAGTTAATTTATGTAAGGCATTTTATAAAATAAGTTCTATGCATGTGCTATATCACCTAATCTTGTGTTGTTGTTAAGTGGCTTCAGTCGTGTCCAAGTCTTTGTGACTTCATGGACTAGCCCGCCAGGCTCCTCTGTCCAGGGGACTCTCCCGGCAAGAATACTGGAGTGGGTTGCCGTGCCCTCCTCCAGGGGATCTTCCCAACCCAGAGAGCAAACCCACATCTTTATGTCTCTTGCATTGGCAAGCAAGTTCTTTACCACTAGCGCCACCTGGGAAGCCCTTCTAACCTTATAGCGTTCACTTTTTAGCAAAAATGCTCTTTTTCCCAAAGAGCATGACATAAAGTGGTATGACAGATCCTAATCATAAAATAAATTCTTAAAAGCTTGATGTGTTTTGTTAATATTAATTTAAGTTAAAACATGAACACATAACTGTTATAATGGCAATTACTGAGCATGTGGCTATTATGTTGAATAGCGCATGGATTATAGAAAATTATTTAGATGCCTCAGCATCCAATTTATTTCTGAATTTTATTTTGGTTTACGATTCTTGAGGTATTCTTAATCAAGGCATGCAACAAATTGCAAATTGTAGACAATCTCTTTGATTAAAAATGGGAGCAGTTCATTCTGAGGGCCGCATAAAAAGGACTTGATATAGCAGTACCCAGTGTGTTATAATTAGGCATATATGATGCTTTAAAAGCATGTTTATCAAGTTCTTCATATTCTAAAAAAAAATGTTTTAAAGATTGTGAAAACGTTAAAATAGAACCTTAGAATAACTTAACCTATGTGGTCTAGCAGTCACGTTTTATCTGTTAAATTAACTCCAGTGATCTATCCAGGGTCTCAACAGGGAATAGTAGTTCCTAGGTTGACATCAATATTTAACTTGGCCACTTATAGTGCTGCCTCTGACCTTGGTTAAACCAGATGACTTCTCTGGTTTCTTCTGCTCTAGGAATCTGTGATTCCAACATTCTATATTTAGTGGAAATTCTTGGTATTTCCCAAAGCCTGATTTTACTCTAATAAGCCTCCTTCTCTTCCTATTGGTTGGACCATTTTGTTCTTTATATTACAGCAATCTATTAGGAAAAGAATTTTTTTTTAATTTATATTTTTTGAAAAGGGCATTCTTTGCTGCAAATCCATTTTATTATTGTTCCTATCCATTTTAGAGATGTTAGTATAAAATAAAAAACTGATTTTCTACAGCAAGCAGAGATAGTTGTTTTCTTGCTAACACTAATTGGCAATGGCAAGGTCCAAGTTTACAAAGAAACTCAAATTTGATTTTCAAAGCCAGCTAGGTCAATGCCCTGTGCTGTCCTTGTTTGTGTTCCATTCCCTGACGTTTTAGCTCTGAGCTTAAAAAAAAAAAAGAAAAGGTTCAATTTGTCAATGACTTTGAACTACAGCAGAAAGGAACACAGACAAATGTCCTTATATGTGCTGGTGACATGGTCTTCCAGCTATCCTAAGAAGCAGGTAAATCATTTTGCTTTTTATCATCTGAATGGCTTTGTGTCAACCATGTCACTATTACTGAATTATTTGAGGTAAAGGTCTTTCCAGGGTTCAAGAAGATACTTCCAATAACTTTCTCTAGCTCTCCAGTTCACTCCTCATCTTGGTTAACAACTCAAAATCAGTATTCTACTGAAGCACCTATTAAGTTATAGGTTTATAGCCCTCCTTGGCTCAGTATCTCTAGAAGTTCCTTTATCTTAAAAACAACAACAACAAAAAAAGCAGGCTGTTTCCTATCATTATTTAAAAACATAAGTTGAACAAATTGAAACTATACAGTGATTTCTTCACAGCCCTCAAACATATATAGTAGAATACAGCCTCAACAAAGGTAACCTTAGGTTTCAAAAAAGAAGTCCCAGGATTGCTCAGATCAGATCAGATCAGTCGCTCAGTCCTGTCCGACTCTTTGTGACCCCATGAATTGCAGCACGCCAGGCCTCCCTGTCCATCACCAACTCCCGGAGTTCACTCAGACTCACTTCCATCGAGTCAGTGATGCCATCCAGCCATCTCATCCTCTGTCATCCCCTTCTCCTCCTGCCCACGATCCCTCCCAGCATCAGAGTCTTTTCCAATGAGTCAACTCTTCACATGAGGTGGCCAAAGTACTGGAGTTTCAGCTTTAGCATCATTCCTTCCAAAGAAATCTCAGGGCTGATCTCCTTCAGAATGGACTGGTTGGATCTCCTTGCAGTCCAAGGGACTCTCAAGAGTCTTCTCCAACACCACAGTTCAAAAGCACCAATTCTTCGGCGCTCAGCCTTCTTCACAGTCCAACTCTCACATCCATACATGACCATAGGAAAAACCATAGCCTTGACTAGACGGACCTTTGTTGGCAAAGTAATGTCTCTGCTTTTGAATATGCTATCTAGGTTGGTCATAACTTTCCTTCCAAGGAGTAAGTGTCTTTTAATTTCATGGCTGCAGTCACCATCTGCAGTGATTTTGGAGCCCCCCAAAATAAAGTCTGACACTGTTTCCACTGTTTCCCCATCTATTTCCCATGAAATGATGAGACCAGATGCCATGATCTTCGTTTTCTGAATGTTGAGCTTTAAGCCAACTTTTTCACTCTCCACTTTTACTTTCATTAAGAGGCTTTTGAGTTCCTCTTCACTTTCTGCCATAAGGGTGGTGTCATCTGCATATCTGAGGTTATTGAGATTTCTCCCGGCAATCTTGATTCTAGCTTGTGTTTCTTCCAGTCCAGCATTTCTCATGATGTACTCTGCATATAAGTTAAATAAACAGGGTGACAATATACAGCCTTGACGTACTCCTTTTCCTATTTGGAACCAGTGTGCTGTTCCATGTCCAGTTCTAACTGTTGCTTCCTGACCTGCATACAAACTTCTCAAGAGGCAGATCAGGTGTTCTGGTATTCCCATCTCTTTCAGAATTTTCCACAGTTTATTGTGATCCACACAGTCAAAGGCTTTGGCATAGTCAATAAAGCAGACATAGATGTTTTTCTGGAACTCTCTTGCTTTTTCCATGATCCAGCAGATGCTGGCAATTTGATCTCTGGTTCCTCGGCCTTTCCTAAAACCAGCTTGAACATCAGGAAGTTCACAGTTCACATATTGCTGAAGCCTGGCTTGGAGAATTTTGAGCATTACTTTACTAGCGTGTGAGATGAGTGCAATTGTGCGGTAGTTTGAGCATTCTTTGGCATTGCCTTTCTTTGGGATTGAAATGAAAACTGACCTTTTCCAGTCCTGTGGCCACTGCTGAGTTTTCCAAATTTGCTGGCATAGTGAGTGCAGCACTTTCACAGCATCATCTTTCAGGATTTGGAATAGCTCAATTTGGAATTCCATCACCTCCACTAGCTTTGTTCATAGTGATGCTTCCTAAGGCCCACTTGACTTCACATTCCAGGATGTCTGGCTCTAGGTCAGTGATCACACCATCGTGAAAGGTGGTCTTGGGGAAATCCAAGTCTATAAGCTCATGATGCCATGATTTTAGGTTCCCTTTCCACTGGTCAAAGGAGAACATTCTGGAGGCTTGAGGCAGAGTGAGCCTAATAAGAAATAGAGGCTGTCCAGAAGACTTAAAGACCCTGGGGTCTGCATTGGATCGTTTTATTACAACAGGAAAAAGTGGTTGGGAAAGTTTTTCATGCCAGGGCTTCCGGCAATACATGGAAACATTGGGTTAGGGAGAACCCAAAGATTCTGAGAAATTAGAGCTTTTTCATGAGAATAAAAAGGAAGTCCAGCATGATATTAAGAGACTCCTTTCTATGACCTCTCAGGGAAGAGCAGGCAGTCAGAAGCCATCTTTCCCTCCATCACTGTCAACCCCAGGCTGCGTGTCCTCTTCCCGAGGACACTTGCCTTTGAGGACACTGTGTTCACCCACTTTCGGAGCTGTTCTCACTCCCTCTCTTGTAGCTTCTGTTCTTCCCCTTAGAGCATGCTGTTTACCACCATACTCGCCGTCTCAGGGACTGCTTACCTCGCCTGTTTGACCCCCACTCTATCACTCCACTTCTAAGTGTTTGAGCTAGATAGTTGTGGGCTCATACTGCTGCTGCTGCTGCTAAGTCGCTTCAGTCGTGTCCGACTCTGTGCGACCCCATAGACGGCAGCCCACCAGGCTCCCCCGTCCCTGGGATTCTCCAGGCAAGAGCACTGGAGTGGGTTGCCATTTCCTTCTCCAATGCATGAAAGTGAAAAGTGACAGTGAAATCGCTCAGTCGTTTCCGACTCTTAGTGACCCCATGGACTGCAGCCTACCAGGGTCCTCCATCCATGGGATTTTCCAGGCCAAGAGTACTGGAGTGGGGTGCCATTGCCTTCTCCGTGTGGGTTCATAGTTTGTTGTTATTTAGTCACTAAGTCAAGTCTGAGTTTTTTACAACCCCATGAACTGTAGCCCGCTAGGCTTCTCTGTCCATGGGATTTCCCAGGCAGGAATACTAGAGTGGGTTGCCATTTCCTTCTCCAGGGGATCTTCCCGACCCGGAGATCGAACCCGCGTCTCCTGCATTGCAGGCCGATTCTTTACCACTGAGCCACATTGAAGCTCAGGTGCTCTTAACTATATGACCTCTTTCCTCCTCTATTAAAATGGTAGTAAATATTGTCACCTTAAATGCCTGATTCTTTTCTTTCTATTGCTTTTCTTGGTATCCATTAGCACCTCTGTAGACTTCTTTGAATAATGAGAACATGCCTTTCTTTTAGGGTCCAGAGAGTCTATTAAATTGTCAAAATTGAATTTTTGACTTTTTTTTTTTAACTTTGGCTCTGACTCTCTTTTAACTAGGCTTCTTTTACTCTGCCAGAGAAATGCTTTTCTTTTTACTTCTATATTTGCTGCCATTCCACATTCTTTAAAGTGTACACAATCCGGCTGTCCTCTTAGCTAAATAACATTCCAAGGCAGCTATTGTTTAAGCGAGGAATGAATATCATTTGTTTGCATTTCTTTGAATTTGCCCTCTCAGTTATCTTTAACTTGACTTTAATAAAACATATATATTGAGTTCCTCCCCTGTGTCAGATGCTTTTTATAAACCTTGTCTCCCTTTTATCATCATGAAACCAACCCAGCAAATTAGAATAGAATTAGTGCTTAGCATTGCTAATTAATATGTGGGCTTTCCTGGTGACTTAGTGATAAAGAATCAAAGAATCCGCCTGCCAAATGCAGGAGATGGGGTGGGGTGGGGGGGTGTTTATCCATCCCTGAGGAAGATCCCCTGGAGAAGGATATGGCAACCCACTCCATTATTCTTGCCTGGAAAACCCTGTGGACAGAGGAGCCTAGTGGGCTACAGTCCATGGGTTCACAAAAGGTCAGACACGACTTAGCGACTGAACGATGACAACAACAAAAATTAATATGTGCTGTCACTTTAACAAAGTATTTTTGCTTTCAAAGTGTAATGACGCTGGATCATTTTCGAAATTTCTACTCTCGCTCAGTTATCCACACCTGGGGTAAAACTTATTCTTGAACTGCTGTAGCCCCAGGCACTCCTTTCCACCTGGAATCAGGAACTCAAATACAGGTTTAATGCCTAGGAGGAAATAATCAGCTTGTTTAAGTGACAGCTGACATCAGGAAGCCTTTTGAGCCAGAGGAATGACATGATGACAGCAGTATTTTGGGGAAGATAAATTTCACAGCCACATGCAAGATAGATTACCTGAAACCACAACATTAGCCTTTCTTATGGTTATACATCTGGGGGGTATGATTTAAAAGCTCATAAATACGATCAGTTTAAAGAAGGGACTGGTGAAAATTAAGAATTTCAAGCTTCCACCAAAGAAGATGAATCAGTGTTTATCCAACTGGTTTGCATGTCCTAAATATTTATGTACACAACTGCATATTCTTAATATAGTCACTTGGAAGCCATGTGGAGGGATCCTATCTCCCATGGCCCTGCCTTCTGGTTCCAAGTTGCAGAAGAAGGGACATTCTCTGCAAGCACGAGGACTATTCATCTGGCTGCCACCTGAATTACTGTTATGGAACACATTGAGTTTGACCGATAACCCTGTTCTTAGCTGTCCTTCAAAAGAAGCGTGAAGGAGCCTTCGTGTTTAAATATTTCAGCCAGATTTCTTCCTTCTGAGCATGCATGGAACACAATGTCTTTATTTCTTAATGAAATAAATAGTCACACTGGATGCATCTGTGGTTAGAAGAAGGAATTATCTGATTGGATATCTTGCCCTAAAGTGCATTCTCTTGGATCGTGTAATGATCTCCCCCATGGAATGATATTTTTCCTTGAGTCATAAATATTTCCTAGCTTGGTGAACCAACAGTTTCCTTTCCCAGCAGGACAACTGAGAAAATCAGTGACTATTTCAGTGAATAAGCTTGGACTTTAGGAATTTATTATGGAAGGAAGGGTAGTGATAGAGATGTTCCTTCCCTTAGGTGAATGAGTGCTGTGTGAGAGGAGAGAGACATCAGGGGACTTTGCGGGGAACAGGAGAACAAAGAGAAGCTATAGGAGGTGCTGAAACTATTCAGTCAGCTCTTGTGGAAGGGGAGGCCTCAGACTGCACAGAGCACCTCTGTGGAGGCACCTTAGGAAAAGCCAGAGAGCAGTCCTAGCCATAGAAGGAACGTGCTGTGCTTAGTCGCTCAGTTATTAAAACATTAACCTTATTTGATTTCTTGGATAGTCTAGCCCTCAATATGTATAACCCTTGGTTGGCCATTCACCAGGCTCTGTTTTCCTTTCTTTCTTTCTTTCTTTTTTAATATTTAGTTAGTTATTGGGCTGCTTTGGGTCTTAGCTGCAGCACTTGGGAACTTCATTGCATCATGGGGACTCTTTCAATGTGGTGCATGGACTCTCTGGCTGCGGAGCAGGGGCTCAGTAGTTGCTCTGTGGCATGTGGGATCTTAGTTCCCTGATCAGGGATGGAACCTGTGTCCCCTGCATTGCAAGGTGGATTCTTAACCACTTAACCACCAGGGAAGTCCCGGGTTCCATTTTTAAAGTAAAAAGATTTCCTCTGGGTTAAGAGACTATGCAGGTCAAAAAGGAGAAAGAGCCAGAAGTCCCTTCATTCAAACCCACCATCACCACCTCTATATTACACATTACTTACCTTCTGTGAACTTCGATAAAGTAGGGACAGTCAAGAAAATTAAACAGAATAACATGTTAGGTGCCTAGCACATGGCCACTTCTCTACCCATGACAGCTGTCAGGCAGGTATGTGGGGCTTCCTACTACCTGAATCCCTGGGAGTTGCTTGAATCCCTATCTAAGACAGTGCCCGTAATACCTAGAAAAGAAGTTCCTTGCACTCAAAATTTCACTGAGCACCAACATGCCCGAGCTATGAGCTCCATCCACAGCCTCCCTTGCTCTTTTCCTAAAATGAACATGTATGCATGTGTGCTCAGTCGCTTCAATCGTGTCCAACTTTTTGCGACCCCATGGACTGCACCCTGCCAGGCTCCTCTGTGCATGGGATTCTCCAGGCAAAAATACTGGAGTGGGTTGCCATGTCCTCCTCTGGGGGAATCTTCCCGACCCAGGGATCAAACCCGAATCTCTTGTTTCTAGCATTGGCAGGCACGTTCTTTACCACTAGGGCCACTTGGGAAGTCCAAAATGATCCATTTACAACTTTTGAAGGTTTCTATTACTGGTGTCTAAGACAAACCAGGAAACACAAAACAAATGAACCCATACTTTTTTTTTTTTTCAAAAATAGAGAGGTAACAAAGTTGTAAGAAAAAAATCTCTGGAATTCTTGATACCATTGTCCCAGAATGTGATTGAAATGCAAATAGATCACGGGAGTTTTCCTGTTACAACCTGGCTTGGAGCACCGCTTGAGAATCCTGTGTAAATAGAAGTGAGCTTTCTGTGGACAGTGCAAACAGACCAACCTCCTCTCTTAGAGTAGAATGTATGTGCCTGGTGTGAGAAGATGAATTCCCTTGGCCACGCCCAGGAACAGGTCACTGAAGGGAGGCAGGTGCAGCCTCAAGAAGGGAGGTAACAACATTTTTCTAGCCCTAAGTCCAAACCAGTTCTGAACTAGGTGCCTCCATCTGCATGTTCTCATTTAAACTTCACAGCAGACTTGAGAAACTCTATTTTAATGCCACTGTTTTAGAGGGAAGGAAACTAAGGCTCAGAAAAATGAAATCACCTGCAGGGGTAGCATGCATTACGGGTGCTCTTTGGTGGACATCCATGTGTCTAGAAGAAAAGACTTTTGAAGATGTGGAAATACAGAAGAGAATTTTTTACTCCAGATTATAGAAATGAAAAGGGATTAAAGAACCTAAACCAGGAGTATTAAAGGCAGGAGAATAGGTATAATGTAAATGCAGAGTTTCAGTGAAGACTTAAGAAGTCTGGGAACAGAGAGTTTAAATCACAAGTCAACTTCAAATTCAAGGTCAGTATTAACAGTCCTCCCAACCACTCAGGGCTTCTCATCGACCCTCTGCAATCTCCTAGCTTCTCTCCTCCTGGTCGTTCTCTCTCTCTTCTATCTCCAGCTCTGGAAGCAAAGCAGACTCTTCTACTGTTTAGCTCTATCTCAGTTTCACCATTCTCTCTTGTTGCCTTGGTTCCTGTTGACACCCAGGCCTCAAGGTCCCACCTCCCAGCCTGCACAGTTTACCCAAATATTTTCACAGGGACAATTTGCTTTCCAAAAGGAGTTGCTCTTCTGGCTAGTAGATAAAAATCTTTTTCATGTGATTATGGGGACATAAGGAGAAAGAAAAGAGCATAGACCATTTGAGTGAGGAAACAATGAACCCCAGCCTTGGAAAGAGGAGGGGGACATCATAGTATAAAAAGGAGACTCTGGCAAGGAAGTCCTCTCTGCCACCCTGGAGAAATCACTTTCCTCCCCAAACTTGGTTCCTCATCCGTGAAGCAAGGGACTGGGGCTCCTGGAGACGTCCCTACTGTCCAGCACTGGGATTCTCAAGATACTGTGTTTATGGATGTGATGTCTCTCCTCTGTCCCTGTCCCTGTTAAAAATATCACAGAGAAAAACTTTCCAAAGGCATTATTTCTTTTTTTTATTTTTAACCAAGAAGGTGATAAGGTTGTGTTGTCATTATTTTAACTGGATGGGAGAGTTTTGTGCAACTTGAGAAAAGTATAAGGACTTGGAGTAAAAAAAAAGTGACCTGGAAATGGTCTTGGGTGCCACAGAACTCACCCAAGGATGCTACTCAAATCTAGACCCTAATTCATTAAGCCCGTGATGGGGCCCGAGGTTTCTAAGGAGCTCTCAGATGATGCCTATGCTGCTAGTTCATGGACCACACTTTCTGAAGCAGCAGGGTTGCGAAGATCCAATAGTGCATATTGTTCTTTATTTTTAAAAAGAAAATCAAAACAGAGGAATGATAAGTAAGATTTGAAAGGGTTTCCATCCAAAAAGCTGAAATAACAATGTTTAGTGTCGTAGAGGAAAGTTCCAGTGAAAGAGAGAAAGAGAATTTGTACGACTAAATTTAATGAATGAATTAATGAGGATCAAGATGTACCCTCAGACCCTCGCTCTAAGATGACTCCATCAAAGACCTGATTTTCTAGGAAAACTTCTGTAGTAATCTTTAAGGTTCCAAAGCCACGGACTGCCCAGTCTTCCTTACTTCACCTTCCACAGACCATCCTTCTTCAATCCATTAGTTGTTCCATCAGCCTTCCATCATTGTGCCCTTGCCCTCCATTCTGATTCCGTCTCTCTGGTCCCGGCCTCCATCCCTCTGTGTCCCTCCTAATGTGTTGTCTTTGTGCTTCTCAACCTCTAGTCTCTTCCATCCGTAATCCATTGTCTGTGTGTGCTAAGCATCTTCCGAAAACAGTGTTAGTGTGCCTTCCCCCAGTCTAGAGTCTTAGGATTGAGCCCTTGTGCTTTGGTAGCCAGTCTTTCCTTCTCATCTCCTCCTACCCCACCACTCCTGTCAGCCATCCCTGAAGAGATCCCCCAGAGACAGCAAAAAATCCCATTAACCCCTGAAGTTTAACTCACATAGATTTTTCAGCATTTTCTTGAACATTCTGGAAATAGAAGGCCTGAATATTCCACCCACATTTTTTTTTCCACCCACATTTTTAAATGCTCCACAAAAACATTTTGACAAGTGAACATCACATCTTAACAGCATGGCAGAAACTTGCACGTAAGGGCCAAGAAATATGCAGTCACCCTGAATTTCTGAATCTACCCTTCTTGTGCTCCTAGACTACCACTCCTTTTAATGTTTAACTGTTGTTTCTTGTCCGTAAACTACTGCTTATGTGAGTACCCTTTTACCAAGGCTTATAGGTGCCATCTTGTGGAGGAAAATGCAAACAGGCAGGTCTAGAGATAGACTGAATTATGGGAAATGACAAGGACAAGCATGAGCCTCCCTCGTTGCCTTCTGGTCCCTGGAAGGGACTGGGATCCTCCCAGGTCCTTCTGGTTGGGCCTACACCTGTGGGTGTGGGCTGTCTGTGCCCAGGAGGCCATGGGAACTGGGCCAGTGTGCAAGCAACCTCTATGCTGGAGCATAGTTCATCTGCCCAACTCACTACTGACTCACAGGTGATCTATAGACACCATCTCTCTGCTCCCTTCTGCAAGAAACTTCCTGGTCCTGACCCCTTGGCAGCCCTATAGAGTTAAGATACAATCTGACCAGATATTTTAAACAGAATTCTTTTTTTAACTTTTTATTTTATATTGGAGTATCGCCAATTAATGATGCTGTGATAGTTTCAAATGCACAGTGGAGTGACTCCCCTCCCATCCAGGCTGCCACATAACATTGAGCAGAGTTCCCTATTAAACAGAATTCTCTTTAAACAGAGAAGTTACCAGTCAGTCTTACATTTTAAAAGTAAAGTTCGGAGGTTTCTCCTATTCTGTTAAAAAAAATATGGGCACCTTACTTTTGTTAATATGATAGAGAAGTTGTCCTTATAATGCATTCATGCCCCCTCATTTCAGTCCAATAGGGAGGAAGATCATGAAAGTGAGGAATTGAAATTTAAAGTTTGAAATATCCCCAGTCTCCAGGGAAAGATGACCCTAGGAGGAGAAGGGTTGGTAATTTTCTCACTGCATATCAAATGTTCCCTCTCAGGATCCCATCCTTCAGATTTATAAACATTGGTGTAGTTGATTCTCACCCAATTTTATCCTAGGAGGGTGCCAACATTTTCTTCCAATTGAGTCACTTGGTAAGGTGCTATTCACTAATGAAATGAGATGAAGTACTGAAAAGGGACAGCCAAAACTTGATTAAAGCCAGATTGCCAGTTTCACAATTGCCTTCATTAAGGAAGCCAGAATACCTTTTATCCCATGTGCCGTTTCTTCCCTTCCAATGAATGACATTGTTAGTTTGGTTCCCATTGATTCTTGTTTCCAATTTAATTTTGTCTACATGAAGCAAATTTCTCCTTTAGTCATGGCAGGATTTTTTCACATCAGGACTGTACCCCTTTTTCCCCCAGAAACAGTTTAGCACCAGAAGAAACTTCAAGATGATTCAGTTGAAGAAGCAAATTGGTTCCTATAACTTTATTCTCTTGGTTCCTCAACCATACTGCTCCCTCATTCAACAGACACTTACTATGCAGCTCCTGTATGCCAGGCACTGTGCTCGTTCCAGTACCTATGTGCTCGTATTGAAATTACGCCAAAAGGCAAGCATCAAGGGCTCTAGAAGGCAGCTTGATGGCAATGGAGAAGTGTTTTTTAAGACTGGATAATTACGTATTCTTTGCTCATTAGCTTCTGACATTTACAGATAACTGTTTTGCACTTCTATGAAATTGCCACTGTTTTAAAGCTTTTTTCTGGGGTACCTGTGCTTTTAGGTCTCCCATGAACTGTGGAATAAACTAGAGCAGTGCTTCTCAACCAGGAGTGGTTGTGTTCCCTAGGGGACATTTGACAATGCCTACCCCAGTAGCTCAGGTGGTAAAGAACCCACCTGCCAATGCAAGAAACACAGGTTCAATCCCTGAGTTGGGAAGATCCCCTGGACAAGGAGTATTCTTGCTTGGAAAATTCCATGGACTGAGGAGCATGACAGGCTACTGTCTATGGGGTTGTAAAGAGTTGGACACAGCTGAGCGCCCATGTTCGCACGCCTATGCAGATATTTTTGTTCGTCATACTGAGGCCGGGGGTGGCTACTGGCATCCAGTAGATAGAAACCAGGGCTGCTGCTAACCATCCCACAGCACAGAAGACAGTTCCCACAACCAAGAACTATTTGGGCCAAAATGGCACTAGAGCTGCTGTTGAGAAACCCTGGCTACAAGGAGGAAGAGCTGGCAGGATGCCAAGACATGGGGCTTCCAAACCCTTCCAGCCCCTCTTCAACAGAACAATTCTGCTTTTCTCAGTTTACGTATTGAAAGTTCTCTATTTCTGCATGAGGTTTTGTTTGAAAAGTATGCGTTTTCTGCTTAAGGGGGAAAAAGAAAATGACTGAGGGGGAAGGTAACTCTTGACCTTGTATCTTACAGTTGAGATACATTGAGACAAATCAAGTGAGCGGTGTGTGATACAGGATGAGGGCCGTCAGGGGCAGACTGGAGCCATCAAGTTCAGCTTCCGTCTTTGTGCAGGGCTCTGCATGCTTCCCTCTGAACATTTACACACCATATTGAAAGATGGCATCGTGTCTGCCTTTTGATTTAGACCAGGGGTTGGCTTTTTTTTTTTTAATATGCTGCTGCTGCTGCTAAGTCGCTTCAGTCGTGTCCGACTCTGTGTGACCCCGTAGACGGCAGCCCACCAGGCTCCCCCATCCCTGGGATTCTCCAGGCAAGAATACTGGAGTGGGTTGCCATTTCCTTCTCCAATGCATGAAAGTGAAAAGTGAAAGTGAAGTCACTCAGTCGTGTCCGACTCTTAGCGACCCCATGGACTGCAGCCTACCAGGCTCCTCCATCCATGGGATCCTCCAGGCAACAGTACTGGAGTGAGGTGCCTTTGCCTTCTCCTAAACAAATATTTTAGGCTTTGTGGGCCATACTATTGTATCTAAAAGTAGGGTCCAGCTGCTTGCTGCTCAAAAGCTATTAAAGAGGCCAGGTTGGTGGAAAGGAGAGTTTTCTTTGTTTGGGATGCCGACAGCCAGGGGTGGGAGGGCAGATGCCTGTCCAGAGGTTGTTTGCCCCACACTGACAATCAGTGGGCAAGAGGTTGAGGGAGGGGAGGGGGCTACATGCAGAAATACCACAATCAGTTCTGACAGTCATCTTGAAATTGGTCATCAGTGGTCTGACCAGCATCATCTAGGTTAAGTATAGTTCATCTTCAGTTCCAGGGTCGGTTTGTTTCCATTTCTTGAGGCCGGCTCTTGGAACTGTGACAGCTTATTTCACAGCTACAGTCTGGTCATCATGTAGTTAGCTTCTTTCACCTGAGGAGGGTTTTAGTATCTATAAGACAGCTCACAGGATATGGCTCAGAATATTATCTATCACCCTTGAGAAGGAACTAGAAGTCCTTACTATGCTAAACGACTAGGAAGTTATTATTTCCCATTCACTGTTTTCCTTTGTTTCCACATTTTCTCACTTCTCTGATTAAACTTCGTCTTTGGCTTAAGTTTTCCATAGATGAAAGTTAAGCTGAGGACATGAGGACAAGGACCATAGGGTCTTGCTCCACTTCACTATCTCTGTCTCAACCACTCAACCCTGCTGTTGTAACACAAAAGCAGTCCCCACAATAACTAATGGGCATGTTTGTGTTCCAATAAATCTTTATTTGTAAAAAACAGGTGGTGGCCAGATTTGGCCAGTGGGCGGTAGTTTGCAGACCCCTGATTTGAACTATAAGTTTTTAGTAGGAACCAGGTTGGTTTTACCTTCGTGTCTCCTGCCTAGCCCTGTATTAGCACATAGTATGGGTTCCCAGGAAACGTTTACTGAACTGTATTGAGAGTCCATCATGTAGGCACAAGCACTGGAAGATTTTAATGAGAAAACAACTGGGAAAAGATCCATCCAGTATTTCTCAGATAATTTTTGTTTATTGTGTAGCTATTTCCCTATGTTGGACATTTAAGATGTTTCCATTTTTTAATTAATAATAATATGGTAATGAGATCCTTCATACATAAATTGTTGGCCTCTTATAATTTCCTTAGTGTAAATTCCTAGAAGAAGAATTCCTGGAGGCTTCCATGGTGGCTCAGTGGTAAAGAATCCCACCTGCCAATGCAGGAGACATGAGTTCGATCCCTAATCCAGGAAGATCCTACAGGCCGAGGAGCAACGAAGCCTGTGGGCCACAACTATTGAGCCTGTGCTCTGGAGCCCAGGAGTCGCAGCTACTGGAGCCTGCAGCGCCCTAGAGCCCGTGCTCCGCAAAAAGAAAAGCCACTGCAATGAGAAGCCCACACACCACAGCTAGAAAAGCAACAAAGAACCAGCACAGCCAAAAATAAATAAATAAAATTTTAAAGCAAAACAAAAGAAGAAGAAGAATTCCTGGGTCAAACAGTATTTTTTGCTAAACAGCTTTCCAGGAAGGTGGTATTGATCTACATTCCTGACTGTAAAAAAAAAGGAGATATTTATCATAAGCCCAAGAATTTCTTTCAACAGGATGTTGTGAATAGAAGTTTTGGAATCCATATATATTTCCACGAATTAGTTCAGCATAAATATAAGAACATTGGTGTTAACGACTAATCATTTTAATAATACTGCTCTCCCACACTGTTGTGACAGCGTGGTTATTAAGGCACTTCGTTTTACCTGTTGGTGTCATCTGGCCAACCGGTGGAGGTTACCCTATCTGGTATGTTTACTGAGCACACAGAGAAACATCTGCTTCCCATTAGGGAGTCCGAAGCTCCAGTATCTGCACGCCTGGCACCAGCCTACCCTGCCATGATATACAGAGGCCTCCTCCCTGTGAAATTCACCACCAAATATGTCGTCCAGATTGCTCATTTCCCACAGGAAATTTCATTTAGGTTAATTTTGGCACACAACTGGGGGCAGTTCTTGAGCAATTTCTCCTGTGATGGCTTGCAACATGTAAAATTTTCCTACAACATGTTGCAAAAATCACTGGAAGAGTAAAAGGATATCTGATGGCCGTCCAATCACCTTTGTAACAACAAGAAATATCTCTTTTGAATGACAGTACGTGACGAGCAGAAAAAAAGAAAGAGATGAAATAAAGGTAGACCAAAGACCAGATGCTTGTTCTGACCATTTTCACTTGGTACTGTTGGAGCAGTGAGGATGCAAAGGAACCACATAAGGTGCCTTACATTTTTGGTGAACTTGGCCTTTTCTTAGCTCTTCAGACTTCTCTGAATTTCTCCAAATGAAGAAGAGAATATCTACAACTGAGAAGTAATAGAAAGTGCTATAGAAATAGGAGTGAGTCTGAGCACTTATATGTGATGGGATTTACTTGAAAATGGATGGATTCCAGATAAAACCAAGTCTGTAAAGAAAATGATAAACCCAGTGTTTTCTGAGAAGCCACCCTATCACAGCATCCTGCTAAATGCCTTCTGTGTTTACTTCATTCAATTTTCACAACTGTGCTAGAAGGTGCCACCACAGTCACAGATAAACTGAGGCTCAGAATGGCTAATTGACGCGTCCAATGAGGCACACCCTTAAGTTGGAGACGCAGCACAAGACCTAGCTCTAGCAGCCTCCAGTGTTGCCTCTTGGGTGGTGCCTCTGAAGAGTTTAGAGACGTGTTGTTGTGTTCGGTCGCTCAGTTGCTCTTTTGTGACCCCCATGCACTATAGCTGCCAGTCTTCTCTGTCTTGGGATTTCCCAGGCATGAATACTAGAGTGGGTTGCCATTTCCTTCCCCAGGGGATCTTCCCAACCCAGGGATCAGACCCTCATCTCCTGCATTGGCAGGCAGATTATCTCTAAGTCACCAGGAAAGCCCATTAGAGGCATAAACCAGCGCTATTAAGTCATGCCCATCAGAGACCAGTTGACCAGACTTCTGATATGCAAAACCAGAATTCACTTCAGATTCATTTTTGAGCAATGTCCCGTGTAGGTCTGGATGATGATAGAAATGTTCAGCACCAAGCCCAGAGAGAAGCAACCCATCCAGCATCACATGTAAGTTAGGGACTGAGCCAGGACTGTGCTTCAGGTTGCCTGATTCCCAGTATAATATTCTTTCTATCATGCCGAACTGCTTTTCCTGGTAAATGACGTCAGCTCCCCTTATCAATTTACCCAGCCATGTTTTGGAGGAGAATACTAGATGCTTTAAAGAAAGTAACACAGCACACAAGTCCAGACATGTGATAAACTTTTGTAGACATACACCAAAAAAAAGTGCAGGTTAAAAAATGCCAAAATCCAAATGAAGTTTATTATTGAGTTAATATACTGATATGCATGATATACATGGTTTTGACAATGTGAGATATTGTTCTCAAGGGAGGCTGGGTGATGGGGTCACTGAAATGCTCTGTACTCTTTTTATAGCTTTTTGTGAGTCTTAAATGAAAAGTTAAAACAATAAGAAGGTAATGTGATAGGAAGATGGGCCAGAATATTTATTCACTTACTGGGTGTATAGTATTAAAATAGTCTGTGTGTGAGAGATACATGATGTGTTTGATACTCCATAATGTTGAAAGAGGAGAACACCAGAGTCACTCCTGGACCAAGCTCTCACTGTCGCTGTAGTAACACTGCCTTGAACTTCCTCCTCTACATCTGGGTCACTGCCACCATCCACTCCTTCAGTAATGCTCTAACCCTCAGTGTGACCTCTGATCCTTTGGAGGGGGACAGTTTTTGCATAATAGTTATAAGCATGGGCTCTGGCTTCAGATCCAGCCCCACCACTTATTAGCAGAATGGCCTTGAGTCAGTCACCTAATCTGTCTCTTAAGTCCTATTTTCCTAGTTTTTCAGCAATAGTATAGATTGCTTTTAAGAGTAAATGAGAAAACTGTATATTCAGAGGACCTGGAAAATGACAAAGACTGTAAATGTTAGGTATGACAAGACTGAGGAGGAGGGGGAAGAAGAAGAGGAGGGCGACAAATGGAGCTCCCTTCCTCCTCACAAAGGCCTGTCCATTTTGCTTCCTAAGCATCTCTGAAATCCTCTTCTTGCCATCACTATTTCCCTAGTTCGGACTGGGATATTGCCACATTCTCCAGACTTATCTGCCCCATTGGTAATTATCAGCTTTCTAAAAGAGAGTTGATCTGACTCAGCATGACACAGAGGATGCAGGGACTCCTCATTGCCTATTAGCATGTCATTTTCTGCATGTGTGTCTTATCCCCCCAGTTACAGTCAAATTCCCATAGGCAGGACTTGTGTCAGATTCAGCCTGGCATTTCCCAGATGGCCTGCCTGGTGCAGTCACTCAACAACATCAGTGATAAAATGGGTGTTTACATGTTTTGATCTTGCCATAAATGATCCTTCTTGCTTTTCAGATTCTAGCCCAAAGGTCACTTCCTTAGCTATGCCCTGCCTGGACTCCAAGTTCAAATTTTCTCTCTTTATATCATCAGATACTCATCATAGCCCTATGCAGGAGAAGGGACAATTGTCAGATAGGTAATTTGCCAGTGGTCACAGTGTTAAAAATAAAAATCTTAAAAGCATGTCCTCCACCCAGTTCATGTTATGGGATTGTCCTTCCTGTTTTGTGACCTGCATATAAGACATTTAACACCTCCATGGCAATCCAGTCTTTCAGAGGCCCTGGGTGGCCACAAGAACCCTAGAAGTGTGCTCTGTTAGCCCCCTGACACTCCTCAAAGAAGGTTCACACACACACAGACACACACACCCCTTCTGACTTCTCTTTTTAAGGAGTAAACCCTGGGCGCTCAGAGTCCAGAGATGGGTTCTGGGAAGGCAGGATGTTATCTTCAGTTCTTGCCATCTCTTGTGCCACCACATGCTTCTCTGAAGGCAACCCCCAGACCAGGAAAAACTGCTGTAGCCCTCCCTCTCCACATCTAGATTTATCAGGAGTGTCTGTGCTGTATAGGAAATCTGGTGGGGGATCCATTGCACTGTGCAGAACATTTTAATATCGTGTCTGATTTACAAGATAGAATGCTTTTTTGTCTGTGTCTGGGTTGTCTGAAGCAATCTACGGCTGTATAATTTCTTTGTGTTTGTCCCACTCTAACTGGGCTGGAGGCTGAGGAGTCACGCAATGTCAGCCCCCATCTTCGAAAGCTCTCGTTCTTTCCTGAAATAGCCCATACACCCCATTGACAAGAGAAGAACTCACTAGACTGCCTCTTCTCCCCACTCTAAGACCCACTCCTAGCTACAGCCGAGGTTATCGTCTGAACAAAATCTGAGGGTGGCCCTCACCTTCTTCAGACACCGAGTAGTTGTTGATACAATAGAATAAAACTCCCATTCTTTACCCTGGCAAAAAAGATCCTTAAGAAACTGAGCCGAATTCTCCAGCATCCTTTGATCCCTCCTAGCAAACCTACACTTCAACCATGTCTGTCTATGAGCATGTTTCCTGATTCCTCAGTGTTTTTTTCCTACTTGTGTGTCTTGGTACCCATTCTTTAATTTACCTGGAGTACCCCAAGAGAATGAGCTCCATCTGGGAGAGGTTGAGTCCAGGGGTAGCAAGAATGGATCACGGTTGGGGGAAGGGAGGAGAGTTAGATATTGCTAGGGCAGGGAGTGAGTGCTGCCAGCTTCTCTGTTCATCTCCCCATCAGTGACCATCAGAGGCATCTCCTTCATTCAGTTAGCATCTTTCTTTAGCAAAGTGGGATCTACTTTCCCAAACTTTTTCTGATTGTGGGTTGTTGTTTGTTTGTTTGCTTATTTAAAAGCAAAGGAGAACCCAGAGCAGGGGTGCAGGGTAGAAACCATGCACGGAAAGCATTTTCCTTATTTTTCTGCTACAATGTGCGCGGGGTGAGAGCAAGAACTATTTGAGGGAGGAGAAATACATAGGAAACATGGCATTTTGAAAGGTTAATGGGATGTGTAGGAACATACTGAGATGATGTTCTGCTATTGTCAGAAATAATGTTTTACAGAGAAGCTATTTGTGAAGAAAGACCAGTTATCGTTGATGGACTAATGTGCACGCAGAAATATGGAAGTAATAATGCCGATGTACAGTGCCTGCAGAGAGATGTCAGTCAAAACACGAAGCAGGCTTTGGGCTGGGGGAGAATGAACACCTTTTGATTTGCCTCTGTCTATAAGATTGGACCTGTAGGACCCACATGAACAGATTGTTTAACAAAATCCAAGGTGGACTTTGAAAGGTTTGCTGACCACTTTGCCCCTGCGGTGGGGTTTGATGACTGCTCTTAGAATTCCAGAACCATCACAACCCTGTGATTCAGCAAATGTCTCTCAAGTTGTAGAGTACCATTCTAATTTCAAGTATCATTTCTTATCCCCTGAACCTGGTGAAATAAATACTGTAGTCCCGATATTTCATTGTCCAAACTGCAGTCAGCTCATTTCTGTCTGCCTGCAGAACTGTGACAGAAGCTTCTCTGTGCAGACCACACATCCTGACTTTAAATTCAGGATACATGAATGTGAGCCCTATGGAATCAGTGGTGGAAAGGATTCTGTGAAAATCATTCCATTCTGTCCTAAGGTTTAATTGCCCTAAGAGATACATGAATAGGGAGGGGAAAGATAAAGCAAAAAGATCTTGAGATGAATAATGGGAAGACTCTTCACGGTAGGAAATGCAAGAAGGTCAGATTTCCTTTAAACCCGGATGGGAGACTGCCTCTACAGACAGTATCCTGTTACTTAGATGCATATCATCCCGTTTACTGATGTTTCTGTCACTTGCTTTCCTGTACCTTTCTGCTCTGGGAAAAATGCTTTGGAAGAGCCAATCAGAAGTCCTACTGCTCCACGTTTCAGAGACTCAGAGACCAGCGGGGATCCAGATCTTAACCAATTTGATTTAATTTCTTAAGAAACAGGGCCTGAGAACACTACTTTTGGGGGTTCTTGGCTAAGTGTTTCTATTGTCTGTCATTTAGAACAGAAGATGTGGGGACAGACCCCAGTTTTAGGTGCAGTGCTTATCGTGGTCCCCAAATCTTCCAATGTGGGATGGGTTTCCTGGACAACTTCAGTGTCTAACCTATGTAAATAAATGTCCAACCCCCACATCCTCCTTGTTCATTTTCCCTGTGTTACTTTTGATCATTTACTACCACCAGATGTGCTTGTTTTACTTACTTGTTTACTACAGTGGCTCAGACTGTAAAGAATTTGCCTGCAATGCAGGAGACTCGAGTTTGATCCCTGAGTTGGAAAGCTCCCCTAGAGAAGGAAATGGCAACCCACTCCAGTATTCTTGCCTGGAGAGTCCCATGGACAGAGGAGCCTGGTGGGATATAGTCCATGGGGTCGCAAAGAGTTTGATTGACTGAGCAACAAACACTTTCAGTTTACTCTTTGTGACCCCCACCTCGCCGCTACAATGTACATTTCGCACATACCTAGAAAAGAAGTTCTTTGCCCAGAGTAGGTGCTCAGTAAAATTCTTTTGAGTCAAAGGCAGGAGGAACTTGCTCATCTCCAGGAGCTGGATGGGGGCAGGAACACTGTCAGTTCAAGACCCACCAGTAGATCCTCAGTGGTCCCCTGTGCCCTTCATCCCTGGGACTCTCCTGACATATGCTACAAGAGTCTCTTGTTTTCCACCTCTTTGCAGAGCATTGGCTGTGATGACTACCTAGGCTCCGACAAAGTTGTGGACAAATGCGGGGTGTGCGGAGGCGATAACACAGGCTGCCAGGTTGTGTCGGGTGTGTTTAAGCATGCCCTCACCAGCCTGGGCTACCACCGAGTTGTGGAGATTCCCCAAGGAGCCACAAAAATCAACATCACCGAGATGCACAAGAGCAACAACTATTTGGGTAAGCTTGGCTTTTTCCCAGAGGAAACCATCTGTTGTTCTCAGATGCTTCATTCCTTCCAGGATGGTAACACGCAGTGTCCAGAGGTCCGTGGACACGTAGAAGGTGTCCCTGGAGAATGCCAAAGCACCACCTGTGTCCCCTTGAAATGAGACGGAGGAAGTAAGAAGGTCTTTCTTGGAAGGAGATGTTTAAACCAGCCTTTGTTCCTTCCAAGAGAAATCATGTTGTGAAATTGAGAACAGTCTGCTTTGTTTCTCTGAAAGGAGGGAAGATCTTTGAAAAGCACAGAGATCCGCCCGTCTTTTTCTGTTGGAATTTCAGGGGGACCGGGCAGTCGATCATCCTGTCCAGACTCTCACTCCACAGGGATCTAAGGCAAAGGCCATTTTCCTCTTCTTTGTGCTTCATCAGGCTGGGGCAACAGTATGTGTGCGTCTTCACGACAGCTGCAGAACCTCTTAACGATCATTTGGGGCAATACCATCAATATTGGGAGACCATTTTTAACCCATCTTCCCACAAATGGAGATATTTGTTGAGTCTTCCTTCTGGGTTTCTGGCTGATTTTATGCTAAGCAAATCAGGTCCTGCAAGTTAATTTTTAGCAATTCTAATTCATGTAAATATGGACTAATCAGTTAACCAAATAGCATAAGGAAAGCAATTTTGCAATATACTTTTTTATTCTTTAATTAGTTGTGTAACAGGAATTTAAATAGCACAGACTATTTGCCAGACATTCTTGGTGCTTTACAGTATTAATTCATTGAACCCTCTCAAAGCCCCGGAGGATAGGAGCTATTCCCATCCCCATTTCATACACAAGAAGACAGGCACAGGACACTTATGTAATTTGACAAAGTCTCAGCAAGGAAGAGGTGGAGTGGGGATTCGAATCCAGGCAGTCTGTCTCCAAGCATCTACCAAGTAATAATACCCATGAGCAGTTTTGGTTCACCAGGCAGTAGTCACTGGCTGCAGCAACTGAGAGAGCATGAATTTTACAAATTTCAAATACCACAATCACCCCAGAAGATAACTCCAAACCCGAGACCTCCAGATACTGCAGCTTGTCCTTCTCCACCCAGGCAAATGCATCTAAAATTAGCTTCCTTTGGTTTTATTGGTGGGAGGAGGTAGGGATGGCAAATGGGACTCAGAAATAAATCCAATTAAAGTGGAAAAACTGTTACATTTGCTCTGGCAAACCCAGAAGCCACCAAAGTAGCAATAAGCCTAGGTTCCCCATGAGCAGTTTGTTGCCTTATTTTTATTTGCAAAAAAAGATAGTCTTTTTGTCTCCTTTCTTTCATACTATTAAAAGAACAAATCTTCATAAATATTCTGTTCCTAGAAAACGTTCTTCAAGGGATTATTTTAAATGTGATTGTGTTCAAATGCACCAACAAACAATGCCACATTTTGTGAACTTTGTGTAGTTTTTAGTGCTTTCCCTGAATCAAATTAGTTCTAACCAGTATGTGGTTTTTAAGCTGTGCCTTCTGAAATTAAAATAGTTAACCTGGGAGAATATCCACCAGCTGTCTGAATGGAAGCTACTCTCAGAGTCCCAGTGTTTTCATCTAGAATCTTGCTCTTATAAGTATTCCTGAGAAGCCATAGGATAACAAATATTCAGGACCCCACAGAGCCCCTGGGACTTGTTAGCAGTTGACAAATGTTCAATCTATTTTGTCTCAGAGAGCTTGTCAGTATGTCCAAGCTTCATGGAAACAAATTCCGTGAAAGTGAAAGTCACTCAGTCGTCTCCGACTCTCTGCAACCCCATGGACCTTACAGTCCTCCAGGCCAGAATACTGGAGTGAGTGGCCTTTTCCTTCTCTAAGGGATCTTCCCAACCCAGGGATTGAACCCAGGTCTCCCGCATTGCATGTGGATTCTTCACCAGCTGAGCCACAAGAGAAGCCCAAGAATACTCGAGTGGGTAGCCTATCCCTTCTCCAGGAGATCTTCCTGACCCAGGAATCAAACCCAGGTCTCCTGCATTGCAGGTGGATTCTTTGCCAACTGAGCCACAGTAATTCCCTAAAAAAGATGAAGAGGAGGCAGAGGAGGATGTGAGTACCCAGAATCAGTGGAAGAGTGATTCAGAAAATCAAGTACAGCTTCCTACAGCCAGTGATCAGGGGGTGTGTGAGAAATCCAGCCCATGGCAGTGTTACATGATGCCACATGGGCAGAGTGGGAGAGTAGAGACAGAAGGGCAGATGGGAGTGAAAGAAGTTTCCAGAGGTGGAAACAGGGGCTGTGTTTATGGCACTTAAGCATCTTTTAGTACATAGCTGCATCACTCAAGAGGCTCTTTTGTTTTCTTCTTTCCTTTTTATTGAGATTTAATTTGCCTTCCGTAAAATTAATTCTTTTAAAATGCACAATGGATGGAATGGTCTTTTTCTCACCACAGGTGTTCTCGTAATCTATTCCACTTATTCTACTAAATTTCCTGTTCTGTGAAATCTGTATGTTTTAAAAGTTAAATTGCATGCAATTGTTTGAGATTATGTGTAAGCTATTAGAGCACAGGTCTGTCTAGCTATTTTTGAATTTTTCAAAGATTATATTTCACAATTCACATTTTCAAACCTTGAAACATCTTTCAAAGAGTTATATGGTAAGGTTCTCCACAATTTTCCGAGTAATGATGTTTTGTTTTGTTTTGTTTTGGTGACTTCTACCTGTGTAAACTGTATTTTGTACAAAAATTTGACTTGATGCACAAAATTGAGTAGGCTGTCTGCATACATTTGTTCTGCAGAGGAGGCAACTTAGAGGAAAGGAATAGATCAGATGCTTTTAAAAATTGCACAACTTTAACAAGCTTTTTTTAGTTGCCCTATTGTTTTCCTGAATAGCCTGTAGTTATTTGTAATAAAAATCAGACATGCCATGTGAAATACTTGGAATTTTTTAAATGACTGACTCTCCAAACTTGATAGAGATAGAAACTAGATTTCCATGAAAACAGAAGGACTTGCATTATTAGTGCTGAAGAAGATGGTTTAATCACCTCGTTTTCAAAGCGTTTTTGAAAGCCCACAATATTTAAATGACTTATTCTAAGCTGCTTGCTGAGTTAATAATAGTAATTGTACTTTATGTATAGTACTTTAGTCGTCGAGTGTTTTTCCATGTATGGTCTTCTGACTTTTAAAACTGGACATTCTTTACTTTGCTTGCTTCACAAAAGATGAAGTTACAGTTATTGAATTATTGAATTGCGATGTGAAAGGTGAAATTTAAAACTCAAAAACTTTGGAGAAATGTCTATTCAGGTCTTCTGCCTATTTTTCAATCGGGTCTTTTGGTTTTCTTAATATTGAGTTGTATGAGCTAGTAATATACTTTGGATATTAATCCTTTATTGATCATATCATTTGCAAATATTTTTAATCGGTTGTCTTTTTGTTTCCTTGATGGTTTTCTTTGCTGTGCAAAAGCTTTTATGTTTAATTAGGTCCCATTTGTTTATTATTGTTTTTGTTTCTTTTGCCTTAGGAGACAGATTCAAAAAATATTACTAGCATTTGAGTCAAAGTGTTCTGCCTATGTTTTCTTTTAGGAGTTTTATGGTTCCCGGTCTTAAAGGTCTTTAATCCATTTTGAGTTTACTTTTGCATATGGTGTGAGAAAATATTCTCGTTTCATTCTTTTACACAGTTGTCTTTTTGAAGAGACTGTCTTTTCCACCATTGTATATTCTTGTCTCCTTTGTCATAGATTTTGTTGTTGTTGTTGTTGTTGTTGTTGTTGTTTAGCTGCTAAGTAGTGTCCGACTCTTTGTGACCCCGTGGACTGCGGCAAGCCAGGCTTCCCTGTCCTTCAATATCTCCTAGAGTTTGTTTAGACTCATGTCCATTGAATCAGTGATGCCATCCAACCATCTCATCCTTTGTCGTGCCCTTCTCTTCCTGTCTTCAATTTTTCCCAGCATCAGAGTCTTTTCCAGTGAGTCAGCTCTTCACATCAGGTAGCCAAAGAATTAGAGCTTCAGCTTCAGCATCAGTCCTTCCAGTGATTATTGAGGGTTGGTTGCCTTTAGGATTGACTGGTTTGATCTCCTTGCTGTCCAAGGGACTCTCAACATCTTTTCCAGCACCACAATTTGAAAGCATCAATTCTTCGGTGCTCAGCCTTCTTTATGGTCCAGTTCACATCTGTACATGACTACTGGAAAAACCATAGCTTTGACTAGACAGACCTTTGTTGGCAAAGTGATGTCTCTGCTTTTTAATATGCTGTCAAGGTTTGTCATAGCTTTTCTTCTAAGGACAAGCATCTTTTAATTTCATGGCTACAGTCACCATCCGCAGTGATTTTGGAGCCCAAGAAAACAAAGTCTGTCATTCTTTCCCGTATTTTCCCCCATGTATTTGCTATGAAGTGATGGGACCGAATCCCATGATCTTTGTTTTTTAAATGTCGAGTTTTAAGCCAGCTTTTTCACTCTCCTCTTTCACTTTCATCAAGAGATGGCCTCTTTAGTTCCTCGTCACTTTCTGCCATTAGTGTGGTGTCATCTTCATATCTGAGCTTATTGATATTTCTCCTGGCAGTCTTGATTCCAGTTTGAGCTTCATCCAGCCTGGCATTTCACATGATGTACTCTGCATATAAGTTAAATAAGCAGGGTGACAATATAAAGCTTTGACATACTCCATTCCCAATTTTTGAACCAGTCCATTGTTCCAGTCTGTTGAACCATGTCTGGTTCTAACTGTTGCTTCTTGACCTGCATACAAGTTTCTCAGGAGGCAAGTAAGGTGATCTGGTATTCCCATCTCTTTAAGAATTTTCCATAGCTTGTTTGGTCCACATAGGCAAAGGCTTTAGTGTAGTCAGTGAAGCAGAAGTACATGTTTTTCTGGAATTCCCTTGCTTTTTCTATGATCCAATGATGCTGGCAATTTGATCTCTGGTTCCTGTATTTAGAAAAATACAGCTTGTGCATCTGGAATTTCTTGGCTCATGTATTGTTAAAGCCTAGCTCGAAGGATTTTGAACATTACCTTGCTGGCTTGTGAAATGAGTGCAATTGTGCAGTCGTTTGAACATTCTTTGGCATTGCCTTTCTTTGGGATTGCAATGAAATTGACCTTTTCCAGTCCTGTGGCCACTGCTGAGTTTTCCAAATTTGCTGGCATATTGAGTGCAGCACTTGCAAAGCATCATCTTTTAGGATTTGAAATAGCTCAGCTGGAATTCCATCACCTCCACTACCTTGTTTGTAGGGATGCTTCCTAAGGCCCACCTGACTTCACATTCCAGGATGTCTGGCTCTAGGTGAGTGATCACACCATCGTGGTTATCTGGGTCATGAAGATCTTTTTTGTATAGTTCAGACGAGATCGGGCATGTTCAGGGTGGTATGGCCGTAGACTTGTATAGTTCTTCCGTGTATTCTTGCCACCTCTTTTTAATATCTTCTGCTTCTGTTAGATCCAAACCATTTCTGTCCTTTATTGTGCCCATCTTTGCTTGAAATGTTCCCTTGGTATCTCTAGTTTTCTTGAGGAGATCTCTAGTCTTTCCCATTCTTTTGTTTTTCTCTATTTCTTTGCACTGTTCACTTAAGAAGGCTTTCTTATCTCTCCTTGCTGTTTTTTGGAACTCTGCATTCAGATGGATATATCTTTGCTTTTCTCCTTTGCCTTTTGCTTCTTTTCTTTTCTCAGCTAATTGTAAGGCCTTCTCAGATAACCATTTTGCCTTTTTTCATCTCTTTTTCTTGGGGATGGTTTTGATCACCACCTCCTATATAATGTTACGAACCTCTGTCCATAGTTCTTCAGGCACTCTGTCTATCAGATCTAATCTCTTGAATTTATTTGTCACTTCCACTGTATAATCATAAGGAATTTGATTTAGGTCATACCTGAATGGCCTAGTGGTTTTCCCTACTTTCCTCAATCATAGGGAAAAAAACAAGTGATTACCAGTGGAGAGAGGGAAGGGGAAGGGCCATGATGGGGTAAGGGATCAAGAGATACAAACTACTATGTATAAAATAAATAAGCAACAAAGGTATATTGTACATACAGGGAATATAGCCAGTATTTTATGGTAACCTTATATGGAGTATAGTCGTAAAAATATTGAATCACTATTGAACATTTAGAACTTATATAATGTTGTAAATCAACTATATTTCAATTAAAAAAAAATTGAAAACATCACAAAAGGGATTTCCCTGGCAGTCCAGTGATTAAGATATCATGCTCCTGTTGCAGGGGGTATGGGTTTGATCCCTGATCAGAAAACTAAGCTTCTGTATGCCTCATGGTGTGGCCAAAAAACTTCACAGAAGAAAGAGTCTTATATATCAAAAACTTTGGCTGATACATAAATGATGGTGCATTCAACCTGACTGAGTTTATGGCTAATGTTGGTTTGGTCATCAAGAACTGGACCTGTTGGACTCAGATTCTGAAGCCTGCGTCCTGGCCCTGTTCCTGCCATAACTTGCAAGGGTTCCGGCCCATGTGCAGCTGGGAGTACAGGCCAGCTCAGCATCTCAAGATGCTTACTATTTCTCTGAACAAAGCTGGAGGAATCATAACCTTTAATGACACACAGATTTCAGGAGATGGGATATTTATCTGTCTTATTTTAGGTTGGAAACCAATGAAGTTCTACAGAGCTCCACTTTTCAGTGTTTATTTGAATTTTTCACATGGTCCAAAATACAAACTAGCTGGTGGATTACAGATTCCTAGATCTTGTTTTTTGTTTTTTTTTTTTTTTTTCCATGAAAAATACTTTAGAACCAATGTATCTATTGTAAGCTATGTAGTCTCCTTTTCCACTTGAGTTATTCTGAACCCTGCTCTTTGGAAATAAAAAGTTAAATCTAATTTTATTTAAATGATTGACATTTTATATTACTTGCCTCTTCCTTAATAAGATGTTGTGAAATTATTTTAGCTGAAATATCAAAGTTTGGCATAGTTCAGCCAGCTCAGTTTACTAATGTCATTATGTAACAGTTAAGAAATCAGACATAAAAGCATACCAAGCAAAAATTGATTCTACAGGACATCTTCTATCTGCCAACATCTTACATTATCTTAGAGCCTTAGAAGGGATATTTTTTTGAAGATTTATAAGCTTTTAAAAATAAACTGCCAATATCTTTACTTTTAAGCATGTTTTCGTAAAAGTTTTAAAACAGTGGAAGTAGGGGTCAGCAAAAAAATGTCAAGTATCATGGATCATCTGTAACCTGCACATCTTTGTTTAATTTATTAGTTGAGCAGCTTTCAACGTGGGAAAGACTAGAGTATGTAAATAATGTGATACATCACCTTTGCATGACACCTATGTCAGCTTTATATGACAGTTAACCTCAAAGAATTACTCATATACATTGTAAAAGTTTTGAATAATACACATGGCATAGGGCAAAAAGATGAAATTCCTTCTCCATGCCAATCTCACCCTTGATCCACTGGTTTCAAGTGTAAAGACGGAGATGAAGGACCACTCTTAACAGTTTAGTATATACCCTCCAGACCTCTGTGGAATTGCAAATAAATATATATTTTCTAAAATTGATATTATATATGCCTTCTTCATATTTTAATGTTATACCATGATATCTTTTCTTATCAATGCATATAAAGCTAATTCATTATATTTTTAATGAAGAGCACTCCGTACAATAGATGCAACCTAATTTATTTCAGAATTTTCCTACTGAGGATGTTTAGACTATCTCCAGCTCTAATATTGCAAATAATGCTTTTGATTTGTGGTTCAAGATGACAGACTGAGTGCATGAGTTTTTTTCCCCTCCTCCCAAGATATTTCAAAATGACAGTAAAGGAATAAGAGAGGGTATAACCTATAACCATCCAAAAAATGGGTGGTGGAGCGGGGCGGGGGGCATTTATTACATGATTTTAACAAATTTCTGGAACAGAGTCTCAAAAGTTAGTGGAAGAGAGTTCACTAACAGAGCAGAGGAAGTCACAGCCTAGGTAGCAGAGGGAACTGTGATGGGGGGCGGGGTGCTGACCTGCATTTTCTTGTGAATCTGGGAGACAGCAAGTAAATGAAGGGTGGGCGGGGAGAAAGGGGTGGCAAAACAAGGAAATAGTGAAAAACCCTGTTATGTGAACAGGCATGCCAGCACACACATTTTGCATACCCTGGCATCCAAAAGGGTACGGGCAGGAGACTTGGTGCTCCCAGACCTCAGTATTCATTCTGGAATGAGAAGAGGGGCTGCTTAGGGACCGGTGCCCCATCTCCTAGAACGTGGCCTATTAACAAGTTTGGCCAACGTGTTCAGAGTTCTCAGACAGCCTTCCCCCTGCTTTTGTCTTTAATATCAATGGATAATTGAAAATAACATCAATGGACACCTTTTAAAACCCCATAGCATGAAAATCTAAGATAAATATCTTAAAAAGATGTTTTAGAAGAAAACAGCCAATTATTGGAGAAGAAAATTGAAGAAAGCTTCTCTAACATGTAATGCTTTCATGGATATCCTAATATATGTATCATTTCATATTACATGAATATTTCTGTAGGATAGACCCCTAGAAATAGAATTTATAGATCAAATAGAATGAGCGTTTAAAACTGTGAAAGATAAAGCAATATTCCTCTCCAGATTTACTTGTATTAAGTTATACCCCCACCAAAAGTTCATGAAAGAATCCTTTCTCTACATCTTTACCAACACTGAATATTATGAACGTACTTAATTTTTAGGGCTTCCCTGATGACTCAGTGGTAAAAAATCCACCTGCCAATGCAGGAGACATGGGTTCGATCCCTGGGTCAGGAAGATCCCCTGGAAAAGGCAGTGGCAACCCACCCCAGTATTCTTGCTTGGGAAATCTCATGAACAGAAAAGTATGGGAGGGCTACAGTCCATGAAGTTGCAAAGAGTCGGACACAACTTAGTGACCAAACAACAATCAATTTTTAGTATAGATTTTTAATTTCCATTTCCCTGACCACTATTTTTGTTATTTGTACTCTGATGGATTGGCTATGAATTGTTTGTAGTTTTCTTGCTGATTTTAAGAATTCATATATGTTACGAGTAATAACCATTCTCTTCATGTATGTTTATTAGTCTTTATCTTGTGTTTCAACTCTGTGTATGGTATCAGTTGCTGTTGTTGTTCGGTCACTAAGTCCTGTCCAACTATTTGCAACCCTAGGACTGCAGCACACCAGGCTTCCCTGTCCTTCACCATCCCCCGGAGCTTGATCAAACGCATGTCCATTGAGGTGTTCAGTGATACCATCCAACCATCTCATCCTCTGTCATCCCCTTCTCCTCCTGCCCTCAATCTTTCCCAGCATCAGGGTCTTTTCTAATGAGTCAGCTCTTCGCATCAGATGGCCAAAGTACTGGAGCTTCAGCTTCAGTATCAGTCTTTCCAATAAATATTCAGGACTGATTTCCTTTAGGGTTGACTGGTTTGATCTCCTTGCTGTCCAAGGGACTCTCAAGAGTCTTCTCCAACACCACAGTTCAAAAGCATCAATTCTTCAGCGCTCAGCCTTCTTTATGGTCCAACTCTCACATCCATACATGACTACTGGAAAAACCATAGCTTTGACTAGACAGGCCTTTCTTGGCAAAGTAATGTTTCTGCTTTTTAATATGCTGTCTAGGTTGGTCATAGCTTTTCTTCCGAGGAGCAAGCGTCTTTTAATTTCATGGCTGCAGTCACCATCTGCAGTGATTTTGGAGCCCAAGAAAATAAAGTCTGTCACTGTTTCCATTGTTTTCTCATCCATTTGCCATGAAGTGATGGGACCAGAGGTCATGATCTTCGTTTTCTGAATGTTGAGATTTAAGCCAGATTTTTCACTGTTCTCTTTCACCTTCATCAAGAGGCTCTTCAGTTCTTCGCTTTCTGCTGTAAGCATGTTGTCATGATATCAGTTATTCTGTGGAGAAAATTTTAGTCTATTTTTAGCCAAATCGATCAATCATCTTTTTATGGCTAGTGGATTTTGTCTTACACAGGAAGACCTGTGTAAACTATTCTCTAATATTTTCTCCTGTTACCTTTAGATTAATTTTTTATATTTAAATGTTTACTCCATCTGGAATTAATTTGAGGTTTAGTTTGAGGTTCGGGGTCTGTCTTTTTCTAAATAGATAGACAGTGGTCCCAACACTGCTGTTTAAATTGCCCTCAGTAATTTGAAAGGACACATCTGCCATTATTAAATTAAAACACCTGTAGATATACCTGTGAATTCTCAGCTCAGGTCTGTTGATCTATTTGTCTCTTCCTGCTGTACTACCATATCTTTTTCATTGCTGTAATTTCATATGTTTTACGTTTTTATAGGTCAACTCTCTGTCTCCTTCCAAGCACTTTGTGTTTTCCTACATTTTCTTGGGTCTTCTTGTACATTTGTTCTACATACATTTTATAAATCAATTTGTCAAAATCTATAAAACTTCTGTTGAGACTTTAATTGAAAGTGCAATAAACTTATGAATTAATTTGAAGAAGAATTTGTCTTCACAATATTGACTTTTTTGATTCAGGTACATAGTATATCTGCCCCTTTTATATTCTTTTTTTAAATGTCTTTTTCTAGACTTTGCTTATGCTTTATAGGTTTATTCCTAGGCAATTTTATAGTTTTTGCTAATATGGGATATGATCTTTATTTCCATTACATTTCCAATTAGTCATGAGAGTGCATATTAAATCAGTTTATTTTATGTATTTATTTTATACCTGTATACTTTGCTAGACTCTTCACAATTTTCAAAGTCTTTCAATTATTTAATGTGAATTTTCTAGGTGGAAAATCATAATATCTATAAATAATATTAATGCTATCTTCCCTTGAATTACTCTACCTCCTATTTCTTTCCTATGTTGTTGCACTTAGAGACTTAGACTTCTAAAAATTTTGGGGATAATCATACTTATGGAGGACTTCTTTATCATGTTTCTGACAATGAGAATGTGTCTAATAGATGTTTGCTAAAGATTCTGATGGATACCTCTTATCAAAGTAAGAATTTTCTTTAAGTAACTTTTAAGAACTTACATTGTAACTTGCCCTTGTTTTTTTGTGTTTTGTTTTTTTTCTACAGTGTCTGTAGACACTGTACAGGATCCCTTTGCAACCCCATGGACTGTAGCACACCAGGCTCCTCTGTCCTTGGAATTCTCTAGACAAGAACATAAGAAGAGCCATGCCCTCCTCCAAAGGATCTTCCTGACCTAGGGATCAAACCTGGGTCTCCTGCATTACAGGCAGATTCTTTACTGTCTATGCCACAAGGGATACCTTGTCAACTTATATTTATCAAGTTAATGAATATTTGCTTATTATAGATACATTGTGAGTCCTTAATGGCTCAGATGGTAAAGAATCTGCCTGCAGTGCATGAGACATGGGTTGGGAAGATCCCCTGGAGGAAGGCATGGCAACCTACTCCAATATTCTTGCCTGGAGAATTCCATGGACAGAAGAGCCTGGCAGGCTACAGTCCATAGGATTGCAAAGAACATGACTGAAGCAACTTTGCTCATGGACAAGCAGTGACAGAGAGTAGATACAGAACCACTATCTCTTGTTGTTGTTCAGTTGCCAAGTTGTGTCCAACTCTTTGCAATCCCATGGACTGCAGCATGCCAGGCTTCCCTGTCCTTCACTATCTCCTGGGGTTTGCCCAAACTCATGTCCATTGAGTTGGTAATGCCATCCAACTATCTCATCCTCTGTTGTCTGCTTCTACTCCTCTCCTACCTTCAATTTTTCCCGGCATCAGGGTCTTTTCCACTGAGTCCATTCTTTGCATCAGGTGGCCAAAATATTGGAGCTTCTGCTTCAGCAACAGTCCTTCCAGTGAACATTCAGAGTTGATTTTCCTTAGGATTGACTTGATCTCCTTGCTGTCCAAGGGACCCTCAAGGTTCTTCTCCAGCACCACAGTTCGAAAGCATCAACTTTTCAGTGCTCAGCCTTCTTTATGGTCCTATTCTCACATCCATACATGACTACTGGAAAAACCACAGCTTTGACTATATGGACTTTTGTCCCCAAAGTGACATCTCTGCTTTTTAATATGCTGTCTAGGTTTGTCATAGCTTTTCTTCCAAGGAGCAAATGACTTTCAATTTCATGGCTGCATTTACCATCTGCATGATTTTGGAGCCCAAGAAAATAAAATGCCACTGTTTCCACTTTTTCCTTATCTGTCTCTTAGAGTTATGTAAGGATTCAATAGGATAATAAACATAAAGCATCCGGCATGGCAAGAGCTTAATTCATGTTTTCCTTTAATTCATATTTTCCCTTCCTTATCCCAAGGTTCCAGTATTTATCAATGACTGCTTAATAAAACTCTTCTTTTTCTTGTAACAGCTAAATAGAAAACAGCCTTCTCTTTCACCCACTGCCTGAAGCCTCTAGGATTATGTTGACTCAAGTGTAAAACTGTGTACCTTTCTTCTTAGACATCAAAAGCCTACCTGATTTAACTTAATCGCTCTAGTTGAGTGTCCTTCTGCCCTCCACGTTAGCTGTCTCTCTAGGAGTAATTCCTTCTTCCCAACAGAACAGAAACAGAAACATCAGTGAACATGTGTGTTCAACATCACCCCTGTGATGCTTTCATTCTAATCAGAAAATGATTTCTGTTAAGCCCACAGACAATAGAAAGCAAACATGGATACCAAGGGGAGAAAGGGATAAGCATATACTCACTGCTGTATATAACATAAACAATAGGGACTTACTGTATAGCGCAGGGAACTATAGTCAGTATTTGGTAGCAATCTATAAGGGAAAAGGGCTTCCCTGGTGGCTCAGATGGTAAAGAATCCGCCTGCAGTGTGGGAGCCCTGGGTTGGATCCCTGGGTGAGGAAAATCCCCTGGAGAAGGAAATGGCAACCCACTCCAGTATTCTTGCCTAGAGAATTCCATGGATAGAGGAGCCTGGTGGGCTACAGTACATGGGGTTGCAGAGAGTCGGACACGACTGAGCAACTTTCACTTTCACTATAGGGGAAAAGGCTCTGGAAAAGACGCCTTTTCCAGAGGCTTCTTATTATGAGTGTGTGTGTGTGTGTGTGTGTGTGTGTGTGTGTATAACTGAATCACTTTGCTATATACCTGAAACTAACATATCTTTGTAAATCAACTATACTCTAATAAAAAGAAGAGAAAATGGTTTCTTTGCTGGATAAACTTAGAATCACGTATTTACTCCCTGAACCTCCACTTCAGATGGCATCCAGTGCTTCGAGTGATGTTTCTCTGCTCTTGTTCCTGTGTCACCCTCAGCTTTTGATTTATTTTTTTTTTGGCCACACCTCATAGTATGTGATAACCTAGCTCCCCAACCAGGGATCAAGCCCACACCCCCTGCATTGGAAGCACAGAGTCTTAACCACTGGACCACCAGGGGAAATCCCTGTCATCTCCAGTTCTTGACTTTGTCTTCCATTCAGTTCAGCCTTGGACTGAAAGTGCCCTTTGCAGAGCTACCATATCTGACTGGGCTGCTTTTGGACAAGTTTGTTAATGTTTCTGATATTCCATTTCCTCACAAGTAAAATAAAGAAACAGGCCCAAATGGGATGTGTGTAAAATACCCAGCATCTTAGAGGTACTTGGTAACTGTTAGTTTTTCCATCTCCCTGAGTTAGTGGTTCTCACTCTGGCTGCACACTGGAGTCACAGGAGGTATAGATTTGAGGTCTGTTTGAAATATGTCAATGCCTTGTTCTCACCTGCAGATCTAGTACATCTGGGGCACAAGGTGGGTATGAGGATTTTTAAGCTCCTACATGATTCCAGTGTCCTTTCAGGGTAAAAGACCATTTCCCTATCCAGCGGGTTTCAACTGGGGGGCTAGGTTGCTCCCACCCCCACACCCATACATGCAGTAATATCTGGAGACATCTTTTTTTGGCTGTGCTGGGTCTTTGTTGCTGCATGTGGCTCCTTTAGTTGCAGAGAGCGGGGGCTGCTCTCTAGTTGCAGGGCAGGGGCTTCTCGTTGCAGTGCGTCTCTTGTTGCAGAAAACAGGCTCCAGGGCATGCAGGCTTCAGTAGTTGTTGCAGCACTTGGGCTCAGAAGTTGCAGCTCACAGGCTCTAGAGCGTGGGCTCAGTAATTGTGGTGCATGGGCTTAGTTGCTTCACAGCATATGGGATCTTCCCAGACCCGGGATTGAACCCATGTCCCCTGCATTGCAAGGTAGATTCTTAATCACTGGACCACCAGGGAAACCCTGGAGACATCTTTGATTGTTACAACTTGAGTAAGGTTGGAAGTTGCTACTGACATCTGGTGAAGAGAGGCCAGGGATGCTGCTAAGCATCCTATAGTGCAAGGAGAGGCCCACAGCAAAGAATTATCCAGCCCCAAATGTGAACAGTGCTGAGATGAGAAACCCTGACCAATGTGATCCCTAAGATCCCTTTGATCCTGAAGTTTCATGAGTCCTTTCTTTCAGAATGTTGTCTTAATAATAAATGTCTAAGGTGCTGTTGGAAAGACTGTTCTGTCTACCGTTATGTTTGCATTTGTCAATTCACTCTGAATTCTTAGTTCCCAACCCAAGCCACTTCCTTCAGTTTACCTTCAATCTTTCACTCAGTCAGTTGGCTGCCAGCCCCTGGGTTACATCCCCAGCAGGAGAAATTCCAGCTTAGTGCACCTTCCTACAGTCTGCCTTTCTGGCATTTGCAGTCCTTGCTTACTTTCTTAATACATGGCAGAAGAATAAAAGACAGATAGGCTAAAAGAAAAGCAAAAAGAGATTTTTCCTTTGGATTCCCATAGGACTTTGATCACATCTCCAGTTTGGCACTCACCGTATTATTTTATTGTAATTTATCTGTTTATATGTCTGTGTTCTCCCTGTATACTCCTTGAAGACAGACAGTCCAGACTCAGACATTCCTTCCCTGGAGTACCCTCCTGGTGCCAGCAGCGGGGACAAATCTCTTATGCTGTGCAGCCCATTTTGGGGGTCTATGCTCAGGCACCCTTAACCCACCTTAATCACACCTATGATCACCATTATGGTGATCACACCTTAGACCACCTTCATGACCTCACATATGGCAGGGGTCCCCAACCTCTGGGATCTGTTGCCTAAGAATCTGAACTGTAGCTGATGTGATAATAATAGAAGTAAAGTCCCCAGTAAATATAATGTGTTGGAATTATGCCAAAACCATCCCCCTCAACTTTGACATCAAAGTCTTTGACTGTGTGGATCACAACAAACTATGGAAAAGTCTTAAAGAGATGGGAATACCAGACCACCTGACCTGCCTCATGGGAAATCTGTATGCAGGTCAAGAAGCAAAAGTTAGAACCAGACATGGAACAACAGACGGGTTCCAAATTGGGAAAGGAGTAGGTCAAGGCTGTATATTATCACCCTGCTTATTTAACTTACATGCAGAGTACATCATGCAAAATGCCAGGCTGGATGAAGCACATGCTGGAATCAAGATTGTCAGGAGAAATATCAATAACCTCAGATATGCAGATGACACCACCCTTACAGCAGAAAGCAAAGAAGAAGGGAGAGGGTGGGAAGATTTGGGAGAATGGCATTGAAACATGTAAAATATCATGTATGAAATGAGTTGCCAGTCCAGGTTCAATGCATGATACTGGATGCTTGGAGCTAGTGCACTGGGACGACCCAGAGGGATGGTATGGGGAGGGAGGAGGGAGGAGGGTTCAGGATGGGGAACACATGTATACCTGTGGCGGATTCATTTTGATATTTGGCAAAACTAATACAATTTTGTAAAGTTTAAAAATAAATAAAAATAAAATTAAATTAAATTTAAAAAAAAAGAGAAAAGCTAAAAAAAAAAAAAAAGAAAGTGAAAGAGGAGAGTGAAAAAGTTGGCTTAAAACTCAACATTTAGGAAACTAAGATCAAGGTATCTGATCCCATCACTTCAGGCAAACAGATGGGGAAACAATTGAAACAGTGGAGACTTTATTTTTCGGGGCTCCAAAATCACTGCAGATGGTGATTGCAGCCATGAAATTAAAAGACGCTTGCTCCTTCGAAGAAAAATTATGACCAACCTGGACAGCATATTAAAAAGCAGAGACATTACTTTGCCAACCAAGGTCTGTCTAGTCAGAGCTATGGTTTTTCCAGTGGTCATGTGTGGATGTGAGAGTTGGACTATAAAGAAAATTGAACACTGAAGAATTGATGCTTTTGAACTGTGGTGTTGGAGAAGACTCTGGAGACTTCCTTGGACTGCAAGGAGATCCAACCAGTCCATCCTAAAGGAGATCAGTCCTGAGTGTTTATTGGAAGGACTGATGCTGAAGCTGAAACTCCAATACCTTGGCCACCTGATGCAAAGAACTGACTCATTGGAAAAGACCCCGATGCTGGGAAAGATTGAAGGCTGGAGGAGAAGGGGATGACAGAGGATGAGATGGTTGGATGGCATCACTGACTCTAGGTACATAAGTTTGAGTATGCTCTGGGAGATGGTGAAGGACAGGGAAGCCTGGCGTGCTGCAGTCCGTGGGGTCACAAAGAGTCAGACACAACTGAGCAACTGAACTGATCCCCCTGACCTCATCCATGGAAAAATTGTCTTCCATGAAACCAGTCCTTGGTGGCAAAAAGATTGGAGACCGCTGGAATGGTACTGGAGTCCCATGTTACTTGTCGACTATAAGAATCCTGGGCCTGCCTCCTGCATGTAATTCAGCACTTATAGGGGTGGTTGGCTGGGCACGGGTCCTACTAGCATCTGCATTTAGTGCCCAGGACACTGAGCTCAGCCTGGTGGAGGTACCTGCAGAGAGAAACAGTTTGTGAGTGGTGGAGTCAGGTCTCAAGTCCAGGCTCAGTCTTTGTTCATGACCCACATTCTGTGTATGTGCCCATGGCCACTGGCAAGAAAAATGTGACTGGGGAGTGGGGAGGACCTATGTCCTTCTCCTTCCCCCCGTCCCCCATGAGAAGAAAGATATATTCTAATCTCCTCCCCTTTTGTCCCCTTCCTTCCCTACCCCACTATTACCTCAAACCTCAAACCTTATTGACATCATCTGGTCTACCTTCATGTTGGAAATTCTTAGGCTAGCTTGCCAGAGTTCTCTTAGTCACTAGACTTTCACCATCCACCTCAACAGAGTTCTTCTGAAACTAGCACCTAAAGGAACGTCCAGCTCTTAAGCAGTGGTGAACATTTTGGAGAAATAAAGCATTGTGTAGCTTTTTTCCCTTTTTAAAAAAAATTGTGGTAAAATATATATAAACATAAAATTTATCATTTTAACAATTTTTACTTCGGGGGTATTAAGTACATTCATGATATTGTATGACTATCACCACTATCAGAACTTTTTCATCATCCCCAAAACTATACCTAATAAATAATAATTCCCTATTTTCCCCTATTTCAAGCCCCTGGTAACCTCTACTTTCTGTCTCATGAATCTTAGAAATTCTACTTTCTGTCTCATAAATTTTCCCATTCTAGGTACCTCATACAAGTGGAGTCACAGACTGTCTGTCCTTTTGTGTCTGGATTATTTCACTTAGCATCATGTTGTCAAGGTTCATCCATGTTGCAGCATGTGTCAGAAATTTATTCCTTTTTCTGTAGCTACCACACCTTTTCATCCACCCATCTGTTGATGAACAGCTGGGTCCTTTCCACCTTTTGGCTATTGTGAATAATGCTATTGTGTTTAGTCCCCACTTTCATTTCTTTTGGGTATATACTAAGGAATGGAACCGCAGTATCCTATGGTAATCCTGTGTTTAACTTTTTAAGGAGCTGCACGATTGTTTGCCACAGTGGCTGCACCCTTTTCTATTCTCACCAGCAACACACGAGAGTCTCAGTTTCTCCACATCCTCACCAACATTTCAAGTGTGTTTTTTTTTTTAAGTGTGTTTTTAAAAGAGTATTTAAGCAGAGAGAAACATGGACTGCTCTCAAGCATCAGGAAAAGATGCTGAGATGGGCTGTATGACCTCTTTCGGTTACCTGTTAGAAGTAGTGGCAGCCCCAGGTAACGTCTGAATGATGTCCTGGCCCATGGCGGGATGTTCCTCATCTATACTGGCACAAGAGAAGGTGGTCCTCGAACATTTGGATTTATATTTGGACTCAGTTCTTGCCTTCTCTTTGGCAGCAGGCTTTTATGATTCCTGTCCAAAACCAAACCCTTACCAAAGATCCCATGCCAGAGAGACTGTGGAAAGATGCTGTTATTTGTTTGAGCACTCCTGGACTTAATTTTGCATTACGTACTTTCCACCTGGTGTCTGACAGCGTGCTTCCCTTTGATTTAGGAAAGCTCTGATGTCCTTGCATTGGTTTACATGAGCTTTCTTGTAACTTTTATAGTCTCTCTGCCTTGAAAAGCTTTCAGAGACACTGGAACCAAGTGAAATCCATCCTGCTCCACCTCCTTATGCTCCTTGTGTTTTCACATTATCTACTTTTACTGTCTGGAAATGTAAGACTAAATTTGCCTGTTTGTACTTGGATTTGCCTTTTGTTTTGTGGGGAAGAATTAAGCTGTGATTTGTTTTTGCTTTTAATTGTATCATCTGTCTCAGGCATATGCAAAGCACCCACACCTGCTTTTTGCACCTAATGGGATTCTTTCCTGAAATGCAGGAAACAGCTGTTGAGGGGCTGGCTCTTAGATTTTTATGAAAGTGGTTTGACAGCCCTGTCTCTGCAGGGAGAATGACATTCTCTCCCAGCAGCACCTCCAGACAGCATCTTCAGCAGGGCTGCTAATCACTTCCAGGTCTTATACCTGGATTAGGGTAATGGCTCAGAACCCATTATCTGTGCGTCCAGCATGGACAGAGCCGTCCTCAATCTATCCACTCTAACCCGCTTGGAAGTGCCTCTGAGCTTTCCCTCTTTGAATCAAAGTCTGGCTTTTGAGGGTGTGTTAGGTCACTGCTCTTCCACATTAGAGAATTAATATGAGTCAAGCCTTAGGAAGAGATTTCTAAAGCTTAAACTACATTTAATAAATATAGTTGACTTCAGGAAAG
Source organism: Bos mutus (assembly GCF_027580195.1). Lineage (NCBI taxonomy): Eukaryota > Metazoa > Chordata > Mammalia > Artiodactyla > Bovidae > Bos > Bos mutus. The sequence goes on from NC_091626.1 coordinate 18,079,306, forward strand.
AAAGTGACAGCCAAGACAAAGAGTAACTTTCAGAATTTCTTAACCAGCAGCTGGGGCTGCCCACGCTCTGCTGCTTTGTGGTCAATGCTCTTTTCTGGAGGTCCTCTGCTTTCTCTCAAGAGCTAAAGCTTCAGAAATGGGAAATCTGCCTTCTAGGACGGGTCCCCTCTTCACTCCAGGAGAAACTGAGCATGCTTCTCTCATTAAGCAGAACTGCACTCTGATTCTGCTCTTCCTTTACACATTTCATTCTTGCTAATAAACCCCTGAGGGTTGAGCTTTGAAGACCCACTGCTTTTCTCCTGCTAGGGGTGGGCTGCCTTTGCTATCATCCAGCTATTTTAGCCAAGCTTCAACAGCTCTTAGAACTTTCTGCATCTCCTAATTCTACTGGATCCTTTTCCTAAGCCAGACATTATTCCTTGAATTATAATCATACAGATGTCAGAGTGGGAGAAGTACACAGCTTCTGTCTGAATTAAGTTGATATTCATGTTCCTAAGAAAGTATACATAGCCCCTACTCCTCCAGCTTCTTTTGTCACCCTGATATTTATTTTGCTCTGGGGGCAAAATTTGTCTCCTTATCTCCTCAGAATTTATTCTTCTCTTAATCTAATAATTCCTTAATCTAGTAATTCTTTAATCTGGTTAAGTAAAACATTGCTCTTATTGTGACTTGATATTCATTGCAGCTGCCCTGTGCAATACCTTGCAGAGATATGAAGTTGTGATCCCTACCCCCGGAATGTGCATGCATGTTAAGTCCCTTCAGTCATGTCCAACTCTTTGCAGTACGATGGACTGAAGCCCACCAGGCTCCTCTGTCCATAGCATTTTCCAGGCAAGAATACTGGAGTGGGTTGCCATGCCTTTCTCCAGGGGATCTTCCCAACCCAGGTGTTGAATCCTCATCTCTTATATCTGATGCACTAACTTGGGCAGACAGGTTCTTTACTGCTAGCGCCACCTGGGAAGCCCCATTTACAGTCTGTTTGAGACTTCTTTGAAGATTTTTGAGACTCAGCACTATAAGAGTGCAAAGGATGGAGAAATTATTTCTAACAGGATAAACTGAGGAGGAACATGGGGAGATGGCATTTAAACTGGGCTTTTAGGGCAGGCAGGGGTTGGCAACCTTTGGGGCTGAAAGTGCCATTTAATAAGTATTTTAGGCTCTGCAAGACTTTTGGTCTCAGCTAGAACTACTTTGCCATCATAATGAGAAAGCAGCCATGGACAATATGTAAATGAGTGGCTGTGGCTATGTTCCAAGAAAACTTGATTTACAAAAAAGACAGTAACCAAATTTGGTCTCCCTGCTGTAGTTTGCCAACCCCTGTTTTATAGGATAGATAGGGCTTTATCATGGGCTTCCCTGGTGGCTCAGACAATAAAGAATCTGCCTGCAATGCGGGAGACCTGGGTTCAGTCCCTGGGTTGGGAAGATCCCCTGGAGGAAGGCATGGCAACGCACTCCAGTATTCTTGCTTGGAGAATTCCCATGGACAGAGGAGCCTGGTGGGCTGCAGTCCATGGAGTTACAAAGAACAACTAAGCACAGCACAGGGTTTTATCAAAAGAAATAGGGGAAAGAACATTTCAGTCCAAAGCATGAGCTAAGGTTCAGAGAAGGTAATACGACACATGTCTGGACACAGTATAAGTAAGTAAGGATGGCCTTGAATTTGAGGCTGTAATTGTAGGATAAGGCCAGACCATGGAAGCCCTTTCATCCCAGACTCTATCCGTTGGATGAATCTTTGGGCAGATCTCAGTCACTGAAGATGTAGGGCTGGAAAAGGGTTGTGACAGAATCATGCCTCACTTTAAAGGCATTTTTTTGGCAGTAGTAGGGAAGGAGGTGGAGAAGGCAATGGCACCCACTCCAGTACTCTTGCCTGGAAAATCCCATGGATGGAGGAGTCTGGTAGGCTGCAGGCCATGGGGTCGCTAGGAGTTGGACACGACTAAGCGACTTCACTTTCACTTTTAACTTTCATGCATTGGAGAAGGAAATGGCAACCCACTCCAGTGTTCTTGCCTGGAGAATCCCAGGGATGGGGGAGCCTGGTGGGCTGCCATCTATGGGGTCACACAGAGTCGGACACGACTGAAGTGACTTAGCAGCAGCAGCAGGGAAGGAGGAGAATGGAAAGCAAGCATTTCAGAAAGGCCAAGTCTATACCAAGAGTCTGAGGACAGGATATGGCTAGTAAACAAAATATTGGTGTGTATCAGTGGGCTCCACGACTCCAAACAATAGACTGAACATTAAAAAACCAGTTTGTGTATGTGTGTCTTTAATCAGTGACTATAAGTGTCTCCTTATACAAAAACATAATATCCATTGCTAGATCCTGGAATGATAAAGTGCATTTGGCATTTGGAATGATCTGGAACAAATGAGAGTAGAAGGAGCAGATGAGTAATTTCAAGAAGTAAAAATTTAAGAGATCATTCCTACTTATAAAAGAGGAGTTGGGGACAATATACTAAGGGGAAATCTAAGTTGCATTGAAGAGAAACCAAGTCTCTTTTCTTGTCTCTAAAACAGCACTCTTCAAACCCAGCCCAGTCTTTCCTTCCTTGGTGGTGAGTTCTAGGAATGCCGAAGCCTAATGGTTACCTAGTTCTTTATCCGTGCCAATCACCTAATCCTCACAGCAGCTTCTCATCAGGCTGCAAAGATCCTGTCCCCATCCTCCATTAATGCTTTCCTCGAATGGAATTCCTCTGTTTTCAATTACCCTCCACAAATCATATATCCAGTGCCTGCCTGCATGCTAAGCCACTTCAATCATGTCTGACTCTTTGCGATTCTTTGGACTGTAGCCCTCCAGGCTCCTCTGTCCATGGAATTCTCCAGGCAAGAATACTGGAGTGAGTTGCCATGCCTTCCTCTAGGGGATCTTCCCAACCCAGGGGTCCAACCTGCAACTCTTACGTCTCCTGCATTGGCAGGTGGGTCGTTTACCACTAGCACCACCTAGGAAGCCCTATATATCCCATAAATTTCCAAAATTGCTGCAAGAAGACCAATATTAACCCTAAAGATGAATTCTTACTAGTTCAGTGGAAATCTGTTCATCAAAAAACTAACTGAAGATTTTTTTCTAAATAAATGCTCCACATTGTGGTTAGCCTTTCCTTTACTTACAAACATGTGAATGGCTTAGACTAACTTGGAATTTTCAGAAACATTCATAGTTACCAGTTCCACTGGCATAAGTACACAAAATATAAAGTCTCAAACATTTCAATAGGAACAGAATTGTACAGGTTGTACAATGCAAATTTCTGGTTCTATAGCCTTCAGTCAGTTGCTTGATCTCCTCATATATCATTTTCTTTACCTTTAAAATGAGTGGACAATAATGCTTATCTTATAGGGTCTTATGGAAAAGATTAAGTAAGATACTACCAATAAAGCATTCATCACAGTGGCTGACACAACATATGTATTCAACAAGTATCAGATGTTGTTATTACTATTTTTATTGTTACTGTTATACAAACTAGTCCAGAATTACATGGTTATACGTCCACATACTTGTGCTTTGAAAATTTTTCTGGATAATAAATAACCCTTCCACAAGGAGAGACTTTTTCTAACCATACCAAGCCCGTAGTGAAATCAAAGTTTTCAGCACATGCTTTTATAACTGACAGTAAATTAGCTCTTAAAGGCTGTTTGGATTGTATCCAGGCCATGTGGTGTCTCCTCTTGGAGCTCATTGACTTGAGGCATTACCACCATGTTCACAGATGCAGTCAGAAGTTGATCAACACTTATATTTAAGGTCTGAGCAGGGATCAGGGATTGGGCCTTTAGATGTTCTGCTTTTAATATGAATACTGACTTTCTATTTTGTGATGTTTTTAAAATGTTCAACCATATCACAGAGACCCACGGAAATTTCTGCTGTGCGCAATTCTACGTCTCTCATAGAAACATAAACCTCAGTGCTGGTCAGTGTGGGGACTCTCGGAGTCTTTATGACAGACCCCTCCTGGAAGGGTGAAAAATGAAGGTTAAAGTCCCTCAGTTGTGTCCAACTCTTTGCAATCCCATGGATTATACAGTCCATGGAGTTCTCCAGGCCAGAATACTGGAGTGGGTAGCCTTTCCCGTCTCCAGGGGATCTTCCCAATCCAGGGATCTAACCCAGATCTCCCACATTGCAAGCGGATTCTTTACCAACTGAGCTATCAGGGAATCCCAACAGACGTGTTTCATCCCAAGACTTTCATGGACCTGCTTAATTGACTAAAATGTGGCTCAATGGTAAAATGTCTGCCTGCCATCACAGGAGACACAGGAGCCATGGGTTCAGTCCCTGGGTCAGGAAGATCCCCTTGAGGAAGAAATGGCAACCCACTCCAGTATTCTTGCCTGGAAAATCCCATACACAGAAGAGCCTGGAGGGCTACAATCCATGGGGTCACAAAAGAATCAGACACGACTGAGCGATTGAGGACACAGATAAGTTTAACTTGTCAACACAGACCTTTATTCCCTCTTCTCAAAACAAAAATGGAAAAGAAATACATGTTTAAGGACAGAAAGCCTGACTTCTGGCCAGAGCCATCAGCTGGCCTAGCACTTACTTATTTGTTAAATAAGCATTTTATTGAAGTACTAAGTATAAATATATAGGAAAAGCCCTCAGTTCAAATTTGTACAGCTTTGATGAATTTTCACAAAGTGAACCCACTCATGTGACTAATACCCAGATCAGGAATTAGGACTTTATTGGCATTCCAGGAGCCCCTTCTGGCCCCACACTCCCTCAGTCACTAATCCCCCCACCTCTGAAAGAAACTGCTACTTTTACTATTAACACTCTAAATTAGTTTTGTCTGTTTTTTAAAAGCCTTGTACATTGATAAATATGGAAAATACAGCATATACTCTTTTATATATTGCTTGGGGGCAGAGGGGTCTAAATATTGTTACAGCTTAACTTGGAGAAGAGTATAAAATGAGATTACAGGGTTTTTCCTCATATTTAGCCAATTTTCCAACCCAACATTTTGGATAATTTATTTATTTAATGTTGGAATGCTTAGAATGTGCGACATCCTCATATTTATCCTAGGTCTATTTCATGAATGCTTCTTCTGTTCCAGTTATCTGTCAAATAAATTCTGTACCACATTTTGACTATTGCAGCTTTAAAATGTGATTTAACATTTGGCATGGCAAGTCTCTCTTCTTTTGCTTCTTTTTAACAATATTTAAGTTATCTGGGTGAACTTCCCTGGCAGTCCAGTGGTTAAGACATCACCTTCCAATTCAGGGCGTGCGAGTTTCATCTCTGGTCAAGGAGCTAAGATCCCACATGCTTCACAGCCAAAAAATCAAAACATAGAATGGAAGCAACATTGTAACAAATTTAATAAAGACTTTAAAAATAATCCACATCAAAACAAAAAATACTTAGAAAAAAAAAAGATAATCTAGGATGTTTGTATCCCAGGTGAGTTTTGGAATCCTTTTATCACATTCAAAAAATGCTATTGATATTTTCTTGGGATTGTGTTAAATCCACTCAGTAAACATGTATTGAGCACTTACTGTATGCCAGGCTCTGTTCTAGGCACAGGTAATACTGCAGAGAAGAAGGCACACCCCCGCCCTTATGATACTTACTTTCTAGGGAAGGAGCTTGGAAACAAAAGAGCAAAAATATCCTTTCAGATGGAAATATGTGCTATAAAAAAAAACAGGGAAAGTAGAGACAGAGTGGCCGGCTGGAGGAGCAAGGTGCTACTTGAGTTCAGTGGTCAGAAAAGATCTCTCGAAGGAGGTGATACTTGGATTGGAACCTGCATTCTGCTTAGAGTGTACCAGATGTATACTTCACTGTGGGAGTAATAGACATAATTAATGCATCCAGCCTCAGAATGTAGCATTTATTTCCATTTATTCAAATAGTTTATACCTGCCAGTAAAATTTTAATATTTCCCATATAGATTTCTGCATTTCTTGTGAAGATTGGTCTTAGTACGTTTTGCTGCAGGACGATGATGGAGAATGAAATCTGTTCCTTTTTATCTTCAAATTGCTAGCATATAGAAAAGTTATGAATTTCTTACATTTACCACTGTCTGACCACTTTATGAAGGTGAAAGTTGCTCAGTTGTGTCTGATTCTGCGTCCCCATGGACTGGAGCCTGCCAGGCTCCCCTGTCCATGAAATTCTCCAGGAAAGAATACTGGAGTGGGTAGCCATTGTCTTCTCCAGGGGATCTTCCCACCCAGGGATGGAACCCGGGTCTGCTGCATTGCAGGCAAATTCTTCACCGTCTGAGCCACCAGGGAAGCCCCACCACGTTGTGAACTTTTATTAATTTTGAGTGTTTTGAGTTGATGATTTTATAATGATATATCAGATATAAATAATTACAATATTACCTTCTTCTTTTCAATTCTTTTTCATGAACTATTCAGTTTTACCACAACTTTGCCAAAATTTCTAGAACCACTGTTCATGAGTGACAGCAGACGTCTTTCGCCCATCTCTTTCGTGTGAATAACCTCTAATTTTCCCTATCGTGAAAGATAAATGTATGCTCAATACATATTTTAAATTCATGTATGATTACATGCCTATTATCAGATTGAGAAAGTCTGTTTCTAATTTGGTAAATGTTTTTACCAGGATGAGTTTTAAATGTCATTTTTGGCAGCTATTTAAATTATTTTTTCCTAAAAATTTCCTATATTAAATCATTCTTGCATTCCTGGCATACAACCTTCTTCATCTTGCTCAGGGATCCTTTTTTCCTTCTGTTGAATTCAGTTTGCTGGTACCTTACTTAGGACTTTTAAAATCTATAAGTCATCAGCAAGACTGGCCTATTGCATTCATTTTGTGTTACTTCTCTGAAGCTCCGGTAGGGTTAGCTTTCCAATTTTTATATGCTCTGGAAAGGTTTATATCATTACCTAGTCCTTTAGATTTTGATGGAAACACACCAATAAAAAACATTTGGCTCTGGAATCTTTAAAAGAAATTATTTTGGGTAACTCTTAAAAATTCTTTTATGGTTACTAGTCTGTCTATCGTGATTTTTTTGTTCATCTTAAGTTGATTTGGTCATTTTTAAATGTAGCTTTTTCATGGAGAGCTTCAAATATGATAGTATAGAATTGTATATAGAATTCACTGATTATTTAAATGTCCTCTGATGCATTGGAGCTTTCTTGGAGGCTGAGACGATAAAGAATTTGCCTGTAATGTAGGAGACCCGAGTTCAATCCCTGGGTTGGGAAGATCCCCTGGAGGAGAAAATGGCAACCCACTTCAGTATTCTTGCCTGGAGGATTTTGAAGGACAGAGGAGCCTGGCAGGCTACAGTCCATGGGGTCACAAAGAGTTGGACATGACTGAGCGACAAACACTTTCACACTTTTCTGATGTATTATCTGTTTTTAGTTGTAATATTGCTTGAGAGGCTTTTGGCTTTTTTCTTTATCAAAGTTGCTTATTAAAAATGTACAAACTTCCAGTTACAAAATAAATCATGGAGAAGTAACGTACAGTGTGGTGACCGTCGTGCCTGGTACATCTGAAAAGTGGCTTTCCTGTGTTTCGTGAGTTCCTCACCCTTCTCCTGTTGAACATACTAAAGGAGAATTCTATCAGCACACAGAGGAGTAGTCACCAGGACAGTAGTCGCCTACCCTGTCCACTGTGTGGTCAGTCACTCAGTCGTGTCCACTCTTTGCCACCTTATGGACTGTAGCTGCCAGGCTCCTCTGTCCATGGGATTCTCCAGGCAAGAATACCAGAGTAAGTGCCATTTCCTCCTCCAGGGGATCTTCCCGACCCAGGAATGCCTCCATCTCTTACGTTTCCTGCATTGGTGATGGATTTTTTTTTACCACTGGCGCCACCTGGGAACCCCCCAACCTGCCTATTAACAGGCACCAAAGCTGGACTCATTCCTCATCCAACATTTAGTTGAGAAAAGTTACATAGTCAATTCTGAGCATAGTGCTAGATGGTGGCTTGTAAGCCCTAGGGAATAAAAATTAAGCTACCAACTTCTTATTTCTAGGTGTTCATTTTCTGTAACTGCTTGTTCTTTAGGACTCTAGTCTACCTCTTAATGTTGTTATGGTCTTCTGTTTCAAATAAGAATTTTATTTTCTATGAAAAATGGTGCTGATCTGCTTTAATTTTTCAAAGTCGTGGAATCTTGGCTGTTTGGGCCAGGAGACCATAAGCAAGGTATCATTGCTTCCGTCTGACAGCACTTTCTATTTTTAGGAAAAGCCCATCAGAGGAAAATGAGCTCATAAACTAACCTTAAAACTAACATCTCAGAAACTGATCTGTGTCAAGGATCCGTTAGTCAAAAATCTTGGAGTGTTTTCTATGCAAGTTATTCATTTCACTCATTTAATTACTTATTTCCTTCATTTATTCACTCACTCAACAGACGTTTATTGAGAGTCTGAGCCAAGTCTGTTTTAGGCTACAGTTATGACTTCAGTTATAGCTTCTTGTAAATGTTTGTTTTGTTCACATGTGCTTGTATATATTCTATATGATAATTTCTTCTACCTTCCCTTTTAATAATAAAAGCTCCTTGAGTGAAAATCTGGATTTTCCCTTTTCTTCATAATGCTCCCCAGTTCCCAATTGGATACTCCACATGGAATAAAGCGCTTAGCACATGACTTTGATTTACTGACTGGTGGAAAGCCTTTATAATCCAGTCTTCTGTCTTAAGCTCTATCCAGAATTCCTCCCTTAACTTTCCTATCATTCCCAAAGGTTGCAAAGAACATTTTCCTTTCTGCCTTTAAGGGTTTGTGTAGAATTACCGGGACCCAGACTTCACCCTAAAGATGAGTGTATTTACATACTCAAATGAAGTGATCCTGAGGTAATATTCTGAATTGTGTCCTAACTTTTAAAGAGGCTCCATATTGCATTTGACTCATAAAACTGAAAAGTAAAATGTTAATGTGTAAAAGTGTTATTCCAGATAATAAAACCTGTTCCCAGCCTTTCATAATCACTTCCAGCCCAGTCGACAAGCTTATTAGCAGAAATAACTGAGAGGAAAGGGAAATTAAAACTTTTATAATTAAAAAGAGTAAGGCTCTTCTATTAAATTACCTGTTTAATATCCATCGTTGTTGGGATTTTTCTTTCCTTTTTCATGAGCTGCCTATAATTTTTAAAAACCTACTTTTGAGGGCAAAATGTTAACATCTTGGAATAATCACTCCCTGTCCAGTTTCTATTTATTTATTTATTTTTAGTCATTCACTTTGACATTTCCATTCCCAGTTGTGACGTTCCAGAACCCCACGCATCTGGCTGTTCTCAGGAGCAAGACCATTTACCTGGCTCCCATCCATCTCTGCCCGTGAGATAATGTACACGAAAGTTTTTTGTCCACCACTCGGTGCCAGGCAAGTGCCAAGGGTCCCCTGCTCTGAAGCTCTCCCCTTTAGGAGCTGCAGAGATCTTCAGTTTACTTCTTCCTCAGTGAGATTCTGATAGATAGACGGTAGGTCTAAACTGTGACCCCAAATAGCCAGTCTTCCTGCTGGAAATCTCTGCAGAGTGTTTTTAACTCTCAAAACATGTTTTAGCTTCTTGGTAGCCTCATGTGCAGGCTTCCCTGGTGGCTCAGATGGTAGAGAATCTGCCTGCAATGTGGGAGACCTGAGTTGGATCCCTGGGTTGGGAAGATCCTCTGGAGGTGGGCATGGCAACCCACTCCAGTGTTCTTGCCTGGAGAATCCCATGGATAGAGAAGCCTGGCGGGCTCCAGTTCATGGGGGCAAAAAGAGTCAGACACGACTGAGCACCTAAGCACACAGCCCATCCTCGTGTGGATATGTATAGTCAGTCCAAGGATGGCTCTCAGAGCCTGTGTGTTCTTCCCTCTCTGGAAGCTGTCACCTGGTTCCTCAAGAGGCTTGGGACCTCTGGGCTTCTGGAAGTAGCATCAAGGAAGGGGCAGTGGAGAGGCTCAGTGAGTCTTTGAATTCTGTGTCCACCACTGGGCAGCTCTGTGATCTTGGGTATATACTTTGAATTCTGTGAATCTCCTTCTCCTGACATATAATGTAGGGATAACAGAAATGAAATCATGTTATATGGAGCTGCCTTCAGATACAAAATAAGCTTCATTTTCTTGTCTCTGCTCTCAGAATTATCAGAAAGTAGTGAGGCAGGAAGGGGAGCCAAGAGCATCCAGGCTTCCCAATGAGACAGGAAACTGGCCTGAGTGCCAGGAGCCTGGGCCATCCTCCAAGCCCTGCCTTGGACAAGCTGGAGTGAGTCTCTGGAACTCACCTGTTTTCTGACCCATAAAGTGGAGCTAATATTGTCACCCTCGTCGAGTCATCAGTGTCTGCAAAAGACTAGCACCTCATCTGCAACAGGGAGTGGATTTTTTCAGGTGTTATTTCCCCCCAGGTTGGGCTCAGAGTCCAGGATCCCATCTGGATCCTTCTGTTTGGACCATGTTCCACTACTTTCCTGAACACTGTTAGAGGCATGGAGTGACTTCCTCATGAGGCAGTCTCTTACCCTGAACAGCTCCGATTGCTCAAAAGTCCTTTCTGTTTAACCCAAATCTGCTTCTTCAAACTTCCTACCCATAATCCATAAAATGGAATAAATGCCCCAAGCCATTCTCCATCTAAGGTTTTTTCTT